>NC_058523.1:300461025-301169025 GCF_904849725.1 Hordeum vulgare subsp. vulgare
TTCTTCTTCTTCTTCTTTTCTCCTTCTTCTTCTCCTTCTTCTTCTTATACTACTACTACTTCTTCTTCTTCTTCTTCTTCTTATTCTTCTTCTTGTTCTTCCTCTTCTTCTTCTTCCTCTCCTTCTTCTTCTTCTTCTGCTTCTTCTTCTTCTCCTCCTTCTCCTTCTTCTTCTTCTTCTTCTTCTTCTTCTTCTTCTTCTTCTTCTTCTTCTTCTTCTTCATCTTCTTCTTCTTCTTCTTCTTCTTCTTCTTCTTCTTCTTCTTCTTCTTTTTCTTCTTCTTATTCTTCTTGATCTTCTTCTTCTTCTCCTTCTTCTCCTTCTGCTTCTCCTTCTAACTTTCTTATTCTCATTTTGCATATTTGGTTCACTTCATGGAAGTTGGCATTGATGGGCTGCTATTAGTTTCTTTTTGTTTCGATTTGTATGGACGAAGAATGGGATGTTTGAAACTTTTTTTATATATGGATGAATTATGTGAACAAATTTGTTGTCTTGATCAATATTTTCACGATGATGTTGGATACATGGCCTATGCTTCTTCTATGTTGTCTGAATCTACTTGTGATGTGTGAAATTATATATATCATATAGTTATTTTGAAAATGCACGAAAATAATTGAAAACAAACAAAAAAGTGACAATACAAGTAGTTTGCCATCTACCAGCGGACAACAAAGGCTTTTGCCATCCGCGAGCCGATGGAAAGGTGCCACGTGGCGCAAACCTGTGCAACCTGGCAGCACGCCGGACCTATATGGTCACTTTGCCATCTACGACATACGGCAAAGGTGCGCGGGAGGTAGATATCAAAGGTCACGCGGGTGGCAGACGACAAAGGGGCGTGGAGGAGGGGGCAGCCGGGAAAGGCCGCGCTTGGGGCGGAGGGTGGCAGACGACAAAGGATGTGTGGGGAGGGGAGGTAGACAGCAAAGGGGTGGGGGTGTCGGCAGACAGCAAAGGCCCCGTTAACTTTCTAACGGGGTCGTTCCCATCGATTGCCGTCTAGCTGCCTTTGCGTCAGCTTGCCATGGCAGCTGATGGCAAAGATCTTTTGACGTTCGTTGTCTCTCAGCAGATGGCAAATGGCCTATTTACCGACGCAAGCTACCATGGAATTTTGCCGTCCATGGAGTGGCCCTTTGCCGTCCTCCATGGCAGACGGCAAAGAAGTGGATTCCTGTAGTGATATGTGAGCCAAAAGGCATAAACGGCCCCGGCCAAGGTAAGGTGGCATCCATTGTGTACCGTGCATGAGGCCATAAAGTTATATGATGTGTTACATGCTAGATCTCTGTGCCTTAGATCGAGGTCCCGACACCTTATGTATTAGAGCCTGACTAATTGCAGGATTACCAAGCCAAAATGGTCAATGTTGAGTCTAGAAATGCTTTAGTTATATAAGGGAATTGATTAAGGACGGGAACGTAAGATTCTGCATACTCCTCTTCTTCTGTCGTTATTATTCCGACTCACCCTCTTCTTTTATATAGAGATTAAGAAACTTGGCTTTCTCATTTATTTATCACAATGATGAGTTGCCATGTTGGAGACTTATAGGAATATTATTGTCTTCTTGGATCGGTGTTCACATAGAAATACAGATATTATGTTGTCAGTTATCTTGCATGTTGCTTCATATTTCATGCTCGTACATCCATTATGGTGTCCGAGCTACCCAAGGTTAAATACTGTGATGCATTGCAAGTCCATCTTCCTTGTCCCTATGTCTTTTGGCCAGTCTAGACACACCAATCGTTCTATTGAGGTATTGCTTGTGACATCCGGAATCTCATCTCGGACCATTTCAAAACTCCTTGTGACGTTCGGGATCTCATTCGGGACTCCAAACAACATTGGTCACGAACATACATATCCCAATAATACAATATTGTCATCAAACGTTAAGCGTGCAGACCCTATGGGTTCGAGAATCATGTAGACATGAATGAGGCACCTCTCCAGTCAATAACCAATAGTGGGACCTCGATGCTTATATTGGTTCCTACGTATTCCACGAAGAGCTTTATCGGTGGAACCATGATGTCAGGATTCATTCAATCACGTATGCAGTTCCCTTCGTCCATTTGTATGTCACTTCCCCGAGATTCTATTGTCAGTATCTCATACCTACTTCAATCTCGTTACCAGCAAGTGTCTTTACTCGTTCCATAATACAAGATCCCATGTCTAACTCCTAATTCACATTTCTTGCAAGACTCTTGTGATGTTGTATTATGGAGAGGGCCCAGAGATACCTCTCCATCACACGGAGTGACAAATCCCTATCTCGATCCATCCCAACTCAACATAGAGCCTCAGAGATACCTATAGAGTACCTTTATGATCAGCTAGTTATGAAGTGATGTTTGATACACACAAGGCATTCCTCCGGTGTCAGGGAGTTGCATGATCTCATTGTCTTAGGAACAAATTATTGACATGAAGAAAGCAGTACCAACAAACTACGTGATATGAATAAATGTTATGCTTACTGTTGGGTCTTGTCCATCACATCATTCTCCTAATAGTGTGATCCTGTTATCAAATGACAACTCATGTATATGATCAGGAAACCTTAACCATCTTTGATCAATGAGTTAGTCTAGTATAGGCTTACTAGGGACATGGTGTTGTTTATATATCCACACATGTATTTAAGTTTTTGGTCAATACAATTTTTGCATGGATAATAAATGTTTATCATGAATAGGGAAATATCATAATTACCACTTTATTGTTGCCTCTTGGGCATATTTCCAACAGTCCCCCACTTGCACTAGATTCAACAATTTAGTCGACATCACCATGTGAACACCCAATGAGTTCTGGGTTTGATCTTGTTTTTCTTGTGAGAGAGGTTTTAGTCAACGGGTCTGCAACATTCAGATATGTGTGTACTTTGCAAATCCTTATGTCATACTATAGTTGCTGCTATCACACTCTACTTGGAGCTATTCCAAATTAATGCTCCACTATACGTATTTGTACTTACGGAGTCATCCGGATTGGTGTCAAAGCTTGCATCGACGTAAACATTTATGGAGAACTCTTTATCACTTCCATAACTAAGAAACATTTCTTTAGTCCTCTTTAGGTACGTAAGGATAATTTTGGCCACTGTCCGGGGATACACTCCGGGATCACTCTCGTACCCCCTTGACAAACTCATGGCAACGCACACATCACATGTGGTACACAACATGGCATACGGTATTGTGGCGACCCCGACTCATAAGTCGTGATCACCAAATGTGCGTGCATAGTGACCCCAGAGATCAATGCTCACTCCACACACAGAATCTGAATAACAAGAGTCTTACATCCATTATGTACCGTCTTACTCAAAGATGGCCCTCATGGCCAAGTATTCACACACACACACACACATATATATATATTAACGTGAAAATCTTCAACGATAGCATGAACCCATGCCATCTGCCTTAACCCTATAGGCATTCTGTCTGGGAAGCGTCCTAGCTCGCACGTACGTCACCACGGTAACCTTCATCACATCTTGTGCTCTCATGCATGGTCAATAAAATAACCAGTGGCAAGCCAGTGAGTATTTTGAATGTACTCGCAAGCAACCCATGTTTGGAACAAGGCAATAACAATGCATGATATAGCACTAAGTAGGTAATTCTCAGAAAGCTAGTTTTGAGTGCAATGTCATGAGTAATCAACTTGTAAAAGTATGCATCAACAGGTTGCGGATATCCATACGAACAAGTTATACCTATCATCACAAGAAGGGGTTGAACATCTCATGTTCAGTCATCTGGTCAACTCATCTCACTTAGCTCAAGTATCATCTTTCTCACACACACACACACCAAGTTTCGTGAAAACATCTAGACATAGTCCAAGCTGCAGCACCCAACTGTCCTTGCGTGTGGACACGACTATTCGAATAGTTTTACACTCTCCACAGGTTGCCCGTTGTACCCACAAGACTCAGGGAACTTCCGTGTCACCCACGACTCACAGTATATTACATACCCGAGGTAAGCTCCCGAACAATGCCTTACCCTTGGCGACACTAAACAAAGAGTGCACTCGTTAATGCCATCCCTCATGATGTACATCATACGAGCCTCGCTCAAGATCGTATCATCCATGAGGGCACGCAACTGTGTGCCCGGTGATTGAGAAATCAGCCCATGCTCGCCCTACCTAGCATGACCCTGTATCGAGAGGGTAACTCTGGCCCTCTCGCCACTAGTAATGCAGGCTCTCTGCTAGCATCAACAAAGGTAATCAACAAAGCCCCGTCCCATAAAGGGGCATTGTGATCGCACAAGTAAGGTTGGGACGGTCGAGTAACATTAAATCTAATCCATTTTTGAAAACACACACAACACTTGTTTTGTTACACCACTTCTTTCTCAAGTGGTTACCTAACTCAACAACACTTCCCTCGGGATTAGTGGCACCCGACGGGGTTTTCGGGAAGTCTTGGAAATTATTACTTTTTTCGTCACCGTGCATACTCCCATCCCATTTGCATAGAAACTATTTAGCATCCTATTTACTTCCCACTCGCACAATTCTAAGCACAAGTAGAGTCATGTCATCCAAGTATCAATGAGGAATTAACGGAGGCAACCCATAATGGTGGTCACCAAAGTCATCATGATTCAATGCAACATAGTAGGTGCTATATGCCATGCGAAAGGGTTTCAAGTCATGGTCAAGGGGATGCTTGCGTGTTTCTGCAAAGTCTTCGAGGTCTTCACGGGCTTCTAATCCACTCCAAGCACTTCATTTATTTTGTCAACTATCGGCGAAAACAACCGTAATAAGCCACACCACGAGCACAGAAATAAAAGTGCTCTCAAATAGGAGTTTTATTTTTATAGGACATCTCTGGCAAGAAGAAAATTAACCAAAGGTATTTCAAAGGATCCGGATCAACGGGGATTTCCGAACGGTGAAAAATGGAGGGATTACTCGACCTATGAGAAGTCCACAGAAAATATTCTCTTAAAAATGAGTGGCAACACTCATTTAAGACGAAATGATTTTAGAAGACTTTTTGCAAGTGGTTTCAATAGATTTGGAGTTGGGATGAATTTCCTAGAGATTTAGTAAGATGGATTGAATGGAAAGGTGGGCTCTTTATTTAGTCCAACCAAAGTATAGCATAGGAAAAATGTTAACTAAGGTTATAAAAATAGGTTATGATTTTAGAGACACCTAGGGACTTGAATCACTCCATTTGGAGTTGATTTGGACCCTCTAGGAATTTTGCAAGGAGGGGTTTGAATAAATCAAATTCAAATTTGAATTTGATCTGATAGAAAATCTTAGTGGAAAAATGTGCAATGCACATATTTGGATATGTGGTGATTTTAGAAACTCCTAGAAATATGAATCATTAAATTTGGAGCTAGTATGAAAAGGAAAATCCCATTTATCAGAGGGCCAACCTCGCGCACCGGGTGCAGTTAGAAAGCGGGGCAGCCTAGCAACTGAGCTAAGCATGCGAGGGGCCACGCCGGAGGCACACTGCACAAAATGTCTCTCCCTCGTGTTGAGATGCGGAACACCATGGCACTTCCACATAGTCGGGGCAGGCCCGCCGGTCCTTTGTGTCTCTCCTTGTCACATCCCTAGTTTCACTTGCCTTTTTCTAGCTAGAGTGTGCATCATGTTTAAATTTTGCTAAATTGAAATGGGGAATAATAAACCCTAGCACCTCACCTGATTAAAACAATTCAAATAGGTGTAATTTTCAATGAACCCAAAATGGCCTTCAAAAATGTTCATCCTTTCTGATAAATATTGGCAACAATATTTAAGAGGTGCATTTTATTTTATACATCCCTTTTGGCATTTAAATTAATCCAACAAAGCTTCTGAAAATAGAAATTAATGCACTATAATTATTTAGTTGCTCCAAAATTGCTGAAACTTTTGTGAGAGTTTGAAAATATGCAAACTATATTTTATAAAATGTTTCAGACATTTTGGGCTAAGTATTTTTGGCCAAATAAAATAAAAACAAATGTGAGAAATAGTAAAACGGAACAAAACAAAAAAAATAAAAATGGGAAACTTACTTGGGCCACTTACGTGGAAGTGGTGGCCAAGCCCAGCACCAACATGTCGTCTTCCTCCTCCCGTTGGTCGCCGCTCGCTGTGCTGTCAGCATGCAGCAGACTACCTAGCCGCCTCCTTCGTCGCGCTGGCAAGGAGGCTAACCTCGAGAGGAGACGCATGGATCTAGACCTCTCCCCATTCGCCCCTTCACTCTCTCTCCCCTCTTCCACCATGGCCGTCGCTCCCAAAGGTTGTCGCCATCGCTAGGCTAGCCGAGCTGCTCCCTCTCGCCTCCGACTAGGCTTCAAGCTCCGTCGTGTCGTTCTGCTGCTCACCGCGAAGCCAATCGACGTTGGAGCCCCTGAAGCAATGCCCCTGAGATCATCTTCCTCCTTGGCACCGACCGCCATCGTTGTTGATTCGTCGCGTGCTGACCGTCCCCTACCTCATTTCCGACGTCATCGACATTGCAGTGAGACCCCTGATCCATTGCCCTTCTTCCCGCAGGGGACGGCATGTTGTAGCCGCCAATTGCATCGAAGCCCTAAGAGCTCCGCCATGCGAGCTCACTCTGGCGACAGTCTGGTGTCCCTGTGGCTCCTCCGAGGCCACTGTTGCGCTCACAGAGCCGTCTAGATGCGATAGGAGGCAAGCCCCATCCTTTTTGCACGCTGAAACATCGATCTCGAGCTTGTGTGAATTCCGGTAGTCGCCAAGCTCGCCGCCTGTGACATTTAGGGCCACGGCAGCCCCTGGGGCTTGCCCCATTGAACGCGCCGATGAGTGGTCGTTTGAAAGAACCTCTCCGCTATCGTTTTGGTCACTGGAGGGCAACCCCCCCCCCCCCCCACGTCTGGTGCCACCGGCGGCTAAACACCGGTGAGCCAGACCCCTTTGACCACCATGGTTGACCCCCTCGGTCACTTGAAGGTGGGGCCTAGCCCCTGATTAATTTCACATTAACACTAATTCAATTAATTTAATTAATTAACTTAATGACTCACTCATATTGGGCCTACTTCCAGTAATTATGTTTTATGACTAATTTTAACCATGTTTAGTGCGTGTGTCACTCACTAGTGGACCCCACTGGTCAGGTTTAGCCCGCAACAGTTGTTTGACCTGCTCACGTCATGCAGATCTAGTGCTGATGCAGTAAATACCTTTTTGGATTAATTTAATTCTTGAAATAGTTTAAAACTTCTAAAATTCATAGAAAATAATCTATAACTCAGATTGAAATAATTTATATATGAAAAATTATAAGATAAATCCAAGGATTCCATTGGTGCTATTATCATGCATAATAGAACAAGTTATACGTGCTCATCAGGTTAAATCAATTAAAGGGTATTTGAAAATACCTTATTTGATGTGGAATTTGAATCTTTGATTCAAACAAGCTTCAACCAATTAGCTAATAGGTGCATTAGCTCATCCAACATATTCTTGTCATGTCATGATCATGAATCATATTATTGCACTTGTCGTGTATTGATTGTTACTTGTTTGCATTACGGTAGGTCTTGTTCCACACGATATCTAGGAGTATCCATCTGAAGGATTGTATCCCTCAGTTGATCCACAAGGCAAGCACCCCTTTTGAACATTCTGATAGAATCCCATGTTCTCTCTCCTGCTCTCATTTATTGCATTAGCGCACATCACTTCGAATGATATTTGCTTCAGTAGTTGAACCCATTTCTCTGCATGACCTGTCATTGTCACAGTAAATAGCTAAACCATGCAACCTAGCATACCTGGTAGATGCTTGAGCCATGATGTGCCTTACCTTGCTATGCATGCTATTCTTGGAGTTGTGTCAGACCTATTTCATTTGGAAGATGAACTGGAGTGAATGAATGTGTTCTGGTGACAAAAGTTATGTGCTGAACCTGATTTGGTAAAGGTACCAATGAGAGGTTGTGTAGGAGTACATGGTGGGTTGTCTCATTGGAACCGTTCTTAGGAACCGAGTTCCGTGTATGAGATCCAAGACTAGATGCTACCACACGTTGGGATACTTAATTGACCCTCTCGACTTATTAATCAACTAGTACTCGGTCCACGAGTTGCAAGTAGTTTATGGTATTTGTAGCTTGTGCTGGGGGCCATGCATAGTGATGACCTTAGAGGTGAGCTGTGATGCGGTAGGCAGTGGCACGGTGTACCAAGTGGCACCTGGATGGTGGGCTTGGGAACCCTGCGCCCATTGTTTGAGGCCGTAGCGGAAACTTCGGCCGAACTTTCGTGCGGGTTCAGTTTCAAATAGGCGATAAACCTGGTCTAGGTGTTAGTGTGGTTAACGTTTGTGGCTAACTGCCTCGCCGGGCTTCCGCTTGAAGGTTGCCGAGGTGCATGAAGTGCACATGGTTATAAGTGGCGAGAGCGTGTGTGAAGAAGTACACCCCTACAGGGTTATGATCTATTCGGATAGCCGCGTCCTCGGATATGGACAACTTGGAAACATATGTTGTTCATAGACAATTTTAATGGCTATTCTTAAAAGTATCCACACAAGTGTGAATACCATGGATGACATTCTCATAGGGAGACGAGAAAGGATTCATGGTAGTGTATTTTTGTGGAGATAGTGGACTCGTGTATGACTTCTCAAACATGTTCAAAAGTACTTGTAGTCATAGTACAGGTTAGCCAAGATTCAAAGATGGCTTGCTGCATGAAACCCCACCAACCCCTTGTTCATACACGTTCATGTGTAGATAGATCTTATTTAAAGTCTTGCTGGGTACTTTCGTACTCATGTTTGCAGAATAACTGTTGGAGAAGACACCCATGAACCATCAACTGGGTTCTACCTAGACGTTGGTGACGTCGAGTAGCTGGTGTCCCAACTACGATCTGGCCCCTTCAGAAGAGAACTGTAGATAGTCAGGCTTTATGCCCTTTTACCTTTCATTTATCTGTACACAGACAACTTTAAGCTTCCGCATGGCTTGTATGACTTTGTGTGTATGACTTGAGTGTCGGGTCATGTGACCCCTACCTGTATAAACATGTTATGCAAGTCGCTTCTGAGCCTTCTAAATAATTGTTGTGATGTTGTATCGTTATGTTGTGATGGCATTGTTGTATCTATGCATATTGAGTATGTCATGCCTACTTGTGATGTGCTGTGATATGTATGGGGTTCGACACCTAGTTGTGTGCCTTTAGTAGTACTCTTTACACGGAAACTCCCCTGTGTGATTCCAGTGAGCCTTGGTAGCTTGCTACTGCTCCAGACATATTGGTTGATTGACATGTATCCTTCTTTGCTGCTATGTCTATCTCTTCAGGAAATGTCTTGCAGTGTAATGGAGTCCCTTTAGCCTGCTACGACCCGTCTATGTGCAGTGATGACATTAATGTATCACGGCGTAATGGAGTCCTTGTAGCTTGCTATGACTCGTCTTCACACGCTGATGACTAAGACCAGCACTACTGGGTTATGTATGTTTCTCTTTGTATGGATGAGCCACTTGGCTTTATAACTAGTTATGTTGACCCGGGTTCTTTGACATTGGAATGCTAGCGACACATTTGCATATGTGCGTAAACGGTCCCGACCAAGGTAAGGTGGCAGCCATGGGGATAACTGTCGGTGCACTAAAGACTCGGGGTCCCTAGTGCCCCAGACATGTGCACGAGAGCGAAGAGCCCTTGACGGTAGGGCACGGCGGAATCCAGACAAGACTCACCCCCAAGATATTCAAGGCCCCGACAAGCCTGTCTTGCCGGGAGGACACACAAGGCCACGTCCACCCCACGGGCGTGATGAACACACCTAGTCCAAGGCCCCGGCAAGCCCCCCTCGCCGGGAAGACAACCGAAGCCCCCGGCAAGATCCCTTTCCGGGACAATGCACCAAGGCCCCGGCAAGCCCCCTCTTGTCGGGATGACATGGAAGCGCACCAGAGGGCGACCGCCCTGGCCACAGTACCACCGCTCTCCCGTGTTCCGGTGCATTCCGCATGCGCCAGCGGGGCGTCCAGGTGTCGGAACCCCTGGACACATGTCTTCACCAGCACCTAGCTGACATGGACAAGACGTGCATTTAATCCACCAGACAGCGGTATATGGATAAGCACTGTTGTAGGTTCACTATAACATCTCGTGAACCTACCCTTGACCACTGTAGGTGACCCTTTGCCTATAAAAGGAGGCCCTTAGCCTTTTTGGAGATTGGCCAAGTGTCACACCCTGTTTTACCACCACTTCCGTGTAATGAAAAAAAATCTGATCTTGGTAAAACTTTTTCAAAATTAATGTTGTGAGTGCCATGGTTGTTATTGTATGCTTGTGTGTTTGATCATGTGATGATAAAACCCCATTTCACAAATATTGGATTATTTTCAAAACCTTCTTTTGTTTCAGATCATGGTAAAACCCTACTTTGAGTCGCACTACTTGCCCTTGATGGCAAGGTTGGTTTCTACCGAAAGTCGGTGATCTGATTTGTAACTTATTTTAGTATTTCAAAACCACAAAATAATTACATTTAGAATTGTTTTCCTAATTTAATTGCATGTCTATTTCTGAGGCCAGAAATAGTAATCCTTCATGGAAAAATACTTTTCTGCCTTAGAAAAATCTGATTAAATTTGGCGATGATCAAAAGGACATATATTTTCCATACATAAGATTTTTAACCCTATTTTTTATTATAATTATTTGAATAAAACCCTGGAAACCATTTCTATCTGTTTTGACCTTTTGAAATATTTCCAAAGGAAGTATTCCCAATAAAATGCTAGAAAATTCCAGTGGTATCCCTAAGCCATATTTGGTGTCCACATAAAGTTTGACCTTGATCCAAGGTGATTAAGGACCCCAAATAACCCTAAAACCCCTTGTGTCCAGATTGAAGTTAGAGCAACTTTACATAGCAAAGTTTGTCCAATGATGCTGAAACTTTGCAGGAGTGCGTAACACCTCAAAAGAGGGTTCCACACCAAAAATGACATTTGTGGGACTTAGTTTGCCCACACTTTCTTTGGAAGGGACAGATCTGGTCATATAGAGGTGTTTTCAAGTTTACAAAGCTAAACATGTCCAATGGAGCTCAAACTTGGTGAGACCCCATGTTTTAGCACGAAACCCAAACATGTTAAGTTGCAGCACCAGTGGTGGGGTGCAACCCCCTCAAACCACTATCGAGCACCTTCTGACAGATGGGTAAAAGCCCTCTTAGCCACAGCTAAACCCAACCCCTTTGCTCTAAACGTATAGATTAGGTGGCTAGTATCAATACCCAACCCTAGTCAACTCGCCCCTCACTGGTTCAAAATGGAAAGGCCAAAAACCCTAATTTAAGCTTCAGTTCAAAGCTGACAGCACCTGTATTTCTTGTCTCCCTTGACCAGCCAAAGCTCCCACGAGACCCAAACGGCTAGCCACACTCCCAGCTAGTGCTAGAAAATGCTAGACACATCCAAAGTGCCTCAGAGCGCACCAGCGTGCCGTGGCATGCCAAAACTGCGCTTTGGGCGCGCTACAAGAAGCCACCAAGGTGGGGGCAACGCTCTCGGCCAGTTCCAGCCTCCCCCGAGGTGTCCAACCTCTTCCCCGACAACCCCTCCGCATCGAGAAACCATCAGGGCCCCTCCTCTCTCGCGCTAGAGCTTGTGGGACACGTGCCCGCGCGCACCAGAACTAGGCAAGTTTGCGCGGCCAAGGATGCTCGACTCCTCCCTCTCTCCCTGTGTAGCAGATGGTTCTAGCAGTCCAAAACAATGTCCTGAGATCGTGGTTTCAACCCGAGCTCCTCTCTGCACCCCCATGCGCGCCACGGTGAGTCACCGGCGCTCCCGAATCAGCTCACCATCGCGGGCCTATTTATAGCCCTCCCCCTTGCTCCAGCACCACTCAGACAGCTTCACCACGACCTCTAGCACCTCCCTAGCCACCCCATCAAGCTAGCAGAGCCCCGGTGCTCGAGATCAACCTAGGCCCCTTTCCCTTGGAGCTCCGGTCGATCTCCGGTTACACGTCGGCTCCTACGTTCCCCGACCCCCAAACTGATCACCTCGACCTAAGAAAGCTTTCCCCCAACTCTCCCGAGCATTTCCGTGCCCCTAGCTACCTCCTCGACCACCTCCCAAAACTCCTCCGCCGCAACCTTCTCATCGTCGGCGAACCCCCGCCTCTCCAGCGCTATTCCGACTACCAGCACGTAGACGGCGTCATGCCTAACCCATTCATGTCCTTATTGGGGCTTGAGAACGTCGGCAGCCTCGCCGACGTGCTCCTCCTCCTCTCTAGCCAGAGGTAGGAGATGACCCCGACAGGTGTGCCCCACTTGTCGGTGGCCCAGCCTCCTCCCCTGCGCTGCTCGTAGTCGCTGACTGTAGGGCCCCGCACGTCAGGTTCAAACCTGACGGCGCACGCGCCTCGGCAGGTTGTCGGCTAGCCTTGGGCCAGCCCAGTTCTAGGCCGAGTCAGGCCAGGGACTTAGCCCATTTTTCTTTATTTTTAAAAATCAGATTTCTAAGATTTTTATAAAAATATTTAACCAGTGTAAAAATATAATTTTTCCACAGTTATTCTTCTAAAAAATATGTAGTATTTAATGAGATGATTGGATGTATCTTTCAACAACTATTCTTTTTTACAATAATAAAAAGGACTAAGTTGGAATAGTTTTGCTTCTGTTTGATAATATTTCTCAAAATGACAACTTAGATTTATTAGTAATAAAGAACATTTTTAAAATAACTTTGTGATCTGTTTCTGAGTGAGCTATTTCTTATTTATTCTTTTATCGATGATAGAAAATCCGTGTGACGAGGGAATGAGAGCGGAAGACCTCGAAGACCCCGGATACCTAGCTGGCCAAGGCAAGCAGCCCTTTGACAATGAGTGATCATATGTTATATTGCATGTCAAAATAGCAAGTATTTCGGTTGCATATCATAATAAGTGTCGTTAAATCACTACAGTGATGTTACCGATGGCTCCTTTGGAGCACATGCATTGATCTTGATCCTACCCCTTGAGGATCATGCTAGTATCATGTTGACAAGTAATGCTAGAGTAAATAGAATGAGCATGTTGTTGGTATAAATCAAAGATTTATGAAAACCCCGTCGGGTGCCACTAATGCCCGATGGTGATGATGAGTTAGGTGGCCACTTTTGGTGAAGTGGTGCACCCAATATTTGTGTGAGTATGGTTTCGGAAATGGGATTAGATTTATGATGTGTCGACCGTCCCAACCTTACCAGTACGACCACGTTACCCCTTATGGGACGGGGCTATGTTAATTACTATGGTCGGTGCTAGCAAAGAGCCACATTACTAGTGGCGGGAGAGATGTGTGGTCACTCTCGTGATGGGGTCGCGCCAGGTAGGACGACTATGCCATTTTTCTGAGTTCCGGGCACACCGTTGGTCCCTGCATGGTTCATACTGTCCAGAGTCGATGCTCGTAAGACGTACAACATGTGGGCTGGGTATCAATCGAGTGGACCTCTTTATCTAGTATCGTCAGGGGAAATGCATTGATCGGGTACTTACCTCGGGTATGTTATATACCGTGAGTCGTGGATGACACGGAAGTTTCACGGATCTCGTGGGTCCAACGTACTACCTCTTCAGAGTGTAAAACTATTCGAATTGCTGTGTCCACGGTCAAGGATAGTTGGGTAGTCCTGCTTAAACTACGTCCAGTTGTTTCCGCACAAGCCAAGTGTGTGTGAGTGGTGTTGAAAAAGGAGTTATTATGAAAGTAATGATATGACCAAGTTTGGTGACTTGGCATATAGGGTGAACCCGGATTGTTCAGCCCACGACAAATATATTGATATCTGTAACCTGTTCTTCAAAAGTAATTCTTTAACTTGATGCATATTCATCATGATTCGAACGAGATGAATTCCACCAAAGATGCATGTTATTGTTATCCTTCACTTTCATTGTTCATATCATGGGCTGTTTTCGAGTACATTCAAAAGTACTCATGACTTCCCACTGGTTATATCATTGACCAGACATGGAAGGACCAGAGTTTGGAGATGAGTACGTCTTTAGATACGCCCCTGCGAACTAGGACGCTTCCGAGTCAGAATGCCTGTCAGTGTAGACTTGATGGCATGGGCACCCGCTTAGCCCCTATGATTTCCGCTATTATACGTATCAGTATGAGTTGGCCTTAGGCCCTGTTTGTGAACTTGACCCTTCGGTCATGTGTTGTAATAAATCGGTACTTGGATGTAAGACTCTTTTATTCGGTATCTGTGTTCGGTGAGCATTGATCTGTGGGATCACTAAGCACGGTGATCTCGACTCGTAAGTCGGGGTCCCCACAAAGCTGGTATCAGAGCCATCCTGACTATAGGAATCCTTAGGTAGCTTGGACGATAGCCGAGACGACCAGTGCACATAGACCTTAACCTGAGATTCTGCACCCACTAAAAACTTTCGAACCCTCTCCTCTACATCTTGTAGATGGCCGCCGTACCTGAGATGCTTCTGGAGACAGGCTTTCCTCTACTTTTGAGTGATAGCCTCGAGAAGTGTCAAGTACGCCGCATGCCCATCTTCCTCTACCACGAGCACTGGTTCAATGCCAACACCAAGGAATATCACGTGGACGTGATAGTGAAAGCTAACGACTCCCCGACTAGCTCGTTCTTTGAAGGACCACACATGGAGGATCTGATGTTGGCAGTAGAGACCGCAACACGAGAGGCGCTCGTGCGACTCCGCGACATACTTGCCGAGATGGCTGATGAGCCAACTACTTGTCACCTACCCTTTGTTAAAGATGGGGTAGGCGGGAGTTGGACACTCAACCCATCTTCTGAGGACGGGACGCCACTAAGGTTTCAGACCTACTTCAGTCTCTCCTCTGACACTTTGATGCACCTTTTGATCAAAGAGTCAACAAAGATTCGCCAAGAGCTGCACCAAGTCAAGGATTTGCTTCGCACGGAGAAGATGAAGAACCACAAGGTGAAGAAGGAAGGAGCACCCATAGGACCACCTGGCTTTGCTTTCCGAGGAGGAATACCACCGCTTCAGGACACTCCTCTTCAGAGTCGTCGCCTGACCACGGAAGAGTACACCAAACTTTTTGCTACCTCGCCAACCAAGAGACGTCGTGATGGTCCGCTTCCTTCCACTACTCCTTCAAAGAAGGGAACCACAGATGAATATGAAGACGAAGATCCAGCATAACCCGCTTATGAGACCGCGCAGTCTACCGCTTGGTATTAGTGACGTAGGCAATTAGGAGTTACTCCCCGAGCGCAGGAGTTCTTGTATCAGTTGTATGAATCATGAGTGTTGTGTGACCATGTTGGATGCAAGTCGCATTCTGCTTTAGTCAGCTTGTAAGCGACTACATCACTTGTTTTAATCTAATGCATTAGCTCTTTCAAAACCATTGGCTTAAAATTTTCACGCTAGCACAACACCAGACCCCCTCTTTACTAGAACATCCTCCCTTATGATTTCAGCCAGTTCGGCAAGTTGACCTGTCTATCCCCTGACAGGATGGTGAATGCAACTCACAACAGCACCTTCGGCAACCCCGGCTGTGCCTCCTCAGGTCAGTAGTAGGCAACCGGAGGGGAAGCTCAAGTTGGAGATCACCACAAGTAGCAAGACGATGTTCCACCGCCACCACCTCCTCCTGAAAGCTTGACTATGGCTAAGTTCCTTCAAGCTCTTCGAGAGGAGCGTCAATCCAACAATGCCGCTATGCAGCAGCTAGCTCAAGCCTCGGTGAACAACCCGCCGCAGAACAGGAATGGAAATGGTTGCTCTACTCTTTCTGAGTTCATGCGAACTACGCCACCCATGTTCACGGAGATGACTGAACCATTGGATGCCGATGACTGGATCCATACTATCGGAGACCTCCTTGCGTTGGTCAAGTGCACCGATGACCATAAGAAAGTTCTCTATGCTTCTCTCTGTCTCAGAGGCACAACCAGAGCTTGCTGGGATGGATTTCAGATCATGCGGGTAGGACAAGTCATCACTTGGGCTGTGTTCAAAGATGGATTCCGTGCTGCTCACATTCCTCTTGGAATGATGACCATTAAGAAGCGGGAATTCCGAGCCTTAAGGCAAGGCAGTGGATCCGTCAAGGAGTATTTGCAGAAGTTCAACCTCCTGTCAAGGTACGCGCGTGAAGACGTCAACACTGAGGAAGCCAAAGTGGAACGCTTTATGGAAGAACTACTGCAGTCACTCCATTATCAGCTGGTTGTTTGTGAATGCCGGACCTTCCGCGATCTGGTTAATAAGGCCCTTATGTTGCAAGGTAAGTGTTGTGCTATGGACGACACCCGTAAGCGCAAGCTAATGGGAAGTGGAGTACCTAGTAACCCGAAGCCATGCACATGGCAGTCAATTCCAGCAAGACCCAGCTATCAGCAGCAGCAGTAGAAGACTCCAACATTTTGCCAGAACTATCAGCCTCAACAGCAAGTCAGCACCAAGCCAACAATCAATCCATCGAACAACAATGGAGTCAAGACCAATCTTCCAGCACAAGTTACCTATTTTGGATGTGGACAAACAAGGCACTATTCCAGGCAGTGCCCCAATAAGAAGCTCGACGCACCGCGCCCCAATGCGCCAAATCAAGGCCAAGGAGCACCAAGCTGGAATCAGGCTCCCCACAATCAGTAGTATCACAGCAGGGGGCGGATTAATCATATCTCCACAGAAGAGGCACGGGAAGACCCGGACTGCATTCTGGGTACGTTCCTCGTCAACTCCACCCCAGGAACAGTATTGTTTGATTGTGGTGCTTCGCATTATTTTGTTACACAAAGGTTTGCGGAAAAATGTGGTATAAAACTTACCCTGCTTCACGGGCAAATGGCAATTCAAACCCCGGGAGGAGTATTGAGGACCAACCTAGGATGTAGGAAGGTCGGGATAGTTATCAATGGGACGAGCTTCTCAGCGGATCTCATTGTACTTAAGTCGCAAGGCCTAGAAGTAATTCTCCGCATGGATTGGCTGGCCCAGCATCAAAGCATATTGGATTGTGCCCACAGGGCCATTACCATGACAAGTGACCAAGTGGTCAAAGTCAAGTATGTCTCTGAGCCAGTTCCTGCTCGAGTACCACGGGTTAACAACCTGTCAGAGGAAGAAATCGATTGAGTGCCCATAGTATGTGAGTACTCGGACGTCTTTCCTGATGAGCTACCAGGAATGCCTCCAGACCGAGACATCGAGTTCATCATTGAGATCGTGCCCGGATGAAGGCCTATCTATAAGAAGCCTTACAGGATGGGATCCGAAGAGCTAGCAGATTTGAAGAAGCAGCTGGATGAGCAACTCAGGAAGGGTTTTATTTGTCCGAGTGCGTCACCTTGGGGATCACATGTTCTCTTCGTGTCCAAGATGGATGGGACTATCAGACTCTGCATCGATTACCGTTCTCTCAATGAGGTCACAATTAAGAACAAGCATCCACTCGCCAAGATTGAAGGCCTGTTTGATCAGCTAAATGGAGCTAAGGTATTCTCCAAGATCGACCTCCGATCTGGATACTACCAACTGAAGATCCGACCCGAGGACATACCCAAGACTGCGTTCGTGACCCGATACGGTTTGTACGAAAGGACTGTCATGTCTTTTGGGTTGTCTAATGCCCCAGTCTACTTCAAGTACCTCATGAACAACGTCTTCATGGAATACTTGGACAAGTTTGTCATCGTATTCATTGATGACATATTAATCTTCTCCAAGTCCGAAGAAGAGCAGGAGCAACACTTGAGGTTAGTGTTGGAGAAGCTTCGAGAGCACCAACTTTCTGCCAAGTTCAGCAAGTGCCAATTCTGGCTGAACGAAGTTGGATTCTTGGGTCATACCATGACAGCAAGTGGATTGGAAGTTGATCCCTCCAAGATTACTACGGTAACCAACTGGGAATCGCCAATTGATGTGAAGGAAGTCAGGAGCTTCCTCGGACTCGCGGGATATTGCCGCAAGTTCATAGAAGGATTCTCCCGCATCGCTCGACATATGACTCAACTCTTGAAGAAAGGCAAGATATTTGAATGGACGCCGGAGTGTGAAGCAAGCTTCCAAGAATTGAAAAAGAGATTAACTACCGCCCCGGTATTGGCCACTCCAGATATCAGCAAGGAGTTTGTGATATATTATGATGCCTCCAGGACCGGGCTCGGTGGGGTTCTAATGCAGGATGACAGAGTTGTGGCATATCTGTCACGACAACTGCGCCCGCATGAAGAGAACTAGGCCACCCATGATCTCGAGTTGGCAGCAGTAGTGCATGCCCTGAAGACATGGAGACATTACCTTATGGGGAAACGATGTGAAACATACATTGACCACAAAAGTCTTAAGTATATCTTCACCCAAAGGGAATTGAGTATGAGGCAATGAAGATGGTTGGAGTTAATCAATGACTATGACCTCAGCATTCAATATCACCCCGGTAAGGCCAATGTAGTGGCTGATGCCTTAAGCCGGAAGACCAGCACCTTGAACGTCATGCTCAAGGAAAGGCAACCCGCCTTATATGAAGAATCAGACAACTTCGGGTTGGAGCTAGTAGAATCAAGATTCCTAGATAACCTCGAAGTCAAACCAACGCTGGTTGAAGATATCAAGGAGGCCCAGAAGGGTCATAAGAGCATGAAGGCATCAAGAAGAAGATTCAAGAAGGCAAGGCCCTAGGATTCTCGGTGGATGAACAAGGAGTGGTGTGGTTTGGGAAATGTTTATGCGTAACCAACAAGGCTGAACTCAAGGACTTGATCCTATAGGAAGCACATGATACACCCTACTCTATTCACCCCGGTGGTACCAAAATGTATCAAGATCTCCGAGAAAGATTCTGGTGGCATGGCATGAAGAGGGAAATAGCGTCTTATGTTGCCAAGTGCGACATGTGCCAACAAGTCAAGGTTGAGCATCAGCGACCTGCTGGATTTCTACAACCTCTCCAAGTGCGAGAATGGAAGTGGGACAAGATAGGCATGGACATTTTTACCAGGTTACCAAGGTCTAGCGGAGGCCATGACTCTATATGGGTCATTGTCGACCATCCGACCAAAGTGGCCCATTTCATTCTAGTCAACACCACTTATGATGGGAACAAGTTGGATAGTCTCTATATTGAGCGTATTGTAAGCCTTCATGGAGTTCCCAAGGAGATTGTATCTAACCGAGGCACACAGTTCACCTGAAGATTTTGGAAAAAGTTCCAAGAAGACCTCGGAACCAAGCTCTCAACACCGCTTTCCACCCGCAAACGGGCGGGCAAACCGAAAGAGTGAATCATATACTCGAAGATATGCTCCGCGCATGCGTCTTGGCGCATGGTGCCAAATGGGAAGACCGTCTGCCGTTCGATTAGTTTTAATACAACAACAGGTAAGAGTCCAGTCTCCAAATGGCCCCATTCGAAGTGTTGTACGGATGAAAGTGCTGCACCCCGCTCAACTGGTCCGAAACCGGTGAAGGGCTGATTTTCAGGGCGGAAGTTTTGCACAAGGCAGAAGAGAAGGTGCAACTTGTCCGAGAGAATCTAAAGGCACCAAGTCGCGACAAAAGAGCCATGCAGATTCTCGCCGCAGGGATCTTGGGGACGAGATTCTTGTAAGGGGGATAGGTCTCTCACACCTTGTTTTACCACCACTTCCCTGTAATACAAAAATCTGATCTTGTTAAAACTTTTTTCAAAATTAATGTTGTGAGTGCCATGGTTGTCATTGTATGCTTGTGTGTTTGATCATGTGATGATAAAACCCCATTTCACAAATATTGCAATATTTTCAAAACCTTCTTTTGTTTCAGGTCAAGGTAAAACCCTAATTTGAGTTGCATTACTTGCACTTGATGGCAAGGTTGGTTTCTACCCAAAGTTGGTGATCTGATTTTTAACTTATTTTAGTATTTCAAAACCACAAAATAATTATTTTTAGAATTGTTTTCCTAATTTAATTGCATGTCTATTTCTGAGGCCATAAATAGTAATCCTTCATGGAAAAATATTTTTCTGCCTTAGAAAAATCTGATTAAATTTGGTGATGATCAGAAGGACATATATTTTCCATACATAACATTTTTAACCCTATTTTATATTATAATTATTTGAATAAAACCATGGAAACCATTTCTGTCTCTTTTGACCTTTTGAAATATTTCCAAAGGAAATATTCCTAATAAAATGCTAGAAAATTTCAGTGGTATCCCTAAGCCATATTTGGTGTCCACATAAAGTTTCACCTCGATCCAAGGTGATTAATAACCCCAAATAACCCTAAAACCCCTTGTGTCCATATTGAAGTTAGAGAAACTCTACATAGCAAAGTTTGTCCAATGATGATGAAAGTTTACAGGAGTGCCTAACACCACAAATGAGTGTTCCACACCAAAAATGGTATTTGTGGGACTTAGTTTGCTGACACTCTCTTTGGAAGGGACAGATCTGGTCATATAGAGGTGTTTTCAAGTTTACAAAGCTATACTTGTCCAATGGAGCTCAAACTTGGTGAAACACCATGTTTTAGCACCAAACCCAAACATGTTAAGTTGCAGCACCAGTGGTGGGGTGCAACCCCCTCAAACCACTGTCGAGCACCTTCTGACAGATGGGTAAAAGCCCTCTTAGCCATAGCTAAACCCAACCCATTTGCTCCAAACTTATAGATTAGGTGGCGAGTATCAATACCCAAGCCCAGTCAACTGGCCCCTCACTGGTTCAAAGTGGAAAGGACAAAAACCCCAATTTAAGCTTCAGTTCAAAGCTGACAGAACATGTATTTCTTGTCTCCCTTGACCAGCCAAAGCTCCCAAGAGACCCAAATGGCTAGCCACACTCCCAGCTAGTGCAAGGACATGCTAGACACGTCCAAAGTGCCTCAGAGCACACCAGCATGCCGTGGCATGCCAAAACTGCGCTCTCGGCATGCTACAGAAAGCCACCGAGGTGGGGGCAACGCTCTCGGGCAGTTCCAGCCTCCACCGAGGTGTCCAACCTCTTCCCCGACAACCCCTCTGCGTCGAGCAACCATTAGGGCCCCTCCTCTCCCGCGCTAGAGCTTGTGTGATGCGTGCCCGCGCGCACCATAAACGACCAAGGTTGCGCGTCCACGGATGCTCGACTCCTCCCTCTCTCCCTGTGTAGTAGATGGTTCTGGCAGTCCAAAACCATGTCCTGAGATCGTGGTTTCGACCCCAGCTCCTCTCCGCACCCCCATGCACGCCACGGTGAGTCACCGGCGCTCCCGAATCAGCTCACCGTCGCGGGCCTATTTATAGCACTCCCCCTCGCTCCATCACCCCTCAGACAGCTTCACCACGACCTCTAGCACCTCCCTAGCCACCCTAGCAAGCCAGCAGAGCCCGGTGCTCGAGATCGACCGATGCCCCTCCACCTTGGACCTCCGGTCGATCTCCGGCTACACGTCGGCTACTGCGTTGCCCGACCCACCAAACTGATCCCCTCGAACTCAGAAAGCTTTCCCCCAACTCTCCCGAGCATTTCCGTGCCCCTAGCTACCTCCTCGACCACCTGCCGGAACTCCTCCGCCGCGGCCTTCTCGTCGCCGGCGAACCCCTGCCTCTCCATCGCTGTTCCGACCACCAGCAGGTAGGTGGTGTATTGCCAAATCCATTCATGTCCTTGTTGGGGCTTGAGAACGTCGGCAGCCTCGCCGGCGTGCTCCTCCTCCTGTCTTGCCAGAGGTAGGAGACGACCCGACAGGTGTGCCCAACTTGTCGGTGGCCCAACCTCCTCCCCCGCGCTACCCGCAGCCGCTGACCGCAGGGCCCCGCATGTCAGGTTCAAACTTGACGGCGCGCGATCCTGGGCAGGCTGTTGGCTGGCCATGGGCCAGCCCAGTTCTAGGCCAAGCCAGGCGAGGGACTTGGCCCATTTTTCTTTATTTTAAAAAATCTAATTTCTAAGATTTTTATAAAAATATTTAACTAGTGTAAAAATATAATTTTCCACTGTTATTATTCTAAAAATATGTAGTATTTAATGAGTTGATTGGATGAATTTTTCAACAACTATTCTGTTTTACAATTTTAAAAAGGACTAAGTTGGAATAGTTTTGCTTCTGTTTGGTTAATTTTAAAAATGTTCCTTCATGAGAATTTGAGGCAAATATTTTTCAAAATGACAACTTAGATTTATCAGTAATAAAGAACATTTTTAAAATAACTTTGTGATCTGTTTCTGAGTGAGCTATTTCTTATTTATTCTTTTATCGATGATAGAAAATTCGTGTGACGAGGGAATCAGAGCGGAAGACCTCGAAGACCCCGGATACCTAGCTGACCAAGGCAAGCACCCGTTTGACCATGACTGAGCATATGTTATATTTCATGTCAAGATAGCAAGTATTTCTGTTGCATATGATCATAAGTGCCAGTAAATCACTACGGTGATGTTACCGATGGCTCCTCCGGAGCACATGCATTGAGCTTGATCCTACCTCTTCAGGATCATGCTAGTATCATGTTGACAAGTAATGCTAGAGTAAATAGCATGAACATGTTGTTGGTATAAATCAAATATTTATGAAAACCCCGTCGGGTGCCACTAATGCCCGAGAGTAATGATGAGTTTGGTGGCCTCTTTTGGTGAAGTGGTGCACCCGATATTTGTGTGAGTATGGTTTCCGAAATGGGATTAGACTTATGATGTGTCGACCGTCCCAACCTTACCAGTACGACCACGTTACCCATTATGGGGCGGGGCTATGTTAATTACACTGGTTGGTGCTAGTAAAGAGCCACATTCCTAGTGGCGGGAGTGATGTGTGGTCACTCTCGTGATGGGGTCGTGCCAGGTAGGACAACTATGCCATTTTTATGAGTTCCAGGCACACCGTTAGTCCCCGCATGGTTGATACTATCCAGAGTCGGTGCTCATAAGACGTACAACATGTGGGATGGGTACCAATCGAGTGGACCTCTTTGTCTAGTATCGTCAGGGGAAAGGCATTGATCGGGTACTTACCTCGGGTATGTTATATACCGCGAGTCGTGGATGACATGGAAGTTTCCCGGATCTCGTGGGTCCAGCGTACTACGTCTGCAGAGTGTAAAACTATTCGAATAGCCGTGTCCACGGTCAAGGACAGTTGGGTAATCCTGCTTAAACTACGCCTAGTTGTTTCCGCATAAACCAAGTATGTGTGAGTGGTGTTGAAAAAGGAGTTATTGTGAAAGTAATGATATGACCAAGTTTGGTGACTTGGCATATAGAGTGAGCCCGGATGGTTCAGCCACGACAGATATATTGATACCAGTAACCTGTTCTTCAAAAGCAATTCTTTAACTTGATGCATATTCATGATCATTCCAACGAGATGAATTCCACCAAAGATGCATGTTATTCTTAACCTTCACTTTCATTGTTCATATCATGGGCTATTTGCGAGTACATTCAAAACTACTCATGGCTTGCCACTGGTTATATCATTGGCCAGATATGGAAGGACCGGAGTTTGGAGATGAGTACGTCTTCGGAGTCGCCCCTGCGAACTAGGATGCTTCTGAGTGACAATGCCTGTCGTTGTAGGCTTGATGACATGGGCACCCGCTTAGCCCCTATGATTTACGCTATTAGATGTATCAGTATGATTTGGCCTTAGGCCCTGTTTGTGAACTTGAACCTTCGGTAATGTGTTGTAATAAATCGGTACTTGGATCTAAGACTCTTTTATTCGGTATCTGTGTTCGGTGAGCATTGATCTCTGGGATCACTGAGCATGGCGATCTCGACTCATAAGTCGGGGTCCCCACACCAAGAAGACGATTATGATCACTGTAATCGAACAACAAAAGAATGCTTAATACAACCAGACAAGCAGGACGTAGGGTTTTACGCGTAAGCGGCCCGAACCTCGGTAAAAAGGCTTGCCGGGCGTTAATCGTTTGGTCTGCTCTTGAAGCTGTTTTTCCCACCCTAAGATCACAAGGGTATCACATTGATCCCCATAGGTGTCGACCTAGCATCGCCAACATCATTGGCGTGCCAGGTAGGGGGGCGGGGAGAGGCGCGTGAGTCGGAGCAGGCTCAACGTCGGCTCCATCAAAGTTTGGGCCCTATGTCGCGCTCCTCCGGAATCAGAGTGCCGCGGCAAGCGCCATGTTCTGCTACGGCTTCCCAAGGCCTAAGAGAGCGTGTTTCTACATGCGCGAGCGGGGCAAGGGGGAGGAGAGTCCAAGGGCGGCATCGTCAGGCCGATGCGTCGCTCGAGGGGTCCCAACGCGCAGCTGTTGAGGTTGTGCGTGGGCGCTTTGGAGAGGCCCCGACGCATACTCCGGCGGAGGTACCTCCGCGGAGCGATGCATAGTCGTTGAGGGTGTGCCACACAGTCCCGAAGCCTCGGTGTGCAGTCCAGCGCGAAGGTTGCGCCCCTGAGAGCGTCGCATCATCGCCCAAATACGCGCTCGGGGGCTCCGCAAGCATGACCTAGCAATAGAACAACAAAATGGTTACCCCCTGGCTAGCTCTTCCTCCAAGCGATGGTCACGGGCCGTCGGCAAGAAGTCCTTGACGGAGAAGAGACCACCACGAGAGGTGATTCCTTGCTTGCTGGATGCTTCGATGCCCCAGCAAAAGATTCATACACCGGATCACAGTACAGACAGATAAGTTTTTGAGTTTGAGATTCAGATTTGGAATAGATAGATCTATTGCTTTGTCCCTTCGGAAGTTTCAAATATTTGTTTGAGGATTTTGCGTGTACTGCGACCTTCCCAAAGCTCGGTGCACCTTGTCTTTGTTTCGAACTCGTTCCAACGATGTGAACGGCCACAAAGTGCCTTCAAATAGTTGTGAACCTGATCAACAGAGCAAGCGACTACGTAGCACCCGATTTCGTCTCAAGCTGCGCTTGGCAATTTGCATGGTTGCACCGAACACGGCAAGGAGCCTTGCCGGTAGTCGCCGACAAGCTCCCAGATATGCAAAAAGAAATCACACAGAGAACAGAATCGAAAAAGGGGAAAAACAGTATTTTCATTCATTTGTTTGGGGCGTTTCTCAAACATGTCACATGGATGATATGAACTACTCTAACCTAGAACTTCTGTCCTTGGCGAGGAACTACGCTTGACGGACTGGAGCTCGGGAAGACGAAGAGCGGCCCTCTACACGATCCAGGCTGGTTCCCCCGGACCAGCATTGCGCGGAGGAGAACAAAGCCGAAGAGTTGGAGGAGCAAAAGCCTGGGCGGTGACGGGAAGATGAGGGAGCTGCGGTCGGTCCGGAGCGGGAGGGAGCAAGCGGCACACTGACGGCGGGAGGGAGCTAGCGACACATTTGCATACGTGAGTCAAAAGACGTAAACGGTCCCGACCAAGGTAAGGTGCAGCCATGGGGATTACTATCGGTGCACTAAACACTGGGGTCCCTAGTGCCCCAGACTTGTGCACAGGCGCAAAGAGCCCCTGGCGGTAGGGCATGGCGGCATCCAGGCAAGACTCACCCCCAACTTATTCAAGGACCCGACAAGCTTGTCTTGCCGGGAGGACACCCAAGGCCACGTCCGCTCCACGGGCGTGATAATCACACCTAGTCCAAGGCCCGAGCGAGCCCCCCTCGCCGAGAAGACAGCCGAAGCCCCCAGCAAGATCCCTTGCTAGGACGAAGCACCAAGGCCCCGGCAAGCCCCCTCTTGCCGGGATGACGTGCCAGCGCGCCAGAGGGCGACCGCCCTGGCCGCAGTACCACCGCTCCCCCGTGTCCCAACGCATTCTTCATGCACTAGCGGGGCGTCCAGGTGTTGAAACCCATGGACACATGTCTTCACCAGCACCTAGCTGACATGGACAAGACGTGCATTTAATGCACCTGACAGCGGTAGATGGATAAGCACCACTATATGTTCATTGTAACATCTCATGAACCTACCCTTGAGCACTGTAGGTGACCCCTTTGCCTATAAAAGGAGGCCCTTAGCTCATTCACAAGGGGTTAGCCTTTTTGGAGATTGGCCAAGAAGATGATTATGATCACTGTAAACGAACAACAAAAGAACGCTTAATACAACCAGACCAACATGACGTAGGGTTTTACGCGTAAGCGGCCCGAACCTGGGTAAAAAGGCTTGTCGGGCGTTGATCGTTTGGTCTGCTCTTGACGTTGTTTTTCCCGCCCTACGATCACAAGGGTATCACGTTGATCCCCATAGGTGTCAAGCTAGCGTCGCCGACAATAACCGTGCATGAGACCACAAAGTGATGTGACGTGTTACATGCTACATTCCTATGACTTAACATCGGGGTACCGACAGCGTTGGTATCAGAACTTGACTGACTGTAGGATTACCAAGCCAAACTGGTCAAAGTCGAGTCTAGAAATGCTTGAGTCATATAAGGGAATTGATTGTGGAAGGGATTGCAAGGCTTTGTTGGTTCTCTTCTCAAGCCATTCTATTCTGAGTCACCCTCATCTTTTCTACGGGGTTTAAGAACTAGGCTTTTTATCTATCTCTCACGATCACGTGTTAGTATTTCGTAGACTTGTAGGGAAATTGTTTGAGAGTCAACTCCAATTTCAATTTTTCCTTTGTGAGTAAAATTGTTGACCATGGAACCCTAAACTTCAAAGTTGAGTGGTTGTGCTATCCAATATTTTGCAGGATGGCTCAAAATTGTTTTTGAGCATTTTCAGACGTTATGCTGCCGATTTTTGCTAAAGAGCTCTAATGACTTTGCATTATTCTCTATTTCATATGCCTCCTGATCCTTCTCGTCATTTGGTCCGTTTGACTAGGTGCATTGATGTACCGGGTCACACAACCATGTTGGTCAGAGCGATGTCTATAACCGATTACCACTAGTACCCAAAGTATACAGTGGAGGAGCAGTACCTGGACTTTAACAAGAGCCAATATCTTTTTACTGTTAGGGTATATCCATAATAACCTCGAGCTGTGGAGCCAATTCATTGGTCTTATGGACTGGGGGTTACCATTGATATGGCAGTCCAGGATGCCGCCTACTCAATGTTGACCAATATGACAGCAAATCATGCATTGCTGCAAAACAGAGAGTTATGCTATATCTGAGCCTCTTAGCTAGGAGAAGAAGGTTATATCATTGGAGCTTACTATGATTCTTCTTTGGAGGAACCATTGCTGTAGGTTACCACTCAGATGCTAGAGAACAGGGACCGAGATGCCCGTGCTCTTCGTATGGAGATTTATGCTACTCGTGCCCGTCTTTGGACAGCTTCAACACAACTAGTACCTGTCGTTCAGACAGGCTATGGAGACATGGAGATGTTGAACCCGATAAAGACTCATTTTCCAGCTCACGTAGATTGGCCCGCTGTTGGAGGTGTTACCCCTCTTCATGGACCTCTATTGTTGCTAGTCAGGGGACCTAGGCCACATCCGTATCCTTATGGTTCCCAGGGATCTCAGGCTAGGGTGTTTCCGGACCCTCACGTTCAGCTCCCACGTCATGGGGGAAACCTGCATGAGATGTTCTACGCGGATGCTTGAGTTCATGAGTGGTGTAGTAGTATTGTAGCAGTTGTATTTGCCATTGTCCTGCGTGTCTTGTGGAATATGACTGAGGTGTGAGTTGAGTTCTGGAGGCTTAGATAAATAATGTATAGGAAGCTTGGAATGCCTCTAATGAGTAGATCCATCTTTTCAGTAGTTTGCTTTTCAGTTTGGGCTTGTACTGCACTATATTATGGTATGTATGAACCATGGTGTATATATGGCAGTTTGCGGGATACCATGATGTTCGGATGTTTATTTCCGCATTCAGTATTGTTCAGTGCATTCTTTAACTCTCTTGTTAGAGTTGATGTCACCATTGTATAAGATGTGAGTTTTGTTTGTCAGGATGGTGTTCACTAGGCTCAACCGTGCTCCTGCTCATGAGCAGGGTGAGAGCAGTCAAGCAGCTCACGAGAACCTGACAAACCCGCCATCTTTGGCGGAGGTTATGCTTGAGGCAGAAAGGAACAAAAGAGAGACCAATCGTCTGTTCGAGCGTATTGAGCAGAATACGGCTCGCCAACAGCGCAATGATTCAGTGGCCCTCAATGATTTCGTGAAGCTCGATCCACCGAAGTTTCACCACTCCGTCGACCCTGTCGATGCAGATGATTGGCTGACTAGCACGACACGCGAGATCCGTTGTGCCAACGTCGCTGAAGCTGATAAGGTAACATTTACTGCCTACTTCCTAGAAGGCCCCGCCAACCCGTGGTGAGAAAATTATGAGGCTATGTGCCCTCTTGGTCCGGCAGCCACCTGGGCTGACTTCAGTGCTGCTTTCCGCTTGCACCAAATCCGAGAAGGTCTAATGGACTATAAAAGAGAAGAGTTTTGTGCTTTCGCTCAAGGGAAGTTGACTGTGGATACTTATAGCCACGAGTTTGGAAATCTCACCCGCTATGCTACTAAAGAGGTGTCGACTGACGCCAAGAAGCAAGCAAGGTTCCGCAAGGGGCTCAGCCCTACACTTCATCGTGAACCGCGCTTACATGACTGTATGAGCTTCCAAGTTCTGGTTAACAAGGCTATGAGTGCTGAAACTGGACAAACTGATTATGAAGCAACCAAGAAGCACTCCTGTGATTCTGGTTCCTCATCCGGCTCCGGATTTCAGAAGTGTCGGGTGTGGGTCCCGAACACCTCTCTACCGTCAAGGTACACCGCGAGGCCATCCTATGAGGTGCCTCGTTTCTAATCAAACCATTCCTCCAGCCAAGACATATGGTGGTCCATCTGCCAATGCTGCCCCACGCACCAACCAAGTGGTCTGTTAAAATGCGGAGAACCAGGTAACTATTCACGTAACTGTCCTCAAAACAATGTTGCAAGCCAACCTGGAAAGTCTATTGGGTGTGGCAAGCTAGGAAAAGCATATTATGTGCAGCCAACCCCTGCACATGGGCGTGTGAATTATGTCTTGGCCGAAGAAGCTTCTAAAGATCCCGATGTCATTTTGGGTATGCTTCTTGTTAATCGCCATCCAATATCTGTCCTTTTTGATACTGTGCTTCTCATTCATTCATTTATGAAAGTTATGCACAGTTGCATAACATGACATTTTGTGACATGCCCACTCCATTAGTGGTTCAACCTCCTCGTACTAAATGGGAGACTTCTAGAGTAAGCCATGACAATGAAATTCTTGTGGACAACTTAGTCTTCCTAGCATATTTGATAGCTCTTAAATTTTCAGATATCAATATCATCTTAGGTATGGACTGGATGTCACCTCATTATTCTAGGATTGATACTCATACTAGGAAGTTCCGCTTACACATCCATAGGGTGAGATAGTTAATGTCTCAACTTGAGTTGCCAAGCGCTAACTATATTCTATTGATGCTAGCTGTCTTTTAGACCTAGAAGATATTTTGGTAGTCTGTGACTTCCCAGATGTATTTCCAGAAGAACTGCCATGCATTCCACCTGATAGTGATGTAGGGTTTGTGATAGATCTTGTCCCAGGAACTTTCGCAATAGCCAGAAGACCCTATAAGATGGCACCCTTAGAGCTAGTCGAACTTAAGAAACAACTAGATGAGGCCTTGAATAAACGTTTCATTCGTCCTAGCTCTTCTCCTTGGGCTTGTCCTAACCTCTTCGTCAAGAAGAAGGATGGAATGGACCGAATGGTTGTAGATTATCGACCAGTTAATCTAGTTACCATAAAGAACAAGTATCCGCTCCCCAGGATCAATGACATGTATGATTATCTTGCTGGATCCTCTATCTTTTCCAAAATGGATTTGAGGTTGGGCTACCATCAAATCAAAATCAGGAACGTGGACATTCCAAAAATGGCCTTTGTCACTCTTATGCCCGATACAAGTACACTGTCATGTCCTTCGGTTTAACCAATGCTCTAACCACTTTCTCTCGCTTCATGAATTCGATCTATATGGAGTATGTGGATAAATTCGTCATGGTTTACCTCGATGATATACTCATTTACTCAAAGAACGAACAAGAACATGATGAGCATCTAAGGCTGGTATTAATATAACTTCGAGAGCATTGCCTTTATGCCAAGTTCTCGAAATGTGAATTCCGGTTGCCAGAAGTGACCTATTTAGGCCACGTAATCTCTGGTAAGGGTATTGGTGTAAATCCCGAGAGAGTTCAAGCTGTCCTTGATTGGAATCAACCTGTATGGGTTAAGCAAGTTAGGAGTTTTCTTGGTCTAGTGAGCTATTGTCGCCGCTTTGTCGAGAACTTCTCCAAGGTTGCAAAGCCTCTAACTGAACTCCTCAAGAAATATAAAAAGTTCGAGTGGACCCCACAATGCGAGCACAGTTTTCACGAACTGAAAAGATGCCTAACTTCTGCAGCAGCATTGGTACCACCATATTTTTCTAAGGACATTGTTATCTATTGTGATGACTTGCGACAAGGATTAGGTTGCATTCTCATGCAGGATCGTCATGTAATTGCATACGCATCTCGATAGTTGCGTCCATATGAGGATAATTATCCAACACATGATCTAGAGCTTGTAGTTGTAGTTCATGTACTGAGAACCTGGCCACATTACCTTCTTGGTAATCGTTGCAAAATTTACAGTAATCACCAAAGTCACAAATACATCTTCACCCAACCGGATTTGAATCTTCGGCAAAGATGGTGGGTCGAGTTGATCACACATTACGACTTAGGGATAACTTACACCCCGGGGAAGGCCAATGTCATGGCTGATGCACTAAGTTGTAAGTCTTATTGTAAAAATATGATGTTACGACAAAGTCAATATGATGTTACAATATCAAATCGTAGCTGTGGAGAGTTATGATAAAGGTATATCTCGAATCAAGGAGACCATCGCTAGCGTAAAGCTAAAGATTTCTCCATGGATGAGAAAGGTGTGGTGTTCTTCCAGAACTATTTGGTGGTCCTGTAGGTTCGAATGTATGTCTAGAGGGGGGGGTGATTAGACTACTTGACGAGCTATTTTTTTTGCCTTTTCCCAATTTTACTTGAGAGGCAGGTAACGACAGTTATGACAAGTCAAATACACCCTACACATGCAGTTCTAATAGTATAGCAGCGGAAAGTAAACATGCAAGTGTAAATAGAGTAGTAAGGTAGGGAGACCAAATGCATAAGGTTGACACGACGATTTTTAGCATGGTTCTGATAGGTGGCGCTATCATACGTCCATGTTAGTGGAGACTTCAACCCACAGAGGGTAAGGGCTGCAAGAGTACATGGAGGGCTCCACCCATGGAGGGTCCACAAAGAAGAGGCCTTGTCTATCCCACCACACCTTCCGTCCATGGAGGACTAGCCTTACTCACGGTAGATCTTCACGAAGTAGGCGATCTCCTTGCCCTTACAAACATCTTGGTTCAACTCCACAACACGAAGTAGGAGGCTCCCAAGCGACACCTAACCAATCTAGGAGGCACCACCCTCCAAAAGGTAATAGATGGGGTAGATCAATGAACTCCTTGCTCTTGTGCTTCTAAAGATAGTCTCCTCAACACAAATCTCTCTCACACAGAATATGCATGGGTAGGAGAGGTTAATTTGGTGGAAAGCTGTTTGGGGAGGCTAGAGATCAAGATTCAAATGATTGGATTGGAATATCTTGATCTCAACACATGAGTAGGTGGTTCTCTCCCATAAAATGTATCTAGAAATGAAGTGTGTGTTCTGAGTGCTTCTCCCACAAATGAGAGGCGGGTGAAGGGGTATATATAGGCAACAGCCAAAATCCAATAGTTACACACAAAAGAGCTAACTCGGTAACACCAAAGTGGACAAATCGGTGGTACCGATTAGCACTAAAGTGGTGAACTTTTGAATCTTGGTGAGAACGATATATAGAACTCGGTGGCACCAAAAAGGTGACTAATGGTGAGATGGCCAAACTCGGTGGCACCGATACTCAAACTCGGAAATTCCGATTTTGTGTATCCTGGCAACATAATGTTGGTCACACTGAACTCAGTAGAATCGATGAAGTTTCGGTTGCGCCGATTTGGTGGGAATGGCTAGGGTTCTGTCTTAGGTTCAAGCTCGGTGGGTCCAATGTGGCAATGTTGGTGACACCGAATTTTTGTATGTGGAACTTGACAGAGTGGATACGTGGGAAAATGTCTGAGTGTTTTGGTGGCTAACTTTGAGCATTTGAGCAATCAATTCATTTTAGTACCTCACCCCCTTTTATTAGTATTAGCTTTCCTATGGACTCAAAAGTGATTTCTCACAAATATGAAATGAAGAGTCTTCTAGCTTGAAGCTTGAGCCAATATTATTCCTTTCTTGCATCCAGGGGCATCTCCACATAAAACTTAAGCCATAACATCTTTTGAACTTTTCTGAAATATACTTGGAAAACACATTAGTCCAATGATGCATATGTTGCGATCAATTATCAAAACCACCCTAGGGAGCAATTGTTCTTTAAGGTCCCCAAGAGAAAATGTCTGCGGACCAAGATGTATCTCCTCTCACGATTCATCCTCGTAGTACCAAGATGTATCACGACCTACGACAGAGGTTCTGGTGGACTAGGATGAAGAGAGAAATTGCTCAGTTTGTTGCAAACTGCGATGTTTGTCATTGTGTTAAAGCAGAACATCAAAGGCCTGTTGGCACCCTTCAACCTTTAGCTAGTCCTTAATGGAAATGGGATAAAGTCGGTATGGATTTCATCACCGGTTTTCCTAGGACCAAGAAAGGGAATAATGCTATCTCTATGGTCATTGACCGTCTTTCAAAAGTGGCTAATTTCCTTCCCTTTCGAGAGAGCATAACAGCTAGCCAGCTAGCAGAGTTATATATCTCCCGAATAGTGTCTCTTTATGGTGTTCCTTTGGAGATTAACTCAGACCGTGGAAGTATTTTAACTTCTCATTTATGGGAAAGCTTCCAAAATGCTATCGGAACTCATCTCTCCTTTAGCACTGCTTTCCATCCTCAATCAAGTGGTCAAGTGGAACGAGTCAATCAAATCTTGGAAGATATGCTTAGAGCTTGTGTTATATCTTTCGTAATGAATTGGGAGAAATGCCTTTCGTTCGCCGAATTTGCTTATAACAATAGTTATCAATCAAGCTTGGGCAAAGCTCCTTTTGAACTTCTCTATGGACGAAGGTGTCGAACACCTCTTAACTGGTCATAAACCGGAGAGAGGCAACTATTTGGTCCGGATATGATTCAGGAGGTAGAAGAGCAAGTTCGTTATATTCGTGAAAAGTTGAAAACAACCCAATCTCGTCAAAAGAGACAATATGATCATCGTCATAAGGCTGTGACCTTTGAAGTTGACGAGAAGGCTTAACTTCGGTTTACACACCTGAAGGGTACATATCGATTCGGTATCAAGGGTAAATTGGCTCCTTGTCACATTGGTCCCTTTCGCATCCTTGCCAACCGAGGAGAGGTTCCCTACCAGTTAGAAATTCTCCGGCACCTTTCAAGGGATCATGATGTTTTCCACGTGTCACAACTCAGGCGTTGCTTCTAGGATCCTATCCTTGAAGTGGACCACGAAACGCTTGATCTCCAGGATAACCTTTCGTATCGAGAATACCCTGTTTGTTTTCTTGGTCAAGCTGAGCGTACCACTAGACGTCGAAACATCATGTTTCTCAAGTCTCTTTGCTCAAATCATTCTGAAAAAGAAGCAACGTGGGAAAGGGAGGACCGTCTTCGACTAGAGTACACCGCACTCTTCCCGACGACTCATAAATCTCGGGACGAGATTCTTTTGAGTGGGGGTGATTTGTCACATCCCTAGTTTTCACTTGCCTTGTGCTAGCTAGAGTATAGATCATGTTCAAATTTCACTAAACTGAAATGGGGGAATAATAAACCCTAGCACCTCACCTAATTAAAACAATTCAAATAGGTGTTATTTTCAATGAATCCAAAATGGCCTTAAAAAATGTTCATCCTTTGTCATAAATATTGACAACAATATTTAAGAGGTGCGTTTTATTTTATACACCCCTTTTGGCATTTAAATTAATCCAACAAAGCTTCTAAAAATAGAAATTAATGCATAATAATTACTTAATTGATCCAAAATTGCTGAAACTTTTGTGAGAGTTTGAAAATATTCAAACTATATTTTATAAAACGTTTCACAAATTTTGGGCTCTGTATTTTTGGCGAATAAAATAAAAACAAATGTGTGAAACAGTAAAACAGAACTAAATAGAAATTAATAAAAAAAGGAAACTTACCTCGGCCACTTACGCGAAAGTGGTGGCCCAGCCCACCACGAGCTTGTCGTCTTCGTCCTGCCAATAGCCACGGGAGGAGCTGCCATCGCTCGTTGTGGCGTCGACATGCAACATTCTACGTGGCTGCCTCCTTCGTCACGATCGCGAGGAGGATAACCTCAAGAGGAGACACCTGGATCCATCCCTCTCCCCATTCGCCCGTGCGCTCTCTCTCTCTCCTCTGCTGCCATGGACGTCGCTCCTGAAGGTCGTCGATGTTGCTAGGCTAGCCCAGATGCTCCCTCTCGCCTCCGAGTAGGCCTCAAGCTCCACCATGTCGTTCTGCTCCTCACCGCTAAGAAAATTGATGTTGGATCCCCTGAAGCGACGCCCTTGAGATAATCTTCCTCCCTGGATCCTAACGCCACCGTCGTCGATTCGTCACCTGCTGACCGTCCCTAAGAGCACTTCCGACATCATCGACATCGCAGTGAAACCCCGAAAGCATTCACCTTCTTCCCACAGCGGATTGCACGCCGTAGCCACCAATTGCACCGGATCCCAAAGAGGCCCTTCGTGCGAGATCGACGCCGGTGACACTCCAGTATCCCCATGGCCCCTCCAAGGCCACTGTTGCGCTCACGGAGTCGTGTAGATGTGATAGGAGCCAAGCCCCAACCTTTTTGCACGCTCAAACATCGACCTCGAGCTTGCCCGAATTCTGGCAGCCGCCAAGCTCGCCGCCGACAACATTTAGGGCCACCCCAGCTCCTGGGGCCTGCCCCGTTGGACGCGTTGATGAGTGGCCATTCGAAAGAACCTCTCCACCGTCGTTTTAGTCACCGGAGGGCGAAACACGACCCCCTCCGCCACGTCTTTTGTCACCGGTGGCTAAACGCCGGTGAGCCCGACTCCTTTCACCACCAAGGTTGACCCCTTGGGTCATTGGTAGGTGTGTCCTAGCCCCTGATTAATTTCACGTTAGCACTAATTTAATTAACTAGATGATGCCCCGGCGCGTTTCTGCAGGAAACTTGCTAAAAGAATGCCTAAAAGATGATTTCCTGATGCGTTTCTGCAGTAAACTTGCTAAAATAATGCATAAAAGTTGCTAAAAATATCTATAACTAATGGAAAGCCAATGTAAACTCAAAAATGAAGAAAATACAAAGGGTATGAAAAGAAAACAATGAATGCGTGTTAAAAGAATGTCATTTCTAATAAAAATATGAATGTAAAGTACATACATATGGTGCAAATGACGAACACATATATTTTCAACAATACATCTAGTACAAAAAATAACTTGCAAGTAACATGCATGAATTAATGATGTGGTGTTTGCATGCATAGTGTAAGGAAAAAACAATGTAATCTATGACTTGCATCCATGAATTTCTTGTGGCTTAGTTGCATGTCTAGGAAAAATAGCTAGTGCGTAGTAGCTATTTAAGAATAGAAGATTAACTTTATGACTCACTGACATTGGGCCAAATTCCACAAATTATGTTTAATGACTAATTTTAACCCTTTTTAGTGCTTGTGTCACTAATGAGTGGACCCCACTGGTCAGGTTTGGCCTGCAACGATCGTTTGACCAGCTAACCTCATGTTGATGCAGTGCTAACACAGTAAATACCTTTCTGGTTTAATTTAATTCTAGAAATAGTTTAAAACTTCTAAAATTCATAGAAAATAATCTCTAACATAGATTGAAGTAATTTATATATGAAAAATTATCACAAAAATCCAAGGAATGCATCGGTGCTATTATCATGCATGATAGAACAAGTTATACTTATTCATGGTATTTGAAAATACCTTATTTGAAGTGGAATTTAAATCTTTGAAAATACCTTATTTGAAGTGGAAATTAAATCTTTGATTCAAATGAGCTTCAACCAATTTTCTAATAGGTGCATTAGCTCATCCAACATATTCTTGTCATGTCATGATCATGCATCATATTGTTGCAATTTCCATGCATTGATTGTTACTTGTTTGCATTGTGGTAGGCTTCGCTCCACAGGATACCGAGGAGTATCCATCTGAAGGAGTGTATCTCTCCGTTGGTTCACAAGGCAAGCACCCCTTTTGAATATTCCGATAAAGTCCCATGTTCTTGCTCCTACTCTTAATTATTGCATTAGGGCACATCATTTCAAATGCTATTTGCTTCAGTAGTTCAACACATTCCTCAGCATGACCTATCATTGTCACAACAAATAGCTAAACCATGCAACCTAGAATACATGGTAGATGCTTGAGCCATGATGTGACTTACCTTGCTATGCTTGCTATGCTTAGAGTTGTGTCAGGACTGTTTAATCTGGAAGATGAACTAGAGTGAATGAATGTGTTCTGGCGACAAAAGTTAAATGTTGAACCTGATTTGGTGAAGGTACCGATGAGAGGCTGTGTAGGAGTACATGGCGGGTTGTCACATTGGAACCGTTCTTAGGAACCGAGTTCTGCGTATGTGATCCAAGACTAGATGCTACCACACGTTGGGATACTTAATTGACCCTCTCGACTTATTAATCGACTAGTACTCAGTCCAGGAGTTGCAGGTAGTTTCTGGTGCTTGTAGCTTATGCTGGGGGTCGTGCATAGGATAACCTTAGAGGTGGGTTGTGACGCGGTCGGTAGTGGTACAATGTACCAAGTGGCACCCGGATGGTGGGCTTGGGAACGCTGCACACATCATTTGAGGCTGTACTGGAAACTTCGGCCGGACTTCCGTGTGGGTTCAGTCTCAAATAGGCGATTAACTCGTTCTATGTGTTAGTGTGGTTAACGGTCATGGCCGACTCCCTCGCTGGGCTTCCACTTGAAGGTTGTCGCGGTGCATGAGCTTCCTTGGATATGGACTACTTGGAAACATATGTTGTTCATAGACAATTTTAAAGGCTACTCATAAAAGTATCAAGACAAGTGTGAGTACCATGGATGTCATTCTCGTAGGGAGACGATGAAGGATCCATGGTAGTGTATTGTTGTGGAGATAGTGGACTCGTGTACGACTTCTCAAACTTACTAAAAAGTACTCGTAGTCATAGTACAGGTTAGCCAAGAGTCAAATCTGGCTTGTTGCATGAAACCCCACAACCCCCTTGTTGATACATGTGCATGAGTAGATAGATCTGATCTAAAGTCTTGCTGAGTACTTTCATACTCATGTTTTCTTAATGACTGTTGGAGAAGACACCCATGAACCATCAGGTGGGTTCTACCTAGACGTTGATGAGGTCGAGTAGCTAGTGTCCCAGCTATGATCTGGCCCCTTCAGAAGGGAACTCTAGATAGTCAGGCTTTATGCCCTTTTACCTTTCATCTGTCTATACACAGACAACTTTAAGCTTCTCCATGGCTTTTATGACTTTGTGTGTATGACTTGAGTGTCCGGTCATGTGACCCCTACCTATATGAACATATTATGAAAGGCTCTTCCAAGCCTTCTAACTGAATGTTGTGATGTTGTATGGTTATGTTGTGATGCCATTATTGTATCTATGCATATTGAGTATGTCATGTGTACATGTATGGGGATCGACACCTAGTTGTATGCCTTTAGTAGTACTCTTTACATGGAAATTCCCCTTTGTGATTCAACTGATCCTTGGTAGCTTGCTACTTCTCCGGACACATTGGTTGACCGGCATGTATCCTTCTTTGTTGTTATGTCTGTCCCATCGGGGAAATGTCTCGCAGTGTAATGGAGTCCCTGTAGCCTGCTACGACTCGCCTACATGCAGTGAGGACATTAGTGTCCCATGGCATAATGGAGTCCTTGTAGCTTGCTATGACTCGTCTACACACGATGATGACCGACACCTGCATTGTTGGGTCATGTATGATTGTCTATGTACGGATGTGCCACTTAGGTTTATAACTAGTTATGTCGACCCGGGTTATTTGGCATTGGAATTCTAGCGACAGATTTGCATACGTGAGTCAAAAGAGGTAAACAGTCCCGGCCAAGAAAAGGTGTCAGCCGTGGGGATAACCGTGTGTGAGACTGCAAAGTGATGTGACGTGTTACAGGCTGGATTCCTATGGTTTAGGATCGGGGTCCCGACACTCCTCCCCTTTCTTCTACCTCCTGCCAGGAGTCATATGGGATGCGAGTTGTTGTGCTTTCCTGCCACTCAGTTGCGCTGACCGGCGAGCTGGTGGTCCGAGCGGATGGGGTCACCAAGGGGGTCCTTTTGGAGGGGACAGTTCAGGCGTGGGAAGGTCGGCTGGCTCGAATTCGAGGGTGGCCGAGACATCGCCATGGCGGCGTAGGGAGGGACTTTTGAGCTCGGGAGCTCTAATGGATTATGTAGGGAGGTTTCTGGGAGTGGAAAGAGTGGACTAGGGCACAAGAGTGAGCTCGGGGGGAGGTAAATGGAGGGGCGATGAAATGGGGCTCGGGCGCGCCTCGGATGCCTTCCGGCGCGGAGAGCATGCATGCCAGAGCGACCTTGGAGCGTTGCTAGCGTCGGGGAGAGGCGCAGGAGGAAAGAATGGATTCCATAGCGCGCTTGGATGCTTTGCCACTCCTTGACACAAGCTAAAGGATGGGAACAAGTGGCACAGCGCCGTTCTTGTATGCCAAAAGCGTGGTCACCACACCAATGAATGTCGAGGGCCTCCTTTTGGTAAGACAATGATCCCCATGCAAGGCATGCATGCTAGAGAGCACTGAGAGCGCTGGTAAAATCCAGAGTAATTGTTGCTGGTTAGAAAGGGTCTTTACTCTTGTTAAGTTTGCAGCAACAAACTTGAGAGCTATCTGAGGGCTTTTTACTAAAGAGCTCATAGGTGAAATATTGTCTTGTGGCCCTAGGTTTGAAAGGACTACATGACCACCAATTTTCAGCCCTAGGAGATAAGTGTAGTTCAAAGCTACAATTGCTGCCAAATATTAGGTTTACATGGTTTGCTCATATTTTCCACATGTGAATGCCATATTTGGGCTTGGGTTGATGCATCAGTATGCAAAAGAGGTGTTGGTAAAGTTTGGGGGCACTTGCAGAAACAGAATAGAAGGAAAAGGGTAAGGTGCTTCCATGGTAAAAAGAGAGGGTAAGTGAAGGAGTTACCCCCAAAATAATTGAGTTGAGGCTGTAGAAAAGTTACTAGAGGTAAAAGAGGGCTAGCAAATACCATGGTAAAAAGTTGGAGGCAAGGGGAATCTTTTTGGGTCAACTTTTCTTGTACACAAGCTTATGGATGAACGTGTTTGATGCTGTCCTAGGGCATCTAGGGGTATCCAATGGTCCTGATATTTATGAGGGGTAAATGTTAATATAAAATGGTCCTAGTAACCAAATTTAAGATTATTTGATGAAAGTTGACAATACAAACTTGGTAAACCCTAGAAATGGGCAGAAATGGTTTCTCTTAGATATATCCATGCAAATCAATCCCCCCTAATGGACCACTTGATGTGCTGGTATTAGTTGAGGGATATAACATTACCAAAAATTTTGGGTCCAATTGGAGAAACTTGACAATGCAAATATTGTCAATCCTAGAAATCAAAAGAAGTGGTTTTGAGGGCCATTGGACAACTTCATGTGTTCTCCTTGATTCACCACAAGGTGTGGATGCATGATTAGGAATTAGAATATGTCCACAAGATATGAGCACAAATGGAGACACTTGTGTAGAATCGGAAGTATGTCTAGAGGGGGGTTGATTAGACTACTTGACAAGATATTTTTTTCCTTTTCCCAATTTTAGTTGAGAGGCAGCTATGGGAGTTATAGCTAGTCAAGTACACCCTACACCTGCAGTTCTAAGAGTATAGCAGTGGAATGTAAACCATGCAATTGTAAAGTAGAGGAATAGGTAGGGAGATCAACCGCATGAGTTTGACCTGGCAATTTTTGGCATGGTTCCGATAGGTGGCGCTATCGTACGTCCATGTTAGTGGACACTTCAACCCACGGAGGGTAATGGTTGCAAGAGTCCACGGAGGGCTCCACCCACAGAGGGTCCACAAAGAAGTGGCCTTGTCAATTCCACCATGACTTCCGTCCATGGAGGACTAGCCTTACCCTCAGTAAATCTTCACGAAGTAGGCATTCTCCTTGCCCTTACAAACATCTTGGTTCAACTCCACAACACGAAGTAGGAGGCTCCCAAGCGACACCTAACCAATCTAGGAGGCACCGCCCTCCAAAAGGTAATAGATGTGGTAGATGAGTGAACTCCTTGATCTTGTGCTTCTAAAGATAGTCTCCTCAACACAAGATCACTCTCTCACAAAATATGCATGGGTAGGAGAGATTGATTTGATGGAAAGCAGTTTGGCGAGGCTAGAGATCAAATTTCAAATGATTGGATTGGAATATCTTGGTCTCAAGACATGAGTAGGTGGTTTTCTCTCAAAAAATGTATCTGGCAATGAAGTGTGTGTTCTGAGTGCTTCTCCCACAAATGAGAGGTGGGTGAAGGGGTATATATAGGCAGCACACAGAATCCAACGGATACACACAAAGTGGCAAACTCGGTGACATCGAAGTGATGAACTCGGTGGTACCGATTAGCACAAAGGCAGCAACCTTTGATTCTCGGTGGGACCGATATATGAAACTCGGTGGCACCGAAAAGGTGGATAACTGTCAGATGGCAAAACTCGGTGACACCAATACTCAAACTCGGAAATTCCGATTTTGTGTACCGAGGCACCCAAAAGTTGTTCACCCAAACTTGATAGCACCGGCTTGGTTTCGGTTGCACCGATTTGGTGGGAATGGCTAGAGTTTCTGTCTGAGGTTAAACTCGGTGGGTCCAATATGTGGAAGTTGGTCACACCGAATTTGTGTATATGGAATTTGATAGAGTGGATATGTTGGAAAAATGACTAATTATTTTCGTGGCTAACTGGAGCATTTTGAGCAATCACTTCATTTTACTACCTCACCCTCTTTTAATAGTACTAGCATTACTATGGACTCAAAAGTGATTTCTCACAAATATAAAATGAAGAGTCTTCTAGCTTGAAGCTTTAGCCAATATTATTCCTTTCATGCATCAAGGGGCATTTCCACATAAGCCTTTAGCCATAGCATCTTTTGAAATTTTCTTAAATATACTTGGAAAACATATTAGTCCAATGATGGATATGTTGTGATCAATTATCAAAAGCACTTTAGGGAGCAATTCTGATTTCAACTTTGCAATGTAAAGTTGTTTAAACTTGGTTCTCGATAGAGACGGTTTTGGAATATTTTGGTGAATCGTATCACTTAGGATTGAGATGAAACTTTGCAAGATCATCACATATATCATGTGTGACATGCTAGAATTTTACTATAATTAGTTGAGAATATTTCTTATAGAAATATTTGAAAAGCTTGAAATAGGCAGAAAGGGCTTTGGAGTGTTTTGTCCAATATTTTGAACATGACCATGTGTTGAAACTCTTGTATATGAAAATTATATGTCCACTCAGTTTCCCTATATTTTCTCAAATATTCTGGAAGCAAGAAAACAATTTTTGTTCACAAAATACTATTTCTGGCCATAGAAAAATGTATTTCAATAAAAAAGTAAATTAATCTTTAAAATAATATTTTTGTGGTTATGGAAAGTATTTTTGATAATAGGATTTAAATAAAATATTTGGGGCAAACCAACTTCCCTAATTTGAGGACTTGTAGTACAAATGTTAGTTCACGGGTTTTGGAAAGTCTAAATTAAATAAATGCTTTTTTGTCAAATACTAGTTTGTAAAAATAGTTTTTGTGTCCTATTCAGATGGTATGGTCACTGGGCCAAGATTTGGATCAAGGAGATGAGAGTAGAGAGTAGGACGAAGTTTTTGTGATTTTAAAACATAATCAAACAAGCAAGCAAACAACAATCAGCTCAAGCATCACATCATAGAGAAAAAGTTTTAATTGGTTCTAATTTTTGAGCTATGTTAACTTAGCAAAGTAAGGCAAAACACAGGGTGTGACAGGTATAGAGCCTATGGCTAAGGCACAGGGGATGACTTTCATGCTTTCTATTTCTTCTGAAGTGGTCGAGCTTTGAGTCTTACTCAACGTCACACTTTACAGTAATGGCAAGCACTCCTTCTTTGACTGATCCATTTTGAAGTCCTTGAAAATCTTGTTAAGGCATGTGCTCTGTCAAAGTTTTATTAGGCGTCTTCATCTATCTATAGATCTTGATGCCCAGTATGTAAGCAGCTTTACCCAGGACTTCCTTTGAAAAAATCCTTTCAAAACAACCCTTTAAGCTTTCCAGAAATTCTACATCATTTCCTATCAACAATATGTCATCCACATATGCTTATCAGAAATGCTATAGTGCTCCCACTCACTTTGTTGTAAATACAAGTTTCTTCATAAACTTTGTATAAACCCAAAAGCTTGATCATCTCATAAAAGCGTATATTCCAACTCTGAGATGCTTGCACCAGTCCATATAAGGATCGCATGAGCTTGCATGCCTTTGAGTATCCTTAGTATCGACGGAACCTTCTGGTTGTAACACATACAACCTTACCTTAACAAAACCGTTAAGGAAACACTTATTTGACATCCATCTGTCAGATTTCATAATCAAAAAATGCAGCAACTACTAACATAATCCCAACGTACTTTAGCATCGCTACGAGTGAGAAAATCTCATTGTTCTCAACTCCTCGAACTTGTCAGAAACCTCTTTGTCACAAGTCGAGCTTTATAAATGGTGACATTACCATCAGCGTATGTCTCTTCCCAAAGATCCATAATTGCCTGTCGTCCATCAATCAAGTCTACCAAAGTCCATACTTGATTTTCATACATGGATCCTATCTTGGATTTCATGGTCTTAGCCATTTTCCAGAATCGAGGCCCATCATCGCTTCCTCATAGTTTGCAGGCTAATCGTTTTCTAACAACATCACTTCCAAGATAGGATCACTGTACCATTCGGACAGTATGTGTCATTGTCGACCTACCAAGTCCGATAGTAAGTTGATCCAAATTTCCATGATCATCATCATTGGCTTCGTCTTCAATTGGTGTACGCATTATAGGAACACCTTTCCACGCTGCCCTACTTTCCAATTCAAGTGATGGCTGACAACCTCATCAAGTTATACTTTCCTCCCACTCACTTCGTTCGAGAGAACCTCCCTTCCCTCGAAAGGATCCACCCTTGACAACAAAGACCTTGCCATTTGATATGTGATAGAAGGTATATGCAATTGTTGATTTAGGGTATCCTATGTAGATGCACTTTTCCACTTTGGGTTTGAGCTTATCAGACAGAAGTGTCACAACCCCAAACTCTAAGAAACAACAACTTAGGTTTCTCGCCGAACCATAATTCATACGGTGTCATCTCAACAGATTTAGATGGTGCCCTATTTAAAGTGAATATCGTTGTGTCTAATGCATAACCCCAAAATGATAGTGGAAAATCTATAAGAGACATCATAGAACGCACCATATCCAATAGGGTACGGTTACGATGTTCACACACACCATTACACTATGGTGTTCCAGGTGGCGTGAGTTGTGAAACAATTTCTACATTGTCTTGCATACCAAACTCGTAACTCATATATTCACCTCCACGATGATATCGTAGACATTTGATATTCTTGTCAGGATGACCTTAAACTTTGCTCTAAAATTTCTTGAATTTACAAAATTTCAGCCTTTTTTCATCAAGTAAATATACCCGTATCTACTCAAATCATTTGTGAAGGTAAGATAATAACGATATCCACTGCGTGCTTCAACACTTATTGAATTGCATACATCAATATCTATTATTTATGATAAGTCACTTGCCCACTCCATCGTGTCGTAAAAGGGTTCTTAGTCATCTTGCCCATGAGGCATGGTTCGCATGTCTCAAGCAATTCAAAATCGAGTGAGTCCAATGATCCATCAACATGGAGCTTCTTCATGCGCTTTACACCAATATGACCTAAGAAGTAGTGCCACAAGTATGTGGTACTATCATCTCTAACTTTGCATCTTTTGGCAACTATACTCTGAACATGTGTATCACTACGATCGAGATTCAATAAACCATTCACATTGGGTGCATGAAAATAAAAGATATTATTCATGTAAATAGAACAACCATTATTATCTTAAATGAATAATCGTCTCGCAATAAACAATATCTAGATATATTGTTCATGCTTAACACATGCACCAAATAACATTTAATTAGGTTTAATACTAATCTCGGAGTTGAGAGAGCGTGCCGATGGTGATCATATCAACCTTGGAGATTGAAAGCACATATTCTCCCTTGGTGGTATTGATAATTCATGGCAACATACATTGTCTCTTGGACTAACACTTTTACTTAGTATACCTCAAGTTTAGACCATAGAGATCATTGGCTAAAGGTTTATGTGGAGAAGCCCCTTGATGTAAGAACGGAAGAAGATTGTCTCAAGCTTCAAGCAAGGAGACTCTTCATTTTATATTTGTGAGAAATCACTTTTGAGTCCATAGGAAAGACAATAATAATAAAAGGGGTGTGCATATTGAAATGATCTGGTTGCTCAAGGGCTCAGAGATAGCCACCAAAAAAACTTAGTCATTTTTCCACGTAACACTTCTCTCCAAGCCACATATCCAGAATCGGTGCCACCAAGTTTTCAAATTCGGCCCTATCGATTTTCAACCCAGGCCGAACCCTAGGCAAACCTACCATTTTGGTACAACCGATTCTGCATCGGTGCTACCAAGTTCAGGTGACCAACTTTCTATTGCCTCGGTACACAAATTGAAAATTTCCAAGTTTGGCTATCGGTGTCACCGAGTTCGGTCATCTCACCGTTATCCACCTTTTTGGTTCCATCGAGTTGTGTATATCGGACTAACCGAGTCAAAGTCACTGTAGGTGTAACAATTGGATTTTGGGTGTTGCCTATATATACCCCTCCACCTACCTCTCATTTGTAGAGGAAGCACTCAAAACACACTTACACTTGCAAGATCCATTTTTCTGAGAGAGAGCCACCTACGCATATGTTGAGATCAAGGGGTTCCATTCCTACCATTTGAACCTTGATTTCGAGCCTCCCCAAGTTGCTTTCCACCAAATCAATCTCTCCTACCCCTGCCAAATCCGAGAGAGAGTGATTGAGTGTTGAGGATACTATCTTTAAAAGCACAAGATCAAGGAGTTCATTGTTCTACCACATATATTACCTTTTGGAGGGTGGTGCCTCCTAGATTGGTTAGGTGTCGCTTGGGAGCCTCCTATCTCATGTTGTAGAGTTGAACCAAGATGTTTGTAAGGGAAAGGAGATCGCCTAATTCGTGAAGATCAAATTTGAGTGAGGCTAGTCCTTTGTGGACGAAACCCGTGGTGGAATAGACAACGCCGCTTCTTCGTGGACCCCTTGTGGGTGGACTCCATGGGTTGATGTCTCCACTAACATGGACGTACGATAGCTCCACCTATCGGAACCATGGCAAAAATCATCGTGTGAACTTCTTCTCGTTTGATCTTCCTAAACTCTACTCCTTATGACATGTGCTAAGTCCTTTACTTTCCGCTACCATATATGTTGACTAGCATGTGTAGGGAGCACTAGACTTGTTAGAATTGCTAAAATCTGCCAACGATTAAATTTGGAAATGTTTAGGATTTTAATTTATGCAAGTTGTCTATTCACCCCCCTCTAGACACCTCTCCAGAACCTTGGTTTAATCACCGTTGGAGGAATATGAATGTGACTAGTTCTAGGATTTTTAGTTGTAGAGTGCCCATTCTCAATGGTGAGTACTATAGACAACGGAAAGATGAAATGCTTGATATATTTGATGAATTCCATTTGCGCAAGTATGTTTAATATCCCTAGACGCCTTCCATTGATCCCATAGATCCTTCTCATGATGATGAAATTGATATGCTTGGTAATCTTAACACTGTTAATCTAAACATTAGAGGACTACCAAGAAATGTGCTTAATCAAATGGGAAACTTTGAGTGGTCTCATACTTTTTGGAAACACTTAGATAAAATATACCCAAGTTATTCCTTGAAAAATCTTGATATCATTGTCCACAAATGCATTGTCTTTCAAAAAATGAAGCCAAATGATCCTAATTTTTATAAATGTGTATTTGATCTTCGTTACCTCATGCATGCTAAAGGAGATGTCATTACAATTAACAATGTCATTGTTGAAGCCATTCACATGCATAAATATGAACATTGTCATAGTCAAATTACTCATGAAATTCTTGTTTCTCATGATGAGGGAATTTCGTCCCATGATGATTATGTGGAGCATGACTACTACGATGAAGATGTAGAGTTTGACATTGAGTATGAGAATACCATGAGGAACCTTACTCTGATGGCGGACCTTAGAGACTACATGGCCAAAATAAAGGAGTGGATACTTGACAGTGGATGCACCGATCACATGACCGGATATAAAGACATGTTCCATGAGCTCACACCAAACCGTGGACCTCGAAGGTATGTGACCTTTGAAGATAACTCCAAGGGTAAGGTACATGGTCTTGGTAAGGTGGTCGTATCTCATGATAGATCCATTCATAATATCATGCTTGTTTAATCTCTTGGCTAAAATCTTCTTTCAGTATATAGACTAGCAGACTTTGGTTTTGATGTGCTATTTACGAAAGTTGACTGCCGAGTATTTCGTAGCGACAACCATAACATTGTATTTACTGGTTTCCGTAGAAGTGATCTATACATTGTCGATTTCACTAAAAATCCAAACCTCGTACATGTCTTATTGAAAAATCTTCTAAAGGTTGGCTATGGCATAGAAGGTTAGGACATGTTGGTATGCGTAATGTTGACAAACTTATAAAAAGTGATCATATTGTTGGTGTTAAATATGTTATCTTTGACAAAGATAGACTTTGTAGTGCTTGTCAAGCAGGAAAGCAAGTTGGTGGAAGTCATCCCGTGAAGAACATTATGACTACAAGAAGACCACTCGAGCTGCTTCACATGGATCTCTTTGGTCCCAATGCTTACAAGAGACTCGGTTGAAATTCTTATGGTTTAGTCATAGTTGATGAATTTTCAATATTTACGTGGGTATTCTTTCTTGATGATAAGTGGCAGGTACAAAAGATCTTCAAGAAATTCACTCGGAAAGCTCAAAATCAGTTTGAAGTGAAGATCAAGAAAGTCCGGAGCAACAACGAAACGGAGTTCAAGAACACGAAAGTGGACACTTTTCTTGATGAAGAAGGTATTTCACATGAGTTTCCAGCGATGTACACACCTCAACAAACTGGAGTTGTTGAGAGGAAGAACCTGACTCTCATAGAGATGGCCAGAACGATGCTTGACGAATACAAGACGCCAAGACACTTTTGTGTAGAAGTCGTGGAAACAGCTTGCCATGCCGTAAACCGACTTTACCTACACAAGCTTCTTGGTGAAATGGCATACGAGCTACTCACTGGTAATAAACCCCAAGTTGGATACTTTCGAGTATTCCTCTCTAAGTGCTACATTCTTGATAAGCATCATTGCTCTAAATTGCTCCTAAATCTTATGAAGGTTTCCTACTTGGTTACAAATCGAACTTTCACACTTACCGTGTCTACAACAACTTCACTAAAAGTTGAAGAGACGGTATATGTGAAGTTTGATGAGACTAATGGTTCGCAAGTCAAACAATTGCCAAATGATTTAGGAGTTAAGGAACCTTCGGAACCCATCCAGTATTTATGTATTGGCAAGATTCGTCCCATGGAGGTGAAGGAGAGTAATTCATCAACTCAAGTGGAAGCCCCTACTTCGCGTCAAGGCGAACCACAGAACAACATGGAGTCATCCACAAGTTGTACAGGACATGATGAAAAACAAGAAGAAGTACATCGTGATGATCCACCTCAACCTTCCTCAACACCACCTCAAGGAGAAGACGCCGTGAACGACAACGAGCGAGAATATGATGATCAAGAAGCTCCACCACCCAACAAGAAGAAGTTGTCAAGAGTTAGAGAAAGAGTGGACATAGATCATCCACTAAATCAAATCTAGTGAAATAAAAACCGGGAGAATCGCTCGCTCTATTCTTTCATCTCTAGCATTGAGCCTTTGAAGGTTGAATAAGCCCTTCAAGACCCGGATTGGGTGAATGCCATGCACGAAGAGCTACACAACTTCGAGGGAAATCAAGTGTGGACACTTGTTGAAAAGCCCAAAGGCAAGAAAAACAGCATTATTACAAGATGGGTGTTTCAGAACAAGCAATATGAGGATGGACAAGGCATACGCAACAAGGCGTGTCTCGTAGCCCAAGGATACACGCAAGTCTAAAGTATGGACTATGGTGAGACTTAATCCCCCATTGCTAGAATTGAAGCCATTCACATTCTTCTCACTTATGCCAATCACCATGATATTACTCTTTACCAAATGGATATCAAAAGTGTTATCTAAATGGTGAAATTGAGGAGGAAGTTTATGTTAAACAACCTCCTGGCTTTGTGAGCCCTAAGAAACCTAATCATGTTTACAAACTTCGTAAAGCTTTATATGGTCTTAATAAAGCCCCTAGAGCTTGGTACAAATGTCTAACAAAGTTTCTCATCGAAAAGGGTTTTGACATTGGTAAAATTGATGCTACCTTATTCACTAAAAGAGTTAATGGCGAACTATTTGTGTGCCAAATATATGTGGATGATATTATCTTTCATTCTACTAACCCACATTTTAGTGAGAAGTTTGGAAAGTTGATATCAGAGAAGTATGAGATGTCTACAATGTGAGAGCTGAAATTCTTCCTTGGCTTGCAAATCAAACAATCTAGAGAAGGTACATTTATGTCTCAAACCAAGTACACCAAGGAACTGATCAAGAAGTTCAACATGCAAGAGTGGAAAGGTATGAGAACCCCTATGCCTACTAGTGGACATGTTGACCTCACTAAGGAGGACAAACCAGTTGATCAAAAGGTTTATCGATCAATGATTGGTTCCTTGGTGTATCTATGTGCCTCCCATCCTGACATCACGTTGTGTTTTTGCATGTGTGCCCGATACCAAGCGGCACCAAAAGAGTGTCATCTATTGGCTGTTAATTAAAAGAATCGTGAGATACCTAGTACATACACCATACTTTGACATATGTATCCCAAGGGATCTTCTTTTAATCTTCTTGTCTATTCAGACACGTCGATAGAAAATCCACCTTGGGTATATGTCAATTTCTTGGGAGATCTCTTGTGTCTTGGTCATCCAAGAAACAAAACTCGATATCTTTATCTACTACTGAGGCTAAACATATAGTCGTCGGATCATGCTGTGCGCAATTTCTATGGATGACTCAAACTCTTAAGTATTACGGCATTCAGGTTAGAAAAGTTCCATTTCTATGTGACAATGAAAGTGCTATTAAATTTCCTATAATCATGTGCAACATTCTCGAACAAAACATATTCAAGTGCAACATCATTTCATTCATGATCATGTTGGTAAAGGACATATAGATCTCAAGCATGTTCATACTGACACACAATTAGCTGATATATTTACCAAACCACTTGATGAGAAAGTGTTTTGTCATTTCAGGAGTGAGTTGAACATCATTGGTGCTTCAAACTTCAGATAGACTCACTCGGATGCATGCAAGGGCATGAGCTTGATTTCCTATTCCATGATGCTACTGATATGACACTATCTTATTTCTTGGAAAACTACGCTCCCTTGTACTGCCTCTAACCTTTTGTAGGTACTTGGAAGAACAACACTCCACAAGATTGCCATCAACTCACATCAAAAGCAATCTTGACATGGCCAAGTATCAACAGCCCCTTCTTCGGAGAAGGAGGAAGAAGGCAACAAAATCATATCCTTGACAATTGTATGATGATGAAATTCACTGATGTCATTTGGATATATTATGTTCTTCCTTGCATGACTAACCATTGTAGGTAAAAAGTGAACCAAAACGACAAGGATTGCTCCCAACTCAAGATGATCTTCATCAACGTTGAGCATCCATGACAAGTTGACCTACATACCCCGTCATCAACATCATTCGAAGGTATGTACTCATATTCTTGATAAAGCTTTACACCAAGTCATGAGGTAAAGCAACTCAAGTGATATGAAGACCTTAAAAGCTTAATCAAATAATGGTAGCCCCATTTTTGTGATTAACGATGAGTATGACCCATGATCAAGCATTCTTTCTTGACTCCTCAAGTCAAACACTCTAATATAGGTGACCTAGTCACCGTCCCACGTCTAGATGGAGTTTCTTGTATGGTTCACATTGGTCATTTCATATCTTCTTGGAACCATTCAAATCTCATCTAATGTATGTATATATATATATTTTTTCAAAAACACAAAAATATTTGGTATTGCTTCTTATATTGATTTCGTTTCTCAATTGGTATCTTATAACAATTTTAGATTCTTATGTGCCTATTCTTAAGTTAAGGAGTCGATTTTCAATGCAAGTCGGTTTCACCGATCTAGGAAACTCGGTCCAACCGATTTCATTGAGAGGCCTGATTTTCATTCTCGGTTCTACCGAACCACATTGCGTCGGTGACTCTGAAATTTTTCACTGCCTTTGATTTTCAGATATTTTCTGGACTTTTTCCTTAGGGGGAGAAAGATTTTGAATGATCCCATGCTTCATTGCCATCTAAGATTTTATTCAACATTTTGGGAAACAAAAATAGTTTTAGCATTATTTTCTAGGGGGAGGAAACCTCAATGATCCCACAATATAAGAGGGAGAATTATCTAGGATCCCTAACATAGGGGGAGATAGTTCAAGTAACTCTTATTCATATAAAAGGGGGGGGACTTTCAATGAACCCTTACCTACTATGTGATACGTCCCAAACGTATCTATAATTTTTTCTTTTTCCATGATCTTTTGGGTGACATTGTTATATGTTTTGTTACACTTTTATATATTTTTACACATATTTGGACTAACCTACAAACTTAGTGCACCCAGTGTCAGTTTCTGTCTGATGATGTCTTTTTTGCAGGGGCTTTTACCCAATTTTCCGGAGCCCTTAAAATCCCGAGAAAAATATATAAAAATCAGCGTAACGGAAGCTTTCGGATCACCGAAGATGTGCTAGAGGGGAGCCATGGGCTGCCCAGGCGATCTATTGGCGCGCCCACATGCCGCATGGGTGGGCCCCACCTCTTCTGACGCTCTCCTTTGGCCTATATTTACTCCACCGAAAGGAAACCCTTCCATCACATCCAGAATCGCGAATTTCTCCATCGTTCCGTCGCCGCAGCACTTCCAAGATCCGGAGCGTCAGGAGACCTCTTCCTGGCACCCTGCTGGAGGGAGGATTGACATTCAGGAGCTTCTCCACTACCATGGACGCTTCGTGGACGTGACATGAGTAGTCCTCCTTGGACCATGAGTCCATGACCAGTAGCTATGTGATGTCTTAGCCCTTGTGAGCTGCCCTACATCATCAAGGCATCCATGTAATTTTTATGCTATTGATATGCTCGGTTTGTTGGGATCCGGTGTATTATGAGATTATGTTCAGATTGTTGTGAGTTATATATTAGATTATCCTTTTATATTATGTTCTTTAGTGATGCATGCATGTTCTCCGTTGCTGTGTATTGCTTTGGCCGAGTAGTAGATTGTAACTCCAAGAGGGAGCATTATGCATGATTGTGGGTTCATGCCCCCTGATGTCTAGCTTGAGGGAAACAAACATGAGACTAGGGGATGTTTTTTTTGTCACCAGGGAGAAAACAAGGGTGCTTGTGACCACAGTTGCAAGGATTGTTTACCTTACGCATAGTTCGTTAATGCAGTTGTCCTTTGCATTTAATTTACACTTTGGGTGGCGCTCACAACTTAATACCAGCGAGATGTTCTGGATATATATCTCAAGGTGGATGATTAGTAAGTAGATGTTGATGAATAAACGGTCTACTTGTCTTGGCATACTGCCCATTACTATTGAGCCTCTAACTTTCAAGTAGCACAATTGGCATTGCGGTGGGTTTACAATTCTGTCAATTGCCCAACAATAATTTGCTTACCCAAGCATAGTTGTTTATCATATTTTGGGAGAGAGACATCACTAATCAAAATTATGTGACTCCGGTCCATATCACCACCATTGCTTACACCTCCATCATTTACTTCTTTCATTTACTTTTCCGTTGTAATCACTATCACTATTCCCTCTTGTGTTTTTATCCTTTGCAAACTACAAGGCCGGAGAGATTGACAACCTCTCTGTACTCGTTGGGAGCAAATTTATTTGTGCGTGTGCAGGTCCACGTCTTCTGCTTGCGCCAGGGCAGGGGACACCTACTTGTTGATCCTCGGAGTCCTCCTGGTTCGATAACCTTACAGTCTTCGTGTAAGGAAAAACTTGCTGCTGACTACACCTCCACCTTCCACTTTTGGTAACCAATGAGGAGCGAGAAGTATATTCATCAACTCGTCATCACTATGTCTTCCATATCCTCATATTTTTGAAGCTCTTTGCATCTTTACAATAGTATACTCTTGTGTTATCTTACAATTGTTTTCTCAAGTGTACTCCTACTGCTAAGATGCTCAAGATCCTCAAGGTAAGTATATGCATCATATCCTTGTTCATCAGGATCTCTTGTTTCTTGCACATCTTTTTTGCAAGAGGGAGTCTTGAACATGGAAGTTCTTCATTCATATATGTTTGATGCATATAGACAAGATTTATATGACTTGTCTTGTCCTTTCTACCTTGTGTGTGCCCATGCAGTCCAAAGAAACTATCCTTTAAAAAGGGATTGCACACATTTAGGGGGAGCATGTACTAGTCATATATCTTTCAAAGTTGTCATATTCTAATGCCTATTTAATTTGAACCATTGATTGTATGTTGTCATCAATTACCAAAAAGGAGGATATTGAAAGCACATATGCTCCCTTGGTGGTTTTGATAATTCATGACAACATACATTGTCTCTTGGACTAACAGTTTTACCTAGTATATTTCAGGTTTAGTCCATAGAGAGAATTTGCTAAAGGTTTATGTGGAGAAGCCCCTTGATGCAAGAAAGGAATAAGATTGTCTCAAGCTTTAAGCAAGAAGACCCTGCACTTTATATTTGTGATAAATCACTTTTGAGTCCATAGGAAATCCAATACTATTAAAAGGGGGTGAGTTATTAAAATGAACTGGTTGCTCAAGTGCTCAAAGATAGACACCAAAAATACTCAATCATTTTTCCACATAACACTTTTGTCCAAGCCACATATCAAAAATTGGTGCCACCAAGTTTTCAGATTCTTCCCTACCAATTTTCTACCGAGACAAAACCCTGGTCAAACCTACCATTTCGCTACAACCGATTCTGCATCGGTGCTACCGAGTTCAATTAACCAACTTTGTGTTGCCTCGGTACACAAAATCAGAATTTCCGAGTTTGGGTATCGATGTCACCGAGTTGGGCCATCTCCATGTTAGCCACCTTTTCGGTTCCACCGAGTTGTGTATATCGGTCTCATTGAGATTCAAAAGTTGTTTCCTTTTGTGCAAGTCGGTACCATCAAGTTTATGACTTCGGTGTCACTGAATTTGTCAGTTTAGGGTAACGGTTGGATTTTTTGTTTCTGCCTATGTATGCCCCTCCAGCTACCTCTCATTCGTAGAGGAAGCACTCAGTACACACTTACACTTGCCATATCCATATTTTCTGAGAGAGAGCCACCTACTCACGTGTTGAGATCAAGAGATTCCATTCCTACCATTTGAACCTTGATTTCTAGCCTCCCCAAGTTGCTTTCCACAAAATCAATCTCTCCTACCCCTTCCAAATCTGAGAGAGAGTGATTGAGTGTTGAGGAGACTATGCGTAGAATCAGAAGCGCAAGGAGTTCATCCTTCTACCACATCTATTACCTTTTCAAGGGTGGTGCCTCCTAGGTTGGTTAGGTGTCGCTTGGGAGCCTCCTACTTCGTGTTTTGGAGTTGAACCAAGATGTTATTAATGGCAAGGAGATCACCTAATTCGTGAATATCTACAGTAATTGAGGCTAATCCTTCGTGGACGGAAGCCGTGGTGGAATAGACAAGGCCGCTTCTTCGTGGACCCGTGATACGTCCCAAACGTATCTACAATTTATGCTTGTTCCATGATCTTTTGGGTGACATTGTTATATGTTTTTCTACACTTTTATATCATTTTACACATATTTGGACTAACCTACTAACTCAGTGCACACAGTGCTAGTTTCCGTCTGCTGATGTCTATTTTGCACGGGCTTTTATCCAATTTTCGGAAAACATAAAAAATCCAGAAAAATATATAAAAACATCAGCGAAATAGAAGCTTCGGGATCACTGAAGGAGGGCCAAGGGCCTCCCAGGCGGCCTGTCATGCTTTTCATGGTTATCTTTTTTGTGTGTTCTTCATCTTTTCGTAGCTACTGTCATGCTTAGCTCTTGGTTTTCATGCTTATCTTTTTAAGAGATTTTATTTAGGTTGACTTTGGAACTCTCTTGAGTTATCATGCTTATATTGTTTAGAGAGTTGGCTCGTTGCACTGAGTTGTGTGTCTTGCATGAGTAGGTAACTAAGGTTGCTATTTAAGTATAGTAGTCACTTGCAATAGTTTTGAGGTATTTATTTGAGTAATGTTTGGACTATTGGAGCAAAGAGCTTGAGCCTATTAGTGATAGGTGTCGTATTTTGGGAAATACGTGTGTTTTCCAAAAACTAAAATTAGTTTTGAACTCTAGCTACTAAATTGATCGCTAACCTCTAGAGGGGTTGGAATATATAGAGTACCCTCACATTACAATGAGTTGAGGATGCACAAGGATAACCACACCCCCAAACATTCCTCCTCGAGGTACTTGTCTCTTTGTGAATTACCTAACTAGATAGATAGTTAGCGATAATAAGTGTATGAGTTCTTCGGACTAATGTGAGTATTCGATTGTTGGCACTTCTACCATTCATATTTTGCTAGCCTCTTCGGTACCGTGCATTGCCCTTTCTCACATTGAGAGTTGGTGCAAACTCCGCCGGTGCATCCAAACCCATGACATGATACGCTCTGTCATACATAAGCCTCATTATATGTTTCCCCAAAACAGCCACCATACCTACCTATTTAGGCATTTTCATAGCCTTTCCGAGATACAATGCCAAGCAACATCCAGCATCTCATGACTTGACCTTCATGTCATACATGCTTTTTCTAGATCATAGAGCCGCATGCTAGTTGGGCCATGCCCTCATTACTGCTACATGATGCGCTAGTATCATTGCATATCCTGCTACACTGGCACAGGCATACATTTGCATACATCAGGATAGTTTTCACTTATCTTTGTGTTGGGTACTTCTTATAAAGTGTGATGATTTTTCTTTCTTTTCATGTACAACATAGAGTGTTGCCCTTGAGAGAGGAAAAGATCCCAAAGAGGACAAAAAAAGATCCCAAAGAGGATAAATGAGAGATAAAAAGAAAGAGCCAAAGAGGCCACAAAATAAGAAAAAAAGATAAAAAGAAAAAGAAAAAGAAATAAAAAGAGAGAAAGGGGCAACACTACTATTCCTTTTGAAAGATCCACACTCGTACTCCATTAATATATTGGTACTACATAGAGATTATTATTCATGCATAACTATGTGGGGACCCTTATACTACAGAACTTGGTTTGCAAATTCCAATGATGAGCCTCCTCAAATGAGCTCTAGGTCTTCATGAGAAAACAAGTTGGATGCACCCCCACTAGTTCCATTGGAGAGCTTACCTTAGCTCATATGTGCATCCGTTACATGGCAATGCCTACTCCTCATATAATATCTATCATTTGGCTTTCTCTCGCCTATGGTTGTCCTCATTGATGTGAGCCTTTCACACCCTTTTTGTCTTCCTTCCCCATCATTATTCTATTTGCCAACCTAAGAGCCAACATATCTTGCTTACACTCATCCATTGCATGAGTGCTCAAAATAAAAAGGGAGAGGATCATTTTGACTTGTGCCTGGCAAGTGGTCTCGGGATGAGTCAAAATAAGATTCCGAAGGAGACTAAGTGTGAGGTTTAGTAGATTGAGTTCTCAATTAAAAATATATTTTATCTCTGAACCCATCTCCCACTTCTTGCACACAAACACCATTTGGAGACATTCGAGTCACGGACAGCGAGAGCTATTGCACCTTTATGTTCTTACTTTGTTAAATTCAATACTAGATATAGACTCTTGCTTGTTATTGTCTTGACTTGAATTGCATATATCACTTGCTTTACTTTGAAGTTATTATATGTGTGTTAGCATGTCACCATAGACATTATTGTGTTATCATTTATCTACTCGAGGACGAGCAGAAATTATTGTGTTATCATTTATCTAAACGGATCTACAATTTCTGCTTATTCCATGATCTTTTGGGTGACATTGTTATATGTTTTGCTACACTTTTATATCATTTTACACATATTTGGACTAACCTACTAACTCAGTGCACCCAATGCCAGTTTCTATCTGCTGATGTCTATTTTGTAGGGGCTTTTACCCTATTTTCCAAAGCCTGAATAAAATCCAGAAAATATATAAAAAATCAGTGAATCAGAAGCATCGAGATCACAGAAGGAGGGATAGAGGGGGGCCAGGGGCCTCCTAGGCGGCCTGCTGGCGCGGCCAGGCCCTAGGCCGTGCCAGGAGGGCGCCTGGTTGGGTCCCACCTCCTCCGGTGCCCTCCTTTGGCCTATATTTAGTGTTCCGTGAGGAAACCCTCGCACACTTTCGGGAATCGCAAATTTCTCCATCGTTCCGCCGCCGCAGCGCTTCCAAGATTGGGAGCGTCAGTATACCTCTTTTCGGCACCCTGCCGGAGGGAGGATTGACTTCTGGGAGCTTCTCCACCGCCATGGATGCTTCCCGGACATTCATGAGTAGTCCTCCTTGGACCATGTGTCCATGACAGTAGCTATGTGATGTCTTCTCTCCAATCTTGTGCTTCAACGGTTAGTCCTTGTGAGCTTCCCTACATGATCAAGGCATCTATGTAATCCATTGGCTTTTGCTATGCTCGGTTTGTTGGGATCCGATGGATTGTGAGATTATGTTCAGATTGTTATGAGTTATATATTTGATTATCCTTTTATATTATGTTCCTTAGTGATTCATGCATGTTCTCCGTTGCTTTTTATTGCTTTGGCCAAGTAGTAGATCGTAACTCCAAGAGGGAGCGTTATGCATGATTGTGGGTTCGGGCCCCTCGATGTCTAGCTTGATTGACAGAAACATGAGACCAGGGGATGTGCTTGTTGCCACCAGGGAGAAATTAACGGTGCTTGCAACCACGGTTGCAAGGATTGTTTACCTTACGCATAGTACGTTAATGCAGTTGTCCGTTGCTTTGAGTTTACACTTTGGGTGGGGCTCACAACTTAATGTCGGAGTGATGTTCTCGATAGATATATCAAGGTGGATATTTAGTAAGTAGATGCTGATGAATAAGCGGTTTAGCAATCTTGGCGTACTGCCCATTACTTTTGAACCTCTAACTATCAAGGATCATAATTAGCATTGCGGTGCGATCATCATTCTGTCAGTTGCCGAACTATGATTTGTTTACCCTAGCATAGTTGTTTATCGTCTTTCGGGAGAGATACATCACTAGTGAACATCATGTGACTCCGGTCCATATCACCATCATTGTTTACACCTCCACCATTTACCACTTTCATTTACTTTTGCGTTGCAATCACTATCACCTTCCCGCTTGTGTTTTGATCCTTTGTAAACTACAAGGCCAGAGAGATTGACAACCTCTCTGTACTCGTAGGGAGCAAAGTTATTTGTTGTGTGTGCAGGTCCACGTCTTCTACTAGCACGAGGGTGGAAGACACCTACTTGTTGAGCCTAGGAGTCCTCCTGGTTCGATAAACCTTATAGTCTCCATGTAAGGGAAATTTTTTGCTGACTACATCTCCACCTTCCACTTGGGGTATTCAACAAGGGGCGAGAAGTATATACATCATTCGTCATCAACCCCTTGTGGGTGGAGCCCTCCATGGACTCTCGCAGTTGTTACCCTCCGTGGGTTGATGTCTCCACTAACATGGACGCACAATAGTGCCACCTATCAGAACCATGCCAAAAATTGTGTTAACTTCTTCTTGTTTGATCTTCCTAAACTCTACTCCTTACTACGTGTGCAAAGTCCTTTACTTTCCGCTGCCATATATGTTGACTAGCATGTGTAGGGTGCACTAGACTTGTTAGAATCGCTAAAATCTGCCAACCATTAAATTTGGAAAAGGATAGGATTTTAATTTATGCAAGTAGTCTATTCACCCCCTCTGGACACCTCTTTTATCGATCCCTCAGAGACACTTCCGACATGCATCATCACCTCATCCTTAGCTAGTCTCATTTATTTTGCAGCTCCTGTTTCAAGTTACTAATATCAGCAACTGAACTGGTATCAAATACCCAGGGGCTTCTACGAGCACTAGTGACGTACACATCAATAACATGTATATTAAATATAATTTTTTTGACGTTGCCAGCCTTCTCATCTTCCAAGTATTTGGGGTCTCTCTGCTTCCAATGATTGTTGCCCTTACATTACAAGCACTTAGTCTCAAGTTTGGGTCCAACCTTGGGTTTGTTCACTGGAGGGACAACTGGATTGACATTCTTGAAGTTTCCCTTCTTTCCATTTCCCTTCTTGAAACTAGTGGTCTTATTAAGCATCAACACTTGATGCTCCTTCTTGATTGTTCCTCCACGACATAAAACATCACGAATAGCATAGGGATCATATTCTCCATCCCTTGCATGTTATAGTTCATCACAGAGCTCTTGTAGGTTTGTTGCAGTGCCTTGAGAACTCTATCAATCATTGTATTATATTCAAGATTAACTCCCACTTGATTCAAGCGACTGTAGCACAGAAACATTATGAGCACATGCTCACCGACTGAGTTGTTGTCATCCATCTTGTAGCCAAAGAACTTGTGAGAGGTCTCATACCTCTCGACATGGGCATGAGCCTGAAATACCAATTTCAGGTATTGGAACATCTCATGTGCTCCGTGGTGCTCAAAATGTTTTGGAGCCCCGGTTCTAAGCCGTAAAGCATGTTGCACTGAACTTTTGAGTAGTCATCAGAATGTGTCTACCTGACTTTCACGACATCCAGATACAATGCTTGAGGGTGTGGGGCCCCAAGCGGTGCATCATGGACATAAGCCTTCTGTGGAGCAATGACGACAATCCTCACATTATGGACCAAGTCCGTATAATTGCTACCATCATCATTCAACTTAGTTTTCTCTAATATCATATCAAAAAATATCAGAGGAGCTACATCTTGAGCTATTGATATACAACCTAATTTGCAAATACATTTTGACTATGTTCATGATAATTAGTTCACTTAATCAAATTACTATAAACTCTCACTCAAATCAACATCCATCAGGTTGTCTAAGTGTGACATGATCAAAATTCACCAACCCAAGTCCGATCATCACATGACATGAGGTGGTTTCAACGATGACTATCTCCATGTTGATCTTATCTACTATATGATTCATGTTCGACCTTTTAGTCGCATGTGTTCCGAGGCCAATTCTATACATTCTAGGCTCATCAAGTTTAAACCAAGTATTCTGCATGTGAAAATGTAGCTTACACATGTTGTATGCGAAAGAAGATTCTACCACACACAATCATCACGAGGTGTTTCGAAATGACGAACTTTTCAAACGGTGCATACTTGGGGAGAACACAATTTTATCTTGAAATTAAGTGAGGGATCATCTTCTAATGCTACAATTGTCCTAAGAAAAATAAGATGCATAAAGATATAAAAATCACATACAAATCAAATAAGTGACATGATATGGCCATCATCATCTTGTGATTTTGATCTCCATCTCCAAAGCACCGGCATGATCTCCATCATCACCGGCATGACACCATGATCCGCATCATCATGATCTCCATCATCGTGTCATCATGTGGTTGTCTCGCCAACTATTGCTAACGCCTAGCAATAAAATAAATCAAAGGCATAAAATAAATTAAAGACAATCACATGGCTCCTACCGATTGTTCCATGTTATTAAATTATCAATCTTGGTTGTTTTATATACATTTACTAGCAACTTTATATCATTTTTGGGACAAACCTATTAACTTAGTGCCCAGTGCCAGTTTTTTTTCTTGTTTCTTTACTTTGCAGAATATCAATACCAAACGAAGTCCAAATGCCATGAAACTTTTTGGAGATTATTGTCTAGCAATAAGAGACCATGTAAGCTTCTGGAGGCCACGAGAGGACGCCCGTGGTTCCCACTAGGCACCAGGGCGCGCCAAGGGCCTCCAGCGCGCCGTGGTGGGTAGTGGAGCCCACGAAAACCTCCTTGACCAACCTCCAACTCTATAAATACTACAAAATCTCCAAAACTCTAGACGAGTCTAGGAAATACTTTTTCAGTCGCAACAGGTTCCAGAACCACGAGATCCAATATAGAGGCCTTCTACGACACTCTACGGGAGGGGGCAACAATCATGGAGGGGTTCTTCATCATCCTTGCTGCCCCTCTGGTGATGTGTGACTAGATTACCACAGACCTACGGGTCCGTAGTTAGTAGCTAGATGGCTTGTTCTCTCCTTTTGATCTTCAATACAATGTTCTCTTCGATGTTCTTGGAGATCTTTTTGATGTAACTCCTTTGCGGTGTGTTTGTTGGGATACGATGAATCGTTTGTTTATGATTTGATCTATCCATGAATATTATTTGAGTCTTCTTTCAACTCTTTTATGCATGATTGTTATATCCTCGTATTTTTATCTGATTTATTGGTTTAATTTGGCCAACTAGATTGATTTATCTTGCCATGGGAACATATGCTTTGTGACGGGTTCGATCTCGCGGTTCTCAATCTCAGTGATAGAAATAAACATGTGAAAGTGCATGTAGTTCCCATGAGTTGTTTTGGTAATTGATGACAATCCTAATGGAGTAATGTTTACATTGAGTTATACATTTGAAGGAATGTTCTTTTTGCAATACATGAAGAATATTGGATGAATTGAAGTAGCTTTGTTCCATGAATATGCAAGAAGGAGCTCAAATGAATTCCAAATGAATGTCATATACATATTGTTGTGCATGCATCAAGAATGAGATCAATGATTTAATCAAATATGATACGATCAAGATGAATTCCATGTGATGAACAAGATGTGATCTATGTGGAGTTCATTGAGGATCTCAGACATACTCATGCTTTGGCTTATGGTTTGAACCATGATGGATCAAGATCTTGAGAGAATAATTGAAGAGAAGAACTCTACATATGTCTGGAAAATAGGATCATTATGAGCTCATATTATGTATCATGAAGACGAGCAAGGTATATCCAATATGAGATTCATGGAGAAATTTGATATGGTCATGGTGAATTGAGATATTGGTAATCATTTCTTAAAGAAATGAATCCTAACAACAAATAAATAGGTCCTTCAAGACATCAAGATTAATCATGGATCAACGATAAATGTTGACCAGTATAAAGATCAAAGAGTTCACGCAAAGTTGGTCATCACACAAGCGCAAATGATGTACCACATGCGATCTTGTGGTATGGTAAGTAATTGTCAATTGCACTTTGTGTACTAACCCATACTATGTATTGTCTATGTCTATGAGGGTTAGGTAGTTTTCATGGGCTCGCATCAAGAGAGAGATTCCAAGTGTCCATGAGAGGATGACATCAAGTGTTCATGATCATGTTTGACAAGGGCAAGTTCAAGATATCCATTCCTAAGGATTACATTCTTGAAGGTTGTGGATGTGGACATGATGGACAAGTGCAGATGAATACAAAGCAAGGCTTTCCACATTGTGTATGGGAGATCTACTTGAAGACTTCATCAATGTCTTGCCTTCAGCTTGAGCCAAGAAGAAACAATAACATCAAACTCAAGTGAAAGGCTTGACTCAAAGGTATTAGTTCCTTTGACGTTAGTGGTCTGGAGTAATGATCCCGCATATACACTCAAGAATGGATTATCGATAGCTATGTAGTGTATCTCTTTCATGATTCTTGAGTTATAGGGATCCCACACTATTAAGAGGGGATCACTGGGTCTCACAAGAAATTTGCTCAAAAATCTAGGAAATACCTCTCTCTCTATTTCCCTTATGGTTGTTCTACTCTTGTCCGGACGACCGGTGGTTCTCGGATGTACGGACGCTTGATGACCGACATCCTTCGGAAATCCGGAGCGATCCATTAGTCCAAATACTTGGATTTCTGGTTCCTCCGGTCGTCCGAGCTACAGACGTCTGGTAATCCGTAGCCACTCACCAGATTCAAATTGTCGGACTTCCGACACATTTCGGACGACCGTGCCCCAGATGGCCGACATCCTCCGAACGTTCGTATGTTGTTCACTATTTTCCACTCGATGTTGTGCTTACATGCTCCTTCCTGGTGCTTCGGATGACTGACCCCATTCGGACGTCCGACCCTTCATGGTTGTCCGGACGATCGTGAACTGCCGGACGTGCGGCAACTGCACAACTTAAGTGGCTCCAACGGCCATTTTTTACCACCACTATATATACTCTTCTCCCACATCGTGTGGGGGTTGTCCAACACAGTCAAAATATTCCAAGAACACCATTCTCTCACTCCCATTTGTCTACACCAAATCCTAGATCCCAAGTGCATCTGTGAGTTCCTTTGAGTGTTGGTCCAATCAAAATATAGATCGTCTCCCACTCCTCCTCTCAACCAAAGCTATTTGTGATTTGAGCAAGTTTTGAGCAATTCCCGTGATCTTGTTACTCTTGGAGGTTGGAGACTCCTAGGCGGTTGGAGTTCTTCGGAGAGGTATCAAACCTTTGTGATTTCCCCCGGAAAGTTTGTGAGGATTTGGAGGCCACCTCAAAGGCCTACCACTAGTGGTTGTGAAACGCCTTCGTGTTGTTGTCGCAAGGAGAATAGGGTGAGCCTTCAAGGCGTTGGTGTGTCTTCGTGGTAACATACACCTCTCTAAGGGTGACTAGCTTCCCTCCAAGGAAGTGAACATCGGGATTCATCCACGTCTTCGTGACTTCGGTTATCCCTAACCCTAACTCCTTACTTGTGGTTTACTTTGGTTACTTGAGCATACATTCACTACATATTGTTGTCCTTATTATATTGTGATGGCTATTTTCGTGTAAAGATTAATCATTTAGGCCTACACCTTTGTTGGGGCATAGTTTATGCCTAAGTGATTTTGGTGATTGATGACAGTACCGTACAGGTCTAACTGTGTGTGTTAAGGTTTCAGATAACACACGTCAATGGCACAAGACGACTCGTCTCCTCTCTCATGGATCGGAAGCACGACGCTCTCTACGATTCTCTTTATTTGAGTCATAGGAAAGACGTACTATTAAGAGGGGATCCGTAGTGGAAAGGTTTGGGTGGAATCTATCATTACACACGCACACGTCACATTTTCCCTTTCCTTTATCTTTGGAGATGCCCTCGCCTCTTTGTTTTTAGCATCTCTGCAAAATGGTCCCCAGCGGTAGTACCGCTGGTTCCAGCGGTAGTACCGCTGCAGCCAGCGGTAGTACCGCTAGCTGGCGGTAGTACCCCCCCTGGCCAGCGGTAGTACCGCTCCAGGTGCTTTGTTCCACCTACATAGCGGTAGTTCATGGACGGACCCTTTTGCGAAGACTTTCTCGGCGGTAGTAGTGTTTGTGCACTACCAAGGGGTCAGCGGTAGTACCGCTGATGATAGCGGTAGTACCGCTGGAGGCCCAGCGGTAGTACCGCTGCATCCAGCGGTAGTACCGCTCCTGTTCAGCGGTAGTACCACTGGAGTACCAGCGGTAGTACTGCTGCAGGCAGCGGTAGTACCGCTGGAGCTCGGGCAGAGAGTGGGAAAACGGTGTGATTTCCCCCCCCCCCACTATATAAAGGGTTCTTCTAGCTGAGGAACCCTATCTCTTACCTCTCTAAGCTCCATTGTTGCTCCACAAGCTCAAAAGTGCCCGATCTCTCTCCCTAGCCAATCAAACTTGTTGATTCTTTAGGGATTGGTTGAGAAGGCCTAGATCCACACTTCCACCAAGAGAAAAGTTGATTCCCCCACCAATCCCTTGCGGATCTTGTTACTCTTGGGTGTTTGAGCATCCTAGACGGTTGAGGTCACCTCGAAGCCATATTCTATTGTGGTGAAGCTACGTGGTTTAGTTGGGAGCCTCCAAGCTTTGTGTGGAGTTGCCCCAACCTTGTTTGTAAAGGTTCGGTCGCCACCTTCAAGGGAACCTATAGTGGAATCACGGTACCTTGCATCATGCGAGGGCTTGAGGAGAATACAGTGGCCTTAGTGGCTTTTTGGGGAGCATTGTGCCTCCACACCGCTCCAACGGAGACGTACTTCCTGTCAAAGGGAAGGAACTTCGGTAACACATCCTCGTCTCCATCGGTTCCACTTGTGGTTATCTCTATCCTTTAGTTTGTATTTGCTTATGCTTGTGACTATATCTTAGTAGTCTTAATAGCTCTCGTTGTTAGCTTCTATAGGGTTCACCTCATTCTCATATTATTTGTGAACCTGTATAGTGTTTACCTTAACTTGCTAAGATTAATTAAAAAGTGGTCGTTGTCTATTCACCCCCCCTCTAGCCAACCATATCGATCCTTTCAATTGGTATCAGAGCCACGTCTCTTTATTAAGGGTTTAACCACCCGAAGATTATGGAATTCGGAGAGGAAGTTACCCATGGGCAACCCGAGGACATGGACTTGACTTCGGTCACAAGGGATGACTTGAATACGGCTATGGCAGCCCTCAAGACATCCTTGACGAGCGAAGTCAAAACGATGCTTAAAGAATTAATTGAGGGTCTTAAAAGTTCACCCGAACCGGCTTTAGTGGTTAAATCCACCATTTCCGATTCGGAGGCCAACTCCTCTAAGGAAGCGGCTAAAGGTATGCGACCGACTTCACCTCACGAAAAGGATGGGACTGGAACATATGCCTCAGTTCCACCCCCCATGGCCTATGGAGGACCCGTTCTCGCACCTCGTCTTAATCCTGTTGGTCCTCCTCCTAAACTTGTGAAAGGTGACTTTGCTAACTGGGTATTTTCTATTAAGTCTCATTTGAATCACAGCTCAACAAACTTGTGGAGAATTATCGAGCAAGGATATTATCCCCATGACCCAAGCAACCTCACTCCAAGAGAAGATGCAGACAATCAATATAATCACTCTGCATTGTTTATTCTCCAGTCTGCTGTGCCACCTGAAGATCTTCCCCACTTACGTCCCTTCACATTGGCCAAGGATTGTTGGGAGCATATTATGGTGCTATACAAGGGAAGCTCAAGTATTCAATGATCCAACTATGAAGTGATACTTGACAAGGCCGATGAGTTTGTGATGAAGGAAGACGAGGACCCTCGTGATCTCTATCGGAGGGTGACTGCTATTGCTGTGGCACTAAAGGATCTTGGTAGTAAGGATGTAGACGATACATGGGTCAAGCGCAAGTTTCTCAAAGCCATCATGCCTTTCAATAAAGCCATGTCATCTGTCATTCGTCAGCGGCCAGACTTCCAGTCCTTGTCTTCCAGTGAAGTGTTGGATGAGTTCATTGCAATGTCAATCATGAACGAAACAGCCGACAATGCACTTGCTCGTGTTCGATCAAAAACCACTTCACCTAACCTTGCGTTGAAAGCAAGAGCAATGCTTGAAGAAGAAGAAGAAGAAGATGAGGAAGAAGAGAGCTGCCCTGAAGACACAAAGTATGCTTATCATGAGCACATGGCTCTTGCATCAAGGCAATTCTGGGGAAATAAAAGGAACTCAAGACCCACCTTCACCAAGAACAACTCGAGTGGATTCAAACCCAAACAACGAGTAAGGACATGTTAGAACTGTGGCAACGTGAGTCACTTCGTGGCAGAATGTCCCTATGAGAAAAGGGAAGACAACGGAGACAAGCTCATTCGCAAAGACAAAACCAAATCATTTCCAATCAAGAACAACTTTGTGAAGAAACCTCACCCAAAAGGGATGGTGGCCCTGGAGGAGTATCCTTCTGATGATGATGGTGATGATGATGATAAAGTGGCAACGGCAACTGTTGCTATTGCCACTACCCCTTCCCAGAAGGTGTCTCTCTTCAACACCCCCAACGAGAACCACATCACCAAGTGCCTCATGGCAAAAGGTACCAATCAGCTAACTCCCATCATTAAGACCAACATTGCTTCTGCTCCTTCATTGTTAAATTGTGTAGAAGATAGTGATGTTGGAGAACTTAATGAGCATGATCTTGATAAGTTTCTATGCAATATTAAGGGAGAACCCAAGAAGCACTTTGTGGCTCTCTTGGAACAACTGGGTGAGGCCACTGACCTCATTGAGTCTCATGAGGAGACCATCTCCGAGCTTCAGGGACATAGTCGTGACTATGCCGATGAAATTGCCGAATTATCTAGTGCTCTAGAAGAAGAGTGCACTCTTCGTTTGGCTCTTGAGGAGTCATATAACGATGACTGCGCTAAAATGCAAAAGAAACTAGATCATGATGTTGTTCTTACTCGCATGCTTAAATCTGAAAAGTATGCTCTTGAGGTTGGCCGTGACAGACTCAAAGAAGAGTTTGACATACTTGACAAGGCCCACAAAGCCTTGAAAGGTGTTCATTTCTCTCTGAAAGAGTCTCATGATCAACTCCAAGCAAAGCTTACCAAGGAGATCTCTACTTGTCCTCCCATTGTGTTAATTGATAATACTTGTGCAACTAACCCCTGTTGTGAGCATGTTCATCTTGTGGAGGAAAATGCCAAGTTAAAAGAGAAACTTGAGAAGGGCCTTGTGGCATGCAGACAAGGTGAGAAGAGTCTGAACGATCTCTTGAGCACTCAAAAGGGTGTTGTAGGAAAGGAAGGACTTGGACTTACCTCCAAGTCAAAAGGTAAAAGGAAGAACAAGAACAAACGATCTCTCACCCTCATGGACATCTTTGTCAAAGAGGTTGAGGGGACTCAGAAGGTGAACAGGAACAAGGTGGACTACGGGAACCCCAAGAAGGGCAAAACCGCTCCTACTAACACAGCCGGCAAACTCAATTCTTCTTATGTTTTATGTTGTGCTAGTGATGGGCATGTTTATGCCAGATTTGTTGGTTCCTACGATGAATATATTGAATGGGCTATCTGGGTTCCTAAGACCCTTGTCTCTAACATGAAAGGACCCATTAAAAAATGGGTACCTAAAACCAAGCCTTGATCTTTTGCAGGAGTTTGCTTCCGGTGGGGTGTCATGGTTGCTCGATGGTGGAGCAACAAATCATATGACCGGAAGCAAGGACTTAGTGGTGGATGTGCATCCTTCTCCATCTGTGCCCACCCATGTCCAATTCTCCGATGCATCCTCATCAAAGGTATTAGGATTTGGTAAGTTGGCCGTCTCTCAAGATTTATCTATTGAGAAGGTCATGCTTGTTGAGTCACTTGCCTACAATTTACTTTCGGTTTGTCAACTTGCAATCATGGGTTTTTCCACATTCTTTAATATTGACACCGTGGTCCTCCTAAGGAGCAAGACTCTTAAAGTAGCCTATGTTGGACATGTCAAAAATGGTCTCTATGTGGTGAACTTCTCAAAGCGACCCACTAAGACTGCAACATGTTTAATGGCTAAAGTTGACGTGGGCTAGCTTTGGCATCGCCGTTTAGCTCATGTCAATATGAGATCTTTGCAAAGTCTTCTGACAGGGGACCATGTTCGTGGACTAACAAATGTGAGCTTTGCTAAAGATCGTGTTTGCAGTGCTTGCATTGAAGGAAAGATTCATGAAATTGCTCATCGTCCAACAACTCTTATCTACACTAAGAGGCCATTGGAACTTCTCCATATGGATCTGTTTGGTCCTCCAACATTTGATAGTCTTGGAGGCAGAAAATATTGCTTAGTGATTGTTGACAACGTCAACATGAAGCAAAGATCTTGATGATTAGAAGTGACAATGGCACCGAGTTCAAGAACTACACCCTAGATGAGTTTCTAGGTGATGAGGGAATAAAGCACCAATATTTTGCACCATATACCCCTCAGCAAAACGGCGTGGCAGAAAGGAAGAACCGGACCTTGATAGACGCTGCAAGAACAATGATGGCAGAATTCAAATCTCCATACAATTTCTGGGCAGAGGCCATCAACACAGCATGTCATGCGTCCAATCGGCTCTACATCCGCAAAGGCTTGAACAAGACTCCGTATGAGATTCTAACTGGAAACAAACCCAATTTCAAGTACTTCCGGGTATTCGGTTGTAAGTGTTTCATACTCAAAAAGGGAGCTCGGTTAGCTAAATTTGATTCTAGAGCACATGAGGGTATCTTTGTTGGTTATGCTACAAACTCTCATGCTTACCGTGTCCTCAACAAGTCCACCGGACTAATTGAGGAGACGTGTAACGTCGAGTTTGACGAAAATAATGGCTCCCAAGTGGAGCAAAGTGGTCTTTGTGATATAGGTGATGAAATTCCTCCCGAAGCCATAAGAAGAATGGGGATTGGTCAAATACTCCCCATTGAGGAACCCCTTGTGGCCGAAGGAGAAGGACAATGCTCTACTCAAGTGGAGCCATCACCCTCACAAGCCCCACACGCTTCCGATGAACAAAGAGAAGACTCTCAACAAGTTGATCAGGCTCACGGTCAAGATCAATTGCCTAACAATGGTGATGTGCCCCATGATATTCAAGCACTACCCCAAGACCCCGAACGAGCACAAGATCAAGATCAAGAGCAACCACTAATACAAGATCAAACTAGTGAACCTGCTCAAGTCGAAGGACACGATGATCAGGAGACTGTCTCACAATTCCCGTCTGGAGCTCCAACAACCGGCTCAAGACGCAAGGGCAAACAAAAGAAACAAGTTGATGCTCCCCCGTTATCTAATGAAGAACTCTTGGAGCGTCGAGCAGCCAAGAATGCGGACAAGCTGAGAGCCAAGTCACATCTTATGAAGAATGTTCTTGGCAGTTTAAAAAGGGGAGTATCTACCCGTCAACAGCTTTGGAATTATTGTGAGCATCACGCGTTTGTCTCGTATTGTGAACCTCAACAGGTACAGGAAGCGCTCGATGATGAGGATTGGCTTATGGCCATGCACGAAGAACTTAACAACTTCGAGCGCAACCAAGTCTGGGATTTAGTGCCTCGGCCAACGAAGGAACATAATGTCATCGGGACCAAATGGATATTCAAGAACAAGCAAGATGCCAATGGAATTGTGATTCGAAACAAGGCAAGATTGGTGGCTCAAGGCTACTCCCTAGTCGAGGGTATCGACTACGGTGAAACCTTTGCCCCTGTTGCTCGTCTAGAATCTATTTGCATGTTATTTGCATTTGCTTCTCATCATAACTTCAAATTACAGCAAATGGATGTGAAAAGTGCATTTCTTAATGGTCCTTTGAATGAGTTGGTCTATGTCAAATAACCCCCGGGATTCGAACATCCCAAGCTCCCCAATCATGTGTACAAACTCAATAAGGCACTCTATGGCCTTAAACAAGCCCCACGCGCGTGGTATGAGTATCTTACTGAGTTGTTACAAGATCGTGGGTTTGAAATTGGGAAGAGGTATCCCACTCTTTTTACTAAGAGGGTTAAAGGAGATTTGTTCATATGCCAACTATATGTTGATGATATTATATTTGGCTCTCCTAACATTTCATTCAATGAAGAATTTGCTGCACTAATGACTGAGAAGTTTGAGATGTCCATGATGGGAGAGTTGAAGTTCTTCCTCGGGTTCGAGATTAAACAAGGTCTAGAAGGGACATTCATCAAACAAGCCAAGTACACTCAAGACATGCTCAAACGGTTCGAGCTCAAGATGTCAAACCGGTCAAGTTCCCCATGCCAACCAGATGCAAGCTTGACAGTGATCCCAATGGTAAAGCAGTGGATCAAAAGGTATACCGCTCCATGATTGGATCCCTCCTTTACCTCTGTGCATCTAGACCGGACATTATGTTGAGTGTAGGGATATGTGCACGGTTTCAATCCGCACCAAAAGAAAGTCACTACATGGCTGTCAAACGAATCTTTCGATATTTGGCTCATACCCCAAACTTTGGCCTCTGGTATCCCAAAGGAGCAAACTTCAATCTAGTTGGCTATTCTGACTCAGATTGGGCTGGAGATTGTGTGGAGAGGAAGTCAACGTCTGGAGGATGCCAATTCCTTGGTCGCTCCTTGGTAAGTTGGTCTTCAAAGAAGCAGAACTGCGTCTCCTTATCATCCACCGAAGCTGAGTATGTGGCAGCTGCAAGTTGTTGTGCACAATTGCTATGGATGAGGCAAACTTTAAAGGATTATGGTGTCACTTGTGACAAAGTGCCTCTTCTATGTGACAATCAAAGCGCCATCAAGATTTCCCTCAACCCAGTGCAACATAGCAAAACCAAACATATTGATATTCGTCATCACTTCATTCGTGAACATATCAAGCTAGGTGATATTGAGGTTCACTTCATCCACACTGAAGAGCAACTTGCAGATATTTTCACTAAGCCTCTAGATGAAGAAAGGTTCCGGGAGTTAAGGCATGAGCTAAATATCATTGATTCAAGTAATGTGGATTGAAACTAGGCATCTTGCACCTCTCTTTGCATTCCATCTTGGTCTATATGTAGGCATGGACATAGGGGGAGTGTTGTTCTCTCAATGAACTTTCCCTCCCCCCATTATGCGTAAATCAATCTAGTCTTTCACTTTAGCCATTGTCAAATGGCACTTGTGCTTCAAAGACGAGCATTGGTCATGAACCCAAGGATAATTCTTCGCGGTGTCATACCACTGTCTCAAACATAGGTGGCCTCGGCCACCGCCCCTCCATCCTTTCTTGCGTATAGAAGAAAGGATATACAATGACAAGTCAGTACATTTTCTTGGATGCCATCTCTTTTTACTCACTTTTCATGTGCCCAAGTTCATCCTTTTTCCTTAGCCGTGTTGTAACATTTATAGCGGTACTACCGCCAGGGGTAGCGGTACTACCGCCAGGACCCTAGCGGTACTACCGCCAGGTGTGGCGGTACTACCGCCAGGATTCAAAATCTAACACGACCGGCTAGAAAATTTCTAGGGTTTCAAGGGGGAGCGGTACTACCGCCAGGACCCCAGCGGTACTACCGCTGGCCCGTACCCCTTGGGCTATATAAAGGGAGGGGGAGCCCGATTTTCTCATATGTTTCTTCTTCCTCGCGGCTCCTCCCTCCCCTAGCCCGAAATCTCCCTGGTTGGATCTCACTTCGTGGAGCTCCTTCTCCCCGTTGGTTTGGAAGGGTTGCTTCACCTCCTCTTCCTCCTCCAAGAGCCATGAATCCTGGTAAAGCTCCTCCCTTCTTCTATTTGGTTGATGTTCGTGTTCTAGGGTTAGGAGCATTGGGGATTGGATCCATATCTTTGATCTTATGGCTAGTTCTTGGATGGCATGAAAGATATATTTGAGGGGAGTATAGGTTCTATGGTTTGTTGTTGAATTGGTTGCCATGCCTTAGGATTTACTCGTTTTAGATCTAGCACTTGAACATTTGGATTAGATCTAAAACATGCTCTCTCTTGCCTAGGCATGCACTTATTTCATGTTACTAAGTGTTCCTCATGACAGTAGGGCTGGGGTGTAAGTCTTAGTGTTCATATTCAACCCATGCCCTCGAAAAACGATTTTTATTTGTCAGATCTGAAAGTCAAACCCCCAGCGGTACTACCGCCACGGGTAGCGGTACTACCGCTATGACCCCAGCGGTACTACCGCCAGGGGTAGCGGTACTACCGCTATGACCCCCAGCGGTACTACCTCCAGGGCTAGCGGTACTACCGCTAGGCCCCAGCGGTGCTACCGCCAGGGGTGGCGGTACTACCGCCATGAGCACTCAATATGTATTTTTTCTGTTTTCTTTTGCTTAGCAATGCGTGTTTACTTGTTTTGCATTTTCAAGATTCATTGCCTTGACTCTTCTTGTCGCCTCTTTTTTCGCCATGTGTTCTGTGTCACAGGTGGCTCTTCTCGCCGTTCGAACCCCCCACGGGACACGCAGTCTAAACAATACCGCAACCAAGAGGCTCCCGAGGGGTCTGCCACCTTAGGTCTGCCACCAAAGAAGAAGTCCTTCAAGAAGGTCGCTCACAAGGATAAGAAGGTCAATATCCGAACAATGTCCCCCAATGACTTTCTGCAGTTTCGCACCAAGAACCCCTATCTCAACGAGAGGGAAGTGATCAAGGATGTAGACCATGTCTGGGTAAAGGACCAGTGCAGGAACTACCGTGATGTGGTAGCTCATTTCAAGAAGAACTATGTCTCTATTCAGTAGATTGACCTGGCACATCTTCAGCGGAACATGGACTACTTTGGTGATGCCCTCTCTCTGGTTGACAAATTGGGCATCAAGGACATCATCACCTTCAAGACGGATTTTGATCCCACTGCAGTTGCTCAGTTTTATGTCACAATCCATTTCTCTCCTGATGCAGAGCGTTCCATGGTGTGGATGACTGGGTCCAAGAAGCTGACCGGTACCTGGCAGGAGTTCATGCAATTCCTTCACATTGACTTCCAGGGTGCTGACACTCCTCTTGGGCTGCGTCCTCATGCTGCAGCCACCGTCGATATGGCTCCCGCAAAGGACAGACTACAGAAACTGTATCTGAGGAAGGGGGTGCTTCCCAAGCACCTGGACATCATGCATCGGATCTTTCGCAACACCCTCTTCCCTCGGAGTGGTAACTTTGATGAGGTCCATGGCTCCTTGGCTGAGATGCTGTTACTTTGTGAGGAGGCTATGTCTCAGGAGTCTGCTCAGCTGGATATTTCTGATGTGATGTTCACAGAGCTCTGGAACTGCATCATCATGCGTAAGGTTCCTATCTACGGGCCTTACCTGTTCGCATACATTAGCCATAAGTGGCAAGAGGCTTTTCCGGAGGAGCTGCTCTATGCTCAGTTTGATTACATTGTGCATGACCCGATCAGGCTTCGCGTCAAGGACAAGTGGGCCAACCCATCTACATCCTCTCAGCACATGGATACTGATACAGAGACTGCTGCTGACAGAGGAACCGCCTCTCAGTCCCGCTCGTCTGCCATGCCATCTTGGGCTATCAAACTGCAGGACAAGATGAAGACACTTTTCTGTATGCAGGCCAAGGGCCAGTACCAGACACACGTGGCTCAGAAGCAGAGCCGCCGAGGCATAAGCGTGTTCTTAGGACCTTGGATGTGGACATCTCCAGCGGCTCAGAGGATGACATCACTCCTGAGGCTACTTGGATGCAGGCTCAGGGGTACCAGTGGTGTGGCGATGAGGCGGAAGAGGAGGAGCAGACCGACCAGGAGGGGACAGACGAGTCTGGTGATCCTGAAGACGAGGAGTAGTTACCTGTGGCATTAGGTGTGCCCCTTTTTGGTGTCTTGTGCCAAAGGGGGAGAGAGTCTAGGATTTGCTTTCATATTCGAACTTTGCATTGCTTTGCTTTATTTTGTATGGTTTGCTTCTAGTTTGCTATCTTTTGTGAGACATGATCTTATGTGAGATTTATTTCCATCATATGCTGTGAGTCATATGCCCCGTATTGTCATATATCTTTATCTTTTAGTTCTCATATTATTCTCTGTGCAAATCCGGTATTGTCATGAATCCACCAAAAAGGGGGAGATTGTTGGGGCATAGTTTATGCCTAAGTGATTTTGGTGATTGATGACACTACCGTACAGGACTAACTGTGTGTCTTGAGGTTTCAGATAACACACGTCAACGGCACAAGACGACTTGTCTCCTCTCTCATGGATCGGAAGCACGGCGCTCTCTACGATTCTCTTTATTTGAGTCATAGGAAAGCCGTACTATTAAGAGGGGATCCGTAGTGGAAAGGTTTGGGTGGAATCTATCTTTACACACGCACATGTCACATTCTCCCTTTCCTTTATCTTTGGAGCGGCCCTCGCCTCTTTGTTTTTAGCATCTCTGCAAAATGGTCCCCAGCGGTAGTACCGCTGGTTCCAGCGGTAGTACCGCTAGCTGGCGGTAGTACCGCCCCTGGCCAGCGGTAGTACCGCTCCAGGTGCTTTGTTCCACCTACCTAGCGGTAGTTCGTGGACGAACCCTTTTGCGAAGACTTTCTCGGCGGTAGTAGTGTTTGTGCACTACCAAGGGGTCAGCGGTAGTACCGCTGATGACAGCAGTAGTACCGCTGGAGGCCCAGCGGTAGTTCCGCTGCATCCAGCGGTAGTACCGCTCCTGTTCAGCGGTAGTACCGCTGGAGTACCAGCGGTAGTACCGCTGCATGCAGCGGTAGTACCGCTGGAGCTCGGGCAGAGAGTGGGAAAACGGGCTGATTTCCCCCCCCCACTATATAAAGGGTTCTTCTAGTCGAGGAACCCTATCTCTTACCTCTCTAAGCTCCATTGTTGCTCCACAAGCTCAAAAGTGCCCGATCTCTCTCCCTAGCCAATCAAACTTGTTGATTCTTTAGGGATTGGTTGAGAAGGCCTAGATCCACACTTCCACCAAGAGAAAAGTTGATTCCCCCACCAATCCCTTGCGGATCTTGTTACTCTTGGGTGTTTGAGCATCCTAGACGGTTGAGGTCACCTCGAAGCCATATTCCATTGTGGTGAAGCTTCGTGGTTTAGTTGGGAGCCTCCAAGCTTTGTGTGGAGTTGCCCCAACCTTGTTTGTAAAGGTTCGGTCGCCGCCTTCAAGGGCACCTATAGTGGAATCATGGTACCTTGCATCGTGCGAGGGCATGAGGAGAATACGGTGGCCTTAGTGGCTTTTTGGGGAGCATTGTGCCTCCACACCGCTCCAACGAAGACGTACTTCCTGTCAAAGGGAAGGAACTTCGGTAACACATCCTTGTCTCCATCGGTTCCACTTGTGGTTATCTCTATCCTTTACTTTGTATTTGCTTATGCTTGTGACTATATCTTAGTAGTCTTAATAGCTCTCGTTGTTAGCTTCTATAGGGTTCACCTCATTGTCATATTATTTGTGAACCCGTATAGTGTTTACCTTAACTTGCTAAGATTAATTAAAAAGTGGTCGTTGTCTATTCACCCCCCCTCTAGCCAACCATATCGATCCTTTCAACCTTGTGTCCTGCAATTCATGCTTGCTACTATTGATATATCTTGTGGTTAGTGTGATTTGCTAACTTGTGTCATACACTTACATATCTTGTGATATTGCTCAAGTAAGTTTGTGTAACTTACTTGTTCTTGTGAGTAATCTTGTCGTGTTCATCTTAGTTGAACAAATTGTTGGTGCACGTAGTTGAGCCTAGTATATTTAGGATTTGTGCTAGAAAAGTATCCTCTTAGTGTATTTCCTCATTAGGATAAATCCAAATCAGTAGAAGTTTTTAAAACGCTTATTCACCCCCCTCTAGGCGACATCGTGGTCCTTTCAATTGGTATCAGAGGTAGGTCTCTCTTTATTAGGCTTCACCACCTAGAGAGTATCAATTTAGACTAATGGATTAGTGCACAATGACACCTTTGATTTTCATGGCACAAATTATCACTTGTGGAGAATTCATATGATTTATCACCTTTGGGCCATGGGCCAAATGCTTTACGAATTGTTCTTGTATTGATTGCTTTTGCAAAGGATGATCCATCTCGATCTATAGATGACATGTATCTTGATTGTGTTGCCTCCTTTCTCATCCGTCAAACTATAAGCCCTAAATTGTTTAAGTCAATCTCAACTTGCAAGTCGGCTCATGAAGTTTGGACCAAACTCGAAGTTATATATGGTGGGTCCAATCTTGATGAAGACAATATTATGTTGAAGGAGTTGTTGCACGAGATCTCCACATTGTTCTATCATGAAGAGCCCTCCATTGCTTCCACCTCCGATTACATGCACACTTAACCATCTTCCACTCCACCAACATCTGGCGTGCCACAAGGTAATGACATGGTGAGTGAATAAATATCTTGTGATGATGGTGTTAATCTCATTATTAATGAACTTCCTTGTGTTGATGCTAGTGTTGTATCCTCTATGGACATGTGCATATCTAGCACCACATATAGTGTAAATTATTGTGTTGATAGTCCATGCATATCACCTAAGGATTCCTTGACAAATGTTTGTGATGATATGCTTGCTCTCCCGTGTTTCCATGATCAAAATTCTTTGGTTTCCTCTAGTTATCCTATGACTAATCATTTAGAGGAAAACAAGAAAAATGAGGCACTCTTGATTGATAAAGAACCTTATTCTCCAAAACAATCATCATCAACTCCCTTTGTTCACATGTGCCTCATGGCAAGAGGTAATGATGAGGTATCTTCTTTTCTTAGTGATAACGATGATATTTGTAATGAGGATGATGATGATGACTTGACTAAAAATCTTTATGAGATTGGTAAAATTCTTCATAGAGCTAAAAATATCGCTTATCAAAGGTTTCAAGATGTTCTTGCTTACTTTGAAAAACGTAATGATTTATTATTTCCGAGCAAGCTAAATGTGAACAACTTGAACATGAACTTGATAAGGCTCATCAAACATGTAGAGACTTAAGATCTTCAAAAGGAGAGATTGAAATTGCTCATGGTAAACGTAAAGAGGATTGTGAGTTCCCTCTCCTTGAATGTAATAATGTCAAGGGAGAGCTCATCAAAATCTCTAAGGTTTATGAGGAGCTTCAATCTACTCATGAGAAGTCTCTAATTGCTGCTTACTCCTCTCATATTGTCGATGATACTTGTGCATCTAACTCTACCTCATTTCAAGCATCAACTTTGAAGGACAATGTTGAGTTAAGTGCTCAACTTGATTTGCTAACCAGAAATTATGGGAAATTGGAAGAAAGTCATGAAAATCTCTCAAGCACTCATGAGGATCTATTAATCTCTCATAATAAGCTAAGGTTAGAACTCAAGACTATGGCCATCAAGGTAAAATCTTGTGAGTCTCATGTGAACATTAGCACATCTACTATAAATGCTTTATTGCCATGTGCTAATCCTTGCAATTCATCCACCTCTCATATTATTACCAATCATGATGAATTTCTCACATTGTCTTGTTGCACTAACCATGAAGTTTCTACTTCCACTAGTCCTCTTGTTTCTAGTGTTGAAACTAACCATGTAGAAGAAATTAATGAGCTCAAGGCCCAAGTCACTAGTTTGAAGAAAGACTTGGAAAAGTGTGATGATTGACATAGTTATAATTACAATAAGAAGAAGTCCAAGAACAAGAAAAGGGGACAATACCAAGCCTCGAACAATTCCAAAATTTCTTGCTTTAAGTGAAAAATGGTTGGGCATCACGTGAGATCGTGTCCATTAAAGACAAGGGCTTACAAAGATATGCTACATGGGAAGATGCCTCAAGCTCAATCTCGAGCTCAACCTCATGTTTTAGAACGACCAGTATGCATGATGAAACATGTTATTTCTTCCCAAGTTGAGAAAGTAAAGAAGAAGAATAGAAATGGGGGGTACATGTTGCTATATCTATCGAAAGAAGGGGCACATAGCTTCAACATGCCCCACTAGTAACATCTCTAAGCCTCCAATTATCAATGATCATTATTCACTCAGGAAGGATATTTTTGGCAATTTTTTTGTCAAGTATGTTGGTGCCCAAAGTGGTTCGGAAGTCGATAAGATCATTTGGGTTGCCAAGCCTATTGTTACTAACTTCTTAGGACCCAACTTGGTTGGGGACCATCAATCTCAAACTTTATAGATATGTGGAGGGCGTTGAAGACTTGGCTGGTTCATGAAGAAAACATATTTTCAACACTTATTATGGTTCAAGCCAAGTCAAGAATATTACCATCATATTTGTTGTTACAATGCCTCTCCTAGAGGTAACTTGTATATAGTGTCTACATTGAAAGTTACTAGCCCCTCTCATGTTTAGGTTTGGTACCTAGCATGTGTTTTGATATGTTGTGCCTCCTGGTATGCTTGATTTGTTCTATCTAGCATATGTAGGTTGTTATGCATATCATATTGTTGTGAGTGTAGTCTTGATCCTTACTTGCATCTTGGTTGCACCTTATTGGGCTCTTCTGATATATTAATGGATCGTCACATTATGGGGGAGTGTTATGCTCTACGCACATCACAAACCTAAAATCTGTATTGTACACCACCTAGTATTTATATTGCAAGATTATGCAATTACTATGTGGTATGTCAAGTTCATTTGAAGTTCAAATTCTCATTCATTGATCATCTTTAGTTGTATTTCAATTGCCTCTTGTGTAAAATACATGGATTATCACATTATGGGGAAGTGATATGCTTTGTGCATATCACAATCCTTGGTAATATAAACATTTGATGAAGGCCACTTAGAATCTATTATTGAGATTATTTTATTTCTTTTGTGGCTTGCCATGCTCAACACGTCTCTATTTGCATAATAATTCTTTTTTTGTTTAATTCCTTAGATGTGTGTGAGTATGACATTCTACTACAGGTTTATTCATGGTTTAGCTTCTAGATCATACTTAAAAGAAGGGTATATATGATGCAAGCCTTTCCAATTGTTTCTCTCCATGATGATCTAGCTAAATTGGCATGTTAATAATTTGGTATCTAAGCATTGTGCTTATTGCTAAACTCTCATATCATGCTTGTGTGCGTATAAATGACCTTGTGCTTGTTTGGAATCTATCACCGAATGAAAATTCTAAATACCATTGTGTTGCTTACACTTGGTATTACTTGTATGGTAGAGTTCCATGGTCATCTTTATATCGGCTTTGCTTCTACTTGCATTTCATAACTAGCCGAGAAATTCATTTGTCTCCCGGTAACCTCCAATTCTTTAGTTTGAGTCCATATTACTAGTTTTATAGTATTGTGGGAGTTATTATCTTATTACTTGTACTGTAATATATCTACTTAAGTAAGATATGCATGTAAGAATATGTGCAATGCATATCTTATATGCTGTTTTTTTTCTTGGTTCATGTGTTGAACTTGGTGTGGTATCATATGTTGATTTGTCACATTGATTTATTTTGGACAACATGAATGATTGGTGAGGTTATTGGAAGTATTAACAGTTATGTGTTCAATTGTCCAATTTGTATCTCTTTGGATTTTGGTAGGCTAGTGTAGGCATATTTACTATGTGTAAATTATTATGCTCTGATTACTTTATTTTTGATCCAATATATATGGTAAATCCTTCATATCCTTCAAAGAGATGTGCATGAAATTGAAATTCATATCTATATGCACATAATTGAGTGGTTTTTGCCCTATATATTGTAGTTAGACTAACTACTTTGGACCCAATATGTTTGGGGACCATATTGTACTTAAAAGTGATCTAGGTACATTGGAGAAGCATTGTTGTCTTGGCTTATTCATAAAGAAGGTGGTGTCACCACGAGGGAATTAGAGCCAAGAGTATATGACTCAATCATTACTACTCCATACCAATGCTTTCTCGGTAACATGTATTTACTTCATGCGTGCATATAAGTAGAGTCAACCTTGTGTAGGTTGCATCATAGCATGTAATAGTACTTATTCTATTTGTGTTTTCCTGCATGTCCTTGAAAACACTCTATTGCAATGGTTAGACAATTGAGTAGAATCATCGAATGGGGACATACAAAATCATATTCATGGTTCATTTATCCCAAGACATGCCAAATAAGAAATTCATTGCATATCAATTCCTAAAATGTTCTCTCATGTGCATATCGAAATCCCCCAAACCCTAGAGGACTCCACAAAATACTTTTTCAGTCGTTGTAGGTTCCAGAACCATGAGATCCAATATAGGGGCCTTTTTTGGCACTCTACTGGAGGGGCAACGATCATGGAGGGGTTCTTAATCATCCTTACTCCCCCTCCGGTGATGTGTGAGTAGTTTACCATAGACCTACGGGTCCAAGTTAGTAGCTAGATGACTTGTTCTCTCCTTTTGATCTTCAATACAATGTTCTCCTCGAAGTTCTTGGAGATCTTTTTGATGTACCTCTTTTGCGGTGTGTTTGTTGGGATACGATGAATCGTGAGTTTATGATTTGATCTATGCATGAATATTATTTGAGTCTTCTTTGAACTCTTTTATGCATGATTGTTATAGCCTGGTACTTTTATCTGATTTATTGGTTTAATTTGGCCAACTAGACTGATTTATCTTGCCATGGGAAGAGATGTTTTGTGATGGGTTCGATCTCGCGGTGCTCAATCTCAGTGACAGAAAGAGACATGTGAAATTGCATGTAGTTCCCATGTGTGGTTTTGGTAATTGATGACAATCATAATGGATTAATGTTTGCATCGAGTTATACATTTCAAGGAATGTTCTATTTGCAATACATGAATAAAATTGGATGAATTGAAGTAGCTTCGTTCCATGAATATGCAAGAAGGAGCTCGAATAAAATCTAAATGAATGTCATATATATATATTGTTGTGCATGCATCAAGGATGAGCTCAATGATTGAATCAAATATGATACGATCAAGATGAATTCCATGTGATGAACAAGATGTGATCTATGTGGAGTTCATTGAGGATCTCAGACATACTCATGCTTTGGCTTATGGTTTGAACAATGATGGATCAAGATCTTGAGAGAATAATTAAAGAGAAGAATTCTACATATTTCTTGAAAATAGGATCATGATGAGCTCATATGTTGTATCATAAAGACGAGCAAGTTATAGCCAATATGAGATTCATGGAGAAATTTGATATAGTCATGGTGAATTAAGAAATTGGTAATCATTTCTTAAAGATATGAAGCCTGACAAGAAATCAATAGGGCCTTCATGACATCAATATTAATCATGGATCAACGATAAATATTGACCAATATTAAGATCAAAGAGTTAACTCAAAGTTGGTCATCACACAAGCGCAAATGATGTATCACATGGGATCTTGTGGTATGGTAAGTAATTGTCAATTGGACTTTGTGTACTAACCCATACTATGTGTTGTCTATGTCTATGAGAGTTAGGTAGTTTTCATGGGCTCACATCAAGAGAGAGATTCCAAGAGTGCATGAGAGGATGACATCAATTGTTTATGATCATGTTTGACAAGGGCAAGTTCAATATAACCATTCCTAAGTATTACATGCTTGAAGCTTGTGGAACTTCACGCGATGGACAAGTGCAAATGAATACAAAGCAAGGCTTTCCACATTGTGTATGGGAGAGCTACTTGAAGACTTCATCAATGTCTTACCTTCAGCTTGAGCCAAGAAGAAACAATAACATCAAGCTCAAGTGAAAGGCTTGACTCAAATGTATTAGTTCCTTTGACGTTAGTGCTATGGAGTGATGATCACCGCATATACACTAAAGAATGGATTATCGGTAGCTATGTAGTGTAGCCCGTTCATGATTCTTGAGTTTTAGGGATCCCGCACTATTAAGAGGGGATCACTGGGTCTCGCAAGAAACTTGCTCAAAAGTCTAGGAAATACCTCTCTCTCTATTTCCCTTATGGTTGTTCTACTCTTGTCCGGACGACCGGTGGTTCTTGGATATCCGGATGGTGGATGACCGACGTCCTCCGAAAATCCAGAGCAAGCCATCAAATCCAAATCCTCGGATTTGCGGTCCCTCCGGTCGTCCGAGCTCCGGACGTTCGGGTACGACCGGTAATCCATAGCCAGTCACCAGATTCAAATTGTAGGACTACCGACCTATTCCGGACGATCGTGCCCCGAAAGGTCGACGCCCTCTGGACGTTCGTATGATGTTCACTATTTTCCACCAGATGTTGTGCTGACGTGCTCCTTCCTGGTTCTTCGGACGACCGACCCATGTCGGACGTCCGACCCTTCGTGGTTGTTCGGACGACCGTGAACTGTCGGACGTCCGGCAACTGCAGAGCTTAAGTGGCTCTAACAGCCATTTTTGTACCACCACTATATATACTCTTCTCACACGTCGTGTGGGTGTTGGCCAACATAGTCAAAAGTTTGCAAGAACACCTTTCTCTCTCACTCCCATTTGTCTACACTAAATCCTAGATCCCAAGTGCATCTGTGAGTTCCTTTGAGTGTTGGTCCAATCAAAAGTAAGATCGTCTCCCTCTCCTCCTCTCAACCAAAGCTATTTGTGATTTGAGCAAGGTTTGATCAGTTCCCGTGATCTTGTTACTCTTGGAGGTTGGAAAGTCCTAGGCAGTAGGAAACTCCTAGGCGGTAGGAGTTCTTCGGAGAGGAATCAAACCTTTGTGATTTCCCCCGGAATGTTTGTGAGGTTTTGGAGGCCACCTCAAAGGCCTACCACTAGTGGTTGAGAAACGCCTTTGTGGTGTTATGTCAAGGATAATAGGTTGAGCCTTCGTGTCATTGGTGTGACTTCATGGTAACATCCAGCTCTTTAACGGTGACTAGCTTCCCTCCAAGGAAGTGAACATCGGGATACATCCTCGTCTTTGTGACTTCGGTTATCCCTAACCCTAACTCCTTACTTGTGGTTTACTACGGTTACTTGAGCGTGCATTCACTACATATTGTTTTCCTTATTATATTGTGTTGTCTATTTCCATGTAAAGAATAATCATCGATATATCTTGTGTTTAGTGTGATTTGCTAACTTGTGCCACACACTTACATATCTTATGATATTCCTCAAGTAAATTTGTGTAATCTACTTGTGCTTGTGAGTAATCTTGTTGTGTTCATCTTAGTAGAACAAGTTGTCGGTGCACGTAGTTAAGCCTAGTATGTTTAGGATTTGTGCTTTAAAAGTATCCTCTTAGTTTATTTCCTCATTAGGATAAAGCCAAATTCGTAGAAGTTTTTAAAACGCCTATTCACCCCCGCTCTAGGCGACATTGTGGTCCTTTCAACATGACCCTCATGTATAGTTGCTAAGGATAACAATATGGGGTTTATTCATACATGGGTTTATCTTTTCTACATCATGTCATCGTTCTTAAAGTATCACTCCATTTTCCATGAACTTAATACACCAGATGCATGGTGGATAGCGGTCGATGTGTGGAGTAATACTATAGATGCAGGCATGAGTCAATATACTACTCTTGGACGTGATGCCTATATGCATGATCATTGCCTAGGATATCGTCATGATTACTTGATTTTCTATCAACTGCCCAGTAGTAATTTGTTTACCCACCGTATGCTATTTTCTCGAGACAAGGCTCTAGTTAAACATATGGCCCCCGGGTCTATTTTATATCATATATTAAAACCAAAACAACCTTCATGTAATTTTATTTATTTTATTTTATTCTTGGTTTTAGTTAGATCTATTTATCAAATCCTAATATCCTATACAATTTAGTCTATCTCAATACCGTTGAAGGATTGACAACCCCTCTACGCGTTGGGTTGCAAGTATTTGTTGTTTGTGTGCACGTGATGTTGACATATTGTTGTTCTCCTACTAGATTGATGACCTTGGTTTCATAAGTGAGCGAAATACTTATCTCTACGGTACTACATCATCGCATCCTCTTCGGGGAAATCCCAACGCAGCTCACAAGTAGCAAGAAGAATTTCTGGCGCCGTTGCGAGCGAGACATCATCAAGATCTATCAAGTACCTATGCAAAAACTCCCATCTCCTTTCAATTACTTTATTTTCCATTTGCCTCTCATTTTCATCTCCCCCACTTCTTAAAAGTTTTTAGAAAAATACAAAAATATTTTTTCATTTGCCTTTTTCCTAGTTGATATTTTGTTTGCTTGTGATCTTGTTTGTGTAGTCACGATGACTCAAGACAATATCAAATTATGTGATTTTTCTAATACCAATAATAATGATTTTATTAGTACTCCGATTGCTCCTCCTACCACTAGTTTGGAGCCTTATGATATTAATGTCGCTTTATTGAATCTGGTTATGAAAGAGCAATTTTTCGGTAGTCGTAATGAGAATATCGCGTCCCATCTAAACACGTTCGTAGAATTGTGTGACATGCAAAACAAAAAAGATGTGGACAATGATATTGTGAAATTAAAATTATTTCCTTTCTCTTTGAGGGATCGTGCAAAAAATTTGTTTTCATCTTTGCCACACAATAATAAATTCATGGGATAAGTGCAAATATGCTTTTATTACTAAGTATTTTCCTCCTACAAAACTTATTTCCCTTAGAAATCAAATTACGAACTTCATGCAACTTGAGCATGAACATGTCCACAATCTTGGGAAATAATTAAATTAATGCTAAGAAATTATCCTACTCATGGTTTATATCTATGGATGATTATACATATTTTTTTATGCTTGATTGAATTTTGTCTCTCGAAGTCTTTTAGACTCTATCGAGGGTGGTACTTTTATGGAAATTACTTTGGGTGAAGCTACCAAATTAATCGATAATATCATGGAAAAATATTGATAGTGGCATACCTAAAGAGCACCGACTAGTAAAAAGGTAAATTCTATTAAAGAGATTGGTAATTGATTGAAAAAGTTGATGGACTTATGAACTTGGTTGCTAATAAAAATGCTCCTATTAATTTTAATGATGTGCCTTTATATACTTTAATTGACAAAAATAATGATCTCGTAGATGTGAATTTTGTCTCGTGAGACAACTTTAGTAACAATTTCTATAGGGGTAATTTTAATGCTAGGCTGTTTCCTAGAAGTTCCTCTAATAATTATGGCAATTCCTATAATAATAATAATAGGATGCCCTTGGACAATGAGAATAATATTAAATAATTTATTAATTTTAAAAAGGTTTCAACACTATGCTAGAAGAAAAATTGAGTAAGATTGGTGATATGTCTAGGAGCATTCATGTTTCATAGAATTACACATGATGTAGAAAATCTCAAGATTTGTATGTGTCCATGGATGAAAGTAAGAAAAGAACCGCCATGCTAAGAGCTAAAAGATTTTTTTTAGGAAAGGCGATTCTACCTGATTTCTTTCATAGTAATGATGAAGATGTTAAAATGATTGAAGTTTCTTCTATTTATTCCTTGTTTACGAATATTAAACTTGATGATAAGGGGGCTGAAGAAGATTCAACTTTATCTAAAAGGCATTAACATAATTTCGAGGGTGAAAATGTTGTTAAATTTTTTGATAAAAGTGGGCTTGGATAGGTAAAAACTTTAACTAGTGATGTGACCACTCTCTTGGATTACAAATACTTTAAGTATGATAGTTTTTATTTGATTGAATTTATTTCTTTGTTACAACACATGCTAAATTCACCCAATGCATATGAAAAAATAGGACTTTTACTAAACATATTGTAGAAGATATGATGAAATCCTTAGAAGAAAAGTTAGAATTAGAGATTTCAATTCCTACAAAATTATATGATGAATGGAAACTCACCATTAAAGTCGAGATCAAAAATTCTGAATCCAACGCTTTATGTGATTTGGGTGCTAGTGTTTCCACTATTCTGAAATCTCTACGTCATGTGTCAGGTTTTACCACTTTGGAAGAGTGTTCTCTTAATTTGTACATAGCGATTCTACTATTAAAAATCCTTTTGGAAGAATTAATGATGCTCTTATTCTTGCAAATAGGGATTATGTGCACACAAATTTTGTTGTGCTTGATATTAATTGCAATCCGTCTTGTCCCATTATACTTGGTAGACCGTTTTTATGAACTATAGGCGTCATGATTGATATGAAAGAAGGGAATATAAAATTTCAGTTTATGTAGAGAAAGGGTATGGAAAACTTCCCTAGAACTAAAATTAATCCACCATATAAGTCAATCATGAGGGCACCCTATGGAGCAACGACCAAAGAGGACAATACTTGAATCTATGCATTATGCCTTGCTAGGGGCATAAAACAATAGCGCTTGTTGGGGGCAACCCAATAGTTGTATTTTTCCTTTTTTTTCAATAAATATGATATTATTCTACTATTATGATTTTGTTTTCTGGTTTGAGTTAATGTTTGTGCCAAGTAAAGCCTTTTTGATTGTGTTTAATGATAGTTGATTTGATCCTATTGAAAAGCTGGAAATTTTGCGCTGAGACCTGGAGTTTTGAAAATTCATAGAAATGTGATTTTGCTTCATATTATTTACAAATGATTTGTACAGAAATTTCCTACGTTATACTAATGTTTTAGAATTTGTGGAGCTATAGAAGTACGGTCAAATCTCATATTACTACAATCTGTTCTGTTTTTTATAGATTATTATGTTTTCGTTGCATTGTGTGCTTATTTTGATGAAACTATGGATTGTATAGGGGTTATAAGCCATGGTAAAGTTGGAATACATTAGGTATAATGCAATAATAAAATATGAATGGGTTTAAAACAGTACTTAGCGTGGTCATTTGCTTTATTATACTAACAGATCTCACGAAAGTTTTGTTAAGTTTTGTGTGATTGAAGTTTTCAAGTTTTGGTTGAGATCACGATTGATGAAGGAATAAAGATTGGCAAGAGCCTAATCTTGGGTATTCCATGGCATCCCAAGGAAATATTCAAGGACTACCAAGCAACTAAGCTTGGGGATGCCCGGAAGGCACCCCCTCTTTCTTCTAACGACCATGTGTAATTTTACTTGGAGCTATATTTTTATTCATCACATATCATGAGTTTTGCTTGGAATGTCTTGTATTATATGAGACTTTGCTTGTTTTTCTTTTTAGTTTGTCACGATCATCCTTGCTGAACACACTTTTTTGAGAGAGCCACCCACATATCAAGGTTTGTTAGAATACTCTATGTGCTTCACTTCAAAAAATTGAGCTAGGAAGTTGCTCTAGTACTTCACTTATAACTTTTTGAGCATGGTAACGGTTATATTTTAAAGAAATATGCTCTCATGCTTCACTTATGTCAGTTTGAGAGTTAGTAAAATTTTAAAGAAATGCACCCTCATGCTTCACTTAAATTACTTTGAGAGTTCATATGACAATTTTTTAAGAAATATTTATGCTCTCGTGCTTCACTTAGATCTTTTCGAGAGTTAAACAATAGTAATGATAATTTGCATGAGATATGAAATGGGTCCCAAAGTGGTAGATATTTAAGAGCGATGTAATAAAAACTTCCATGAAGATCATTGGATATTATAAACTTGATTTCTGGCAATAGTTTTGCAAAATGTAGATAGTAATATCTGAGTCATGTTGGTGAGTAATTATGCTTTAGTAAGAATATTGGCGTTAAGATTTGTGATTCCCTTTGCAAGCATAAAAGTCAATAGTTATGCAACGAAGTTGCTTCCTACTTTTGGTGCATTATTAAGTGTTAGTTATGTTTAATGCTTGCATGTGATCGTTTTCATGTCTTAGTTGGTCGCTTATCAATCTATTTGCTAGCCTTCATTTGTACTAAGCGAGAATACTACTTGTGCATCCAACTCCTTACAACCACAGTTGTGCCGAATGAGTCCACCATACCTACAATATGCGGTATTTCCATGTTGTTCCAAGTAAATTTGTATGTGCCAATTCTAATTTTCAAAATGAATTCCCTTTTTGTGTGTCTATACCGCTCATGAAGTGGCAGGGGGTGGCCAATATTTTCTATGCTAGGTATGTTATTCTCAAGATGAGTGTTTATTCACTTGTCATTGCACAAGAGTGTGACTGGTAATAGGGAAGCCCAGTCCCAGAATAAAGGAAAACCTTTATATATGTTGTTCAACAATAAATTCCTTGGAAAGTGTTGGTATGGAGCGCACCCGTGGATACAACTAGTCATGGATTGTGTGAGAATGGTGGAAAAGGAAATAAACTTTATTTTATGTTTCGGAAGCACCTATAATTTATGTAGCATGGAAGATATTGGTAATTCTTGGTCGTTTTTGTTGACGGGAAAAGCATGCCTTTCAAAACAATTTTATCTGTCAATTTAAGCTATGAGCTCTCGCACCTCTATAAATATATGCTTCCCTGTGCGAAGGGCCTATCTATTTACTTTTATGCATTTTTTATTTTTATTTTTTGAGTCTCCATCTTTTCTTATAAATCACCAACTAGGGAACACTATTTTCATACATGTGCATTGGATATAGCTAATATTTGAGTGTGCTTCATGAATGGATCAATGATTTGGCATAATTGGCTAGGGATAGCTTTCTTTATCATTGATATTTTGAAAGACATGGTTGCTTGTTGGTATGCTTGAGTGTTGATGTATTCATGTCAAGTTATAGACTATTGCTTTGAATGGCTTAAAGTCCAAATGTCCGTGCTACAAAACAAAATAATATGTGATGAACATGGTAGGAAGCATTCCACATCAAAAATTCTGTTTTTATCGTTTACCTAATTGAGGACGAGCAGGAATTATGCTTGGGGATGCTAACACGTCTCCAACGTATCTATAATTTTCTTGTTCCATGTTGTTATATTATCAATCTTGGATGTTTTATATACATTTACTAGCAAGTTTATATCATTTGTGTGAGTTGCTGTTTTTTCTTGTTTTTTTACTTTGTAGAATATCAATACCAAACGAAGTACAAATGCCGTGGAACTTTTTGGAGATTCTTTTTCTAGCAAGAAGAGACACTGGAAGATTCTCGAGGCCACGAGAGGAGGCCCAAGGGGCCCACTAGGCACCAAGGCGTGCAAGGGGCCTCCGGTGCGGCCTAGTGGGTAGTGGAGACCATGTGAACCTCATTGATCTTCCTCCAACTCTACAAATACTCTAAAATCCTAGAAACACTAGAGGAGTCAACAAAATACTTTTTCTGCCCCCACAAGTTCCAGAACCACAAGATCCAACCTAGATGCCTTTTCCTACACAATGCCAGAGGGGGAAGCGATCAAGGAGGGGCTCTTCATCATCCTTGCTGCCTCCAATGATGTGTGAGTAGTTTACCACATACCTATGGATCCGTAGTTAGGAGCTAGATGGCTTCTTCACTCTTTTTGATCTTGAGTACAATGTTCTCCTCGATGTTATTGGAGATCTATTTGATGTAACTCTTTTGCGGTGCGTTTGCTGGTATCTGATGAATTGTGAGTTTAAGATTTGATCTATTTATGAATATTATTTGAGTATTCTTTGAACTCTTTTATGCATGATTGTTATAGCCTCACATATTTTCTCCGATTTATTGGTTTGGTTTGGCCAACTAGATTGATTTATCTTGCCATCAAAAGAGGTGCTTTGTGATGGCTTCGATCTTGCGGTGCTCGATCTGATTGACAGAAAGAGACATGACACGCATGTAGAAGGTTGTCAGAATCGCAATTTTGAATCGGATCGAAGATTCAATAGTAGGATCACAAATCATAGGATCTTAACTATCAGGATCATAGAAACGTAGATTCCATGAACTAAATTTGTAGAATCAAATGCGTTAGTTTATATCGCAATGTCGTCGAATCGTACAATAGATTCGCGATTCTAACAACCTCATGTATCATTGCTATTAAGGCTAACAAGATGGGGTTTATTCATACGTGAGTTTATCTTGTCTACATCATGTCATCGTTTTTAATGCATTACTTCGTTCTCCACGAACTTAATACACTAGATGCATGCTCGATAGCGGTCGATCTGTGGAGTAATAGTAGTAGATGGAGGTAGGATTCGGTATACTAATCTTGGACGTGATTCCTATGTACATGATCATTGCATTGGATATCGTCATGATTATTAGCTTTTCTATCAATTGCCCAACAATAATTTGTTTACCCACCGTATGCTACTTTCACCAGAGAGGCCTTAGTTGAAAACTATGGCCCCGGATCTATTTTCTATCACATATTAAAACCAAAAATACGTTGCTGCAATTTAGTTTTATTTATTTTATTTTATGTTTTAGTTAGATCTATTTCTCAAATCCTATACAATTTAGTCTATCTCAATACCCTTGAGGGATTGACAACCCCTCTACGCGCTGGGTTGCAAGTATTTGTTGTTTGTGTGCAGTTGTTGTTTATGTTGTGTTGATTGGTTCTCCTACTAGATTGATAACCTTGGTTTCATAACTAAGGGAAGTACTTATCTCTATTGTACTGCATCATTCCCTCCTCTTCAGGGAAATCCCAACGCGTCTCACAAGTAGCACATACTCATCGACATGCAAGTCATGATAACGATTACAAAACATGATCATCTCATACCTCACATATATCAAATCACGTATCGGCCATATCACATCACAACATACCCTGCAAAAATAAGTTAGAAGTGTCGGTGATGCTAGGTCGACACCTATGGAAATCAAAGTGATACCCTTGTGATTGTAGGGCGAGGAAAGACAACGTCAAGAGCAGATCTAACGATCAACACCAGGCAAGCCTTTTTACCCAGGTTCGGGCCGCTTACGCGTAAAACCCTACGTCTTGCTCGTCTGATCATATTAAGCATTTTGTTGTTCGTTACAGTGATGATAACCGTCTTCTTGGCGAATCTCCAAATAGTCTAACCCCTTGGGAATGAGCTAAGGGCCTCCTTTTATAGGCGAAGGGGTCACCTACAGTGCTCGGTCTACCGCTGTCAGGTGCATTAAATGCACGTCTTGTCCTTGTTAGTGACGTGCTGGCAAAGACATGTGTCCAGGCGTTTCGACACCCGGATGCCGCAGTGGCGCATGTGGAATGCGCTCGAACTTGGGGGCGGTGGCACTATGGCAAGGGCGGCTGCCCTCGAGTGCCTATCCCGTTCTCCCGACTAGGGAGCCTGCCGGGGACTTGGGTCTTCGTCCCGACAAGTAAGCTTGCCGGGGGCTTCGGTTGTCGTCCCGGCAAGGGAGGTTTGCCGAGGTCTCGTGCTTGGTGAGTTCATCACGGCCACTAAACGGGCGTGGCCTTGGTTATCCTCCCGATAAGGTAGGCTTGCCAGGGCCTTGGTAATCTTGGGGGTGCATCTTGTGTGGCCTCTGCCACGCCCCGCCGTCAAAGGCTCTTTGCACCTGTGCACAAGTCTGGGCACTAGGTACCCCAGTCTTTAGTGCACCGACAGGAGCCCCTGGGCCTGGGCCACACACGCGCACGGAGCGTTGTTGGGCCAAGCCCAAAGAGGTGCACGGGCCTTTGTGGCTGGATCTGCTGGCGGTTGCCTTTCCCCACGTCGCGTATCGAATCCGCGAAGTGGGAGGTCGTGCGCGAAGTGGCCTCTCCGCCTCCTAAAACGCCTCTGCCACGAGCGTGGCATGCATAGTCATGGATGGACAGGTGACAGGCAATGCCTTGAACGGCACAGTAGTGGTTGGGGCCGCCCGTGCATGCATTGGCGCATCAGGGCGGTTCTCTGTTCGGCCGTGAGCTCGAGCGATTGGGCGCGAGGGGTGGTGGTTTCTGGAGTAAGGGAGGCTAGCCCCCGCGCCTGGTCCTATAAATTGGGTGGGTTTGCGAGGGGTTTTGCTCACCCAACTCCTCAATCTTGGCATTCAGAATCTTCCTCTGTCTGCGGGTGACACTTGCCCCTAACCATGGTTAGGGGATGGGGTCGGCCATCGTCAGTCGTGAGGGCGGCGAGGGGATCATGTTCGGATCATGCCACAGCTTCTGGGGGTGCCGCGGCAAAAGACGGCCCAAACGTCCGTGGTGGAGGAATGTCGAGGGGACGAGGTCGTTGCGGAGGTCGAGGCCCGGGGAGGCGGAGCGCTACTCCAGGGCCTTCGCCTTCCCCTTGGCTTGCTCCTGTGGCGTCCCACGTCAGAAGGAACCCGATGGAGTTCCTTGTCCAGCTGCGAGGACCCATCCGGTCTCGCCTCCAGCTCCCTGGTGTCTTTGCCGAGGAAATGGAAGGAGAGGGGGGCCGACCCTGTGGCTCCGCATGCACGACTGTGGCAATTGTGCCGTGCCGGTGGCTGCGGAGCGCACCAGGCCTCGGACCCTGTTCCTCGGCCGCGGGTGGAAAAGCTTCGCCCGCGCCCACAGCCTCTGGGATAGGCATGTTCTCCACTTCAAGAAGGTGGCGGATAACACGGTCTCCGTCAAGCTATATGGGAGCCCGGGTGCGCGTCTCGGCTGCTGCAAAGAGAGCTCGAACGGGACTGAAAGCCCTTCCTCGCGTGGGAGTAGCAAGGAAGGGATGGACGATGACGATAGCGGAAGCGGGTTAGGCCCCTTGCAGACACTATATGTATAAGGGGGCCTGTCCTCGGGATGACCGTCGGCCGTACCATCGCTGTCAGTCTGCCGCTCGCTCCCTTCCGCACCGGACCGACCGCAGCTGCCTCATCTTCCCGTCAGCGCCCGGATTTCTACTCCTCCATCTCTTCGGGCTCCGTTCTCCTCCACGCAATGATGGTCCCGGAGGAACTAGCCTAGATCGCACGGAGGGCCGCTCCATGTCTTCTTGAACCCTGGCCCGGCGAACGTAGTTCCTCGCCAAGGAAAAAAGGTCTAGGTTAGAGTAGATCATATCATCCATGTGAGATGCTTCGGAATACCCCAAACAAATGAATGAAAAGACTATTTCCCCTTTTGCCGATTCCGTTCTTCGTATGATTCGTTTTTGCATAATCTGGGAGCTTGCCGGCAACTACCGGCAAGGCTCCTTGCCGCGTTTGGTGCAACCATGGAAATCGCCAAGCGCAACTTGAGACGAAATCGGGTGCTACGTAGCCGCTTGCTCTGTTTATAAGGTTCGCAACTGTTTGAAGGTGCTCTGTGGACATTCAGGTTGTTTGAACGAGTTCGAAACAGAGACAAGGTGCACCGAACTTTGGGAAGGTCCCAGTACGCACAAACTCCACACACAAAGGTTGGAAACTTTTGAAGGGAAAAAACAAAGGATCTATCTACTTCAGATCTGAATCTCAAACTTAAAAACTTATATGCTCACGGCGTGGTTGCATGGCGTTCGAGTCTTTTGCCAGGGCGTCAGAGCCCTCGGCAAGCAGGGAATCACTGCTCCCGGCGGCTTTTTCGTCCAGCAAAGTCTTCTTTCCGACGGCTCTTGGCCGTCATTTGGAGGAAAAGCTGACCGGGTGTAACCCCTTCGCTATTCTCTTGCTTGGCTGTGCTTGCGGAGCCCCCGAGCGTGTCTTTGGGCGACGATGTGACGCTCTCAGGGGTGCAACAATCGCACTGTTGCGTACGCCCGGGCTTCGGGACCGTGTGGCGCATCCTGAACGACTATGCATCGCTCCGTGGAGGTGCGTCCGCCGGAGTATGCGTCGGGGCCTCTGTAAAGAACCGAGGCACGCCCTCGACAGCTGCGCGTTGGCCCCCAAGCGACGCATCGGCTGATGACGCTGCTCTTGGAGCCTCCGCCTCCCTGCCCATAGCTGAACAGGGCTCCCGCCGTGGTACCCCGTTTCCGGGGGAACGCGGCATAGTGCCCAAACTTCGATGGAGTCGGTGCTGAGTTTGCTCCGATTCACGCGTCCTTCCACCGCCCCCTACCTGGCATGCCAAAGATGTCGGCGATGCTAGGTCGATAACTATGGGAATCAACGTGATACCCTTGTGATCGTAGGGCGGGGAAAAACGACGTCAAGAGCACATCTAACGATCAACACCCGACAAGCCTTTTTACCCAGGTTCGGGCCGCTTACGCGTAAATCCCTACGTCCTGCTCGTGTGATCGTATTAAGTGTTTTGTTGTTCATTACAGTGATGATAACCGTCTTCTTGGCAAATCTCCAAAGAGTCTAACCGCTTGTGAATGAGATAAGGGACTCGTTTTATAGGCAAAGGGGACACCTACAGTGCTCGGTGGTAGGTTCACGAGAAGTTACAATGAACCTAGAGCGGTGCTTATCCATCTACCGCCGTGAGGTGCATTAAATGCACGTCTTGTCCTTGTCAGCGACGTGTTGGCGAAGACATGTGTCCAGGCATTTCGACACTTGGACGCCGTAGTGGCGCATGCGGAATGCGTTGGAACTTGGGGGGGGGGGGGGTGGCAGTGTGGCAAGGGCGGCCGCCCTCAAGTGCCTAGCACGTCATCCGACAAGGGGGCTTGCCGGGGCCTTGGGTCTTCGTTCCGGCAAGGAAGCTTGTCAGGGGCTTCGGTTGTCATCCCAACAAAGGAGGTTTGCCAAGGTCTCGTGCTTGGTGAGTTCATCACGCCCGCTAAATGGGTGTGGCATTGGTTATCCTCCCGGCTAGGCAGGCTTGCCGGGGCCTTGGTAATCTTGCGGGTGCATCTTGTCTGGACTCTGCCACGCCCCTCCGTCAGAGCCTCTTTGCGCCCGTGCACAAGTCCGGGGCACTAGGGACCCTAGTCTTTAGTGCACCGACAAGGAGTTCTCTACTTTGTTGGTGCAAAATTTACGTGGCTGCTATGGAAACTAGCAAGAAATGTTCTTACCTACACAAAGCCACAACGGTGATGATCAAGTTGCCTTTTAACCTTCCACAAGGACCCCCTTTTGTCAAACTTGATTCAACTAAAGTGGGAGAGACAGACACCCGCTAGCTACCTTTATGCAAAATAAGTTGCATGTCAAACGGTGGAACCGGTTTCTTAAGCGAGGAAAAGTAAGGCTAATCTAAGCCTCTTCATCCCATAATACCACCGAGTAAAGATAATACATGGGAGGTAATAAATCTGAACGTCAATGCACAAAACTTCTTTGTGTTCTACTTGCGCGTATCATGTCCGCATAGACCTACCTCAGGATGCCACTCTTGGGGAACATTGCATGGGAATAAAAAAAATCCTACGAACACCCAAGATCTATCTATGGAGATGAACAAAACCAGAGGGGAGAATATGTCTACGTACCCTCTTAGACAGTTAAGTGGAATCATATATTACGCGGTTGATGTAGTCATAATCTTCATGATCCAATCACGGTCCGATCCGATCCAGCGCCAAACGGACGACACGTCCGCGATCAGCACACGTGTAGCTCGATGAAGTCTTCAGCTCCTTGATCCAGCGAGCAAGGGCAGAGTAGTAGATGTGATCTATGGCAGCATGACAACATGGTGGCGGTGGTGGTGGAGCAATCCCAGCATGGCTTTGCCAAGCTCTACCATAGATGCATTCGGAGGAAGAAACGAACTTGGGAGAGAGGGAGGGTTGTGCCTAGGGCTTGGTGTGCGGCTGGCCACCCTCTCCCTCTCCATTTATAGGAGCAACATGTAGGCAGGTGTAGGATCTGAAGTATGTCTGGAGGGTGGTGATTAGACTATTTGACCAAATAAAAACTTATCCTTTTCCCATTTTTAGTGGTCGCAAATTTTAGCAGTTTTACCAAGTCTAGCACACCCTACTCATAGAAGTCTAGGAGTATAGCACCAGGAAGTAAAGACATGCACATGTAAGAAGAGGGTAGGGATAGGAAGATAAAACTCAAAGATGACACATAGATTTTGGCGTGGTTCCCATAGGTGGTGATATTGCACGTACACGTTGATGGTGACTTCAACCCACAGAGGGTAACGGTTGCGCGAGTCCAAGGAGGGCTCCACCCACAAGGGGTCCACAAAGAAGCAACCTTGTTTATTACACCATGACTTATGTCCATGCAGGACTCACCTCACTCGGGATAGATCTTCACGAAGTAGGCGACCTCCTTGCCCTTACAAACTTCTTAGTTCAACCCCACACAATTTGGAGGCTCCCAAGCGACACCTAACCAATCTAGGAGACATCACTGTCCGAAATGTAATAGACGTGGTATGGATGGCGAACTCCTTTCTCTAATGCTTCAAAAGATAGTCTCCTCAACACTCAATCACTCTCTCACAGGATTTGTCTTGGTAAAAGAGATTGATTGGGTGTAAAGAAACTTGGGGTGGCTATAAATCAAGATTCATATGGTTGGAGTGGAAGATCTTGATCTCAACACTTAAGTAGGTGGTTCTCTCGTGGAAAATGAATTGTGGAAGTGTTTGCTTGTTCTGAGTGCTCTCTCCATGAATGATAGGGACATGGAGGGGTATATATAGCCATCTCCAAAAATTCAACCATTACGACATTATTGCCCAACTTGATGGAAACGACGTAATAACTCGGTTGCTCTAACTAGTGCAAAATGCTCAACTTTTGGGTTCTCGGTGAGACATATATAAAGGATCGCGGTGAGATAGATTCGGTCGGCCTGGGCAGTTTCACTGACTCGGTGTCACCAAATTTAAAAACTCAGATCCATTTTTTATCAATTAGATACTAGAGAGTTGGTCACTAGATTTTGGTTGTACATAGATGGAACCTTTTAGCACCGAGTTGTTCAGCCTTGGATCTGGGATCTGTCTAAGGAGAACTCAGTATGGAGTATTTGGAATGTTGGTGGCACCCAATTTGACTTTTAGGAATTTGACAAAATATATTATGGGAGAATTCTTGAGGGTTTTTGGTTGCTAATATCTAAGCACTTGAGCAACCAAATCAGCGTAGATATCACATCCCCTTTTAATAGTATTGGCTTTCCTATGGACTCAAGTATGATTTCTCACATAAATATAAAATGTAGTCTTGAAGCTTTTGCCAATTGATGTTCCTAGCATCTAGGGATTCTCCTCACAATCCTAGCCAATCCACTCATTGAACTTTTCTTGAAATATACTTGATAGAATCGATAGTCCAATGAAAGAAATGTTGTCATTAATTACCAAAACCACCTAGGGAGAAGTTGTGCTTTCAATATCCCCCTTTTTGGTGATTATGGACAACATATAGATCAAAGCTTCGACATAAAATATATGCCATGTATATCATCGCTGCTTTGAGAAATATGTGATAAACAAGAGCTCCCCCTAAATTTGCGCATGATTTTAAATTTGAGTTTGAATGCAAATGCACAATCGATTAGGATCATGGTCGCGTGCATAAATGATATGAATGCATTACAAAGCACATAATACCAAACATGATAATGGTCATCATGTGAATATCATGAAGATAGGAAATAGTAACATTAATCACAAAGTGTATGATCAAAACATCACGGAATTTAAAACGTACAAAAGATAGGCCAAATGTATTCAAAATCAAGGAAAAGCATCGAAAGCAACTCTCTCTCTCTCTCGATACCCTATAATCTATAGTATTTCTCCCAATTTGGGAACAAGTTACCAAAAATCTCGAAAGTATAGAGCTAAATGTCAATCTGGGCATGGACTTAGTCTCCACAATCCTTTCAAGGCTCTTCTAGTTTAGTAGCAGCGCATTGATTATCTTTTCCATTCCCTGGATGGTGCTGACTAAATAGGAAATTTTATTGCTCTTCATCTTCAGAACTAGGGACTAGTAGGTTTCGCTACTTGTGCTTGGGCCTCTACCTCAATATCAGTCTGTGCAGTCGATGATGTGGGGTAAGATGGACCCATCACCACAACATTGTCCTCAACGTTTGGCTGGAGGGGAATGTGTGGTTGATACGTCTCAAACGTATCTATAATTTTTGATGGTTTCACGTTGTTATCTTGTCAACTTTGGATGTTTTGTTTACCTTTTATATCTTTTTTGGGACTAACTTATTAACTCAGTGCCAAGTGCCAGTTCCTGTTTTTTCTGTGTTTTTGACTCTTTTCAGATCTGATTTTGGAACGGAGTCCAAACGGAATAAAATCCCCGAAATGATTTTTTCCAGAACGGAAGAAGATCGGGAGGCTTGAGGGCCAAGCAAGTGGGCCCACAGGGGGCCCACGAGCCCTGTTGCCGCGGCCAGGGAGGAGGCCGCGACAACCAAGCTTGTGGCCCCCCTGGCGCTCCCCTGCCCTAGGTCTTTGGCCTATAAATTCCCTACAAATCCAAAAAAAATCAGGGCATCCACGAAAGCACTTTTCCGCCGCCGCAAGCTTCCGTTTCTGCGAGATCTCATTTGGAGACCCTTCTCGGTGCCCTGCCGGAGGGGACTTTGGAGTTAGAGGGCTTCTTCATCAACATCATCGCCCCTCCAATGACTCGGGAGTAGTTCACTTCAGACCTACGGGTCCGTAGTTAGTAGCTAGATGGCTTCTTCTCTCTCTTGGATCTTTAATACAAAGTTCTCCATGATCTTCATGGACATCTATCCGATGTAATCCTCTTTGCTGGTGTGTTTGTCGAGATCCGATCAATTGTGGATTTGTGATCGGATTATCTATGATATATATTTGAGTCTTTGCTGATTTCTTATATGCATGATTTGATATCCTTGTAAGTCTCTCCCAGTCTTGGGTTTTGTTTGGCCAACTAGATCTACGATTCTTGCAATGGGAGAAGTGCTTGGTTTTGGGTTCATACCGTGTGGTGACCTTTCCCAATGACAGAAGGGGTAGCAAGGCACGCATCATGTTGTTGCCATCAAGGGTAACAAGATGGGCTTTTATCGTAGATATGAGATTTTCCTTCTACATCATGTCATCTTGCTTAAGGCGTTACTCTGTTCTCATGAACTTAATACACTCGATGCATGCTGGATAGCGGTCGACGTGTGGAGTAATAGTAGTAGATGCAGAAAGTATCGGTCTACTTGTTTTGGACGTGATTCCTATAGATATAATCGTTGCCATAGATAACGTCATGACTTTGCGTGGTTCTATCAATTGCTCGACCGTAATTCGTTCACCCACCGTCTTCTTGCTTTCATGAGAAAAGCCACTAGTGAACACTATGGCCCCCGGGTCTATTCACACCTATCGTTTCCACTTTCACTTTTACTTTGCTTTGTTACTTTGTTGCTTTCAGTTCTCACTTGGCAAACAATCTATAAGGGATTGACAACCCCTTCATAGCGTTGGGAGCAAGCTCTTTGTTTTTGTGCAGGTACTTGTGATATTCCTTCACTGGATCGATACCTTGGTTCTCAAAACTGAGGGAAATACTTATCGCCGCTTTGCTACATCGCCCTTTTTGCTTCGAGGGAACACCAACGCAAGGCTCCAAGGCCACGGGGAAATCCTTTGCATATTTTCCTAGGAAGTCCCTGAAGGCGTAGCCATAGCAGAAGGATTCCTGATGCCATTGCTCAGGATTATCAAGACAAGAATAGTCTCCCATCAGCATGCTTGTTTCTGGCGCCGTTGGAAGGTCTTTTGTTGCAGTAGCAAGAAGTATTTCTGGCGCCGTTGCCGGGGAAGGAGAGATCTATCCAAGTAGGTCTCACAAACTCATCTCTTGCATTTACTTTTTTGCTAGTTGCCTCTCGTTTTCCTCTCCCCCACTTCACATTTGCCGTTTTCATTTGCCTTTCTCTTTTGCCTTTTTCTTTTGCCTTTTTGCCGTTCTCTTTTGCCCATTTCACTCGCTTACTTCCTGCTCGTTGGTGTGTGGGATAGTCCATCAATGGCTAGACCCACCACTCGAAACGATACCCCTAAGAAGGAAGTTCTAAATTTCAGGCAGAATGAGGAAGAAAATTTAAAGGACGCTTGGTACAGGATTTGCAATGCTCAAAGTAGATCTACTCGTAAGCAATCCACTACCGTCCTTCTTCGCAGTTTTTATGTTGGAATTTCTCCTTGGAATAGGTATATTCTTGATACCATCATAGGCGGGAATTTTTTGGGGAGCCATACTGTTGACTCCTATGGAGCTATCATGAATTTGGTAGGCTCACCCCCGCTCATGGTTAATGGAACTACCTTAACCTTGGAACACGTGATGCAAAGGCTTGACGCTATTGAAAACAAAATTGCCACAGTTGAACTTATTGAGGGTTTGGATAGAAAGATCCACAATCAAATTACTCAGTACGGATCCAAAGTGGGAAATGTTTTGAAAAATTTAAGGGAGAAGGAACCTATAGTTAATGATTCCTCTAGAATTGGCAAACTAGAGGATGTCATAACCAACTTGGGTTCCGCTTTTTCCGCTGTGCAAAATACTCCAAACCTCACTCTCAAAAGGACCGTCAAGTCTGTTTTTGTTCCTAAAGCTAGTGGTGAGTCATCCAGTAAAGATGAAGATCTTAAGATGATAAATGATCACACTACTTATGGTTTGAGCACCAAGGATGACTATACGTGATTCCATCACCTTATGCCTAGCTAAGGGCGTTAAACAATAACGCTTGTTGGGAGGCAACCCAATGAATCTATCCTTTTTCTTTCTGTATTGTGTTTTCCACACTTTCATAATTCTGTTATGATTGTGTTTTTTGTGTGTCTTTTTGCGTTTGTGCCAAGCAAAACCGTTATGATTAGTCTTGGGGATGATCGTTTGGTCATGCTGGAAAAGACAGAAACTTTCTGCTCACAAAAAGAATTTTCATTTTTTTTCTGTAAGAGCTTTTGAGTTGATTCTTTTTGCTTCTGATAGCTACTCAAATTCTTCAGACTGTCGTAATTGTTCAGAATTTTGGAACTAACAGAAGTATACGAAGCATACAGATTGCTACAGACTGGTCAGCTGTTAACAGATTCTGTTTTTTGTTGTGTTGGTTGCTTATTTTGATGAAACTATGGATAGTATCGGGGGGTATTAGCCATGGAAGATTGAAAATACAGTAACCCAACATCAACATAAGTAGAATTTAAGTTTTCTACAGTACCTAAGGATGTGGTGGTTTTCTTTCTTATACTAATGTTATCACGAGTTTCTATATTAGTTTCGTGTTGTGAAGTTTTCAAGTTTTGGGTGAAGTTCTTGTGGACAAAAAGATAAAGAGTGGCAAGAGATAAAGCTTGGGGATGCCCAAGGAACCCCAAGATGATTCAAGGATGTCGTAAAATCCTAAGCTTGGGGATGCCCCGGGAAGGCATCCCCTGTTTTGTCTTCAATCCATCGGTAACGTTACTTGGGGCTATATTTTTATTCACCACATGTTATGTGTTTTGCTTGGAGCGTCTTGTATCGTAGGAGTCTTTTATTTTTGTTGTGTCACAATCATCCTTGCTGCACACCTAGAGAGAGAGACATGCACTCACGGTGATTTTGTCGAGCTTCACTTATATCCTATGGTTAGACAATTCATCTCACATGTGCTTCACTTATATCTTTTGAGTTAGTTGCTTTTGCTCTATGTGCTTCACTTATATATTTTAGAGCACGGAGGTGCGTGGCTTGGTAGTTAATCTATGCTATGAAAGTAGTCTCAAAAGGGGTGGTTATCCAAAGGGATACGAAAACTTCCACCTTCATGTGCATTGAATAGTTAGAGAAGTTTGATTCATCTCAACTAGTTTTGAGTTGTGGTTATGGTAATATTGAAGTTATATTAGTAAGGTGTTGTGGATCTAGAAATACTTGTGTTGAAGTTAGCGATTGCCATAGCATGCACGTATGGTGAACCGCTATGTGATGAAGTCTGAGCATGATTAGTCTATTGATTGTCATCCTTTGTGTGGCGGTCGGGATCGCGCGATGGTTTATACGTTGAATGCTTTGTTTCGATTACTACTAAAACTTTTGCAACAAGTATATGAGTTCTTCATGACTAATGTTGAGTCCATGGTTTAGATTCACTTTCACCTTCCACCATCATTATCTTGTTTAGTGTCGTGCAACTTTCGCCGGTGCACAAAACCCACCATTAGCCTCCCTCAAAACAGCCACCATACCTACCTATTATGGCATTTTCAAAGTCATTCCGAGATATATTGCCATGCAACTACCACCATGACATGTGCCATCACGTCTACATTGCCATTGCATGATCGTAAGATAACAAGCATGATGTTTCCATTAATGTCCATGCCATGCCAGATCATTGTCACGGTACACTACCGAAGGCATTTCATATAGAGTCATCATTGCTCTAAGTTTTGAGTTGTAAGTGTGATGATCATCATTGATGGAGCATTGTCCCATGTGAGGAAATAAAAGAGGCCAAAGATGCCCACCAAAAAAACGAAAAAAAAGAGGCCAAAGATCCCATCCAAAAAAAGAAAAAAAATGAGAGAAAAAGAGAGAAGGGACAATGCTGCCACCTTTCCACACTTGTGCATATTAAGCACCATGGTATTCATGATTGATAGTCTCTCATTTTTTCACCACCATATAGCTAGTGAGAAAATTTCATTATATAACTTGGCTTGTATATTCCAATGATAGGCTTCCTCAAAATTGCCTTTGGTCTTCGTGAGCAAGCAAGTTGGATGCACACCCACTAGTTTTCTTTAAGAGCTTTCACATACTCTTAGCTCTAGTGCATCATTTGTATGGAAATCCCTACTCATTCACATTGATATCTATTGATGAGCATCTCCACAGCTCACTGATATGCCTAGTTAATGTGACCATTTTCTCCTTGTTTTTCTTGTAACCTACACCACACTCCACATCACTTATAGTGCTAAAACCATGGCTCACGCTCATGTATTGCGTGAGACTTGAAAAGTTTGAGAAAGTAAAGGTGTGAAAACAATTACTTGGCCAATACCGGGGTTGTGCATGATTTAAGTTCGTTGTGCAATGATGATAGAGCATAGCCAGACTATATGATTTTGCAGGGATAACTTTCTTTTGGCCTTGTTATTTTGAAAGTTCATGATTACCTTGCTAGTTTGCTTGAAGTATTATTATTTCCACGTCAATAGCAAACTATTGTTTTGAATCTAATGGATCTGAACATTCACGTCACATAAGAGGAGTTACAAAGGACATCTATGCTAGGTAGCATGAAAGCATCAAAAATTCATTCTTTATCACTTTCCTACTCGAGGACGAGCAGGAGTTAAGCTTGGGGATGCTTGATACGTCTCAAACATATGTATAATTTTTGATGGTTTCACGCTGTTATCTTGTCAACTTTGGATGTGTTGTTTACCTTTTATATCTTTTTTGGGACTAACTTATTAACTCAGTGCCAAGTGCCAGTTCCTGTTTTTTCTGTGTTTTTGACTCTTTTCATATCTGATTTTGGAATGGAGTCCAAACGGAATAAAATCCCCGAAATGATTTTTTCCAGAACGGAAGAAGATCGGGAGGCTTGAGGGCCAAGCAAGTGGGCCCACAGGGGGGGCACAAGCCCTGTTGCCGTGGCCAGGGGGGAGGCCGCGGCAACCAAGCTTGTGGCCCCCCTGGCGCTCCCCTGCCCTAGGTCTTGGGCCTATAAATTCCCTAAAAATCCAGAAAAAATCAGGGCGTCCATGAAAACACTTTTCCGCTGCCGCAAGCTTCCGTTTCCACAAGATCTCATCTGGAGATCCTTGCCAGTGCCCTGCCAGAGGGGACTTGGAGTTGGAGGGCTTCTTCATCAACATCATCGCCCCTCCAATGACTCGTGAGTAGTTCACTTCAGACCTACGGGTCCGTAGTTAGTAGCTAGATGGCTTCTTCTCTCTCTTGGATCTTCAATACAAAGTTCTCCATGATCTTCATGGAGATCTATCCGATGTAATCCTCTTTGCCGGTGTGTTTGTCGAGATCCGATGAATTGTGGATTTGTGATCAGATTATCTATGATATATATTTGAGTCTTTTCTGATTTCTTATATGCATGATTTGATATCCTTGTAAGTCTCTCCGAGTCTTGGGTTTTGTTTGGCCAACTAGATCTATGATCCTTGCAATGGGAGAAGTGCTTGGTTTTGGGTTCATACCGTGTGGTGACCTTTCCGAGTGACAGAAGGGGCAGCAAGGCACGCATCGTGTTGTTGCCATCAAGGGTAACAAGATGGGCTTTTATCGTAGATATGAGATTGTCCATCTACATCATGTCATCTTGCTTAAGGTGTTACTCTGTTCTCATGAACTTAATACACTAGATGCATGCTGGATAGCGGTCGATGTGTGGAGTAATAATAGTAGATGCAGAAAGTATCGGTCTACTTGTTTTGGATGTGATGCCTATATATATAATCATTGCCATAGATAACGTCACGACTTTGCGCGGTTCTATCAATTGCTCGACAGTAATTCGTTCACCCACCGTCTACTTGCTTTCATGAGAGAGGCAACTAGTGGACACTACGGCCCCCGGGTCTATTCATACCTGTCGTTTCCACTTTCGCTTTTACTTTGCTTTGTTACTTTTGTGCTTTCAGTTCTCACTTGGCAAACAATCTATAAGGGATTGACAACCCCTTCATAGCGTTGGGAGCAACCTCTTTGTGTTTGTGTAGGTAATTGTGATATTCCTTCACTGGATCGATACCTTGGTTCTCAAAACTGAGGGAAATACTTACCGCCGCTTTGCTACATCACCCTTTCCGCTTCGAGGGAACACCAACGCAAGGCTCCAAGGCCACGGGGAAATCCTTTGCATATTTTCCTAGGAAGTCCCTAAAGGCGTAGCCGTAAAAGAAGGATTCCTGGTGTCGTTGCTGAGGAGTATCAAGACAAGAATAGTCTCCCGTCAGCACGCTTGTTTCTGGCGCCGTTGGAAGGGCTTTTGTTCTAGTAGTAGTGGTCGATCAATTATATATGGACTCTTTCCAACTTTGAAGTTGATGAGCATGTGAATGCACAGAGCATATCCACAAGATCTCTTTTGATCTGTAGATGTTCTCTTGATGGTCCCAACAAAAAGATCCATCACTTTGATCCTTGTGTGGTTGTCCACATGATGCAATATATATATTGAATATCCATGGATCATTTTGTTATGTCCTAATTTGGGCATCAAAGTGTGCCTCAAAATTATGTTGGAGGTAGTGAGTCCTACTTGGATAAAGTAGACAGAGCCAAGCTTGTGAGTCTTTACATAATCCTTTGGAATTGGATTGTACATGGTTGCCATAGAGTTGTGGTTCATATTTGATCCAGATTACACATACAAATCCCTCTCCTGCGCCTTTGGGACTCCTAAGATGGTAGCCCACTCATAAATTGTAGCCTGATACCTGGTGCCTTCAGTAATCCATACCATCCTGCCATCTGGAAAGAAACGGGTAATCATCTCATCATTCTAGGTAGCAATCTCCTTGCCAACAAACTCATCAAGATCAATTATCTCAAAGCTCTCATTGACATGATGGCATTACTCTTCATTGGTCTTGATGTACTTCCATTCAAAAAATCTCATGTCACTAATAGATGGGATCTTGGCAAGCAAAAGAGTCTCATAGAAGTCATGTTGCTACTTGGTGTGAAAGCGAGCATCAAGAGTAGTCTTCTCCTCACAACATAGGGATCATTGCCTCTCCATCTCCTGAGACCTTGATCCTTCCTCTCCTTTATGTTATCTGCCACTTGGTGAGCATCATTGTGGTCTGGCAAGTGAGGTCTGAGCTTCGCCAATACAACAATATCCTCATCTTCTTCTGCAACATCTCTGGAAGTAGTACCCTTGTTCTTGTGTGCAGTAGAGATATATCTTGTGGTCCTCTTAGGCTTGGGGGCAGTTATCTTGGTGTTCGGAGCTCAGGTTTTAGCCTTAGTAGCAGGCTTATTGGGCATTGCATCAGTCATGGGATTCCTCTGCTTTGTAGGAGGAGAGTTAACAGCTCGAACCTCCTTATCATATTCCTCATGCTCACAAGGATCTTCATACATGGAGGTTGGCCTCCCAACCACATGGATGGTCATCTTCCTGGCCCTTGTTTTTTCTTGCTTCTTAGCCAAGGATTTTGTCCTCTTGGATTCACCTGGTTGCTCTGAAGATAGAGGCAAGCCTCTCTTAGCTGCAACAGACTCTGGAATATTTCTTGGTGCCTCCCTCTCTTTCTTCTCACACTGTTTCTAGGATGTCACTTCATGTGCAACAAAGTATGCATCCTATTCATCACAATTCTATTGTTTCCTAACCGTGGTGGCAACCTTGAACAAATCATGGGAACTACAAATTCAATGGTCCTCCGACATGCACTACTGGAAAAACATAATTTGCCGATAGCTTTCAGCTTTGTCGTCAGCAATTTCACGGGGCTGACGGCAAAGAGACTTTGCCCTGAGCCAAAATAAATGCTGACGGCATAGGAGAGGGTGACGACATAGATAACCTATGCCGTCCGCTTTGTCTAAGCCGTCAGCCAGCTGATAGCAAAGGAGAAAAACATTGACGACATAGGGAGGCTGACGGCATAGGGAGCTCCCCGGTCCCACGTCCGACCATGGCTTAACGGGGCAACGCTTTGCCGACAGCCAGCTGACGGCAAAGCCTAACGGTTGTCTTTGCCGACAGCTAGCTCACGGCATAGCTCGGTGTTTTCCCCCGTGCACACGATCTAACTGCATGCCCTATCCTCTTCTCTCTCCCTGCTCTCCCAACCCACCGGCATCGTCGACGCGCGCCCGCCCCGCGCCAGCCCCTACTCGTCGACGCCGCCCCGACCACCCGACGTCGCCCCGCCCCGCCCCGCCCCACCTCTACCCCGCACCGCCCACCCTGACCCACCCCGTCTCTGCCCCACGCCAGCTCTGCCCCGCGCCAGCCCCGCCCCGTGCCGCTCCGTGCCAGCCCCGCCCCATCGCGCCGCCGCCCCGCGCCGCCCCGTGCCAGCCCTACCCCATCGCCCCGCCCCGTCGCGCCGCGCCGCCCCGCACCAGCCCCGCCCCGCGCCGGCCCAGCCCAGCCCCACCCCGTGCCAACCCCGCCCCACCGCTGCCCCGCGCTAGCCTCGCCCGACTCGCCGGTGAGCTCCTCCTCCCCTTTTTTTCTTCTTTTAGTTTATTTTTCTATGTTAGTTAGTTCTGTTAGTAGTAGATTTTTAGTTAAATTTAGTTAGCAATTACTTAATGGTAGATTTTTAGTTAAATTTAGTTAGCAATTATTTAGTTAGAAATTAGAAGGAGATTAAGAGAAGAAGAAGAAGAAGAAAAGGAAAAAGAGAAAGAAGAAGGGGGAGAATTATTTAGTTAGCAATTATTTAATTACTGCGAGTAGAAAAAGAGAAAGAAGAAGAAGAAAGGGAAAAAGAGAATGTAGAAGGGGGAGAAAAGTTAAATTTAGTTAGCAATTATTTAGTTAGCAATTATTTAATTACCGCGAGTGCGTATTTGTGTTGATTGAGTGCATTTAAATGTGCAGTAGCTTCTCCGCGAGGGTTTGGTTTTCGATGACCTCTCCTGCATTCGAAAGTGAGCACATTTGTTAACTCCTCCTCGACCCCCTTTATTTTGCTCTGTTCCGGCGTTCGTGCTAGTGACACTATCTAGCTAGGTATTTTTAGTATTAAAATGCAAAGTTGTTGCGTAACCAATATGCGTCTCCCGTTCGAAAGGGTTCCTGTCATAAATATGCATGCATTTGCATATTTATAACGGTGATTCTTTCGAATTGTCCAATGTTATCCATCGGCAGCCCGTGTATGTGTAGAGTGGGTCGTTTCCCACGCTTTGCTCCGAATCCCATGCAGATTTTCGACAGCTCCTTGTTGTTCTCCGGGTACACATCCTCTCGGTTAGTTGCCGAGACATGTATCAAGAGAACAGCGGGGAGGTGCTGCCAAAATTTTGCGTTGGGTCGGGAGCAGAGCATGGGGAAATGACCCAATGTACACATACTCGGGTGGGGCTAGGACCCATCTTTACCTAGTAGCTGGTAGGTGTGCATGCCGTGCATCCCAATGTGTTAACCCTGATTAAAAAATGGCCATAATTAATTTAACATACTTGATGAACTGATAATTCATATTGTTTTATATGTGAATACTATGTAGCTAGCTTGCCAGAATGACTGATCGTGAATGGATGTACACCGATCACCATAGTCAGAGAGATATGACCGATGAATGGTTGAGCAAAACCTATGAATTCGTGGAAACGACATTTTCTAAAGGCCAGCCAAAAACATGGTGCCCCTACACTAAGTGCAAGAATTATTTGCGACAGACAAAGGATGTAATGGGTAAACACCTGCAGATGTGTGGTTTTACTCCCGGCTATACCTTGTGGACATTTCATGGTGAGTCGGCCCAACGTAACAGAGACGAGGTGTTGCGTCGGCGCACCGATGATTATGGTACAGGGATTGAAGACATGGTGAATGACTTTGATGATGCTCGGAACAAGGACGAAGAGATGGAGGAATCCGTGAAAGCCTTCTATGCCATGTTGGAGTCTTCAAAATGTCCTCTTCACGAGCACACTAAGATTTCTCAGCTAGATGCCATCGCACAAGTAATGGCTCTGAAAGCCCAATTCAACATTGGAAGAGACCTGTTTGACTCAGTGATGACCCTATTTGGGCGCTTTCTACCAGAAGGTCATATTATGCCTTCAAACCTATATGAGTCAGACAAAATCCTTAGTGCACTCAAGATGCCGTATGAGAAGATACATGCTTGTGAGAAGGGATGTGCCTTATTGAGGAAAGAGTATGCGGACAAAACATATTCTCCATTTTGCAAGTCCTCCAGATATGTTGAGGTAGAAAACGGTGAAGGTGAGAAGAAGCAGAGAAAAATCCCCGTGAGTGTCCTACGGTATCTGCCAATCCTACCAAGACTTCAACGACTTTACATGCTCGAGGAAACAGCAAAACAGATGACATGGCACAAACATGGAATTAGGAAAGAATTAGATGAACACGGAGTTCCGATGTTGGTACACCCTTCAGATTGTGACGCATGGAAGGCATTCGATGGTATACATAAGGAAAAAGCTAAAGAACCAAGGAATTGTCGAATCGCCATCAGCCTCGATGGGTTCAATCCTTTTGGTATGACGGCTACCCAATATAGTTGCTGGCCTGTATTTTTCATTCCCCTCAATCTTCCACCATCATCCATTATGCAAAGAAAGCACATATTTCTGACATTGATAGTTCCAGGGCCAAACTACCCGGGGAACAATATGAGTGTGTACATGCAACCGTTGATGGATGACTTGAAAGAAGCTTAGGGGGTCAACACATACGACGCAGCTAAGAAAGAGAACTTTCAAATGTATGTTTGGTACCAATACTCGTTGCATGATCTGCCGGCATTTGCGCTTTTCGTTGCCTGGTGTGTGCATGGAAGGTTCCCATGCCCACAATGCAAGGCAGCTCTTAAGTTTCATTGGTTGCCGGCGGGTGGGAAGTAGTCCTGCTTTGACTTGCATAGACAGTTCTTGCCTATGGACCATCCATTCAGAAAAGACAAGAAGAATTTCATGAAAGGTAAAGTTGTCAAACACTCAGCACCACCTGTGTTGACGGGGGCACAAATTAATGAATAGTTAAAATCTATGGAGCTTGATCCAAACCGTCCAGGGTATTTCTTGGGTTATAATGAGGAACACGCCTGGACCGACAGGCCATGCATCTGGGATCTCCCCTACTTCGAGGACCTCTTAGTTCCACACAACATTGACATGATGCACACTGAAAAGAATAACGCCGAGGCCCTTCTTGGCACATTTTCCGGCACTGATAAGGGCAAAGATAACACAAATGCTAGAGTTGACCAGGAGACTCTGTGTGATAGGCCATCACTAAACATGCGAGAACCGAAAGGAAGAAAAAATTGGTCCAAACCACCTGCCTGGAACAATCTTGAGAAGGGAGCAATAAGGGAAATCCTCTTGTGGGTGCAAAAAAGTTGTTGTTCCTCGATGGGTATGCTGCGAATCTAGCGAGGGGAGCGAGCATTGAAAAAAAGGAAATCTTTGGGCTCAAGAGTCATGATTAGCACATATGGCTTGAGCGGATAATGTCGGTGATGTTGCGCGGCTATATCCCCAAGGCTGAATGGCTAGTATTGGCCGAGTTGAGCTATTTCTTCCGTGTTCTTTGTGCTAAAGAGTTGTCGCGTGCCTTGATAGATGACATGGAAGAGTTGGCGCCTGAGTTGCTCTGCAAGCTAGAGAAGATTTTTCCACCGGGCATCTTTAATCCGATGCAACACATGATTTTGCATCTCCCAACCGAGGCAAGATTGGGTGGCCCTGTGCAAAATCTTTGGTGCTACGCAACTGAAAGAATGCAGAAGAGACTTTGAGGAAAATGTAAAAATAAACGTAGAATTGAAGCATCGATGGCCGAGGCATTCATTACCGAGGAGGCGGCAAACTTCGTAACATCACACTATGATGCCACTATGCACAACTTGCATAATCCAAAGCCTCGGTACAATCTGGGTGACCCCAAACGACGTGAATCCAATCTTAGCCTCTTCAAAGGGAAGCTCGCACCTTCTGGTGTGGGAAAACCAAAGTTGTTGTGAGTCGAGGAGTGGTGCACACTAACGATGTATATATTGAACAACTTAACAGAAGTTCGGCCATACATCGAGTAAGTGCTCTGTACATTGTTTCGCAACTTTTAACAAGTTTTGTGTCTAACAACTATTATTAATTGATACAGTCGATACGTCGAACAATTCTCAAATGGTGTTGCAATCGAAAAAGAATCCATTCTCGAGTATGAACTTCTTGAAAAGACAGGAGGCGGCTATCCCAGTTTCATCTCTTGGTTCAAAAAAATGGTACCTCCCTTATATATAATAAGTGATTTCCTTTGTTGCTATTACTCATGAGTAACACACCAAATTCTATCTTTTCTTAACTTCTAGGCTAATTCAGATGAGAAAGTCGACGATAAATTGAGACAAATAGCTAATGGTTTTGACTTTAAGGTCCGTACATTTCAGAAGTATGACATCAACGGGTATCGCTTTCGTACTGCTAGCAAAGAGCTTTCAATGCCCGGTCGAAAAACAAACAATTTCGGTGTCTCTGCTATAGGCGAGGGAGGTGTCGAGTATTATGGAAGACTTGAAGAAGTCTATGAACTTCATTATTATGGTGAACATCCTCCGAACGTTGTTGTGTTCAAATATCATTGGTTCGATCCTCCTAAGACAAGACGGACTCATGAACATCTTGGGATTGTCGAAATTTGACAAGACAGGCAGTTAAGCGGTGCCGATGTCTATATTGTGGCTCAAGAGGCCACCCAAGTTTTCTATCTGCCATACGGTCGTCAAAGTGTTAAGGACCTAGAAGGTTGGTATGTCGTGTTCGATGTGCCGCCACATCTTAGACCACCTCCCCCAAATGAAGACGATTATGAACCTCAAATTGACCCAATAACATATGATGGAGAATTCTTCCAAGAATCACGTGGCGTCAGATGTCGTACCCGGAACTGCTCTACGTCCACCCTGAACACGGAGGAACAAGACTCATGTGATGATGAGGAAGAAGTGGAAGTAGAAGAAGTTACCAATGCCGATGAGCTATCAATGCTTGATCGGTTACAAAAAGGCCTTCCACATGATGTCCCTGAACCCGATGACGATATCAGTCATGACGACACATGTGATACTGATGATGATTTTGCTTCAATTGACCATGGAGAAGAGAGAGATGATCCAGACTATTAGTACTTTGTATGCATCCAAACATTGTTGTTTAGTTATTCAATTATTAGTTGAATTATTCATGTATTTATTATTGTTCATTTAATTATTGTCCTTGAATTTGTACTAATTATTTAACTATTTATCGTTACAGGTGGTGAGACATGGCACGCGGGGATAAGTTGAGGATAGCACCTGGGCAGCTACGGAGAACTTTGTTGCAGAGCTTTGCCGAGGAGCCCCGTGGGAGAGGCAGAGGAAAGAAGAGAGGTAGAGGACGTGGTCGTGGGAGAGGGAGGCTGCATGATAGGAGCCAGTCGCCACCACCCTCGGCTACTTCTGTCTCAGCCACTTCACCCTTGCAGATGAGGGTGTCACCGGTGTGGGATCCGCCCGTCCAGGAGCAGACACCGATGCAGGGGGCTGAGGCGGAGGCTGAGGTGGAGGCCGAGGAGGAGGCTGAGGCGGAGGGGGCTGAGGCAGAGGCTGAGGGGGTTGCCAGCAAGTCGGTCTACCAACATGGTATGACACGAGTTCCAGACCGATTGGAGTTGCAGCATAGTGTGTTCATTAAGCCAGATGGCGAGAAGTAAGTTGATATATATTGTGTACCTTATATCATTATATTTCACCAAGTAGCTAATGTCTTTGCCTTATCATTATGTAGGGGGTGGGATTACCCGAAGAATACCCGGAATCCAAACTGCCTCCTTGGTGCTTTACTTAGGGAGCACTTCCCCGGGATAGTGCAGTTGCTCGGTGAGGGTATGGTTCTCGAGCCAGGACTCAAGTGGGAGCACTACCAAGCCGCTCTGCTCCTGGAAAACACACATGTCAATGGTGTTGTTTGCGTGAGTGTGGCCGACAAGGTGTTGGCTGATTTTTGGGTAACTATTATTTTACCCAATAAAAAGTATACAATGTTATATATTGTTATTTCCTTCCAAATCATTTCACTATTCATCTGTGCATCTATTTGGCATAATTGCAGAGTTACTTTAGGGTCAAGGAGGGGACGGAGGAGGCGTCCAAGAAGAACCTTGTGAAAGAGTGCAAGAGTTTATTGAATAACACGAGGCACGAGTTGCGTGTTCAGGCTGTTCGAGATTGGTACGCCAAGCAAGGGGAGCCGAAGACAAAGACTGAATGTCGAAAGATTTACCTTGATAAGACCGAGTACATGGAGGTTTGTACATTCCAAAGATCAATTCTTATGGCTAGTTAGGTCTATTTAGTTATAATACATAGTTTCATTCTTCATTAACTTACATTCATAGGTGCCCCCGAGATGGTTGGCCGATAAGATGGATTGTTGGGAGTTGACAGTGGACAGGTGGTGCACAGAGGCTTGGTTGAGCACCCACACTATGGCCAAGGACTATCGTGCCCAATTGGTTGGTGTGCCACACCACCAAGGCAATGCCAACATCAAGCAATATGCCAAAAAATGGCTATGTGTGCCTTGTTTTGTTTCATCAATAATTCATTCGTTCTTGATTTTTGTTGTACTAATTCTTTGTATTTTCGTGTAGGCCAAACACAATAACCAACCCGAGCCTAAGGGATACGCCGCGTTTAGCATGGCCCATAAGGGCTCGTACAAGACTGCGAAGGCATATTCTGAGGGGGACGGGCCGTCGGCGTACACAAGCCTGTCCGCCTACAACAAGATGACGTCTTATTCTGAGGTGGTCAAATAGCTGCGCGGGCCTGACTTTGACCCGAGCCAGAATCCTATCTATCCAGAGGCGTTGATGATCTCTGGTGGCGGTAAGAGTCATGGCACGCTGGCCATGTGTGATGGCTTCGTCCCTATCACTGAGACTCTATCTCAGATCAAGGCGAGGCAAACGAGCTCCGCTCTTGTAATACGGCAACGCGCGAGGCCAGTTGATCTTGCCATTGAGGTTAGTTTTCTATATTATTTCTTTCGTTCTTTTGTCCGTGGATGGATGATGAAAATTCCTTTTGAGGAGTGGTTGTAGGCCACACTTATGAAGGAGAGGGAGGCCACCAGGCTCTTGTTGGAGGAGAGGGACTGGAATACGTAGAGGTTGCTTGAGGAGGAGAGGGCATGCAATAATGCCCATGCGAAGGCCATGCATGACTTCGTTGCGGTAAGTCAGTTGTGTGAGAAGCAAGGCTATGTGTGAGACGCCACAAGGCTATTTCTTTGACTCCTCGAAAACTAATTTGCAGGCTATGTGTGAGAAGCAAGGTTTGCCGCCCCCTCCGCCAATGCCTTCTCCGGTGGGAACGGTGAGTGCCCTTTCAGTGACCAACCTTGCACGGTCTTATACCATTGTCTGTCGCCGTGCTAACCACATATTTTAACACTTGCCTTGTTGCAGCATCATTCCAGAGTTGAATCCCACGATCCCTTTACTTCTCCTGGTGAGAGCCCTAGCAACCCAGCGACCAACGGAGATGGAGCTTCTCCTCCGTTTCTTGGCATTCGGTAAGTTATTCCTCTCCTTCTTATTCTTCTTATTGTTTAGATCAACTTAGATTATGCCATGCTTTAGTTAGCTTAGTAAATTCTAGTTGATATTAGCCATGCTTTAGTTAGCTTAGTAAATTCTAGTTGATATTAGCCATGCTTTAGTTAGCTTAGTAAATTCTAGTTGATATTAGAGCTCAAAAATGACATAATTAGTTTAGAAAGTTTTAAAAGAAACCATAAGAGAAGAACAAACAAGAGATGAAGAAATAAGAGAAGAAGAAAGAGGAGAAAAAGATAACTTCTCTTCTTTCTTTTTCTCCATCTTCTTCTTCTTCTTCTTGTTCTTCTTCTTCTTCTTCCACTTCTTCTTGTTCTTCTTGTTCTTCTTGTTGTTGTTGTTGTTGTTGTTGTTCTTCTTCTTCTTCTTCTTGTTCTTCTTCTTCTTCCACTTCTTCTTCTAATTTCTTAGCTTAATTTAGATAACTTCTTTCTTATTATATTCTTCTTCTAACTTCTTTCTCATCATGCAGATTTTGATAAAGCAGCATGGCGTATGGATGGAGGCTCGAGGGACTTTGTAATGCACTTGTGTAGTCTTAGATGAACTTTGTAATGCACTTGTATTTGCGGATGCACTTGTGATGCTTTGTAATACTTTGTGATCTTGTTTGCACTTTAATTACATATATTCCTGATGTTTGCACTTTTTGATGCACTTGTGTTGTGCTGTTTGCACTTTGTGATGCACTTGTGGTGTTGTTTAGGGGCTGGGCAAATATATATATGTTGTTGTTTGTATCTATGTTTTGCAAATGCAGGGAATTAATATAAATCAAATATGAAAAAAAGCAGAGAGGGTCTTTGCCTACAGCTTACTGACCGCAACGGCTTTGCCGTCGGTGGACTGACGGCAAAGAAGACACGTGGCGGCAGCCTGTGTATCCTGGCAACTCTGGGAATACCAAATTTTCCCAGATTTTCGGCTTTGCCGTCAGCTGTGCTCCAGCTATCGGCAAGGAGGGGACCCAGGGGACCCAGGTTTTCGGCGTTGCCGTCAGCTTTGCTACGGCTGTGGGCAAAGAGGGGACACAGGGGACCCAGGGTTTCGGCTTTGCCGTCAGCTTTGCTACGGCTGTCGGCAAAGCCTGCCGTTAACCTTCTAACGGGGCTCGGCCTGCGCCGTTGCCGCCATTGCTCTTTGCCGTCAACCCGTGCCACAAAGCTGATGGCAAAGTCTTTGCCGTCTGTCGACCTTCAGCTGACGGCAAAGAAGGTGATTGCCGATAAAATCTTGGCCGGTTCCTTTGCCGACAGCACACTGACGGCAAAGCCTTTGCCGTCCGTTAAACTGTCCTTTGCCGTCAGCTCTGGCTATCGGCAAACCAGCAGATTCCAGTAGTGATGGTCTCAAGACTAGTGACTACTTCTAGGTCCAACTTTGTTGTCTAAACTGATTCTGGCTATCATCAGATCCTCGCATGACTGAGAACTAACATCGTGAAGCAGATAAGGAAAATATAACCATCACAAAATTCAGAAGTTTTTGCAAATTTGAACTCAAAAATTTAGTTTCAGGTATTCACAGTATGAAGTATGGTTCCACCGAGTTTTAAATTTCGGAGCTTCCGAGGCAACAAACATGGGAAACAGAGAGTTGGTCACACAGTTAAGTTTCACTGACATGTGACTTGGTCTCACCAAAGTTGTGCTCAAAAACTCTGAAAAACCCATCTCTGTGACACCTATAGGAACTTTTTGTTTCACCTACAAGTAATTTGTGCTATGAGTGAACACACATCAGTGATGCCTAAATGTTTCAACTCGGTGCCTCCAAAATTTCATATGACGGAGACCTAACCGTAAAATTTTCTCATTTAACCTATTCTGAAGAATTTTATAATAGATGGAATCATTGCATACTATGGCTAGAACTGAAAAATAACCTAATGCACATGAATCAGAGGTTGGAGGGCATAAGGGGTCGAAGATTTACCCTAGCTTGGCGGATCTTTGCTACGACGGCAATGGCGAAGAAGATTTCGTTCACAGCGACAGATTCCAGCGGCGAGGGCGCACGTGAAACAATGGAGATCGTCCGGAGACACGGGTGGCAGCAGCAGTGGGGTGTGGGAGTTATACGTTTGAAGTAATTTTCAAAGTGCCGACCCATAGATATATTTACCAACCTGCTGTTGGTGACACCGAGCCAGAATATCGGTTCCACTGAGATGCCTAACTGCCAATTGACATAACAACTTGATGATGCTGAGATTTAGAGATTGGTGGTACCGAGGTAGAAATCCTAGATCTACCCTAGTGCTTTGGTGTAACTGAGTTTGTAAAGTTCGTCACACTATACAATACTTGGGAGGTTTTGGAAGTCCGTCCTTGTCGAATCGGTGACTCCGATTGCTCCTCAGCCGGAGGGTTTGAAAAGTGCTTCCTCAGTTTTTTTCAATAAGCATGAATAGAATTTGAGACAAGAAAGCATAGATAGCTAGAGGGGGTACCTAGGCATTCTTGTACATACAATTAGCCATAAAAATAAAATCCAACAATAGCAACAATTGGTTGTCCTCGAATGGATAAAAAGATGCATATCAACATGCTCACACAATAAGATCTCGAATAGAATATGTCAAAGATGCACAACCGCTCTAGTATCTATCAAGCACTTTCGCGATGACGGAGTCATATATATATGAGTATATTGACTTAAGGAGCCAAGCTAAAAATTCCTGACCATTGGTCATACTGATCATTTAAGCACAAGTGGGGTTGCCACGTTTACATAAGTCTTTTGATGTGTACACATCTTGCGAGATGCTTTGATTCAAGTCTTAATTAAAGCTCTCCATTGATGTGATATCCCCTTTTAGAGGGATAAACTAACCTTGGGTTTTTTCACTGAAGACTTCATGGTGGTGAAGTAGTACTGATGCCTTTTGTTGATGAAGATCATCCTGATTTTGGATCTATCCTTGTTGTTTTGTACTGTTCTTACCTACATGGGTTAGTCCTACAAAAGGAGCAAATACAAGGATATCTATGTACATGGATTGAAGCACATATATGATGATGTACATTGATATAGTAATTACCTTTCCCCTTGCTTACCAACGAGGGAATTTCTGACTCCTTGAACTATTGCATAAGGTTGGACTTGTTTGCAAATAGTTCTTGCCAAAGATGAGTGTGAGTGAACTTTGTTCGCGGAGTCACCCTCAAGAACTTATCTACTTCTTCTTCTTCTTGATGACCCACATCAACTTGATGGTGATCCTTGGAGTTTAAGTAGCACTTTATTAAGTAGTGCTAGTAGTGGCCTTGGGAACTTAGTTGACCATGGCTTGAGATTCTTCTTAGAATGAGTCAATCTCCTCTTAAAGAATGTCCTTGCCCTTGATCTTGTGGTCTTGTGGTGGAAGATCATCTTAAGATTTTTCTTCCCTTAAAGAGAGTAGGATCATACTTCTCATTTTTCGGAGTAAACTTCATCTTGGGGTAATGACCTTCTTCCCATTCAACTCCATTGTCATTGAAGCTCCATCCAAACCAATATCGTGGTTATTCCGGTGCCATCTTTGCTTGCGCACAATCTCCTCAAATTGCTTACTTCCATCAAGACTCCTCAAGAAACCTTTTTACATAATTCCTTTCGATAAATCATTTTGTTGCTCAAGTGTAACTTGGATAAGAGAACCATTAGTGGAATAATACAACTACTAGAAGCAACATCATTTTTTAAGTATTTTTATTATTGCTAGTAGATAAAGAACTATTCTCGCCTTGTTACTAGTTTACTTGGATTTAGCTTGTGGCACAAATGTATAAAAGAATAATAATGTGGCAAGATAAGAAGAACTCTTTTTTTGAAGATCGTCATTGATATCTTCAATAAACTCATCTTCTTGCTCTAAATTTAGCTTCTCGTGTGTTATTAGAAGCTCTCTATGATCTTCTTGGGTAGATTCATGAGCTAATTTAAGAGTGTTTAGTTCTTTAGTTGGGCGCTCAATCGCCTTCTTACGATCATCACCCATTATATCTTGACTAGCATGGTTATTATCAAGTATGTTTTGACTAGCATCACTAGTTTTATGAAAGAGCAAGTTATCATCTCCTAGTAAGTCATCCTCATCAGTATTCAAGTCAATATATTCAGGGCCTGATACCTTGGGGCCTTTAGCCCTGAAGCAACTTACAAAACATTCATTTGGTAAATCAAAAAATCATTGGAGTTGGAGGAAACAAGTGCTAGTCCAACAACACCATCATATTGACTATAGTCCAAGTTGGAGTGGTAGCTTCTCTCGTATTGGTTGTCGGATTCGGCGCCAGATACCCATTCACCAACATGTTCTTGATGTCTTCTTCTTGTGTAGCTCTTGGTGTACTTGTCCTTCTTCTCCGAGTCCTTGCTTCCCCGGGATGAGATGACTCATCTCTTGAGCTTATTATTCAATGTGACTCTTTTGTTCTCTTGGAAGGGGTTGAGCACTCATTGGAAATGTGTCCGGGTCTTCCACAATTGTAAAGATTTTGATCACAACTAGATGAACATTTCTCTTCATATGTTGAGTTGGAGCTTCTCTATTTGCCTCTTTTCTTGTAGAACTTGTTGAATTTCCTTACCATGAGGCATATCTCTTCATCGGTAACAAGGTTGTCACTTGAGGCAACGGGTGAGGGAGTCCTGGATTAAGGGGTCCTCGAGCCGCCGGCCCATGGTCCGGATCATCAGATTACGGATAGTTGATGACTTCGTACGAAGGAAGGAAGGCTCCGAGGATTGGAGGGTGCTCCAAGCTTACAAAGGATAGGTAGGCTCATCTATTCCCGATTATAGTCGATAACTTGTAAACCCTAGGGACCCTAGTGTCTATATAAATCAGGGACCCCTATCCGTGTAGAGGAGGCTGAATCATCTAGGGTTTAGCATATACGATCTCGAGGTAGATCTACTCTGTATTCAACTTCATCAATACAATCAAGCAGGACATAGGGTATTACATTCATAGGAGGGCCCGAACCTGGGTAAACCGTTGTCTCCCCCTTCCTCCTACAACCCATCGATCCAAGGTCCACGGTTCAGGACCCCCTACCACAGATCTACCGGTTTTGACAACGACATTGGTGCTTTCGTTGAGAGTTCCTCTGCACGATCGCCAAAAGGTTCGATGGCATGTCTGGTGATCAGCGAGGAGGTCCATAATAGGGACTTCTTCGTCCCTGAACAAATCTTTGCGTTCGGAAGCATCGTTCTGCACGTCGATCCGGCCGGCCACCTCGGTCAGTTCAGACCCCCCCCCCGTCAGGAAGTCAGGTTCGGGAGCCTAGAGTTCACTACCGACCCCTGGGGAGACATTGTGTTAACAAGTATTTTCACTCCATTGAAGGAGCGCGGGGACCTCGATGTTTTGTCCTCCGAGGTTGTGAATCCAATCATCGAGACAAAACTCATCCATGATCCGGCCTTAAAGGGTGCTAGGCTCGGGGCGTCTGAACTCACTTCAACCGAGCTCTCCCCAAAGGTGATCTCATGTACCTTCGAGGGATTAGGGACACCAGTCACCCCGAGCACACAAGCGGGGAACCTCAACACTGCATAGATTACTCGACCAGATCCAAGTCTTGGGCATGACTAACGATCAGGGCATGATCTATGATTGGATCGGGATCATACCCGACGATAGGGAGATCCACATCCCGCTCATCAGGCATCTGGTCAGTACTGTCGAGCACCATGTCAATGGCTCCTCATACCAATCATAGGAACGAAGAACGGTACTCATCCCACTCGCCGATCACCCGGACAAACTCGAGAACCCAAAGCTTCCATCTAGCTCTGGGAACAATTCATGGCCGGTGGCTGGTTCAAAATGCGGCCTTGTCAAGGACGTGGCGACGGAATCCTCAAGGCCATAGCCAATAGAAATCCAAATATTAAGCCCAACCGCCACCTAACCTCAATATCCCTCAATATTAGGGTCCGGTTCCAACCCGTCCACGGTCACTCAAAGACCGGGCGAGTCAGTGCACCACTTTTGGGAGAGGTTCCTCCTCCTTCAAAAGAAGGAAGGAAGAAGCGACCATGAGATAATAAGTGCCTTCCGGACACATTGTTGGGACAAGGGCATTCTCAACGCCGTATCCCGTCGCCGGGTTCAAACCTTCGCGGAACTATCAAACCTGGTACTCAAATACTGTGCCATGGAGAGACCCTCGCAAATGCAGAAGATGTGCATCGAGCCCGATTACACCGAGCATGGTAGGCGAATTCGGATGAAGCAGTCACGTCAGCTTACGGGACAAGCTACCTCCGAGCATGTGGAAAAGAGAAATAAGTCAAAATCAAGGGACAAGTCGATCCTCGACACACTGTTGGACATGCCATGCCCCATACACTTTATCCTGCCAGACACACTTTCCACACACAACCTTCGAGCCTGTTGGGTTGTCCGGCAAGTCACGAAAAGTGGGGAAGTAATCCTCTAGACATCAAGACACAAAGGGCCTGGGGCACTACCAAGCAATAGTGCGGAGATCCTAACGATCTACAAAACATTCTTCTCGGCAAACCGACGAAAGAGAGACTTTCGAGAGCTCAATCAAATCAACCATGTAGTGGAGACAAGCCCCTGGTCAAACACACCTATTACCTTTGACCAATATGACAAGCCGGTAACGAACACTGACCGGGCACTTGCCGCCCTTGTTCTGAACCCCATCGTAGACGGCTTCAGACTGAGCAAAGTACTCATGGACAGGGGCAGAGGCCTTAACCTCATTTATGAGACTAGATAAAATGGAGTTCAACCAATCTCGGATCAGGCAAAGCTCAACTACCTTCCGAGGCATAGTCCCCAGCAAAGAAGCACGCTACACTCGACATCGTATTCAGTACCCTCGATAACTATTGGTCCGAGGAGATCATGTTCCACATCATGCCATTCCAGAGTGGCTACCACGCCCTGCTGGGACGGGAGGACTTCAAAAGATTCCAGGCCATGCCACACTATATATGAAGCTAAAAATGCCAGGGACAAATTATATAATCATGATAGAAAGTGACCTGCACGGGGCGCTCCGGGCCGAAAATAAGATTGCATCCCTACCTTTGGAGGTACTAGTCGAAACCCTGGCTACAGAAGAACAAACAGCCCTGCGAGCCGTGGTGGACAAAGATGACATAACCCTCAGCAAGCGACTAAAATATACGTCTTTCAAGCCGGCGGACGAAACTATCAAGTTCCAGGTACATCCAATGGACCCCAATAAAACCGCATCCATTGGACACCACCTGGAACCCATAGCAGACGAAGCACTATGTGCCTTCCTACGTGAGAACTGGGATATATTTTCGTGGCATCCTTTAGATATGCCAGGGATCCCTAGGGGACTGGCCGAACATAGCCTGAACATAATAGAAGCTTTAAGTCCGCCAATAAAACCTTGCGACGATTTTCTGAACCAAAGCTTCAAGCCATGGGGAAGAACTGGCCAAGTTATTGGAGGTCGATTCATCAGGGACATCAAACACCCTGACTGGCTGGCAAATTTGGGCATGGTACCAAAGAAGGATAAATCCTCGAGGCTATGTGTCGATTTTAAAGACGTCAACAAAGCATGCCCAAAGGACCCCTTTCCTTTACACCGAATAGATCAGATCATTGATGCAACAGCCGGAAACGACTCTGTGTGCTTACTTGATGCCTACTCTAGATACCATCAGATCAAAATGAAGGAATCTGATCAGGCATCAAAGGCCTTCATAAGTCCGTATGGGTCGTTCTGCTTTAACACAATACCCTTAGGGTTAAAAATGCAGGCGCCACTTACCAGCACATGATCCAGACATGCATGGAAAAACAAATTGGCAAAACTGTGGAGGCATACGTGGACGATGTAGTCATCAAGATCTGACACGTCAGCCAACTGGTAAACGATCTGAGACAAATGTTTACCAGCCTACGGGCATACGACATAAGTCTTAATCCGGATAAATGCGTCTTCGGAGTCCCAGCCAGCAAACTCCTTGGGCTTATTGTGTCGCAGCGCGAAATCGAGACCAACACGGCCAAAATACGAGCACTATCCGAACTTGTTATCCCGACAGACCTACGACATGTCCAAACATTGGCACGCTTCATGGCGGCTTTAAGCCGGTTCATCTCTCGCCTCGGCAAGAAGGCCCTCCCGCCCTACAAGTTGCTGTAGAAGACGAAAAACTTCCAATGTACCGAGGAGGCTATGACGGCCCTGAAAGAAATCAAAACGCTCCTGGCTAGTAACCCTATACTCGTCGCGCCTTATCCAGGGGAACCGATGTTGCTATACATCGCAACCACTAACCAGGTGGTTAGTGTTGTCCTCGTCGTAGAAAGAGATGTTGAGGGTCACCAGTTATGGGTACAAAGATCTGTCTACTACGTATCCGAGGTGCTCACCCCATGCAACACCAGAGACCCACACTACCAGAAAATCGCTTACATAGTGTTCATGGCATTGTGCAAACTTAGACGGTACTTTTAGGAGCGCGCAGTAACGGTGACATAGGAAGTACCCCTGAATGATATAATCAACAACAAGGATGCAACTGGTTGGATTGCCAAGTGGTCCATTGAGCTCTTGCCGTTTGAGATCACCTATAAGCCATGGAGAGCTACAAATTTCAAGTACTGGCCGACTTTGTTGCAGAATGGATGGAGGTTGAACTCCCCAAAGAATACATCACCTATGCTCATTGGATCATGTACTTCGATGGATCCAAAACCCTTGTCGGTCTAGGAGACACAGTAATCCTCACATCTCGTACCGGAGACAATGTACGGTATGTGCTACAGATTATGTACGCTAACTCCAATAACGCAGCCGATTACGAAGCCTTGTTGCATGGTCTTCGAATGGCGGTCTCAATGGGCATACAATGAATTCAGGTACGAGGAGACTTCAACCTCGCCATATCACAAATCAACGGCAATTTCGATGCCAAAAACCCGAAGATGGCAGCATATAGAGACGTTGTCCTCAAGATATCAGCATGATTCGAGGGGCTGGAATTCCATCACATCTCAAGGGATAACTATCAAACCACACACATTCTCGCCCGTTTAGGCACGACACACAACTCCGTGCCCAATAACATATACCTAGAGAGTCTCCTTTAGCCATCCATGGTGTGGCAAGACGAGCCGGGGAGCAAAACATCCGACAGTGTGGAGATAACCATCCCCCCCCCCCGCCATGGCCCATCAAGACGATCAAGTCATCGGCGGGCCTTCTATTGTGGAAACACCCTCGGCACACGAGGTCATGGAGGTAATCACTGGATGGACATAACCATTCCTTGCCTATCTATTATGCAAGAAGCTCCCCGAGGACCAAACTGAGGCACGACACATTATTCGCTTACCTAAAGAGTACAAGGTCCATGAGGGCGAGCTGTATAAAAAGAACACCACTGGAATACTTCAACAATGCATATCCAAAGAAGAAGGGAAACAATTGTTGGCTGAAGTACACTCCGGCATGGGCGGCCATCATGCAGCAGCCCAGGCCTTGGTCAGCAAGGCTTTCCAAGATGGTTTCTTCTAGCCTACAGCTCGAGAAGACACCCACGGACTTGTTCAATGATGCACAAGATGCCAACTGTTCGCGAATTAGACCTATATGCCTCCCACAACCCTTCGGACGATTCTGATCACTTGGTTCTTTGCGGTCTGGGGTCTGGACATGATCGACCCAATTCAAGGGGGACCAAGAAAAAGAAATATCTCCTGGTGATGGTCGATAAATTCACCAAGTGGATCGAGGCAAATCCGGTTAGTTCCGCCAAGGCCAAGCCATTCGTCAATTATATATCTGGCATCATGCACCATTATGGTGTCCCACATAGCATAATAACAGGCAATGGATCCAATCTCACAGCCCACAAGGTGAAGGATTGGTGTGTAAATCTGCGCATCGAGCTCGATTTCGCCTCCATTTACCATCCAGAAACCAATGGCCAGATCGAACAATCTAATGGACTCATCGTGAGTGGTATTAAACTGCGTCCCGTATGCTCTCTTACAGAATCCAACTGTCATTGGGTGGAGGAACTCGATTCCATACAATGGGGCTTGCGTACCACCCCAAACTGTTCCACATGATACACATCATTTTTATGGTATACAAGGCCGAAGCGGTCATTCGCTGTGATATCATCCACGATGCACCCCATGTGCATATGTACGAGGAAAAGGAAGTCGAGCTAGATCGGTAGGATGATTTGGATGCCTTAGAAGGCGCATGTGACATAGCTCGGGCCCGATCATCATTTTACCAGCAGCAAGCTCGACACTATCAAAGCAGAGAAGTTTGGGCCAAGGCGTACAATGCCGGCGAACTAGTGCTTTGCCTCATAGAAAAACAGAAGCATAAACTTCACCCAAAATGGGAAGGCCCCTTCATAATCAACGCAGTGGTGACGAGAGGAGCTTATCATCCGCGCAATCCAGTAGACAATTGCCTGGAGCCAAACCCATGGAACATGGCTCGACTTAGGCGTTTCTACGGCTAGGTCAGCATCTTTTATCTTCCTTTCCCTTTCTTTTTCGAATATTTATGTTTCTTATTTATTTGTAGGATCCTCCTATACTACCCCCTGGTTAGTTCAGCTTAACCGAACACTATGTTTTTCTAAATAATCGTGTAAATTCAAATAGTCCAGCATAACACCTCGGGGCTTCGTAACGAAGCAATCGGATATGTTTAAACATACATGTCCCGTATAAACCTCGACTTAAAGTAAATTCATGACATGGTATGCATCAATTGGACTTAAGATCTTTGCAAAGCTAGGTTGCCTCGCTCCTGTGCTTACTCTATGTCCCCATTCTGTTTGGCTAGAGAGTAAAAGGGAGCACCTCTGTGATTGATACCGCCAGTTTGCCTGGATTCGTACCTCGGACCGGTGAAGCCGAAAGCTAGCGTTCTTAATATCCAACTTGGTCGGCAACAGAAGAGGTCAAATGATTGGCAGTACTCTCCATCGCACATCCAGTTTAATGAGAAAAACATACTAAACACCTACAAACTATGTAGCAACCTAGAAAAAGGAACCGATAAAGGAACTATTTTTTTCAGAAGATGTTTCATGTGCTTCATCATAATATAACATAATCCCCTCATACCGTCTTTGTCTGTTTGCACGATATGGTCGGATTGCCTTGTTCTCAGAAATTGACTCCTGATATCATCAGGTACAAAGTACGGAATACTCCCAGGTTTTTTACAACACGGGAGGTAGAAGCGGATGACTGGTTATGGCAAACGTTACAAATTTGATGGGAAGTGTCATGGCAAACAAAAAATAAATATTACACATGGTTACACCCTTGGTTGGTCAATATCATCTATTATAGTATCCAGAGCACAGCCTTCTTGCGATAGTCGGGCAACTGGCTTCTCCGCGCCATCACGGCCTGTTGGACCAACTTGGGCCATGTTCTCGGGATCAAGACGGGTGAAGTGGGTCTTCAACATGGACCATGCTTCCGGAGCTCCTTCTCGGTAGGCTGAAATCCTCCACGGCTCGAAATGGCTCCTTGCTCTTTTGAATAGTTCGGACAGTTCAGTCATCCTGTGCAGCGGAGTCTGGTCCGACTACAGAGCTCGAATCAAATTCCGCATGGCTTTTCGAGCCCGCTCATGAACAGCGGAAAGCTCTTGTAGCATGTTCTCGCCGAAGGAATCAACTTCACTCATGGGACGCCTGGTCAAGAGACCTTTTAAGGCAAAATGAACGACGAAAGTCTTTTAGTATAGCGTCATCATATAGTGATTTATCAAACTAACAGGTGAGGGATTTTTTACTTACAATATAAACCGCTCTTTAAATGTTGATTCTATTCGTTGCTATGTGCTAGTTGAGTTTTTAATGCTTGAATCTCCTCGACCTAATTTTTCTTCTCCTCCCCGAGCTGGTTTTTTTCTACGCGACATCTTGTTAATACACGATGACCGACTTCAAGCTGGGATTCAGCGTACCTTTGATAATCACGAGATGAGTCTAGATCTCTTTGCATATGGTTTATGGATTTGCGTGGTATATCAAAAATTCCTCTAATGAGTAAGTGGCCTTATGAAATTAACCACACCATCAACCAAACTACCCTTACCATGAGCTTCCCTGGTAAACTTCTTTACATCCTCGAGTTGTGCCCTACTGGCTTGAAGTTAGTTTGTATTCCCTGCATATCTTTGGAAAATTTGGTATTCCCTGCTTCAAAGCCTGGAAAAGAAAAATCAACAGTCAGGTCGAGCCTTAACTCGGTCATTCCGAGCAAAATAAGGCTTGGGGATTACTAGACCTGAACTTCGGTTCAAATTACCAAAGGAGCGATAAATACGTGTAGTTGAGGCTGTTTCGTGCAGCGCCAAAATAGGCATTGGCCGAATTCAGAGCATTAAACTACTTCTAGGATAAGATAGGGTGTCGAAACGACTCCTTGTGATGCTGATGATTCATAGTACTTTCGATTTCAGAGTTTGTCGCTGAAACGTCATCGGCAGGACCGGGCGCCGGGCAAGTGTTCGGAGCCCTGCGTTGGCCGAATATCGTGGGTTGGGCTGGCTTTCCAATACCTCAGCCCCATTTCCATGCGAGGAGGGTCACACTCGTTTTCTACAATTATCAGCAAAAGGGATTGTAAGTACACGAAGGAAGTAGTTGTTATTGTAAAGGAAATTGGTGGACATAAGTACCTGGCTGGAGGGACGGACGCGCTATTGCGTGCCACCACCTATTCGGGAACTTGTTCCTCAGTCAACGAAACCCTGGCCGGAGGAATGCGGGATGTTTTTCGGCGTGTGGTCCGGCGACATTTTGGAGCAGTCTTGCGATGAGTGACACCTTTCGCTTGCTTGTCGCAGCTGGGAGAGACCTTGGGTTATCGGCCAGAAGGGCCACTACCTCTACGTCAAGGCTCTCCTGGTAAAATACCCCATCCTCAAAGATAATGGAGATTTTTAGATCTACGTGGAATCGATGTCATCATCCAGAGCATAGTTCTCGGGCTGGGGAACGGGGCATCTCACTGTTTCGATCCAACGCCTCCAATCCTACAAGAAAAGGATCAATGGGTTTACGTTTATCAGTAGCACGATTGAACAAGATAACTACAGATGTGTCTGTATTTACCCACGGGATGTGGTTGTACGATGCGAAGCCTTCCATGAATGCGAGACAGGCGAAACCTTTCTTTTCCCAATTGAAAAAATCTGCCAGAATGGTTGCTAAGTTGTCACGGGTGTCCGGTCCTTGCCACTTGCAACGCGTCCAGTCATATGTCATGTAGTAATCCCATAAAGGATGTATGCGCCGCTGAAGCGGTTGAACGCACCTGGTAATTGCAGTGGCGATTACTTGTACGATGGTCAGACCACCATGAGCCAGCATTTTTACCTTAGACACTAGGCACCTCACTTCCGGGCTCTCTTCTTCAAACTTACTCTTCAGAAGACAGCAGAATCACTTCTTCAAAGGAGCCGCTGAGTACTCGGGAAGGCCTCGTTGAACTAGTTCGAATAAAGGGACATCCTCGATGTAGAACCACTCTGAAGACCATTCATCGGTTTCATCATTCGGTGTACTGACTGGGTATCCGGTGGCTGCTATACGCCACACCTCGGCCCCACCTACTTCCTGGATGGAGTATCTGTCAGTCCGGGGAACAATTCAGAAGTACTTTCTCCACAAATCGAAATGAGGTTCGCAGCCTAGGAACATCTCACACACGGCTAAGAAGCCTGAGATGTGTAGGATGGAACCCGGGGATAGATTATGAAGCTGCAACCCATAAAACACCAGCAAACCTCTCAGAAACGGATGAATGGGAAATCCCAACCCGCGTAGTAGGAAAGAAGTAAAACAGACAATTTCGCCTCTTTGCAGAGTGGGGGATTTTTTTGCGAGGGCCTCACCGTTGTAGGTGGTTAGGCCAACATGCATGGGTGCAAGATTAGAAGAGGGAAGATACCCTTGGACTTCAAGGTCTCGCAACTGAAGCTAGGAGACGGAGCAACTAGCCCAGTCGCCTGGTTGATGGCCGAATGGACGAGAGGACGAACCCGCCATGGATCTAAGTGCTAGGATTCTAGGGTTTCCTTGGCCGCACTTGTGGGGCAGGTAATGGTGATAAGATCTTGGACCTGGGCCCCTGCTTATTTATAAGAAAAGTCACCTCCCCCACGAATGTAAGAGATGGTTACATTGAATCGTTGGGATGAGTACCTACTTTAAGATACACATCAACCAACATATTATTAAAATTTAGGGGCAGGATTGAAAGTTATGGGTCCCGTGATGCTTCGATATTCGTGGATTCACTGAAGACTAGTTCTCCATGTTGCAAATCATAGGAGGAACTCGACTTTCAAGCCGACTACCAGACGTGTGAAAGTTGTCGAAGACTATACACAAGGGCGTGGAAGGCTAGTTCGGGGGCTACTGAGGGAGTCCTAGATTAAGGGGTCCTCGGGGCGCCGGTCCATGGACCGGATCATCGGAGTCCGGATAGTTCATTACTTCGTACGAAGGAAGGAAGGCTCCGAGGATTGGCTGGCTCCAAGCTTAGAAAGGATATATCGGTCATCCATTCCCGATTATAGTCGGTAAGTTGTAAACCCTAGGGACCCTGGTGTCTATATAAACCAAGGACCTCTATCCGTGTAGAGGAGGTTGAATCATCTAGGGTTTAGCGTATAAGATCTCGAGGTAGATCTACTCTGTAATGATCTTCATCAATATAATTAAGGAGGTGGTAGGGTATTACCTCCATAGGAGGGCCCGAACCTGGGTAAACCATTGTCTCCCCTTCGTCCTACAACCCATCGATCCAAGGTCCACAGTTCGGGACCCCCTACCCAAGACCTGCCGATTTTGACACCGACAACGAGAGTGACACCTCTTGCTTTGTATACACCGCTTGACTTGTTACGAATCTCTTCTTTATCCTTCAGCAACATTTCATGCGCAACAATCCTTCCAATGACTTTCGTAGGCTTGAGATCTTTGTAGTTTTGCATCATTTGGATTAATGTGCACATGGTGTCGTAGTTTCCATGCAAGGCTCTATGTATCTTATTGATGATGAATTTGTCGGTCATCTCTTTTCTTCCTAAGTCGGCAATCTCATTTGTAATGAGATCATGCCTAGAGTACATTTCAGTGACTCCTTCACCATCCTTCATCTTAAACTTGTAAAGTTTACTTTGTAGCACATCAAACTTAGATTCTCGGACGGATTCGGTTCCTTCATGCATATCAACCAAAGTATCCCCAATATTTCCTTTGCATTCTTAAGACGGCTAATCGTGTTGAATTCTTCGAGGCATAGGTTGTTGAATAGAATGTCACATGCTTGAGCGTTGTATTGTAACATCTTCAGTTCTTTCACAATCTCTTCATAATCCGGTTCATTTCCATTACCACAGAATTCACCTTGCAAACCAACCTGAACAATAGCCCAAAAGGTGGGATTATGACCAAGAATATGCATTTTCATTTTGTGCCTCCAACTAGCAAAGTTTGTACCATCAAAATATGGACCTCGACGGTGGTAGTTTCTGTCACTAGACGCCATACTCTCCTAGGTTGTGAAACCAATGCAATGGAGACCAAAGCTCTGATACCACTTGTAGGATCCGAAGTAGGTCTCGAGGGGGGGGGGTGATTCGACTACTTGACCAGATAAAAACTTAACCTTTTCCCAATTTAAGTGGTTGGCATGTTTTACCAAGTCTAGCACACTCAACACATGCAAGCCTACGAGTATAGTAGTAGAAACTAAAGACATCCCCATGTATGTAGAGGGTAGGGATAGGAAGATCAAATGCAAGGATGAAACAAAGATTTTGGCATAGTTCCAATAGCTGGTGCTATTGTACGTCCATGTTGATGGAGACATCAACCCATTGTGGGTAACGGCTACGTGAGTCCATGGAGGGATCCACAAACAAGGGGTCCACAAAGAAGCAACCTTATCTGTTCCACCATGGCTTATGTCCACAAAGGACTAGCCTCACTCTTGGTAGATCTTCACAAAGTACGCGATAGCCTTGCCTTTACAAACTTCTTGGTTCAACTCCACATGATTTGGAGGCTCCCAAGAGACACATATCCAATCTATGTGACACCACTCTCCAAAACATTATAGATGTGGTATGGACGATGTACTTGTTTCTCTTGGATTTCAAAATATTTTATCCTCAACACTCAATCACTATCTCACAGAATTTGGCTTGGTAGAAGAGATTGATTGGGTGCAAATCAACTTGGGGAGGTTAGAAATAAAGATTCATATGGTTGGTCTGGAAGATCTTGATCTCAACACATGAGTAGGTGTATCTCCCTCAGAAAATGAATGGTGGAAGTGTTCGCTTGTTCTAAGTGCTCTCTCTGCAAACGAGAGGGATGTGGAGCGGTATATATAGCCATCTCCAAAAATCCAACCGTTAGAATATTATTACCCAACTTGGTGGAACCGAAGAATAACTCGATTGCACCAACTAGGGAAAAGTGCTCTAACTTTTGGATTGTCCATGATACCGATACAAAGAATCTCGGTGAGATAGATTTTGTTGTCCTAGGCGACACCAAATTGAAATACTCGGAAATTCCATTTTTTTCTCAATTAGATACCACATAGTTGATCACTGGATTTTGGTTGTACCGAGATGGAATTTTTTTTGAGAATGATTACAGTAGGAGATCTTCATACTGCATATATATTTCCAAACAAACACGGTTGTTACATATTTGTACAATAACGAGGGTGCACCAATTTTAGGTGTGCCCAAAAGAAAACAAAGACTAGATTAAGTGTATAGACTAAGTGTGTACAAGAGAGGCCAACACAACAGTGATGAACCACTTCATATTCTCTGGAGCTCTATATTGGATGTTGGCAAAGTCTGTTGCGAATCTATTTTTCCATGGTGAAATGGAGGGTGGACACTCCTCAAGAAGTTCTTGTTTCTTTCCTTCCAAAGGCTCTAAGCTGCTACCAGGAAGACATCCATGAACATGTGTCCTTTTCCAACAAATCAAGCTTATTCGTGTGTCGCGTCATTAAAAGCCTAGGAGTGCAAAGAACGCAATTCAGGTTGCTTCCAATGTTGTAGTGTCTCCTTTTCAGCATATTTTGCATGTTGAGCGTGTGAGTGAGAAGGACCATCCGAAGATCTTTATTTTTGGAAAATATTTTACTTTCCAGAGCCGGATAAAAGCCTCATGCACATGCACCTCCCCGAAGTAGAACTCATAATAGGCGCTAGTTTTGAAGGCACATGTGCCCCACGTATATGTCCATACGTCATCCTCATCCTCAGATATGTTCGTGTCAAGTGAGATAGACTACATCTGCCTTATTTTGCCCCTGGCTTGTACTAATAGCAGGAGGTGGAACCCAGTGACAACATCATTGATCGCAAGGAATTCTCATACGAAGGCATCTTCCATGGTTGTGTACGAGAATGCACGTGGAAAACTATCAAAGAAGTTGTTGTTATTCTAGTTATCTTTCTAGAATAGCGTCGTGTCACCTTGGTGCACCTCTACCGATGTGATCCCTGTGTATGTTGGGGTGAGTTGGAGCATCTCTCGCCATAACAAGGACCCACGTGGTTCAGCAGCATGTGGATCCACACTGTTGTAATATTTATCCCGGACAAGCTTCACCCATGGAACATCATGGCGATTATAGAACTTGTATAGGAATTTTTGTATAATTGCATCATTCTAGATGTGTATGTTCGACACTTCGAGCCCCCCATGATGTTTTGGTCTGCAGATCATCTCCCAAGCTATGAGGGAATTATGGTTTTCACCATTTTTTGTCTTCTTTCTCCATAGGCAACGCCATCTAATCTTGTCAAATTGTTCCACAATCTGAGGGTGGAGCCGTATGGTGTCCATTGCAAAGATCATCAAGGATGTGACAATCGAATTGACAAGAGCGAGTTTGCCAACGTGAGACATCAGCAGCATCATGGCCGTGACCCTTCTTTTAGCCTTGCAAACCAGCAGAGCAAGATTTTTGATAGTTGGTTTTGTGATCCCGAGCGGGAGCCCAAGATAGGTGAATGGAATTGATAACGCACAAGTATATGTCCCATGATAGTTTTTGAGTGTAGAGTATTCAACCCAAATTTATAGATTCGACACAAGGGGAGCCAAAGAATATTTGCAGGTATTAGCAGATGAGTTGTCAATTCAACCACACCTAGAGATTTATTATCTACAACACAGTGATCAGTAGCACAATAATATGAGTAGTTTTGGTAGCAGTGGTAATAGTAGCAACAGTAACGGTAAGAGTGATAGCAGCTTTGTAGCAGTTGTAACAACAGTCGCAACAGTAGTAACTTAGCAAGCACAATATGCGGAAAACTCATAGGCGCTGGATCGGTGATATTGCTGGATAATATTCATCATATATTAATCACAACATAGGGCAGCACAGAACTAGCTCCCGTTCATTGATATAATGTAGGCATGTATTCCGTCAATAGTCATACATGCTTGTGGAAAAGAACTTGCATGCCATCTTTTGTACTACCCTCCCGTGGCAGCGGGGTCCATAAGGAAACTAAGGGATATTAAGGCCTCCTTTTACTAGAGAACCGGAACAAAGCGTTAACACAAAGTGAATACATGAACTCCTCAAACTATGGTAATCACCGGAAAAATCCCAATTATTGTCACTTTGGGGTATGAGGATCCTAACATGTAGTTGGTGCATATAACTTGCAAGATCGGATTAGGAACATAGATGTAATGGTGAGAACATAAACGGTTCAGACCTGAAATCATGGTACTCGGGGCATAGTGACAAGCATTAAGCATAGCAAAGTCATCGCAACATCTATCTCCGAACATAGTGGATACTAGGGATCAAGCCCTATCAAAACTAACTCGATTACATGATGAATCTCATCCAGCTCTTCACCGACCAGCAAGCCTACGAAGGGATTACTCACTTCTGGTGTAGAGGATCATGGGTTTGGCGATGGAGGAGGGTTGGTGATGACAAAGACCAAAGATTCCCTTCTCTGGAGCCCGAAACAGACTCCAGATTAGGCCTCCCAATGAAGAACAAGAGGTGGCGGCGACTCCGTATCGTGAAACATGATGAAACTTCCTCTCTCATTTTTCTCCGAAAATAGGAATTTATAGCGCTAGAATTAGGGTCAGCGGAGCCACGTGGGCCCCACTACACAACAGGCCGCGCCAGGGGTCCTGCACACCCTGATGTCTCCTGGGTTGTTGTGGCATCCCCTCTAGTGGTCTTGGTTCCAATGTTTTTTATATATTCCAAAAAAACTCCAAAAAGTTTTGTTCCATTCCAAGAACTTTTATTTCTGCCCAACACCATGGTAGTACTACTGAAAATAACATCAGCCCGGGATAGTTTCATTCAAATCATGCAAATTAGAGTCCAAAACAAGAGCAAAAGCATTAGGAAAAGTAGATACGATGGATATGTATTAACTCCCCCAAGCTTAACCCATTGCTTGTCCTCAAGAAATTAAGTGGACAAATTGTAACTGATAAATAAAAACTTTTACGAACTCTTTTGTTCTTATTTACATATACGTGCTTAGAGGGAACCCAGGTTTTCAGCATAAATCATAACTAATCATATCGACAATAACCCTTAGAAACTATATTAGCTCATATTAATGTCATAATCAACTAGCAATCAATAATAAGATAGCCCAAACATCAACATTTTGTCAAAACAATCATGATATAATATGACAACAATGGTATCTCGCTAGCCCTTTCTCGGACCGCAAAACATAAATGTAGAGCACCTCCAAAGTTCAAGCAGTGACTAGCCATGGTAATTCGTGGTAAAAGGGATCCAGTCATGGTGCAAACAATGATTGAGTAGGCACAAAGCATGAGGATGACAACAGTGGTCTCAGGTATGGTGCTTATTTAAGAAGGTTATGACTCAAGGTAAAAATAAAATAACATTAAAGTAAATAGGAGGTTCCTTTACACAGGGAAGCAGGGATTTTTAGAGGTGCTAGATATCATAGTAAAAGTAAGAGATGAATTATTTTTAGGAGGTGCACCCTTCGTGTCAACGTTACAACCAAGAGTTTTTTATATATTCCTTGCTAAAAAAATTAGCGGCGGTTCCCAGCCGGTAAAAGTAAATGTTTATTCCCCTCCACCAATTTGTTGGGGATCATAGTAATAATTCAAAACATTTCCTACGTCACACCAAGATCATCTAGGAGAGACCAGCAACGAGTGAGGTAGAGCATCTTCATACCGTTGAAGATCGCAAAGTGGAAGCTTTATTATGAACGCGGTCGATGGAATCATACTCGTGGCGATTCAAATCGCGAAAGATCCAATCCGAACACCGAACGTATGGTGTCTCCACGTTCAGCACACCTTCAGCCCGGGGACGTCTCTTCCTTCTTGATCCAGCAAGGAGGGAGGATAAGTTGAGGGAGAACTCTGGTAGCACGACGGTGTGGTGGCGATGGAACTATGTGGTTCTCCGGCAGGGCTTCGCCAAGCACCACGGAGGAGGAGAAGAGGATAACTAGGGTTGCGCCATAGGGTGATCAAATCAGGTGTGTGCAGCCCTCTCAAATCCTCCACTATATATAAGAGGGAGGGAGAGGGGGTGCACCACCCCTAGGGAAACCCTAGGAGGTGCGGCAGCCCTAGGAGGAGGAGGGGTCGCGCCCTAGGTGCATGGTTTGCCACCCAAGGCAACCCCCACGCCTAGGGTTTGGCCTCCCTTGTGCTTGGGCCTCCTCCCTTGCACCTTGGGCCTCCTCCCCTTGGCGCACCAGCCCACCAAGGGCTGGTTCCTCTCCCCTTTCAGCCCATGTGGCCATTCGGAACAGGTGGACCCTCTCGGTGGACCCCCTGGTACCCTGTCGGTGGTCCCTGTACAATACTGATAAACGCCGAAACTTTTCCGGCGACCGAAACTGGACTTCCCATATATAAATCTTTACCTCCAGACTATTCCAGAACTCCTCATGACGTCCAGGATCTCATCCGGGACTCCGAACAACCTTCGGTAACCACATATATGATTCCCATAGAAAATCTAGCGTCATTGAACCTTAAGTGTGTAGACCCTACGGGTTCGAGAAACATGCAGACATGACCGGGACATCTCTCTAGCCAATAACCAACAGTGGGGTCTAGATATCCATGTTGGATTACATGTTCCATGATGATCTCATCTGATGACCCACAATGTCGAGGATTCACTCAATCCCGTATGCAATTCCCTTTGTCCATCGGTATGACACTTGCCCGAGATTCGATCGTCCGTATCCCTATACCTTTTTCAATATCGTTACCGAGAAGTCTCTTTACTCATTTTGTTACACATCATCCAGTGACTAACTCCTTAGTCACATTGAGCTCATTATGATGATGCATTACCGAGTGGGCCCAGAGATACCTCTCCGTCACACAGAGTGACAAATCCCAGTTTCTATTCGTACCAACACAACAAACACTTTCTGAGATACCTGTAGTGCACCTTTATAATCACCCAGTTATGTTATGACGTTTGATACACCCAAAGCACTTCTACGGTATCCGGGAGTTGCACAATCTCATGGTCTAAGGAAATGATACTTGACAGTATAAAACCTCTAGCACACGAACTACACGATCTTGTGATATGCTTAGTATTGGGTCTTATCCATCACGTCATTCTCCTAATGATGTGATGCCGTTATCAATGACATCCAATGTCCATGATCAGGAAACCATGAACATCTATTGATCAACGAGATAGCCAACTAGAGGCTCACTAGTGACATGTTGTGGTCTATGTATGCACACATGTATTACGGTTTCCGATTAATACAATTATAGCATGAACAATAGACAATTATCATGAACAAGGAAATATAATAATAACCAATTTATTATTGCCTCTAGGGAATATTTCCAACACAATCAAACACACTCCACGGCTAGCCGAATCCACGGGTGCAGTCCATACGAACAACAATCCAAGGGGATTTTTGTTTAATTATTTGCAATTTATGATTCGGATTGGAAGTCCATGTTACCAGCCCCTCTCGTGCAAGGATGCAGAATAAACAATCATCATGAGAATAACCTGCTTAGCATGGAAATATTGACCGCCCTCTATCGCTCAATGAGCGGTCCAAGCACACAAAATAGAAGTTCATTTGAATTGCAGGTTAATACCACATATAGGAAGGTATGGTGGACTCATGTGTAATAACTTTGTTTCAAGGATTTTGATGCACAAGCAGTATTCCCACTTAGTACAGGCAAAGGCTAGAAAATAGGTTGGGAAGCGACCAGCTAGAGAGCAAAGACGATCATGAACATGCTTTATGAATAATCATCGTTGCATACTAGCATGAGTAGGATATAAACACCATGGACATAAATATCTTGGAGGCTATGTTGGTTTTGATTCAACTACATGCGTGAACATGTGCCAAGTCAACCCACTCAAACATTCAGAGGAGGATACCATATCATCATACTACATCAGACCCATTTTAATGCATGTTGAAATCCAAGATAAATAATTATCGACTCCTAGTTACTTAAGCATGGCATGAACAACTATAATCTCTAATTGTCATTTCAAACATGTTTGATCATAATACGTTGAATCATGGATACTGGTCTAAACATATTTACAAAAACAAAAACAAGTTGAGTTCATACCCGCTTCTCTTTGCCACACTCACGTCATCAAATATCGTCATTATTGCCTTTCACTTGCATGACCGAATGATACGAAAATAATAATAGTGCAAGTTATCCAAGGACTTAGCTGGAATTTGTAACATTTCATTCAAGAGGAGAAGACAAAGTAATGTGGGTTGTTCATTAGATCAATAACAATGCATATGAGAGCCACTCAATATTTTCATTGTGGTATTCCCCTTGGGTATAACTCAAAGAAGGGGAAGAAATTCAGGGAAACACACTAAAATATTTTTGGAGTTTTTATTTTTTTAATAAGAAAGCAAATTAAAGAAGGAAAAACTAAAATGAGAAAAACTATTTACACAGGAAAACTCCCAACAAGTAAAAGAAGAAAAGAAAAATCTTTTTGGGTGTTCTTTTAGTGCTGCAACTAAATTGTGCTAGAAATAAAAACCGGAAAGAAGTGAGAAACTTTTAGATTTTCTACAAGTTCTTCACACACACAAAATGAAAGCAATGATAGCATCATGCAAGAGTGTGAATACCGGCAACAAGAATATGCATGAATGTAAGTCGGTAGAAACACGTACTTCCCCCAAGCTTTGGCTTTTGGCCTAGCTTGGTAATCACCATCCGTAGTATCCTTCTAGCCTCAATTTGAAGTGTTTGGGTGGCGGCACCAGAGAGTTCCACTCCTGGGGCTCCTTCTTGGCCACTGCACGGGCATTCCGTTAGGCAATAATGTCTTCAGGCACGATCCTATATCCGTTCCTGGCAATAGAATCAAACAAATCAAGTGCAGCCAATGGGATAATATCTTGGGTAACCTCACTAAATACTAAATAATATGGGAGGTTACCCAAGGAATCATCACTGTCATTAAATTGGTGATCAATCATAGACTGGCAATCTAGATAAGCTTTTGGTAAAAGATAGTCATCATGACGGAAAGAGATGTTAAAGCATTTCTCTAAGCAAGTGGCATAACTACCACCTTGGATTTTACCCTTAGATCTGTTATTGTGTAATGATAGCTCCCAAATTGAAGGTGTGATCATTATGGAGTGCTCGACACAAAATGGCAAGGTCAGGAGCACTAAGGATACTACCCTTCGCCCTAGCAGTTCAACACTTCATGATAAATAAAGCAAAGTGATGTACTGAACGAATTTGCAGGCTCGGGGCTATCACTTTCGACACACCTCTCATCTCACCAACTGTTAAGGTGAGCAAGAAATCCTCAAACTCAGTCGGCTTGGGTTCTCTTAACTCCCTGTGAGAGAGAATTAAACATATATCACAAAATTAAGTAAGCGGTATTTAGCATGTTTAAATTGCACTACAGTTTAAACTGCACTAAAGGTGGATCATGCTTATTTGGGAAATATATATTTTGAGGAAATAGAAACTGCACTAAAGGTATGCACTACAGTTTAAACTGCGATGAAGTTGGTAAACCCGACATTTCCCACGAATTGCGCAAACTCATGGTGAAATCTAGCTTGTTCCATGAAAAGAGTGTGTGGCCATTCGCATGGCGAGATCTCCATCAATCGCAGGGTGGTGAGTCCACCAGCAGAAAATTCACCAAGAACCCCCTTGGCATTCTTCTTGTATGAACTCCTCGTGAAGAGTTTCATTTTTCCAAGAACAAATTTCTGAATTGTTTTGGGTCACAAACCAAAGTTAACGAAACTTCACAAGAATGGTAGCAACTACTCCTAGGGATGCCTAGAGCCTAAACCAAGCATGCAAACTACTTGGAAATTCAAGAATTCAATATGCAAGCTCATCTACAGCAGCACCTAGAGTAGCTAATTACTCCTAATATAAACCACTAGAGAAAAAACTAATTGGAGGAGTTGGGGAGTTACTTACAAAGGAACAATCCCCCAAAATAATTTCAGAAATGAAGTTTCGAGCAAAGAGATCGAAATCCACGGGTTTGAGAGGAAGAACATGATAAAGAGAGCTACTTGGATTTTTTTAAGAGGTGAGTGATGAAGTGGGATGAAGGAATAACTGAGCGGACCCCAAGGGGCCCACTAGACACCTGACGGCGCTAGGGGCTGGCGCGCCCTCGTGTCTAGTGGCTACCTGGGACACCCCCTGCAGTGTTTTTAGTTCCATAAATTCTCAAATATTCAAAAACATTCATGTAAAAATTCAAATCATTTGGAGAATTTATATTTTTGGGCAGTTTTTTATTGCATGAAAAAAAATCGGAAAACAGGATATCATGACTTTTACTACAATTAACTAAAAATAACAGGGAAAATAAAATGGGTATAGAGAGTTGTGCCTACTGAATTTTTAGACCTCATGCTTCTTGAAAATGATTCATTAATAAGGTTGATCAAGTCTTATTAACAACCACTTGCAATTAGCATGATCCCAAAGAATTTTTGTAAAACACTAAGTTACCTCAATGGGGATGTGCATAACCCCAAAAATAAGTATCTCATATTTATTGTCGATTGTCGGTAAAGGTAGTTGAAAACTTTCATTGATAGTACTCAGAGATTTTTCAATAACACTAACACCATTCACTTGAAATTGTTTCCTTATAAAATGCACTGTAGGTTCTTTACCACTGACATGAAAAGTGACCTTGCTTTTGTTGCAATGAATAACAACCCCTGTACTATTCAAGAAAGTTCTACCAAGCATAATTTACATGTTGTCATCCTCGGGCATATCAGGTATAACAAAGTTTTTCAAGATAGTAACATTAGCAACAACAATGGGTACATCCTCACAAATACCGATAGGTATGGCTGTTGATTTGTCAGCAATTTGCAATGAAATTTCAGTAGGTGTGAGTTTATTCAAGTCAAGTATTTTGTATAAGGAGAAAGGCATAACACTAACACCTGCTCCTAGATCACATAAAGCAACTTTCACATAATTATTTTTGATGGAACATGGTATAGTTGGTATTCCTCGATCTCCTAGTTTTTTAGGTACTCCGCCCTTAAAGGTATAATTAGCAAGCATGGTAGAGATTTCAGCTTCAGGTATTTTTCTTTTATTATAACTATGTCCTTCATGTACTTAGAATATGGGGCCATATTTAAAAGATCAGTTAAACGAGTATGGAGAAAAACGGGCCTAAGCATTTCAGCAAAGCGTTCAAATTCCTCATCATCTTTTTTCTTAGTTGGTTTAGGTGGATAAGGCATGGGTTTTTGCACCCATGTATCTCTTTCTTTGCCATGCTTTCCAGCAACAAAATATCTTTTATCATAACGCTTATTCTTAGGTTATGGGTTATCAAGATCAATAAGAGGTTCTACCTCACCATCATTATCCCGTTCTTTATCATTAGCAGGTTGAGCATCTACATGAGCATCATCATTATCATTTTCATTATCAGTAGGTGAATGTTCACTACCAGATGGAGTTTCAGCATCAGAGATACAGATATCATTAGCATTAGCAGAAGGTTTCTCTAATTCACGTTCACTAGAAGTATGCAAGGTCCTATCATTTTTCTTTTTCTTTTTCTTCTTAGAAGGAATTGGTACATCAAATTTAATTCTTTGTGTATCTTGTTGAGTTATTTTAGGATGATCTTGTGGATATAGTGGATCTTGAGTCATAGTTCCTCCTCTAGTCATTACTCTAATAGCATGATCATTCATATTATTTGTCATTTCTTGAGGTAACTCACATTGAGATTTAGCAACTTGTTCTAATTGGGTTTGAATTATAGAAGCATTTTTACCAACACCTCTTACACCATTGGTGATTCTAAATAACAAGTCACTTAAGTGAGCAATCATATCAGAGTTTTGTTTCAGTTGTTTCATGACATAGGAATTGAAATGATTTTGCTTTATAATATAACTATCAAACTCATATAAGCATTGACTAGGATGTTTATTTTAAGAGTTGTCACCTTCATCAAACTTTAAAAGAGAATTTACCTCCACCATGTGTGGTGGTGTTTTGATATCATGGATTTCTTTGATAGGTGGTAGATTCTTAACATCTTCAGCTTTAATACATTTTTCCTTCATATATTCCTTTGCATATTGCATACTTTCAGGACTAAGGAATAAGATACATCCCTTATTTGGAGTAGGCTTAGGTGGTGGTTCAGGAAGTTTCCATTCATCATAATTCTTCAATATATTAGTCAATAACTCCTCACCATGTTCAACACTTAGTTCCCTAAAAACACAACCAACACAACTATCAAGGTGGTCCCTAGAAGCATCGGTTAGTCCATTATAAAATATATCAAGTATATCATTTTTCTTAAGAGGATGACCAGGAAAAGCAGTAAGTAATTGGAGAATCCTCCCCAAGCTTGTGGGAGACTCTCTTCTTCAATTCGCACAAAGTTAACTATTTCATGTAAGGCGGCTTGTTTCTCATGAGTAGGAAAATATTTTTTAGAGAAATAGTAGATCATATCCAAGGGACTACACACACAACCAGGAGCAAGAGTACTATACAAAATCTTAGCATCACCCTTTAACGAGAAAAATAATAATTTGAGGATATAGTAGTAGTGAATTTTCTCATCATTAGTAAATAGGATTGCTATATCATTAAGCTTACTAAGGTGTGCCACAACAGTTTCATTTTCATAGCCATGAAAAGCATTAGATTCAACCAAAGTGATTATCTCTGGGTCAACAGAGAATTCCTAATCCTTGTCAGTAATAAAGATAGGTGAAGTAGCAAACTTAGGATCATATTTCATTCTAGCATTCAAGGATTTTTTTTTCAACTTGCATAGTAGTTTCTTAAGATCATCTCTATCCTTACAAGCAAGAAAGTCTCTAGAAATTTATTCATCCATAACATAACATTTAGGTATTTCAGGCATTCCAGTTCTAGGATAGTCGTGGCTACAAGGTATTTCAATATTTTCAGTAGCAAAGACTTCATCAGTTTCAATAGTATCATCAATTTCAGCATGCTCAATTTCTTTAGCTCTAGAAAGTTCTTCATCAAGAAATTCACCTAGTTGTGCAGCATCATCATAAGCATCATTCATAGGAGAGGTAGCATCATCTATTACTTGTGACATATCAGGATTAATAGCATGTGGTGGTGGTGTTGCAAGTCTATTCAAAATAGAGGGTGAACCAAGTGTAGTGTTAGATGGCACATCCTTACCTCCCCTCATCTTAGAGGGAACAATCTTGGTTCTTGGATCTTTCAGATTCTTCATAGTGATCAATAAATAGATATCCCAAGTGACTCAGCAAATATAGCTATGCTCACCGGCAATGGCACCAAAAAACGTTCTTAATAACTCACAAGTATATGGGATCGTGATAGTTTTCGAGGGTAGAGCATTCAAACCACATTTATACATTTGACACAAGAGGAGCCAAAGAATATTTGCAGGCATTAGCAGCTGAGTTGTCAATTCAACCATACATGTATATTTAGTATCTACAACACAATGATCAGTAGCACGGTAATATGATAGTTTTGGTAGCAGTGGTAAGAGTAGCAGCAATAACGGTAAGAGTGATAACAGTTTTGTATTAGTTCTAATAGGAGTAGTGACAGTAGTAAATTAGCAAGCACAACACTGGAAAATATGTAGGCACTGGATCGGTGATATTGCTGGATAATATTCATCATATAACAGTCACAACATAGGGCGACACAGAGCTAGCTCCCGTTCATCGATATAATGTAGGCATGTATTCCGTAAATAGTCATACTTGCTTATGGAAAAGAACTTGTATGACATCTTTTGTTCTACCCTCCCGTGGCAGCGGGGGGCATAAGGAAACTAAGGTATATTAAGGCCTCCTTTTAATAGAGAACCAGAACAAAGAATTAATACATAGTGAATACATGAACTACTCAAACTACGGTAATCACCGGAAAGAATCCCAATTCTTGTCACTTTGGGGTATGCGGATCCTAACACATAGTAGGTGCATATAACTTGCAAGATCGAATCAGGAACATAGAAATAATGGTGAAAATATAAACGGTTCACATCTAAAATCATGGCACTTGGGCCCGAGTGACAAGCATTAAGCATAGCAAAGTCATAGCAACATCTATCTCCGAACATAGTGGATACTAGGGATCAAGCCCTAACAAAACTAACTTGATTATATGAAGAATCTCGTCCAGCTCTTCACCGACCAGCAAGGGATTACTCACTTCCGGTGGAGAGCATCATGGAATTGGCGATGGAGGAGGGTTGGTGATGATGAAGACCGAAGATTCCCTTCTCTAGAGCCCCAAACGCACTCCAGATTAGGCCTCCCAATGAAGAACACGAGGTGGTGGCGGCCCCATATCGTAAAACACGATGAAACTTCTTCTATGTTTTTTCTCCAAAAATAGGAATTTATAGTGCTGGAATTTGGGTCAGCGGCGCCATGTGGGCCCTAGTAGACACTAGGCCGTGCCACGGGGGCCTGGCACGCCCTGATGTCTAGTAGGCTGATGTGGCATTTCCTCTAGTGGATCTTGGTTCGAATATTTTTTATATATTCTAGAAAAAATCTCCAAAAAGTTTTGTTCCATTCCGAGAACTTTTATTTTTGCACAAAAACAAGACCATGGTAGTTCTGCCAAAAACAACCCTAGACCAGGTTAGTTTCATTCAAATCATGCAATTAGAGTCCAAAACAAGAGCAAAAGCATTAGGAAAAGTAGATACGATGGATACGTATGAGGCATCGATACTATGTTACATCCAAAAATAGACGCGGTGGAGTGAGACAAAGCCTATGAAGTGTTAATAGCCACGATCATTGATTTATGGAGGTTGATTCGAAGCAAAGGAATCATGAATTGATATTCTTGTCAAGAACTCATATTGATTACGATGCATAGGTCTGAAGATAACTATTTGTACATGGTTGGCTAGAATTTCAGTGATTATCTTCACACAGCATTTAAGTAGAGTGATGGGTCGGTAATCATCCACCATTTCTAGCGCATTGTTTCGGGGGATTAGACTGATGTGTCCATAGTTCAATCTTTCAAGATTCATTTTCCGCCCATGTAATTCCTTGTAGAGCTGATAGAATCCATACTTGATAATGTGCCAGCAGGCTTTGAGACAAACCCCGTTGAAGCCATAAGGGGGTGGAGCTTTGTCTGGCGGAATCTCTCTGACTACTGCATAAATTTCTGCCAGCGTAAAAGGGACAGTTAGCTGATCAAAGTCTACATGAGAGGTATTGAGTTTTCTAAGATCAAATTGCATGTTGGGGAGTCGTTCTTGTAGGGTAACGTCGCAAGGGAAACAAAAAAATTTCTACGCGCACGAAGACCTATCATGGTGATGTCCATGTACGAGAGGGGATGAGTGATCTACGTACCCTTGTAGATCGTACAGCAGAAGCGTTAGAGAACGCGGTTGATGTAGTGGAACGTCCTCACGTCCCTCGATCCACCCCGCGAACAATCCCGCGATCAGTCCCACGATCTAGTACCGAATGGACGGCACCTCCGCGTTCAGCACACGTACAGCTCGACGATGATCTCGGCCTTCTTGATCCAGCAAGAGAGACGGAGAGTAGAAGAGTTCTCCGGCAGCGTGACGGCGCTCCGGAGGTTGGTGATGACCTTGTCTCAGCAGGGCTCCGCCCGAGCTCCGCAGAAACGCGATCTAGAGGAAAAACCGTGGAGGTATGTGGTCGGGCTGCCGTGGAAAAGTCGTCTCAAATCAGCCCTAAAACCTCCGTATATATAGGTGGGAGGGAGGGTGCCTTGCCTTGGGGCTCAAGGAGCCCCAAGGGGGTCGGCCGAGTCCAAGGGGGAGGACTCTCCCCCCCCCCAAACTGAGTTGGACTAGGTTTGGTGGGAGGGAGTCCCCCTTCCTTCCCACCTCCTCCCTTTTTTTTTCTTTCTCTCTTGATTTTCTTCTCCTTGGCGCATAGGGCACTTGTGGGCTGTCCCACCAGCCCACTAAGGGCTGGTGTGTCTCCCCAAAGCCTATGGGCTTCCCCGGGGTGGGTTGCCCCCCCCCCCCCGGTGAACTCCCGGAACCCATTCGTCATTCCCGGTACATTCCCGGTAACTCCGAAAACCTTCCGGTAATCAAATGAGGTCATCCTATATATCAATCTTCGTTTCCGGACCATTCCGGAAACCCTCGCGACGTCCGTGATCTCATCCGGGACTCCGAACAACATTCGGTAACCAACCATATAACTCAAATATGCATAAAACAACGTCGAACCTTAAGTGTGCAGACCCTGCGGGTTCGAGAACTATGTAGACATGACCCGAGAGACTCCTCGGTCAATATCCAATAGCGGGACCTGGATGCCCATATTGGATCCTACATATTCTACGAAGATCTTATCGTTTGAACCTCAGTGCCAAGGATTCGTATAATCCCGTATGTCATTCCCTTTGTCCTTCGGTATGTTACTTGCCCGAGATTCGATCGTCAGTATCCGCATACCTATTTCAATCTCGTTCACCGGCAAGTCTCTTTACTCGTTCCGTAATACAAGATCCCGCAACTTACACTAAGTTACATTGCTTGCAAGGCTTGTGTGTGATGTTGTATTACCGAGTGGGCCCCGAGATACCTCTCCGTCACACGGAGTGACAAATCCCAGTCTTGATCCATACTAACTCAACTAACACCTTCGGAGATACCTGTAGAGCATCTTTATAGTCACCCAGTTACGTTGCGACGTTTGATACACACAAAGCATTCCTCCGGTGTCAGTGAGTTATATGATCTCATGGTCATAGGACTAAATACTTGACACGCAGAAAACAGTAGCAACAAAATGACACGATCAACATGCTACGTCTATTAGTTTGGGTCTAGTCCATCACATGATTCTCCTAATGATGTGATCCCATTATCAAGTGACAACACTTGTCTATGGCCAGGAAACTTTGACCATCTTTGATCAACGAGCTAGTCAACTAGAGGCTTACTAGGGACAGTGTTTTGTCTATGTATCCACACAAGTATTGTGTTTCCAATCAATACAATTATAGCATGGATAATAAACGATTATCATGAACTAAGAAATATAATAATAACTAATTTATTATTGCCTCTAGGGCATATTTCCAACAGTTCTTGCCCATCCGCTCTCTGAATGTGTCAAAGATAATTGACTCCTTTCCGTTGTAATCATCAACAGTCGAATTATCATTAGCTCGCAAGCTTGCGATGCAGTTTCTTCTAAACCATTGATTGGTGACCGCCTGAAAAAATTGGTGTTTTCATCTCTGAATTGGACCCACCTAATCATGCATCTTTTTTCCAATATTCCTTTTGATAACCCAATAGTCGAAGGAGATGTTTTTTAGTAAGGTTTTGAACTTGGTTTCGAGGCGAGTGAGTGTTTCTTCAGTTTTCTACCGAGATTGAACTTGGTAGCACCGAGTTTCTAGGGTTTGGCTCTGAGATTTGTCAAAGGAAAACTCGGTAGGGCCAACGTGGAAATGTTGGTGGCACCGAATTTGAATTTTAGGAACTTGGCAGAATATATTGTGGGAGAATCCTTGAGGGTTATTTGGTAGCTAATCTCTAAGCACTTGAGAAACCACATCATCGTAGATACCTCATTCCCTTTTAATAGTATTGGCTTTTCTATGGACTCAAGTGTGATTTCTCACATAAATATAAAATGTGGAGTCTTGAAGCTTTTGTCAATTGATGTTCCAAGCATCTAGGGAATCTCCTCATAATCCTAGCTAATCCACTCATCGAACTTTTCTTGAAATATTCTTTATAGAATCATTGGTCCAATGAAATATATGTTATTATTAATTACCAAAACCACCTAGGGAGAAGTTCTGCTTTTAGTAGGGCGTTGGCCCTCGCCCCTCCTCCAAGGTAGGGCTGGCCAACCAAAGGGATAAGTCCTTCTCCCACAAGTGAGGTGGGAAACTAGGGGAGGATTCCCTACTCCACAATGCACCTACCCACCTACCACTAGGGCGCATGGGCCCTTAGGGGAGGGGCACTGTAACAGCATGAGACCGATGCTCCACATGTCTTCCATTTATTGCGAATTTCGCCATGTGATTCGTTTGTTTGTCACATTCATCATTGTATCATTAGCATTGCATTGCACACCGCTGCCCGTGTGCACATTTTAATATATTGCATCCATGCCTTTATTTCAGATTCGGCAGGTCTAGTTCTTTTTAGGTTGTGCGAATTTATTCAATTATCGAGAGATTTATTGATTTGGAGAAACACCCTCATAGTTCATGCATTTATTAACTCGACAACCGTGGATCAGATTAAAATGATTTAAATATGTAAAATGTTCAAAAAATATGTAGATTAATAATGTTCAACTTTCATACACGATAAAAATGTTTAACTTGTTGCTTACATTTCATTTGCATGAATGCCATGTTAAAATGATTTATTTCATAAGTAAAGCTCCTATGCATGTGGTACCTTCATGTGATTTTCTCTCGGTGATGTGCTCTCTCATGCGATGCCATTGGTTTTCGTGTAAAACATCTACAACATGCCCATTTGTTTCACTTAAGTGGCCTTCATGTTGAAACTATTTTTTCTGTTAATAAAAAGTATTGTTTTGCAAAAATCATACTAAGCTAACCATGCCTCCTTTCAACTTGTGCCAATGGAGTAATTTGTAGTATGTCATGTCTACTTTCTCATTGTATGTTTGTCATGCCATGGAATACATGTTTAGCCTTTTATTTCTTTCTCTGAACATGCTTGCCCGTTGTTGCTGATTTGAGCTGTCAAAATAATTCTCAGTCTAAAACTGTTATATTTTGTTGCGGTTTTGCCATGTAAATTTCCATGGATCTACAACTCCTTCGGCCTTGCTCCCATGGAGTGTTCTATAAAGCATGTTATGGTCTACCTTGTTGTGCCATTAGTTGCCATGAATGGGATTTTCATCATAGACATTTCTTCTGTCAAACATGCTAATCTATTAAAATTTGCTGCTCTGGTACCCTATTATTTTCACAAAGTTTGGGAATTTGTTTTCTTCATATTTCCTTGTTGTGTTGATGCTAGCCATGTTTCTGTGCATATTTAGACCATGGTCATGTTTAATGATATGAAGTGCGTCATGTCCTATACCATGCTGTAAATTTTCATGCCATGATAAGTCTTGTACCATATGTTTTTCTTGTTGTCCATATTTCTTCAAGTTAAAACTGTTTGTGAAAAACTGTTATTTTCACTAAGCCCCTAAATGCTATGTTTTATAGTCATGTTGTGAGCTTCCTACCATGTGATCCATGACTCTTTTGACTATGATTCCTTTTGATGAGATGAAGTGTAAGTTACAAGCTACTACCCCGTGCTTTGTTTGTGCATTTTAGATTCCTGTAGCTTGTGGTTTCGACCTGTGCAAATTGCTATGTTGCTGTTTTGGGTAGTTTATAGCTAAAACTTGTGTTGGTTGTTATTGTTGAACCGTTGCTCCGTTGTAAACATGTTATACATGAAACTTACCTAGAATCTCATGTAGTTTCATAATATCTTGTTGCATCCATGTTTTAAATGGTTTTACTTGATGTTGGCATGCATTTTACATTCATGACATATTTATTTTCTGTTGGTCATATCTTTTAGGTCGTAGCTCCGTTTTAAATGATATATATATATATATATGTATATGTAAATCACCTAGAATGACGTGTAAAATCACATGGTGCATTTTGTTTTCTTGTTTAATTAATATAAAATATGATTAGTTCAGATCTGGACCAATTTTGAAATTTCGATATAGGGTCATTTCAGAAATGCTATATGTTGTTTTCGACCTCACCACTTGCCATGTCTAACAAAATTTAAACTTGTCGTGTAAATAAATGATAGTGAATTTAATATTTCGAATCTGGAGCTTCGTCAATATGCAAGTCGTTGCATATTGAGCTTCACTTAATGTGTAGTATTTGATTGTTGTGATTGCCATGCCTTGCATATTTAAACCGGACATGCATCATATTTATTTGCACATCATATCGTGAATATGTTTTGGTGTTTACTGTGTCATTTGTTTGTTTTTGGATTGCTTCTTCTTGATAGATTTCCAAAACCGATTTGGAGTGTGAGGATTCGTTCCACTACGTCGTTTGTCTACTTCATAGATTCATTCTTCTTCCAAGTGGAATGTCAGGCAAGATGGTCATTTCCTTGGATACCACTACTATCATTGACATGCTAGTTGTCTCGTTTCTTTTGCTATGTCTCGCTTCCTACAACTTGTTTGTCAAGCCTCCCAATATTTCCATGAAAAACCTCTAATCCCTCCATATACTCGCAAACCATTGCTTGAGTAACTTACCGCTTTCTTAGCCCTTCTTATAACATTGCTAGTTCTAGGTGCAGGTTGTTTCATGTGACAACATGGATGTCATAATATTATTTCTATTTAATTTAATGCACATATATACTTGGTAAAAGGTGGAAGGATTGGCCTTTTTCTTGGTGTTTTGTTCCACCTTTGTCGCTCTAGTTACTTGTGTATCAATGTTATGTATCATCTTGAGAGCTCCTAACATGCTTGGGGTTGTTATGCAGACCCCCTTGATTACTAATTTTGGGATAAGAATCTTCTGGCAAGGCCAAGCATTGGTACTACATTTGCCTAACTAATAAACCTGCATAGGTAGTAATGAACCCGTGGATAGTTAATCAACAACACGGGCTACTGCTCCTCATTAGTGTTGGTGCAACCTGTCAACCATCGGTGGCCGCCATGGGAAACTCTGTGATTGGCCTACCGGAAGTTTGGAAAATCTGATCGTGTCATGAGAACAAGATACGCGACTCCTATCGGGAGCTTCAACATGACGGACGGCCTTGCTGGATTTCTTTTACCTTTATCAAATAACTTGTGCATCAGGATTCCGAGGATTCTTTGGGATATTTAAGGTTCAGTTCTTCGACGTAACTTGTGGTTAGTTTGTGATGGATGAGTGATACTTGTTATCCGTGAAGTGGAAAGGGTTATAACATCACAATGTGGGTAAGTATTTCCCTCAGTTATGAAACCAAGGTTTATCAAACCAATAGGAATATCAACCACAACCATCTTCAGTGGATGTAAACAAAAAACAAACAACTTGGACCCAACGCGGGCAAGAGGGTTGTCAATCCGCTTGTCTTGTTACTTCGAAGGAAGTTAGGTGTGTACATAATTGTAGATAGCAAGATAAAATAAAAACTAGTAAATGGCGTCAAGGTATTGAAGGATTTATCAATTTGTTGTGAATAGACCTGGGGGCCATTTCTTTCCCTAATGGCATCTCTCATGAAAAATAGTATATGATGGGTAAACAAATTACTGTTGGGCAATTGACACAGAAGCGGATAGTTATGCGATATTCACGACAATGATCATGTGTATATAGGCATCACGTCCATGAAAAAATAGGTCGACTCCTGCCAACACCTAGTACCATTACTCCACTCATCGACCGCTATCCAGCATGCATCTAGAGTATTAAGTAAAACTGAGTAATGCATGGAAAACAATGACATGATGTAGACAAAGTAAACTCAAGCAATATGAATAAACCACATCGTTCTATCCTTAGTAGAAGAAACACAAAGACGCATCTTGCTCCATTATATCACTGGGATATAGGAATTTGGCAGGTTGAACCTACCACAATGCACCTTTTCACCGAAGAAATATCAATGTAGTAGGACAAACTATTTGAATGAATCACAGAGAATTATGAATCTATCATAATCATGCACATAAGAATCATATAAGTATTCAGAGGAGACTCAAATATCTATCATCAATAACCTGAACATAAACCCACAATTCATTGGATCCCAACAAACACACCGCACAAAAGGAATTACATCATATCGATCAAAGCGAAGATGCGATGATCATTGTATTGAAGATCAAAGAGCGAGAGAGAGATTGCCAGCTAGGTACTAGCCATGGAACCGTAGGTATGTGGTGAACTACTCACACATCATCATGAGGGAAGCAAGGTAGATGGAGAGGCCCTCTATGTTTGATCCGCCCTCCGGTAGAGTGCCGGAACGTAGCTCCACATGGCCTCCGTTCGTAACAGACACTTGCGGCGGTCTAAGAAGTGTTTTAGGACTCCATCTATTGTTTTTAGGATAGATGAGAATTTATAAGCCAAATAACAGAGTCGGGAAGGCCAAGAGGGAGGCACAATCTATCATGGCACCCCCCAGGTCACGCCTTGTTGGCTTGTGGGTCCCTCATGAGGCATTGATCCTTTTTTTTATGCTCGTTTGTCTTCTTTTGGTCCAGAAAAAATTACCAAAGAGTTTTACGATAATTGGACCTCGTTTTGTATGAAAAATCTGCAAAGTGAAAAACACGCAGAAAACAACAACTCGCATTCGGCACTTGGTCAATCGGTTAGTGCTCAAAAATAATTTTAAAATGTAAATAAATACCCAAAACAATTAAAGAATGATAATATATGATCATGGATCAATAAAAATTTATAGATACATTGAAGATGTATCAAGCATCCCCAAGCTTAATTCTTGCTTATACTCGAGATAATAAATGATAAAAACTGAACTTTTGATGTGACATGCTATCCATGATGTAACCTTATGCATTTATGCTCACTAAGAAACGATGAATTAACAAATATTAACGCAACAATACTTATAGATATAAGCAACAACTCGTTAATTTTTCAAAGTATACGATCCTCGGATTGTTTTTACCTCACATCCATCTTTATTATATATTAGCAAGGCATGGCTCCATCTTCTCCACATTAATACAAATGTCAAGTACCACGGTGTTTGAGTCAGGCAATTGGATCGTACTTTTTCAATGTGCATCAAATTTTTATTATCCACGCAATACATGAACGTGAACCATTGGACATAGCATAAAGATGGAATAGAATATGGTGGTAGGTTTGAAAGGGTTCAAAGTGGATAAGATAGTCTCACATCAACTAGGCGTACCAACGAGCTATGGAGATGTTCGTCGATAGAGATCAATGGGAGGAGTAGGGATTGACATGCAAATGATGCACAAGAGCTATAAGTGTACGAAAGCTGCATTGAAGCTAAGTGGGATGTGCATCCAACTTGCTTTTTCAAGAAGACCCCGGGCATTTGAGGAAGCCCGTCATCAAATATACAAGCCAAGTTTATGAAAAAGTGATTCCCACTAGCATCTGAATGATATAACACGAGACTCTCTATATGAAGAACATGGTGCCACTTTGAGGCACAAGTATGGTAAAGGATAGTAGCAAAGTCCCTTCTATCTTTTTCTCTCATTCATTTTTTATTATGGTGGGCTCATTTGGCCTCCCCCATTTGTATTTCCTCACTAGGACAATGCTCTAATAATGATGATCATCACACTTTTATTTACTTACAACTCAATATGAAAACTGATAGGATGATATGAGTATGAATGAATGCCTCTGGTAGTGTACCAGGATGTGCAAGGATCTAGCATGACACGTATAAAAAATATTATGAAGGTGGATTTGCCATAAATACTATGTCATCTTTATATGATCATGCAAAGCATTATGATGATGAACGAACTAGTCGTGTGAAGTAACGATGGCATTTGCTTGGCGATATATCTCGGAACGGCTATGGAAATGCCATGATAGGTAGGTATGGTGGCTGTTTTTTGGAGGATATAAAAAGGTTTATGTGCAACAAAGCGTGTCATGTCATGGGGTTTGGATGCACTAGCAAAAGTTGTACTAATCCTCAAGGTGAGAATGGTAGATGCATGCTACCGAAGAGGCCAGCAAATGTGAGTAGGTGAGAGTGTGTATGTCCACGGTGTCACATTAGTCATGATGAACTCATATACTTATTGGAAACTTTTATTCATTTTATCACAAATCAAAGTACTACCCGCATTCCTCGAGGGAGAGGTTTGGTAGGAATTAATCATTGTGCGACTCCGACTCAAAACAACACAAGGATTTCAACAAGCAATATAAATGCTCACACACCATCACCATGCCCTTTTAATTTTTTAGATGAACAAGAAGTTTAACATATATTAATATCGACACCTATATGAATTAATAGTAATGCACTCACATATTTTTCATATCAACACATCAATATCATTAACCCACAATTCTCTATGTGTGCTACATGATGGTATTTATCATTACTCATGGAATACTCATTATTTTTGATCTAGTATTACGATCCATGAAAATTACCGTCACTATTTTTCCAGATGTCAAACAAATATAAGTGAAGAATGGGAGCATAATATTTCTGTAAAATCTACACGCAACCGTGCTCAAAAAGATATAAGTGAAGTACTGCAGGAACTGCTAAGCTCAAAAGATACAAGTGAACCACATAAAGTATTCTCACAAATTGTGATGACGTGTTATCTATCTCAAATAGGTGTGTCCAGCAAATGATGATTGTGGTAAACTGAAATTAAAAGCAAACAAAAGCAAATGAAGCTCAAATCAAAACACATATCATGTGATGAATAAAAATAGAGCTCCAAGTATCATACCAATGGATTGAGACGAAAAGCGAGGATGCCTTCCGGAGAATCCCCAAGCTTAGATGCTTGAGTCTTCCTAGAATATTACCTTGGGGTGCCTTGGGTATACCCAAGCTTAGGCTTTTTATGCTCCTCAATCCTTTGTCCATCGGAACAATATCGAAAGCTTAAAAACTTCAATCACATAAAACTCAAGAGAACTTCGCGAGCTCCATTAGTATAAGCAACATAACAAATACTTTCACGTGCTTCTACAAATTGATTCTTATTTTATTTTGGCATGGGGTACTATATCTTAACTCCTCCATGGCTTATACCCCCTAATACAATCCATAGAATCATCAAAACAAGCAAACTACACATGCAAAAATAGAATCTCACTGAAATAGATCAGTCTGTAGTAACGTGTAATGAACCTATACTTCTGTAACTCCAATAATTCATTTTTTGACGGTAAAAGGCAGGTGCTCTGCCCGATTTCATATACATAGGGAAAATATAAAAGTGTACAAAACATATTTACAGGACCAAAAAATTACATGTCATTCGCCATAGCTAAAGCCAACTAGACATGGTCCTCCCTCACGAGGTAAGCAACATCTAGCACCTGTAGAGATGTGTTGTGGAAAATCCTCTGATTCCTCTCCTTCCACACATTCCACAACACATAAATGAACACCTTTTCAAAGTGCATCCAACTCTACAAGTCTAATGCCTCAATATTACTATTCCACCAGTCCTCAAGTGTGGAAAAACTAGGAGCCGAGGTTGGAATGATCGCGGACCAGGGAGCAACGATACCCCAAACGCTACGACAAAAAGGCATCCCTAAGGAAGATGCACATTTGTCTCAAATTTAGTGTTGCACAGACGACAAACCTCCTCGTGAGGAGACCGATGGACGGCAAGACGGTCCACGGTTAGCATTTTCTGGTGAAGGAGAAGCCAAATGCACAATTTGCACTTTCGCTCAACTTTGGCCTCCCAAATCTTGTGTGCCTTGAAAGGAATTGATGCACCCTCAAATTGCAACCTATAAGCTGAAGTTGTGGAGTAGAAACCATTCACAGAAGCCTTCCTAGTGATAGAATTGGGGGTAGCTGGGTCAAGATGCACATCTTGAAGGCTAACCAACTCACAAATTTGAGCAGTCAGAGAGACAGTATGGAAGGTTCGCATCCACGATTATCGCAAAGAGATTCAAAGATAGTGAGATGTTTGCGCCAAGTAATAACAAAGAGGGAGGGAGCAATCTCTTTAGGGGTGCATCCAAGCAACCAACAATCAAACCAGAAACTTGTCTTCATCCAATCGCCCACCTCAATCTTCGTTGCTCCATGGAAAAGCTCCATGTCAATAGCATCACAAGGAAGCTCAGAACCATGACAATGACGGTCCGGAGCAGTCCATTGTAACCATGTCCAGTGGAAACAAAGGGCCCTCCCCAAACGCTCGGAATCAAGCATTCCAAGGCCACCCAAATCCTTTGGACGACACCCAACATCCCAATTAACCAAGGAATGACCTCCAGCAGAATTGCCATCCTCATCTCTATTCCAAATGTATGATCTTTGCAAACGACAGAGTTTATTTGTCACCCACTTTGGAAGGGGGATATAGTCATGTGAAACACTCCTATGGAGGTGAGGACCGACTTGGCAAGCTCAACTCTGCCCGCACAATTGAAGAGTTTACCCCACCAGCCCTTAATCCTCAATCCCTCTTTATCGATGAGAGGCTGAAAGTCCACCGTTCCAAGTTCTCGATAATACAGAGGAAGTCCTAAATACATCCATGGGAAAGTGCCAACCTTGGCTGGGAGGTGATGAAGGACATGAGATAAGTTCACATTATTGTAATGGATAGGGAATTATTTTTTCTCCATGTTTCACAGGAGTCCACTTGCGTCGCCAAAACATTTGAGGATCCAGCAATCTCGCACAACTCCTCCATGGTCGGGTTTGCAAAAATTGCAGCATCATTAGCATACATGGAAAGGAAAAGGGATCCATGATGAGCACTAATAGGCTGAAGTAAACCACACTCTGTGGCCCTCATGAATAACCTCTTGAGAGGGTCAATGGCCATGATAAATAGCATGGGGGGCAAACAATTAGTTGGATTTAGGGCTCCGCAGACCCAAGGAAAGGTTCAAACTCTGGGGTGCGCTCGCTCTCCAAACCTGTTCTATCTCTCCACTTCAGAGCAACTCTCCGGCGGCACGAGCTAAGGAAGACGAACTAGGACACACGATAGTTTTCCCAGGTTCGGGCCACCTTGTGGTGTAAAACCCTACTCTTGCTTGGATAGATTGCTCAAGGAGGAAGGCAGTTACAAAGATGGGTTCTTGCCCTAATGCAACACTTTGTGCCTCGGATCCCTCTCTATGGAGGTCGAGCCTCTCGTTTATACCAGCCTTGGTCCTCTTCCTCGAAAACACAATTAGTGGGAAGGGCAGCCACAATGTCCATTTCAAAAGGGGATAGGACTGCGGCCCGCCCTGACAAAGGTGGTCTTCGCCTGCAAAAGCTCTTCCTCATGATGCGCTGGTGGGCTCGGGGGTGACGTCCGTCCTACCAGGCTCCCACCCTTAGGCCTCTAGCACCGACCGAGAAACCTTTGGGTGGTTGCTTTGGGAACCTGCAACTGGCTTATCTCCCTTAACACCAAAGGGGAAAACCTCCCTATCCGTGCCCGCTCGCACCGACCCTGGCACCGTGTAGTGTGTCCCAGGTCATCCATGTGGAGAGGTTGGACCGCGTGACCTCGGCAAGCCGCCCTTGATAAGCGCGCTCCTCGGGACGAGGAGCGTTAGGAGGCGCCTCCCTCTGGTGAGCCTCACGAGAAACCTTCCGTGGAGAGACCCCGCGAGCGGCCCCTCACGAGGGGGGGCTCACGAGGGCCGAATCTCTGGGCCTCGACAGGTAGGATCCCAAGGCCCACAACACGCAACGGGCCGTGGCCCACGTGCAGGAGGGCCTAGGGACCCACGGTCCGAGAGCCCCGATAGTAGCCTCAGAGCCTAGGGCCTTTACGGCCCAGCAGTTCTGTGGTGTGACGGTGTGGGCTATCCCCGCCTACAGTCCACGCTAGATGCATGGTGCGTGATGGGGTGTGAGGCACCCTGCCTTTTCGTAGTGCTCTGGCATCCACCCCGGCTGACATAAAGCTGGCACACAGGGTGGAGCCGGCATTACTCACCTCCACGACATTCCTAACTTTCCGCATCTTCTCCATCCGCACAAGAATGCACAGATCCAGTCTCCGAGCAAGTCGCCTTCTCGTCCCCTTCACGGCTCTGGATGGCAGATGGCACCCGCTGTCAAGAAGGGGAAGGCCGTGGCATCTTCCGCGAACGACGCCGCTGTCGGGCCTGCTCTAATGCCTTCTCGCATCTCGAAGGCTGAGGACCTGGTCTAGTGCTCCCATTCGTCACCACAAACACGCATGAGCGGGGAGAGACTGTCGTCTAGCCGGGCTCAGCGGCGTCGAGCAGCTTGGTGAGGTCTACCTAGCCCTTCTGCCTCCACATCATTTACGCCAGGATCGTCCCGCCGTTCTCCGACTTCTTCTATGCCATCATTTCCCATTACCAGATCCGGGCTCTACACCTCAACCCAACTCCATCCTCCTCCTGGTCATTTTCGCCTTTTACTGCGTGGCCTTCATGGGCGTGAGGCCCTTGGTGGCGCTCTTTCGCCACTTCTTCATCTTGTGGTTCACCGCCCAGGTTCAGCATTTCGCATGTGTCTCCTTGATCGTTGTCCGGGGCGTGGGCACCCACCTGAAGGATGGTAAGAAGGTTGAGGGCTACCGGACTCACTTGGTATTCATGGATGCGCATCAGGAGAGCTCGCCCCTGGTGACCCCCGTAAATCAGCCCGACTAGACCCCCAGGTGGAGCCACAAGAAGCTCACCAACCTAAGGGCGGTACCTGTCCTGGAGCGAATCACCTCCTTCGCGGAGGCCCGCCTAACAGGGCGATGATTACAAGGAATTCTTGGGGCACCGCATCGCCCTGCTTCAGGCGCACTCACGCCCCTTGTGGGAGTTCATCGCTGGTGGCGACCCGATATGTCTGCACGTCAGCGGCCTGATGCACGACGAGCTAGATAGAGTCTTGGGGGACCTGTTGGGTCCTTGTCTTGACGACCTCCCTCATGCCATGTCGTCGTTCTACGCCTTCGAAGACATGGAGGAAATGGTCGCGGAGATGCCCTCTTCGATGAATGGGGGCTCATCAGGCCGCACAAGGACTCCCCCATCACGGTCTTGTCCTCGGGCAGGGACAATACCGACCAGGATTCGGAGGCGACGGAAGGGGAGGAGGACGCCCACTGGATTCCTCCACCTAACCTCCAGTCGTCCTTACACGGCCTTGGGGACAACGCTGTTGAGGACGAGCGGCGCCACGCAATCTGCCCTGAACCCGCGGCCTCAAGAGACGGAGAAGGGCCAAGCTCAGCGACCGTCAAGGCGCTGGGGGTGAGAGCCCCAAACGACGGTGTTGCGCCTCCCTCGATGGTGGTCGTGCCTCCCCAGGGGCACCTCGGGCTCCCAGGGAGGAGGGAGACTGGGATGAGCTCGCCGGGAACCGCGCAGAGGGCCCCTTTGGTGGTGTCGTTTGGGGGGGGGGGGCTTGCGAGGATGGAATAGATGCTCCGCCCGCCATCGAGAAGAAGAGGAAGTGGGCCGCTGAGGACGAGTAAGTACCTTAGCCCGTCCTCACGCTATTCATAAGTGATTAGTCTCCTCAGGCTGTCTTTTCTCTGGCGTAGGTTCCCTGACAGTAGCAAGGAAAATAAGAAGAAGAAGACCGCCGCCGGGGCAAAGGCGATGTAGGTATTAAGGGCGCCTTTGTCACTAGGTCAGGGCATCATGAGGTGTGGATGTAGCCCACGCAAGTTGGGCGCCATGATCGGGCGCGCAGGCGCCACCGCATTCCCAAACTTCTCCCCCACGTGGCGGGGAAACATGATCGTCGGGGCCGCAGCAGCCTCACTACAGATGCCGCCGGTGAAGGCCACGGTGGTTCAGCCCCCGGTGCCAATTGTCGGGGATGCGGTCTCTGCCGGGGCCACAGAGGCGGGGGCGGTGGTCCTTATGAGTGCACTACGGACGCCCAGAGCATGGAGGGACCCAAAGCACCTAGCGCTCCAAGCAAAGGGCATTGAGGCCGCCCTGGTTGCGGCAGCGAGTAGCGCTGGGGCGACGGCGCCTCCGGAGGCCTTGGCCCTGACATGCCCAGTCGCCTTGCTCCGGCGTGGGGCCCTGACCGACGCCTTGAGCCTACCCGCCCGTCTCGAGGCGGGCTTCCTAGATGCGGAGGCACGTCTGCTAACGGAGTGCAAGAGATTGGCCACGGGTTGGCGCCAACTCAATGTCTCCGCCAAGGAAGTCAGAGGCGAGGCCGAGGCCATCCATGCACAGGGTCCGCGGGAGGCTGCCGAGGCAAAGGCAGCCTTCGTGAGCGCCCTTGCTGAGAAGGTAGCACTCACCAGGCACTACAAAGAGGCAGAGGCCGGCTTGAAGGCGCAACGGAAGGCCACCAAGGCCCATGAGGCGGAGCTCATCGACCGTGACTGCGAGCTAGCGAGGGCGGCAACCGAGTAGGTCGCAGAGCGCGGGCGCTTGGAGGCGCCTGAGTGCGAGGTTGCTGAGGCTCGGGACGCCCTTGCGAAGCAAGTCTCAGAGGCCAATGCTAGGATGGCCACCCGGGAAGAGGATGTGCGGGCCGCTGCCGACGCGAAGGCAGTAGTGGACCGTGTCGCGCTTTCTTCTCTAGACCTCAGGGCCCGCTAGGCTCTGAGCTCCGTGTGCAGGTCGTGGCTTGAGGACCCCCTCATTCCTCAGGATGCCGATTTCCGCGAGTTTTCATCGGACCTCGTGAAGGAGCTCGAGGGTGTGGCCAAGAAGGTGGACATCATCCTATAGTAGGAGTGTCGCGACCTTTTTTCCATGGCCACGAACCGCGTCTTCATCAGCCACCTCCTCCTTTGAAATCCCCACTTCGAGTTCTAAGGGGTGATGGGCCCTGTGCATGAGGAGTCCTACGGCTACTTGGCGACTGCCATGGAGGGCCACGTGCGTATACTGCTCGAGGAGTTCGACTTCGATGATGACTAGGAGTCCGGCTAGGAGCCCCCTGTCTTGCCCTGAAATAGATTATCGTTTCCTTGAGGAGGCGTCACGCATCGCCTTGTATTGTATGGAACAATTTGAACTCTATAATAACTGCTTGCGATTCGCAATGTCTATCGCCATGCTAGGTTTTTCTCTTGCTTGTATTGTGCTCTATGTCTGCAGGGCCCAACCCTGCGCGTATCTCAGACGCCGCTGGATTACGAGGAGGTGAGAAGCTACAGGACTAGTGAAGGCCCTGAGTTGCGATGCTCAGCCCCCCCCCCATTGATGTGCAAGTGACTTGCTTGAGTATCTCCACGTTCCTCCTCAGGAGCCTCGGTGATCTACGTCGGTAGGGCCCAACCCTATGCATATCTCCGCCGATGCTGGATTACCACGAGCTGAGAGGCTACATGGCCTGTGAAGGTCCTGAGTCGCGATGCTCAGGCACCCCCCTTGATGCGCAAGCGACCCCCTTGAGTGCCCTAACATTCTCCGCCGGAAGCCTTCGTGCTCTACATCGGCAGGGCCCAACTCTGGGTATATCTAATCGCCACTAGATTACTAGGAGGTGAGAGGCTAGAGGGTCAGCGATGGTCCTGAGTCAGGATGCTCACGCACCCCCCTTGATGTGCAAGCGACTCCCTTGAGGATACTAGTACTCACCGTTTGGAGCCTTTGCTCTCTATGTCGGCAGGGCCCAACCCTACGCGTATCTCAACCGCCATCGGATTACCACGAGGTGAGAGGCTACAGTGCCAGTGAAGGTCCTGAGTCGTGATGCTCAGGCACCCCCATTGACGCGCAAGCAACTCCCGCCCTGTGATCAAGGCCTTGAACTCTGCGTCGGCAGGGCCCAACCCTACGTGTATCTCAACTGACATTGGATTACCAGGGTGACAGGCTACAGGGCCAGTGAAGGTCCTGAGTCGCAATGCTCAGCCCCGTTTGACACACAAGCGCCTCTCATATGGGTGAATCTGTTAGATCTCCATGCGCCCGCCTGCTTGCGCTTGGGTGTTGCGCGAGAACTAGACACCAAGGACCTCAGGAGGTGCCGTGCACGGGGGTGAGCCCACAAGACAGAGCTCGGTCGCTTGGATTTTTTGTGCTGCAGGGACGAACCCGAGCATATGCACCGTGTGTAGCCCCCTCCCATGCGAGGTACAAGGGGAAACTGGCGGGCGTGAAGCTCCGACAATCCTCCCCAGTGCGATGCATGTGTCTTCCACTTGGGCATGGGCATAGTCGCAGGTCGATAGTAATTTTGTCAGCACGAAGCTTGGGGACTCCGACTTGGGCATGGGCGGGAGCCCCCTCCCGAGGCCACAATGCGCCCCATCGTGGGCTTCCACTTTGGGAGGCTCCGGACATGTACAACGCCAAACTCGGTATTACATGAGAGCGTCACGGGCGACGATTTACTAAGGGGTCGGATGCCCCACGCACAAGGCTGAGTAGCTCCTAGCATCAGCCTTCAGGCAGTTTCCGCCTCATTCTTTGTGCATCAACACGCTCATGGAACCTACAACATGAAGGGGCAACATGCGCCAGGTGACCGTCGCGGCCACTAGACGAAAATGTTAGGCACCGAGAACCCGAGAAGGTGACGTATACAGGCGCAATTCCTTCATTCAAAGTTCAGTTACTCGTATTTAGCGACGCTACAGGTACTAACCGTAGCACAGACATCGTGCCAAGTTCCTTCATGGAATGGTCTATCGAAAATCATCCGTCCCAAAGCACCCAAAGCGACAAAGCGCCAAACTAGCGGTGATGCATTTCAAGCGAACAACATAAGTTTTGAAGGGAATAACAAAGTTTAACTCACAATTAAAAAGCGAGAACTTCACGAGGGCGGGCCCTCACGCCTGAGGGTAGTGTAGATGGATGGCCCCCCTCGGTATCGGATGAGACGGAACTTCATCGGGTGGTCGTGTCATTGAGGGAGCATCGGGTCATTGGATGAAGCACGTGCAACGGCCCCCGAGGCCCCGTGGGCTCGTGGGGCCCTGACACTATGCGAGGCGCATGCACGAGCCGCCCCATCCTTTTAAAGGCGGCGGCGGTGTTGTCCGGACCGAAAGGCATGTGAACGTGGCCAGCATAACACTTCGGCCTAGCCCCGCTCTCTCAAGCTAGAAGGAACTCCGAGAAGCGACCCTGTTGAGGCCCGCGATGTCAACGCACAAATGCGTTGCCACAGTCCCCTCGGGAGTGACGGGCCTCCTGAGGCAGCGCTTCGTGCGGCGCCAGCCGTGCATGGAGCCCGCCTCTCGCAGCATGTCGATCTCCTCGGTGATGAACTCCTGAGCCCCGGCGCCTGACGTTGCACTCCTTGCTCATGAGGGCACGTGCTGAGGCGCTCCTCCAGGTGGTGCTCGAGCTACTCCCTCGGTTCAGCGACGAGGTCGGATGCCTTCCAGGTGTATGCCCTCGAGCCCGACCTGAGGGAGGCGCCGAGCGTGCCTTCCAATGCCTCAAGACGGAAAGCACCCGCAACACGTGTGGGGCTTGTGAATTTGGCCTCGGCTGCCGGACCCTTCTCCTTGGCAGAGCTGAAGGTGGATAGTGACTTCCTCTTCCTTGGAGGTGCGGCCTCGCGAGGCACATTGCCTCCGACATCGTGTGAGCGCTTCGCAGCAGCGACGGAGTAAACATGCTCTAGGGAGCACACCATTTCCCTCTCATCACAAGCTACGGTGACGATGCCATTGCATCCTGACATCTTGAGGACGTAGTAGCCGTGGTGGTTTGCGGCCATGAACTTGGCCAGCGCTGGGTAGCCCAGGATGGCCTTGTACGGGAGCCCGATGTGCGCCACGTCAAAGTCGATGTGTTCATGTGATAGTTGTAGCGTGTGCCGAAAGTGACCGGGAGGCAGACCTGCCCCAGCGGGATGGTGGAACCACTGGTTACCCCCGAGAACGACCTGGTCGACATCAGCTGGTCATAGGGCACCTGGAGCGTGTTAAAGGTTTTGACAGAGATCATGTTGAGGCCCACACCACCGTTGATGGGGGTCTTGGTGACTGCCGCGTTGTTGATGGTGGGAGTGCACATCATCGGGAGCATGCCCACGACGGCCATAGACTTAAGACTGTCCTGGGCGTCAAAAGTGATGGCGTATTGGAACCACTTGAGGGGCTTCGCAGCCCCGAGTTTCGGGAGGACGGCGTTCACCTCGCGGGAGAGCTGCTAGAAATGGCAGTTCAACAAAGGGGTGTGAGCCCTGCAAAGAATGCAAGCCATCGTGCAAGGCTCCTTGTCATGTTGGTTGTCCTCGTTCCTCTTTAGAGGGGTGGAGGCACCGAAGGGAGCTATGCGTTGTCCCGAGGGCACCGAGAATGCAGGCCCCGGCCTTCTTGTATGTTAGTTTTCCTCGTTCCTCCTCGAAGGTGGTGGAGGCAGTGGAGGGAGCTATGTGTTGGCCCGAGGGCGCATCTAGCGAGGTTGGTCACGCCAACCGTTGTTGCGAGGCCGCCCGTACCAACCTTAGCAAGGGTTGCCGTTGCGGCCTTCCCATCTGTTGCCATCGTGACCGCCGTGACCAGCGTTGTGCTCAAGGCGCTGGCCAACTCGCTCCTCCCGGAGGACCCTGAACTCCTGATAGTCTTCGGTGTTGTGGCTGTGCACGTCATGGTAGATGTAGTACGGTCGGCGCTCCTTCTTGGGCATGCTTCGCTCGAGGCCGCGCTTCTGCTCAGGTTCTGCCGCAAGTATGGCAGGCCCCTTCCGCTTTACCTCCTTGGAATTGGCCTTCGCCTTGGTGTCTTCAAGTGCGTCGTCAGGGTTGTCGCTGGCGAACAAGCGGCCTTCTTCAGCCTTGGCACACTTGTTGGACAAGTTGAACAACTCCATGACCGTGCTCAAGGTGTCGTTGATGGAGATCTTCTCGCACATCTTGAGGTCGTTGACGCCATTGGTGAACGCCCTGACGACCGCTTCACATGCGGAGCGCGGGATCTTGTTGCGCACCTGTCTGAACCTCTGGATGTACGTGCGGAGGGTTTCGCCAGGACGCTGCTTCACGCGATGCACGTCGTTGACGGAGAGGGGGCGATTGTGCGTGCTCACCGAGTTTGCTCCATGAAGAGACTGAGCCCTCGGGCAGGTTCAGGAGTCAGGACCGCGTTCCATCCTTGAGCGCCATCCGGAGACAGTTTGCCATGACCTTGTCATCACCGCATGTCGCTTCGATGTTCAGTGCACAGAGCCGGAGGAACTCTATGGGTTCAGGGAGTCGTTGTAATATGGGGGCAGGTCGGGCTTGAACTTAGTCGGCCAAGCCACCCTGCGCAGTTCACGAGTGAAGGCCCGGCAACTCACGGTGCATGTGTGACCGCTATCATTGTCAAAACCGGAGGATCTCGGGTAGGGGGTCCTAAACTGTGGACCTTGGATTGATGGGTTGCAGGAGACGAAGGAGACATTATTTACCCAGGTTCGGGTCCTCTTCAGGAGGTAAAACCGTACGTCTTGCTTGATTGTTTTGATGGTGTATGAGGATTACAGAGCTGGTCTACCTCGAGATCGTATGAGCCAAACCCTAGATGAATCAACTTGCCTATGCGGATGAAACTCACTGGTTTATCTATAAACCACGTGTCCCTAGGGTTACATACAACCGACCTTGAGTCGAGAGCAGAGGCGCCGACCTAGACTACTAAACTTGGATGATAGGCCACCCTTCGAAGCTTTCATTCTTGAACACGAAGTTTTCATACAGTTTGTTCTTTGATAGTACAACCCATGTGGTCGACCTATAAGAGATGGGCCTACCATCCGAGGACCCCTAAGTCCAGGACTGTCTCAATAGCCCCCGACTTGCATCGAACGCCGATATACATGGTCTTCGGCAGCTTCTTGCACCCAGAGTGATCGGCTTGCAAGGCGAGTTCCTCCATCTCCCCTTATTTCTGGAATGACAATCAAGTCATGGACCAGATCTCGATTACCGAAGCTACGCGGGGCCAACGGCCTCCATACTTTCTGCTCAAGAATCGATAGCAACACTCGATTCCTGTGCGCATTAATGAGGATAAGCAATCTAGAAGTCCCACTCAGAATCGCTTCTTGTAACCACGAGGGAAAAATACCCATTATAAACGGATCAAATATGCCCTTGGGTGATCATCAGCCCTCAGGCACCACCAAGAAAAAACCCAAGAGCTCCAGCGCCCGGAGCTATGGCGGGTTCCTCCTTGCGTCACTTTGGCCCCCTCCCGGGAGATTGGGCAAGTTGTCCTGTTTCCCTGCTCCAGTTGTGCAACCTTGAAGTACAAGGATATCTTCCCACATCGGATCTTGGGCCTACCCGTGATGGACTGACCTCTGCTAACAGTGAGGCCCTCGTAGAGAAATTCCCTGCCCCGCAAAATGGCGAAAGGATCTTCTTTGTTTCTTTCTTTTTGTCGGGTCTGGGTTTTCGAGTCCACCCCTTCCTGAGGGGCTTACTGAAGTTCTACGAGCTCCACCTTCACAACCTTAGCCCTGGCTCAATCCTTCACATCTGAGGCTTCATAGACCTGTGTGAGATGTTCTTGGTTGCGAGCCCCACTTCAACGCTATGGAGAAAGTGCTTCTGTCTCGTTCCCTGAACTAGGGGAACGTCAATTTGGGAAGTGGGCGGAGCCGAAGTGTGGCGTATAGCTGGAACTGGATACCCAGTCGGGACTCCAAAAAGGAAAGTAATGAGTGGTCTTCGGCATGGTTTTATATCGAGGACATTCCCTTATTCGACTATGTTCGAGGGGTTTTCCCGAATACTCCGAGGTCCCCTTGAAAAATCGGTTTAGCTGGCGGCAGGTTAGTCCCTCCCAAGGAGAGGGCCCCGAAGTACGGCGCCTAGCCACCAAGGTGAGGCTACTTTCTCACAGTGGGCTAACCATCGTCGAGGTGATGGCTGCAGCAATCACTCGGTGTGTCTAGCCACTCCAACAGCGCACGCACACCTTGTGCGCTACAACGGGACAAGCGATACCACCCGTTCCAGGTGAGAGGGACCGCATAATCAAGAGGTTTTGGCAGCCATTTTGCCCGACCTCTTTCAGGGGAAAAAGAGACTTTCACCCACCTTACTGTGAGGGACGACTACTCGCCATACAAGCCCGTTGACTGTGTAAGTGTGATTATAATTCCATAGTGCAAACACTTATGCTTGGTTTTACAAATCAATAAATCCTTGCTCTTCTTAATAGACTTGGAGGCGTGGCACTGAGACGGCCGAATGTCCCGCCCCTCAACCCGAGAACTACTCCTACGATGACGACCCCAAATTCTATGAGGATCTGGAGCTTTCCATTGATTTTGAGGACAAAGTATTTTACGAGGAAAGCATCGATGAGGTCAAGGTGGCCCTCCAGGCTGACAATCCTGGGCCTCTTCCATCCTCCACCGCAAACAAGAGGAAAACTAGTACTCAGAGAGGAGCTATACCTCCCGTCATCCCAATGCTCCTGGTTCCAACCCTAAAGGTCGGCGGTCCATGCACCAAACTCTGCACCGTGCTATATCGGCTGGGATTGCATCGACCGAGCAAAGGATTCCTGGACAAGGCGCAACGACACAGAAAATATCGGTCACTCCTTAACCATGAGGTATATATATATCCATCATTCCTTTTTCATAGCAGTGATTGCCTTGGCTACTCGTGACCCTTATTCAAAATATTCAGCAGACATACACAACCATCTTTACCCAAAGACGTTGTTGAAGTGTCCTCGGCAGATACGAGAGTTCCGGATAGGGACTTACTTCCTGACGACCCCGCAGAGTTTTCAGCAACGCATTTCGAAGCTGAGAACTTGATGAATCACCGACGGTGAAAGGAGTCCTTGCGCCACCCTATTTTTCGGAGTAGGAGCTTAATGCTTTTAATCCCATGGATGTGTACCATGGGGATGCGAGAGCCGGACTTGAAGAAGCATCCATGTTGATTTCTTCCCACGTACAGGTAAGTCATTGGTTTTTCGTTCCCGGACATAAGTTCGGACCTAGTAACCCCCAAGGCTTAATTTGGTCGGTACGGCCAAACCAAGGGTTGACTTAATAGTTTACCACCATGCAGGATGTAAAGAAAGAGAACGATAAACTAGCCAAGGATTTCGAGCTAAGCCAGGCCGAGTTGCAAGTTAGCAAGGTCGAATAAGAAGGGGTGAAGAAGTTCACCACAGAAGCACACAGTGAGTAAAATAATTTTGCAATGTGCATGATTTCCATGGGATTACCGTTATAACATAAAACTTTATCATAGCAAGCAAATCTATAGGCCAATTGCTAAAATATTTAGAGGCATCCCGAGAATCCCAGAGGTACGTCGAATCCCAACTTGAAGGTGGTCATCACGTGTTAAAGCAATGTCATGAAGAAAATAACCAACTCAAGGAGTAGAATAAACGACAAGCCAAAGATATTGAGAACTTGAAATCTCAATTGGTGCAAAACCAGGAGGAGAACCAGAAGTTAAAGGGCAGCCTATTCTATAAGTTAAATCCCAATCCTAGAATGTGATGACTTGCCTTTTATTGCATTGATTGTAAATATAGGCAATTCCTTTTGACCACGTCTCTTGACTGGCTGTCCTGGAGAAGAGGTGAGCTCCTTCGGGGGCTGTTAAAGGAGTTATCCATTGTGCATGAGAGAGCTCGAAAAGCTATGTGGATTATGGCCAAATTGCTATGGCCGAATAAGAGTCCTCCGCAAGGGATGGAAGAGCTTGCCGAGCATTTCAAAGGAGCCCAGAGTCGCTTCGAGCTATGGAAGACTTCGGCCTGCCACGAAGGAGTTCGCGAGGCGTGGAATGGTGAATACCCACTTTACCCAACTGAATCCGGAGCAAATGTCCTGGGTTGGGTCGGCAGGTCCGGATGACAAAGAAATTCTGCTTCGTCTGGTTTACAACCAGGTGATTCCCGTCGCCCATCTTTCACAAGAAGACTGCGCCTTAGATGCTATAATAGATCATTTTGACCAATCGCCTAGCATGTTATAATGTGTAGTTTTTGTGATCGTGTATCGAGACACTCCCTTCCGTGTTTGAATATTCTATCATTAATTTGTCATCGGCTTCTACCTCCCCCGTCAATAACTGGGCAGTGTTCCGTACTGTCCATCTTGTAGTAAGACGAACTAATTTCCGAGAATCAGGCAATCCGGCTATGTGGTGCGAACAGGAAGGGAACACGCGGCAGGATTATGTTATATTAGAATGAAATGTCAGAAACATCTTACGAACAAAATAGTTCCTCAATGGGTTCCTTTCTTCGGGATACTACAGAAAACGTAGGCGTTATAGCTATGTATCCTTGTAGTACGGAGAACTGCTATTTTGGGATAAATAACCCCCTTGCCTGGCGAAGAGTGACGATTATATGAACCTCATTTGTAGCCAACCAAGTTATATCTTAAGAAGTGCTAGCTTTCGACTTCACCTGTCTGAGGTATGTATCCGGGCGAACCAGTCATAACAACCACACACATGGTCGCTTTACCCCCTAGGTGAACAGTCAGAAATGTAGGGGCTAAGCACAGGAGCAAGGCAACCCAACTTTGCAAGGATCTTATGTCCCATTGATGCATATAGTGGCATACATCAATATTCAGTCGAGGCATATAGTACATAAAGGTGTAGGAGAAATAAATATTTTGGTCGGCTTCGCTATAGAAGCCCCCACCTGAAATGAGAGTAGACACACTATTTATCATGAATGTATTCTGATAAGTGCTTGCAGTAGTTCGTTTGATCCGAACATATCCTGGGAGAATTGAAGTGATCCTACAAAAACTAAAACAAGAAAAACTTGAACAAAGAAGAAGTGTAAGGTTATGAAGAAGGGAGAAATGTCGCTCTAGCCATAGAAATGCCGAAGACGAGCTCCATTCCATGGGTTTGGCTCAAGGTGATTATCCTTTGGGTTGCCTAGGCAATAGGCTCCACGTGTCAGTACTTCAACAATTATGAAAGGGCCCTCCCATTTAGGGTTAAGTTTATGCTTTTGCTTCTCTAGGAGGTGTAGGACAAGTTCACCCACGTTATATGCCTTGGACCAGACTTCTCTGCTTTGATAGCGTTGAGCTTGTTGTTGATAAAAATTAGAATGGGCCCGAGATATATCACGCTTGCCTTCCAATGCATACAAGTCTTCTTGCCGATCTAACTCGACTTCTCTTTCCTCATCCATGCGCAACCGAGGTGCGTCGTGGATGATATCGCAAGGGAGGACTGGTTCCTCCCCATACACCATAAAAATGGTGTGTACCCTGTTGAGAGATTAGGGCTGTTGCGCGGGATCCATAGTACGGAGTCGAGTTCCTCCACCCAGTGACAGTCTGATTCTGTGAGAGATCGGACTAGTTGAAGTTTGATACCACTCATAATGAGCCCATTGGCTCGTTCGACTTGGTCGTTTGCTTGGGGTGATATATTGAATCATAATCGAGCTTAATGCCCAAGTTTGGGCACCAATCTTTGACCTCCTAGGCGGTTAAATTGGATCCATTGTTCGTTATTATGTTGTGCGGGACACCATAACGGTGTATGACACTGGATATGAATTCGATCACAGGCTTTGCTTTGGCAAAGCTTACAGGCTTGGCTTAGATCCACTTAGTGAACTTATCCACCATAACTAGGAGGTATTTTTTTTACTTGGTCCTCCCTTTAAGTGGTCCGACCTTATCCATCCCCCAGACCGATAAAGGCCAAGTGATCGGAATTGTCCGAAGAGCCGTTGGGGGCATGTGGCTTTGATTTGCAAAAAGTTGAAACCCTACACAATACTAAACGACTATGTGGGCGTCTTCTCTAGTTGTGAGCGAGAAGAAACTGGCTCTAAAAGCCTGGCTAACCAAGGCACGTGGAGCTGCATGGTGGCCACCCATACCTGTGTGTGCTTCGGCCAAGAGTTGTCGCCCTTCTTCTTCGAAGATGCAACACTCGAGTACTCCCGTGGTGCTTTTCTTATATAGCTCAACCTCATGGACCTTGTAGGCCTTAGATCAGCAGATGATACGTCTCGCCTTGGTCCGATCAACAGGGAGCTCTTTGCAAATAAGGTAAGCAAGGAAGGTCTCGGTCCATGGCGCGAGCATTGCCATGACCTCGTGAGCCGAAGGTGTATCTTCAATTTTGGATCCTCTGATGATCTGGTTGTTCGTCTCGGGTGTGGGGGTGCAACCTATGCCACACCATCAGCTGTCGTGCTAGTGTCCTCGTATTGCCATACCATGGATGGCTTGAAAAACCTCTCTAGGGAAGTGTTGTGGGGGACGGGATCATGCTTTGCGCCTAAGCAGGTGAGTATGTTTGCGACTTGGTTGTTATCCCTACACACGTGATGGAACTCCAATCCCTCGAACAGTGCTGATATCTTGAGGATGTCGTTTTTGGATTTTTTGCATGGAATTTGTCATTGATATGTGAGATGGCGAGGTTGGAGTCTCCTCATACCTCGAGCCGTTTTAGCCCCATTGAGGTTGCCATCCAAAGAGTGTGTAGCAGTGCTTCGTATTCTGATGCATTATTCGAATCGACATATATGACATGTAGCATATATGGACATTATCCCTGGTAGGGGATGTGAGGATTACACCAGCCCTCTGTCCGGCGAGAGTTTTGGACCCGTCGAACTACATGGTCGAATGAGCATAAGTGCTATACTCCCTCGGGAGCTCTGCCTCTGTCCATTCGGCAACGAAGTCCACAAGCACCTGATATTTGATGGCCCGTCCTGGCTTGTAGGTAATCTCGAATGATAGGAGTTCGATGGCCCATTTAGTTATTTGGTTGGTGTCATCCTTGTTGTTAATGTATCGTTTAGGGGGATCTCGGATGTTACTGTGACCACACACTCTTGGAAGTAGTACCTGAGCTTGCGTGATGCCAGAAACATTGTGTAGGCGATCTTCTGATAGTGTGGGTATCTAGTTTTGCATGGGGTAAGCACTTCAGACACATAATATACCGGCATTTTTACCAGTAGTTAGTGCCCCTCGGCTTTTTGTTCTACGACGAGGACCGCGCTGACCACTTGATTGGTGGCCGTAATGAATAACAACATCGGTTCTCCTGCACAAGTTGCTGCTAGGATGGGGATGCTTGCAAGCATCGTTTTGATTTCCTCCAAAGCAGTCACAGCTTCGTCGGTCCACTCGAAGTTATCGGTATTTTTAAGAAACGTGTAAAGTCGGAGTACTTTATCGCCGAGGCAAGAGATAAACCGGCTCAAAGCCGCCACACAGCCTACCAATTTTTGGACGTGCTTCAGCTCTATAGGAACCGCTAGTTGTGACAGAGCTCGGATCTTTGCCGGATTGGCCTCTATTCCTCTTTGTGACACGATAAACCCGAGAAGTTTGTCGGCTGTGACTCTGAAGACACTTTTGTTTGGCTTAAGTTGTATATCATATTCTCGTAGGCTAGTAAAGGTATGCATGAGTTTAACTACCAGCTGGTCCACATGCTTGGTCTTGACAACCACGTCGTCCATGTATGCCTCTATTATATTTCCTATTTGTTTTTCCAAACATGTTTGGATCATGCACTGGTAAGTGGCGCACGCCTTCTTTAACCCGAAAGGCATTGTGTTAAAGCGGAATGGTCCATAGGGGGTTATGAAGGATGTTGCAGCCTGATCAGATTCCTTCATTCTAATCTGAAGGTATTCAGAATAGGTAGCAACGAAACACAAAGTCATGTCCGGCCGTTGCATCGATGATTTGGTCTATTCAGGGTAGGGGAAGGATCCTTAGGGAAGGCCTTATTGAGGTATTTGAAATCGACACGTAGCAACCAAGATTTATCCTTCTTTGGTACCATGACCAAATTTGCCAACGAGTCGGGATGTTTAATTTCTCTGATGAACTCGGCTTCTAGTAGTTTGGACAGGTCCTCGCCCATGGCTTGACGCTTTGGTTTGGCTAATCGGTGCAAGGCATGTTTAACAGGTTTGAAGCCTGCTATTATATTCAGGTTGTGTTCGGCTAGCCCCCGAGGGATTCCTGGCATGTGTGAGGGGTGCCAGGAAAATATGTCCCAATTTTCACGCAAAAAACTGGGAAACGCCAAGTTGATTGCGGGGTCCAGCTGAGCACCGATGGACGCCTTTTTGTTGGGGTCCGTTGGATGTACCTGAAATTTATGATCTCGTCTTCTAGTTTAAAGGATGTGGACTTGGTCCGCTTGCCGAGGATCACATCGTCCTTGTCCACTATGGAGCGGAGTGTGGTGAGCTCTTCCGCGGCGAGGGTTTCCACTAGTACCTCAAGGGCTAGGGATGTCATCTTATTTTCATCTCGGAGGGCTCTATTGGGGTCACTTATGACTGTGGTCACACTGTTCGGCCATGGCATTTTGAGATTCATGTACCCATAGTGTGGTATGGCCTAGAATCTTGTGAAGGCATCACGTCCCAACAAGGCATGCTAACCACTATGAAAGGGCAAGATATGGAAAATAAGTTCTTTGGATTGGTATTTCTCGATCGTGACAAACACCACGTCGAGTGTTACTCGTCCGGTACAGCGTGCTTCTTTCCATGGAATGATGCCTCAGAATGTGGTATTTCTACGTTCGATTCGAGACCTGCCGAACTGCATTTTTTCTAGCGTGTCCTCGTATATTAGGTTTAGACCACTACCACCTTCCATTAGCACCTTATTCAGTCGAAAGCCATCGACTATGGGGTTTAGGACTAGGGCGGTCGGTCTCGGCCCGTGCTGGTGATCGGATGGTCGTCCTTGTTAAAAGTAATTGGTGTATCCGGCCATGGATTTGTCGTCACAACATGGTAAATTTGATGGAACTCTCAAAGAGCTATCTTTCTTTGATTGTTTGAAGAAAATGTTCCATAGATCGCTAGGATCTCCATGCTGCTTACCAATTGAGCCTTTAGGATGACCTCTCGACTTTTTGCAACTTGCCTGATGACCCAATATGCTCGAAGGCTATGGGTGGTGCTTGCATTAGGTGCGGCCGAGTGTATGTGGAAAGCCTCGTCCTCTAATGTGTCGAGGACAATTCTGGTCCATGTTTTGTTCCTCGTCTCTACGGGCCTGGATGTATTCGACCCCAAGAATGGGGGACCACGTCTTCTTCCGTTTACTCTGGCTTGCTCGAGGTGTCTGGACTCCATGCGCATTAGCTGCATTTGGCAAGTGCTTTCCATGGCGTAATATCTGAGCACCAGGTTTGACATCTCGGTGAAGGTTTGGACTCGGCGACAAGAGAGGGAGTTAACGATGCCCTCGTCATGGTAGCTATGTCGAAAGGCATTGATCACCTCTTGATCACCGAGGCCTTCTTCCCTACCATTGTTGAGGAGGAATCTAGCCCAAAAGTGGTGTATTGATTCTCCTAGCCGTTGTTTGATCTTGTGTGGGTACAGTAGGCTCAACCCTTCCACCTTTCCCAAGGGATGCTCGAGCTGCATGGTGGGTGGGGTAAAATTTTGTGTTCCCATGAGGTACAAGTCCGAGACTTCGGCAACCGCGTCCCGCACTTTTGCGGGGTTTGGTACGACAGGGTCACATTCTGTGATTGTGACGATATCTTGCCGCACTGGTTCTGGGCCGCATGCCTGGTTGGCCGCTAGCCCTGAGTCCATCTCGGGATGAGATCGGAGTTTCGATTTTCGGAGGAGTTTAGAAGTTCGGTAACTGGGATGTAGACCGTCCTTAACTCTGGTAGCTGATGTGGGGAGCCTTTAACCGGGCACTCGACAGTGGAGACCAAATGCTTAATGGGTGGAACATGAATTTCCCTCTCGTCGGGTCTAAGCCCGACTCAGTCATAGATCGGAGATTGGTCGCCGATCATGGCCATAGATTGGATCGGATTGAGTAACTCATGTAGCAACAGAGTATCGATGGAGTCTGTATTGTTCAAGTGTTCATGTTCGGACCACAGTGTTGATCCCCCAGAACCGTTCGAGGAAGCTCCTGGGTTGTGTTTGGCCGAGCCAAATCCAGGCGTATCGACCATGTAGAACTCTAAGGCCGGACCAAGGGTCAAAGCTGCTCTGGTAGCGGGATCCTTGACTTCTGGAGTCGAGGTGTCGGAACTCGTGGGCTCCTCGAAAGGAGCTAGGAGCCTTGTTAACACAAGATCTCCCCCGAGGGTCGATGGTGAACTCTAGGCCCCTGAAACTTACTTCTTAGTCGGCGGTGAAGCTTCCCACCTGGCTAAGGTGGCCGACCGTATCAGCATGCAGAACACTAGTTCTGAACATGAAGATCGGTGTGGGGACAAATATGTCCTTGTTGAGGATCTCTTCGTGGATGACTAGTCGGGTCATGAATCCTTCCTGCGATCCAACGACGAAACTCCCAATGTAAGCACCAATGTCAGTGTCAAAACCAGCGGATCTTGGGTAGGGGGTCCTGAACTGTGGACTTTCGATCGATGGGTTGCAGGAGACGAAGGAGATAATATTTACCTAGGTTGGGGCCCTCTTCAGGGGGAAAAATCCTACATCATGCTTGATATGTTGATGGTGTATGAGGATTACAGAGCTGATCTACCTCGAGATCGTATGAGCTAAACCCTAGATGAATAAACTTGCCTATCCAGATGAAACCCTCTGGTTTATATAGACACCAGGGGTCCCTAGGGTTACATACAACCAACCTTGAGTTGAGAGCAGAGGCGCCGACCTAGACTACTAAACTTGGATGATACGCCAGCCTTCGGAGCTTTCCTTCATGAACACGAAGTCATCATACATTCCATTCATTGATAATACGACCCATGTGGTCGACCTATAAGAGATGGGTCGACCATCCAAGGACCCCCTAGTCCAGGACTCCCTCAGCCGCCATGCGCAAGAGCCGCCTGGTTCTGGCGCCCGACTACGACGACATCCTGGACAACCATGTTGAGGCGCTGAAGCTGCTGCTCGAGGACCGCGCGTGCATATTGATGTGCCTCGCGCTGGAAGATCTGACACATGTCTCTGTCTTCTTGGGAGCATGGTGGCGGTTCGCGAGGAGGGTTTCCCACACGTTCATCGCACCTAGGATCGGCTTGGTCGCCGGACGTGGGAGGAGGCGGCGATGCCCGTGATCCTCCTCTTCATCGTGAAATGGAGGAGGTGGAGCGAACGAGAAGGCACCAAGGCTTCTCTTGCGGCGGTGACGAGCTGGGTGATGTGGGCCAACCATGTGTCGTAGCTGGCGTCCGCTAGACGGTAGCCAAGCAGCTCGTGAGCCATGAGCAGTGTCGACTACGCGTTCACCCGCTGTAGACGGGCATGGGAGGAGGAGGCCGTGGATGTGCTGCCTTCCCTCTGCACGGAAGGGTGCACGGACGAAGCTTGCTGCTCGCGAGCCGCACGTTCGGTGGCAGAGGCCTCGGCCCCGGTGAAATGACGATGGATGCCAAGGCTTGCAGGTGCAAGCACCACAACCCGTGTAGCTACGCGCTCAGCGTGTACATTGCGAGCGTCGACCATGGGGTCAATGAAGCTGGGAGCAAAGTTAGAGCAGAAGAGAGGATGCGCACCCCTACCTGGCGCACCAAATGTCGGATTCGGGGCTCCGCAGACCCAAGGAAAGGTTCAACTCTGGGGTGCGCTCGCTCTCTAACCCTGTTCTATCTCTCCATGTCACGGCGACTCTCCGGTGGCCCGAGCTAAGGAAGACGAACTAGGACACACGACAGTTTACCAAGGTTCGAGCCACCTTGGAGTGTAAAACCCTACTCGTGCTTGGATAGATTGCTTGAGGAGGAAGGCAGGTACAAAGATGGGTTCTTGCCCTAGTACAACACTTTGTGCCTCGAATCCCCCTCATAAAGGTCGGGCCTCTCTTTTATACTAGCCTTGGTCGTCTTCCCCGAACACACATTCGGTGGGAAGGGCACCCTCAACAGCCATTTCAAAAGGGGACATGATTGCGGCCCGCCCTGACAAAGGTGGTCTTGGCGTGCAAAAGCTCTTCTTCGTGACATGCTGGTGGGCTCAGAGGTGACTTCCGTCCTGCCGAGCCCCCAGCCTTAGGACTCTAGCACCGATTGGGAAACCTTTGTGGTGTTGCTTTGGGAACCCGCAACTGGCTTGGCTACTTTAACACCAAAGGGGAAAACCTCACTATTCGTGCCTGCTGGCACCGACCCTGGCGCCGCACAGTGTGGCCCCACTCATCCATGTGGGGAGGTTAGACCGCGCGACCTCGGCACGCCGCCCTTGATAAGCCCACTCCTGAGGAGCAGGAGCCTCAGCAGGCACCTCCCTCTCACGAGCCTCGCGGGAAACATTCCGAGGTGAGACTCCACGAGCGGCCCCTCGTGAGGGGGGGGGGCTCACGAGGGCTGAATCCCCGGGTCTTGATAGGGAGCATCCCAAGGCCCGCAACATGCAACGGGCCCTAGACCGCAGGTAGGCGGGCCTAGGGACCTCGGTCCCAGAGCCCTGACAAAATCCCCTTGACAGAACTCATGAGCGTGGCCAAAAGCGGTTCTCGGTCGGCCATTGAGAAGAACACGAGCGGACGTGGATGCCAGAGAAAAGCTCAACCAGTCCCAAAAATGGTGGCCAAAATCGAGGGCCGAGAGGACCTCCAGCATATAGGGCTAGCTAACTGAGTCAAATGCCTTGGAGATGTCAAGCTTAATGAATAACCAAGGGCTCTTCTTCTAGTGCAAATCGATGACCAAGTTTTTGACGTGCAAGAAGTTGTCATGAATATAACATCGTTTAAGTAAGGCTCTCTGACTGATGGAGATGATTTCATTGAGGAATGATGCCTCACATAGAGCAAGGAGCTTAGAGAATATGCAAGCAAAACTATTAATAAGGCTAATTGGCCTAAAATACTCCACACCCTTAGCACCATCCCTCTTAGGCAGCAGAACAATATTACCTGAGTTGAGAAGCTCAAGGCATGACCTCCTCAAATTAGGAACCTGGTGTATAGTGGCCACAATATAACCTTTTATAATATCCCAGCAAACTCGGATTTTTTCCAATAAACCCATCTGGCCTGGGAGCCTAAACAGCACGCATGTCGAAAATGGCATACTTAATCTCCTCCTCATCAAAGGGGTCCTCAATGGCGGACAGATCAATAGGGGCAGACTAAAGGGGCCCCTAATCCAGGCATTGGAAGCGAGGTTTGACAGTCCCAAGACTTGCTTGAAAATGCTCCAGCACTACGCGCTCTTTGTCCTCTTTGGTGACTGCAATACTATTGCCACACACCAAATAGCTTAAAAAATCGCCTTGTGTCGTTCGCCTTGAGATGGAAAAAACGGGTGTTAGCATTGCTAGCACGGATCCGCATGACTCTCAATCTTTGGCGCAAGTGCGCCTTGTAGACTACCGCCAAGCCCTCATATTTGCAACAAAGAGCACTCGAGAGCTCAAACTCGTCATCAAAGAGAACACGGGTCTCCTCGCAAACATCCAGTCTGCCAATCACCTCTGAAGTGATGGCCATTTGCATGTCAATGTTCCCAAAGGAGGTCCTATGACAACAGTTCTTAAACATTAGGACGACCTGAGGAATTTGTATAACAATATTGTGTAAAAGCTTCAGCTTAAAAATATGTTCCAATAAAATCGGAGAAATTCTGCACTAGATGTGAAAGTTTCTGTTTTTGCACCATATCGATTCTAATAATCATGCAAATCATCCCAAAGGCTTTACTTGGCACAAACACTAATTTAAAAATAAATACACAATCATTACAAAGTAAATAATCATGTTATCAGAAATTAACAGAAAGTAAATGATAACTATTGGGTTGTCTCCCAACTAGCTCTTTCTTTATAGCCACTAAAATACGCTTGAAATTTCAATGATACTCATATAAAAGACAAGAATTGAATCACAAAGAGAGCATCATAAAACATGTGACAAGAACATTTAAGTCTAACATACTTCCTATGCATAGGCATTTTATAAGCAAATAAATTGTCAAGACAAGAAGTGTCTAGCGTAAGCAAGTAGGAAGAATGAAGCATTGACAATTTGAATATCAAGAGAGGTAAGTGAGTAACATGAAAAACTTTATAACCATATTTTCCTCTATCACAATGATTACATGTAGGACCATATTCAAATTCAACAATATAACAATCATTCTTTTCATTCAATGAACTATCATGAATCACTGTATAAATTTCACATTTTTTAGATTCATGATTTTCAAGCAAGACCTCATAAAGATAATCTAGTGCACTCTCACTAGCAATTATTTCAACATAAACGGGTCATTTGAAAAGATCAGCTAGTGTATGAGGATCCAATTATATTTACTATTACATTTTACTTTCTATTTTGGTGTCACAAAGATAAATATAGCATAGCTAGGCAAGTAAACTAGAGAGCAAAGATGCAAACTAGTGACAAGCAAGACACGCAATCTTGAGAGAGAAGATGCAATCTAGTGACAAGTTAAACAAGCAAAGGGAAATATTTTTGTATTTTTAATTTTTTATGAGACAAACTAAATATACCAGGAAATAAAAAGAGGAACATGTGAATGAAATTTTGTGTGGAGTTACTTGGTATTTGGTAATGATATTCCCCGGAACGGTGCCAGAAATCCTTCTTGATACTTGTGATCTGCGTTGGGTTTTCCTTGAAGAGGAACGAGTTATCGCAGTATACTGTGGGTAAGTATTTCCCTCAGTTATGAAACCAAGGTTTATAAAACCAATAGGAATATCAACCACAACCATCTTCAGCGGCTGCACACAAAAGACAACTTGCACCCAACACGGGTGTCTTTTTATTTGCAAGGTAGTGAGATGTGTAGATGATTGTAGATAGCAAGATAAAATAAAAACAACTAAATTGCAGAAAGGTATTGAATTTTTTATCATTTTTTTGTGAATAGACCCCCAGGCCATAGCTTTCCCTAATGGCAACTCTCATGAAAAATAGCATACGGTGGGTAACGAAATTACTATTGGGCAATTGACAAAAAAGAGACTAGTTATGTGATATTCACGGCAATGATCATGTGTATATAGGCAGCATGTCTATAAACAAATAGGCCGACTCTTGCCTACACCTCTTACTATTACTCCACTCATTGACCGCTATCCATCATGCACCTAGATTATTAAGTAAAATAGAGTAATGCAACAATGACATGATGTAGACAAAGTAATCTCAACCAATATGAATAAACACCATCATTTTATTCTTAGTAGTAGAAACACAAAGACGCATATTGTCCCCTTCGGTCACTGGGATATAGAAATTCGCCAGGTTGAACCTACCACAACGCACCTCTCTCACCGAAGAAATATCAGTATAGTTGGCCAAACTATTTCAATAGATCGGAGAGAATTATGAAGCTATCATAATCACGCACATAATAATCATATAAGTATACATAGGAGACTCAAATATTTATCATGAATAACCTGAACATAAACCCACAATTCATCGAATCCCAAGAAATGCACCGCACAAAAGGAATTACATCATATGGATCAAAAAAAGATGTGATTATCATTGTATTGAAGATCAAAGAGAGAGAGAGATTACCATCTAGGTACTAGCATGGAACCGTAGGTTTGTGGTGAACTACTCACACATCATCGTGAGGAAAGCAAGGTTGATGGAGAGGCCCTCCGTGATTGATCTCCCCTCCAACACGCTGTTGGAACGGAGCTCTAGATGGCCTCCCATCTGAACAAAGACTTGTGGAGGCGTAAAAAGTATTTCGGGACTCCCTCTCGTGTTTTAGGGTAGATGAGAATTAATAAGACAAATAACGGAGTCGGGAAGGCCACGAGGGAGGCACAAGCTATCACGGCATCCCAAGGTCGTGCCCTGTTGGCTTGTGGGCCCCTCGTGAGACCTCCAGCCTTCTTCTAATGCTCCTTGGTCTTCTTTTTGTCCAGAAAAAATCACCAAAACTTTTGAGGGCAATTGGACCTCGTTTGGTATGGAAAACCTGCAAAGTGAAAAACACGCAGAAAACAACAACTCGCACTAGGCACTAGGTCAACAGGTTAGTGCTAAAAAAATTATAAAATGATAAATAAATACCCCAAAAGTATTCTAGAATGATAATATATCAACATGGAACAATCAAAAATTATAGATACGTTGGAGACGTATTAATGAGTTGGAGCACGCCTGCAGGGTTAAATCTTATTGGGAGCCATGCGTGCGGTTATGTGGCAACTTGGAATTTTTTTAACACCCGGTCATATCAAACTTGAAGTAAACTCAAATAATATACTCGAACCGTTTGTGTAACCGTGATAGTCTCTTCTTATGAGGTTTGAACCATGGAGAGAACATGGTGGGGTTATGTTTGACTCATAAGTAGGTGTTCAGGATCACTTCTTCATCATTTATAGTTCATGACCGGTTTTGTGTAGATAAGTCTTCTTATTCTTGTACTCGTAAGTTAGCCACCCAAATAAATGCTAAGTGTTTGTTGCAGCTTCACCACTTAATCATGCCACACCCATTAAGCTTTGCTAGTCTTGATGCCCTTGGAAATGAGATTGCTGAGTCCCCGTAACTCACATATTACTACAACAAGAGTTGTAGGTACAGGTAATGCGATGCTTTCACATGAGAGTGATGCTTGTTTGATTCGGATTTCTTCTTCTTCATTGATCATAGGATGGGTTCCAGGCGGGCAGCCTCGGATAGCAAGATGGATGTCACTTTTATCGCTTGATTTCGTTTCCAGTCTGACCCTGCTTTTATGTATGTGACTGATATGGATGTTTGTATTTATATGATCATGATTTAGCTTGTGGTGAGTGTAAGCCAATTCCATATACTTATCTCCTCTTTACATGTACTTGTAACGATATCCACTCTTGCAAAACGACGAGATGTGCTTCTATCCCTATCGAGGCCCTCAATCCAAAATAAGCATATGACAACATCTTGGATGTACAAGTTGGTATCAGAGCCAGGTTGACCTAGGAGCCCCTTGATTGATCGAACTTGGCTGAGTCGAGTCTTGTGAAAAAACTATTTTGAGTCTAGTTTTATACCGGAGAGTAGGATACTTTTTACTCCTCTTCCATGCTCTAGTGAGGAATCATGAAGTAGGAATTTTAATTCTACCCCTCTTCTTACTCAAAGTGTTTTAGGAGCACACGGGTATTTTGGAACCTGTACGATGTTTTTGTGACCCGGATTTTGTTCCTGGTGCCTCCTGTCAATTTGGGGAACAAGTCTCCTGAGAAGTTGAGCTCGAGGGGATTCTTGTCACACTCGCTATCGTTCAGTTTCCTTAGTATCTTTAGGGGGCGATGTTTGAAATTGCTACAATACTATTTGTCGATAGAGGAGTTTGGCGTCACACGAGACTAGGGAGAGCATCCAGATGTACTACCATAATTGGTATCATTGTGATTATGAGGGTTTGAGGTAGATGAGTTTTCCAGGTTTCTCTAGTGATGTGTTGACGGATGTGATAGACTAGAGGTGCAGTATTATTTCTAGGAGGTGATTGATTTATTCAGTAATTTCTTCATTAATCCGTTGGACCAGATTGTAAAACCAAAAAGATTTTGGGAGTTCTTAGGTGGGAATTAAAGTAGTTATCTAGGCTTATCCTTCTAACGGATGCATGATGTGAGGTTGGGATTCGACATCAAGTGGTTTATTTGTTCATGGTCTTTCTTACATAGGACAGTCTCTGTATGCTTCGTCAAGCCATGTACTTCCCTACGCCTAGGGAACATATGCGAGCGTCATTTCAATATGACAATCCAATGTACGATCGAGCCCGTGCGAATCTTACCATGAAAATGTCAGACGAAATCTATGTTATGAATTTGTTTCCGGCTTAATTTGCAAGCCTCATCCTTTATTTTGTTGAATTATGGTAACTCGAGTTTCTTCAACGTCAAATGTTGATTTCACATCTTTTCTAGGTGATGTTCTCATATTTCTATGAGAGTGCTAGTCCTTTTTGCTCAATCAAATTGGCATGTCATTTCTTTTCCATCTAGAGTGCTTCTCTTCAAGATAACTCAGTCCTCTCCAATATTTGCAAGATCAAGCCCCGTATTTCTTTCCGGAGTTCTTTTCATCTGTCCCATGTTTTCTTTGTTTTCCCCACCCTCCAGCCCTTTTTCTTCAATGATTAAATTATCTTCCAAGTGCCTTTCTTTTCATTGATGCCTCTCCTATCTTTTCTTCCGTATTCTTATCCGGTGATTATTTGTGAGCTGCCTCAAGTTATTCAAGATCATCATTCTTCGTTCTTGTTTACTTCCTCGGTGGGTTCGATTAAAACTCACGATGTCCATCATATCCTTTTCATACACTAAATGCTTTCCCATGTTGGAAATTATTGTCCAAGTATCTCTTGTTTTCACCTTGCTCTATTCTATCTGGAGTAAAAGAATATCTCAGAAGATTTGCGTTTCCATTAATATCCTCTTAAATTATTTTGAAGTTCTCACCTCACCAAGTTTTCAATTTATACTGGTGCAATCTTATTTTCTAAGCAATCATTTCAATGGTGTTTTGCTTTGAGCGGGCCCGTAACACACAAGTTTTCCCCCGATTTTACCTGACACTTCTAATCTTTTCTAGAGATCTCAAGTTATTTTCAAATATGACGTAAGAATGAGTCCCATCAGTCATATTCCTCCTCTAAGATCGTTTCAAATTATTTCTCATCATTGACTTAACCTTTCTTAATTCACTGTTCTGATGTATCTCAACAATTATTCATGGTCTTCCTCGTCATCATTCTCATCTTGAAGACCATGGAAGAGGTTCTCTTAAGTTAGAGCCTATTCTAGTGAAGATTCAAGGTTAAAGCTTCATCCTATCCATCCGAATTTCTCGATTCATGAGGAATTCCTCCCATATCTATCTGGAGCACTTCATAGTTGTTTTAATTTCTCGATCCTTCGAAGGACATCATTTCGAAAGAATTCTTCATTCTCAGCTTTCATCTTTCATTCTCAATTCTTCTCAATTGTTGTCTCTTCATTCGTATCTCAATTATTCCGGTGTCGTGTTTAAATTTTTTTCTAGAAGGATCATGCTCTCTTTGTTCTCATGTATTCCTATTCATTCGTAGTATCCCCCTTCATCCAAAATTCTAACCGGTGTTTCGTTGAAGACTTCTTCAAGTTTGTGCTCTTATCTCTCTTCAATATTCTTCAAAAATGATAAGTAGTATCTGAAATTCGCTGCTTGTCATCAATTTAACTTGATGAGGGATAAGAATTACATAGTTCTTATTCTTGTTTCAATAACGTGATTTCAATACTTTTCTGGAGTTGTTCATGATATAAATTCTCGATTCTAAGTTGTTTATCTTTTCTTTTCCGGAGTTCCAAGCTTTTCTCAAGTATCTCATTGCGAAGATTCATCTAAATAATGGCAAGGCCTCAATCTTGTTCTTTTACAACTTTTAATTATTTTCTATCATCCTTTCATTCTGGAGTTCTTCGAAAGTTTCTTCATAGTGGTTCATCAAAGATTTCATTAATTTTTGAAACATTCTTCAAGATGCTTGTGTCGGTACCTCAACTATTCTCTATCTTCCATTTTGAAGTGCAATTCTTTCTCACATATGTTTTGACATGGTATTCTACCATTCTTGATCCATGAGGAGCCCCGAAGAGAATCTATCAAGAATGAGATATAAAAGCTCATTTGTCTTTCTTGGAGCTATCTTGGATTGGTTTTCACATAAAGCTTTTCCTAAGGATTGTTGCTTTCAAGGTGATTATTAGTGATCCAAGTTATCGATGTATTGGTGAAATAAGTTTTGCATATCTTGTTTCTCCCAAGGAATCTTCGTTTCTGTTAGTAGTTGGTTGTCACCTCATAATTTCGAGATATTTTCCATAAGCGCACAACCAGACTATTCATTTCATTGTTGATTTTCCAATAACTATGTTCAATCATTCTTTCTAAGATGCTTTTCCATTCAATTGTGATAGAATTTGTCATTTTCTTGTCCATTCTTTTATTTCCAACGGTCTAATTTCTATTCATTTGTTTCGGAGGCTTTGTGATGTTGCTCTGTTTGAACAATCATCTCATTTGTCAAGAGCCTTTTCTTTCCTTGCCAATTCATTTAAACAGAGTGGTGTGTCATCTTATCAAGTTATTTCCATCATATCAAGTGTTTATTCACTTTTCGACCGGAGTGCTACCCAAATTGTTTCTCTCATTTCCTTGTCTATTAGTTTAATGGGAGTGGTTTCTAAGTCTTGCTTGTTTCTCATCCAATTCTCAATTTCTTTGCAACCTTGAAGTTTCGTTGGTTACACTCATTTGTCAAAGAGGCAACTTAATTTACCTTTTCCGTTTTCTCTATCTCTTCTCATTCTAAGATCTCGGATCGAGACCTCTTGTTAGTGGAGGAGAGTTGCAATAGCCTCAAAACGACCCTCCACATGCCTTCCATTTATTCCGAATGTCGCCATGTGATTCATCTATTTGTCGCATTCATCATAGTATCATTCGCATCATTAGCATTGGACCACCACTCCGACTCCCCTGTGCACATTTTAGTATGTTGCGCCCATGCTGTCATTTCAGCTTCCGTCTCTGTAGTTTTTTAGGTTCTGCGAATTTATCCAATTATCCAGAGATTTACGAAATTGCAAAAAAACATCATAGTCCATGTACTAAACAACTCCACAACCGTGCATCGTATTAAAATGATTTAAATATGTAAAATGTTCAAAATTTTGTGTAGTTTAATAATTTTCAAATTTCATACATGATAAAAATGTTTAACTCATTGTTTGCATTTCATTTGCATGAATGCCATGTTAAAATGATTTGTTCCATAACTAAATAACCATACCTCCTATGCATGTGGTACCTTGATGTGATTTTGTCTCGATGATGTGCTCTATCATGCCATGCCATTGGTTTTTATGTAAACATCTACAACATATCCATTTGTTGCACTTAAGTGGCCATCGTGTTAAAACAATTTTCCTGTTAACGAAAAGTACTGTTTTGCAAAAATTATATTAACAAATCCATGCCTCCTTGGACCATGTGCCAATGGAGTAATTTGTAGTATGCCATGTCTACCTTCTCGTAATATCTTTGCCATGCCATGAAATCCACGTTTATCCTTTTATTTCTTGTTGTGAACATGATTGTACATTGTTGCTGATTTGTGTTGTCATAATAATTGTAAGTCTAAAATTGTTATATTTTGTTGTAGTTTTGCCATGTAAATTGCCATTGATCTACAACTCCTTTGGTGTCGCCCCCATGGAGTGTCTTCTAAATCATGTTATGGTCTATCTTATTGTGTCATTAGTTGCCATGCATAGGATTTTCGCCATAGATGTTTCTCCTGTTAAAATGTCAATCTGTTAAAAACTGCTGCTCTTGTACCCTGTTATTTTCACCAGGTCTACGAATTTTTTTTCATCAGATTACCTTGTTGTTTTGATGCTAGCCATGTTTGTGTGCATATTTATACCATGGTCATGTTGAATGAAATGGAGCGCATCATGTCCTATACCATGCTGTAAATTTTCTTGCCTTGGTATGTCTTGTAACATATAGTTTACTTGTTGTCAATATGGCTTCAGGTTAAAATTGTTTGTGAAAAACTGTTATTTTCACTGAGTCCCAAAATGCTACGTCTTATAGTCATGTTGTGAGCTTCCTACCATGTGATTCATGACTCTTGTGAGCATGATTCATTTAGATGAATTGAATAGTATTTTACATTCCACTTCTGTATGCTTTGCTTGTGCATTTTATATTCTTGTAGCTTGTGGTTTCAACGTGTGCAAATTGCTATGTTGTTGTTTTCGGAAGTTTATAACTAAAACTTGTGTTGGTTGTTATTGATGAACCATTTCTCCGTTTTAAACATGTTGTAGTTGAAACTTGCCTAGAATCTCATGTAGTTTCATAATATCTTGTTACACCCATGTTTTAAATGGTTGTAGTAGATGTTTGCATGCATTTTGCATTCATGACATGTTTATTTTGTGTTGGTCATATCTTTTAGGCCATAGCTCCGTTGATGTGTGTGTGGGGGGGGGGGTGTGTGCATGTGTAAATCGCCTAGGATGACAAGTCGTATCACATGGTGCATTTTGTTTACTTGTTTAATAAACAGAAAATATGGTTAGTTCAGATATGGACCAATTTCAAAATTTGCTAATGGGGTCATTTCGGAAATGATATATGTTGTTTCCGACCTCATTTAAAACGCCTAGATATATAGTTTAATTATGATTCACCTCTTGCCATGTTAAACAACATTTAAACTTGTCGTGTAAATGAACGAGAGTGAATAAAATGTTTCGAATGTGGTGTTTCATCAATTTGCAATTCCTTTCTATTGAGCTTCACTTCATGTGTTGTATTTGATTGTTGTGATTGTCATGCCTTGCATTTTCAAACCGGACATGCATCATATTTATTTTCGCATCATATCATGAATATGTTGTGGTGTTTACCATGTCATTTGTTTGTTTCTGAATTGCTTCTTCTCGATAGAGTTCTGAAACTGATTCGGAGTGTGAGGATTCGTTCGACTACGCCATTCACGTACTTCATAGATTCATTCTTCTTCCAAGCGGGATCTTAGGCAAGATGATCATTTCTCTGGATACCTCTACTATCATTGACATGCCAGTTATCTCATTTCTATCGCTATGCCTCGCTGCCTACCACTTGTTTGTCAAGCCTCCCAACATTGCCATGAAAAGCCTCTAGTCCCTTGACATCCTAGAAAAATGTTGCTTGGATAAGCATTAACATATATACCAACAAAAACAAAAGAATTAATTGTAAAAATATTGATATTTTTTACCGCTATAGAAAGAAAACTCAGTCCGATGTAGATGCCAAACAACGTGCGAGTTGCAAGGTTGGTGGCGCACCTTCACTTGCACACTGGACGTGGTGGTGGTGGTGTCGTCATTCTACAAAACCATATTTAACACTAAGTATAATTGGGTTATATATAATAAATTCCTTTCTACTAGTAGTATTCTACACTAATCAGATTCTATACAAATAAATTAATTTTTACTAGTAGTATGCTACACTAATTGGATTCTACACTAATCAGATTATACACAATAGTATTGAAGCATGTCATGAGATACTACACTAATCAGATTCTACACTAATAGATATCTATACTAATCAGGTTATACACTAATAGATATCTATACTAATCATATTTTCCACAAAAACATATATATACACATTTTCCAGACTGGGATCTGCCACGGAATGGAGGGAGATGCTCGGGGATGCAAAGAAGATGCGTAAGGGGTGGTAGGTCTCACCTGTAGGGCGGAGGTAGCAGCGGCTACGCTGGTCCGGCAGCGATGCGCGACGTGGTCGGGAGGTGCCGGATATGGCAGCGAGTGAGAGAGGGGCCTAGGGGGGAGGAAGGTGACGTTGTCCTAGACTAGGGGGTACTCACCACGTCGTCTCCCGACCAGTGGGTCAGGCTGAGGACCCCTGTCATGATTCACTAATCGGCCACATTGGGCAGCCAATGATGCATACAAGGGAGATTCCACAAGACTTGCTGATCAAGACAAGGACTCCTCTACACCGACGTAACCAACTAGGACTCTTGTTATCCTAGGCCTCCGGTGTGTTATATAAGTCGAGGCCAGGCTAGTTGATAGATATTCATTAGACATAACGTCTACATCTTTATGGTTTAGGCCACAACATATGATCTCGAGGTAGATCAACTCTGTACTCGATACTCCATCGTCAATATAAACAAGAGCAGGACGTAGGGTTTTACCTCCATCAATAGGGCCCAATCCTGGGTAAACATCGTCTCCTTCTTCCCTTTTTACCCATCAATCCAAGATCCATAGTTCGAACCCCCTACCCGACATCCGCCGATTTTGACTCCGACAATGGTGCTTTCATCGAGAGCTCCGATGTGTGATCGGTAGAAGGATTGACGGCTCGTTTGCAGATTGATTGCGGGGTTTTTCGGACATCGAATTTGTGTTCGTTGTCCCCATTTCCTTGAGCATCGCTTCGACGATTGCTTTAGTGGAATTGTGCAAAATTGTATCCACAACAACCCTGCAAAATTTCGTCATGGTCCGATCGAGGAATCTCCGGTGATCTCCGATATACCAGAGTCGTGTCTAATTTGGACGGGAATCTGAAGGAGTTTAGGGTGAGGGGTCTAGTATCCAGCTCGGACATTCGTTGGAAAATCCCACCATTCATCGTCTGCGAAATTCCTGTATGGCCAACCCTCAAATTTTCAAACCGATCCGATCGTCCAAATTCAAGGAAACGTCCAATGAGTACGACGAAATTTGGATATGTTTTCTTCGTGAAAACAAATCCGAGCCGAGTTCATCTTTCTTCATGAATGGGGTTTTGGACATCCTTTTTTGAAGGAATTTCTTTTAAGGTATTATGTGTTGTTCTAAAACACATGCCCACAAATTTTAAGCCTCTTTTAAGGCAATATTAACCATTACGCTCGTGTCAAACCAGCTCGACAATGTTCCTCCATGGCTGCCGACCTGCACTAGACAAATCATCGCTTCGTCGAGCCAAGGTTAATCTCATCGGATTAACACCTCGGCGATCCGACAAAGAGTTTGGCATTTCCAGGGCCGAATAATCTCTGAAGAATCTCGTCACCCATGGGTTGCACGAGTCGGGTGCGCCATTGCTTCACCAAGCCAACATTGATCGCGTCCCAAATTCCGACCTGCACCAGCATCGCCGTGCCGTCGCTTTTCAAGCCGACGTTCAACACGCTGACCTGCCTCGACACGTCAGTTGGCATGGGAGCTCTAGCGCCACCTTACCGGACTATTACATCACCTCGGCTAGACCGAGGGCTTCGTCATCTCTTCATCAACCTATTGCGGTGACATCGGCGTCATTGGCTGACGAGATTCGTCACCTCGGCTGGACTAAGGGCTTCGCCTCGCCACATCAGTCGTGCCGCATCACGACTTCATCAAGCCAATCTCTTCGCTCGGGCACCTCCGTTTTCAGGCTATATTTTTTCTAATTATTTACTTCACTTAAGTTACTTAAGTAGAGGATTTTTATTATTTGATGTTACTTTTTTGCTTGCACTATTTTATGGGCACAGGTGATCGTCTCCACGCGTCGACGTCGTCATCACGCCTCCATCAACCCGATTGCATCATTGACATGGTAGACTAAGGTTGGGGCTTCGTCGTCACACTATCGAACTATTTTTTCTCCTTGGCTGGACCGGGGGTTTTGACTCGGCCCTTCCGAAGTGTTGTCTTGTCACTTCATCAATCCAAGCTCTTCATCGGCTACCTCGTGACAGACTTGGGGGCTGGGACCTTGACCTGCCACAAGCTCGGCCCTTGTCATCAACATCGAGCACATTAACCAGCTAAGTCGCTTTCATGCTCAAATTGTTTTCAACTTTTTATTTTTGTGTGGTTAAACCAGTCATTATATTTGTGTTAAACACAAAAGCTGTTTGTTAAAAACTTAGCTTGTTAAGAGTTTCGTTTGTTAAAAACACTTCCTTTACCCACATTAACCGGGGGCTCTTAAATTTATATGAGCCGTTTTACAATAAATGTGTTTTATTCTTGGTCGTTGCAAAGTCTTTCTCTACTACTCCTTTTTCCAACACGAGTGTTTGGTCAATAGTCGGGTAGCCTAGTTTCTCTCTAAAGTCGATTGAGTTTAGGCCTCGGAGAAACACTCTGCCCTCGGGATATGGAGGTTGAAGCCAAAGGCTGGCCCGCTTGAAGTCTGAGAGATCGGATGTATCATGTTACAGCACAACCGAAGCACATATTAATTTTAAGACCAATTTTTGGATTGGCACCAAGAAACTTGATTTAGTTCACACGTAAAGTTTTTGCTTTTTTTTTTTTGGTTTTTCGTGCTTTAGACACCATTAATCTACTTTTATGTTTTTCTTTTAAGAGGCGGGGCATCTTCTTCACCAAGGTGCCATACGTAATAATTCAGTTGGGGAAATATTTACCGGCCCGCAGTTTGGCATCTTTCGTGCTGACGTCCACCTTGGTTTCTCGGATATTGCTTTATATGCATTGCTACGGCAACAAAAGTCCTTTCCCGACAATGGTGCCAGAAATCCTTATGTCGTCTCTTGAGCTTGCGTTGGTTTTTCCCTTAAAGAGGAAAGGGTGTTGCAGCACAGGAGCAGTAAGTATTTCCCTCAGTTTGAGAACCAAGGTATCAATCAAGTAGGAGAATCTCATCAAGTCCAGAGTACCTGCACAAACACAAAGAGCTTGCACCTAACGCTATAAAGGGGTTGTCAATCCCTTCAAGATTGATTGCAAAGTGAGATCTGAAGGTGGAAAGTGCAACGAAGAAAAAGAGTAAGCCTGAAAATATGGTGTGGAGTAGACCCGGGGGCCATAGTGTTCACTAGAGGCTTCTCTCAAAATAGCAAGTATTACGGTGGGTGAACAAATTACTGTCGAGCAATTGATAGAACCGCGCAAAGTCATGACGATATCTAAGGCAATGATCATACATATAGGCATCACATCCGAGACAAGTAGACCGATACTTTCTGCATCTACTACTATTACTCCACACATCCACCGCTATCCAGCATGCATCTAGTGTATTGAGTTCATGACGAACAGAGTAACGCCTTAAGCAAGATGACATGATGTAGAGGGATAATCTCAAACCAATGATGAAAATCCCATCTTTCACCCTTGATGGCAACAACACGATGCGTGCCTCGCTACCCCTTCTGTCACTGGGTGAGGTCACCGCACGGTATGAACCCAAAACCAAGCACTTCTCCCATTGCAAGAATCATAGATCTAGATGGCCATAAAAACCCACAACTCGAAGAGAATTACAAGGATATGAAATCATGCATAAGAGAGATCAGAACAAACTCAAATAAGATTCATAAATAATCTGATCATAAATCCATAATTCATCGGATCTCGACAAACACACCGCAAAAGAACATTACATCGGATAGATCTTCATGAAGATCATGGAGAACTTTGTATTGAAGATCCAAGAGAGAGAAGAAGTCATCTAGTTACTAGCTATGGACCCGTAGGTCTATGGTGAACTACTCATGCATCATCGGAGAGGTCATGGTGTTGATGAAGCAGCCCTCCATATCCGAATCCCCCCTCCGGCAGGGCACCAGAACGTGCCCCAGATGGGATCTTGCGGAGACAGAAGCTTGCGGAAGCGGAAAAGTATTTTCCATGATCTCCTGATTTTTTCTTGGATTTTAGGGAATTTTTAGGCGAAAGTCCTAGGGCAGAGGTGGCCCAGGGAGCCCACAAGCCAGGGAGGCGCGGACCCCCCCTGGCCGCGGCTAGGGGCTTGTGGGGTCCCTGCAGGCCCCCTGTCCTGATTCTCAGGCTTCCCGATCTTTTTCTGTTTCGGAAAAAATCTTCATGGCAGTTTCGTTCCGTTTGGACTCCGTTCAAAATCCTCCCCTAAAAGGGGTCAAAAACATGGAAAAACCGGAACTGGCACTTGGCACTGAGTTAATGAGTTAGTCCCAAAAAATATATAAAAGGCATGCAAAACATCCAAAGTTTGACAAGATAATAGCATGAAACCATCAAAAATTATAGATACGTTGGACACGTATCAAGCATCCCCAAGCTTAACTCCTGCTCGTCCTCGAGTATGGAAGTGATAAAGACTGAATTTTTGATGTGGAATGCTACCTAGCATTGTTGTCCTTTGCAACTTCTTTCATGTGACATGAATGTTCAGATCCGTAAGATTCAAAACAATAGTTTGCTATTGACATGAAAACAATAATACTTCAAGCAAACTAGCAAGGTAATCATGAAGTTTCAAAATAACAAGGCCAAAGAAAGTTATCCCTACAAAATCATATAGTCTGGCTATGCTCCATCATCCTCACACAACTAATGTAAATCATGCACAACCCCGGTATTGGCCAAGTAATTGTTTTCGCACTCTTACTTTCTCAAACTTTTTATAACTATCACACAATACATGAGCGTGAGCCATGGATATAGCACTATAGGTGGAATAGAGTGTGGTGGTGGTTGTGAGACAAAAAGGAGTAGATGGTCACATTGACTCAGCGTATCAAAGGGCTATGGAGATGCCCAATAATAGATATCAATGTGAATGAGTAGGGATTGCCATACAAGCGATGCACTAGAGTTATAAGTATATGAAAGCTCAAAAGGAGAACTAATGGGTGTATATCCAACTTGCTTGCTCACGAAGACCTAGGGCAATTTTGAGGAAGCCCATGATTGGAATATACAAGCCAAGTTATATAATGAAGATTCCCACTAGCATATGGTAGTGAGAAAGCAAGGAGCTCTCAATCGTGAAGAACAAGGTGCTATTATGAAGCACAAGTGTGGAAAAAGATAGTACCATTGTCCCTTCTCTCTTTTTCTCTTTTTTTTATTTATTTGGGCTCTTGGGCCTCTTTCCCCATTTTTTTATTTGGGCTCTTTAGCCTCTCTTTTTTTTCCTCACATGGGACAATGCTCTAGTAATGATGATCATCACACTTTTATTTACTCACAGCTCAAAGCTTAGAACAATGATGACTCTATAAGAAATGCCTCCGGCAGTGTACCGGGATGTGCAACGATCTAGCTTGGCGTATGACGTTGAAACATCTCGCTAGCTATCTTACGATCATGCAATTGCAATATGGGAGTGACGACACAAGTCATGAGACGAAACAGTGGGAGTTGCATGGCAATATATCTCGGAATGGCTATGAAAATGCCATAGTAGGTAGGTATGGTGGCTGTTTTGAGGAAGGCATATGGTGGGTTTGTGCACCGGCGAGAATCGCGCGGAACTAGAGAGGCTAGCAATGGTGGAAGGTGAAAGTGCATCTATACCATGGACTCACATTAGTCATGAAGAACTCACATACTTGTTGCGGAAGTTTTTATTAGTAATCGAAACAAAGTGCTAAACGCAAACTTCTAGGGGAAGGGTTGGTAGGTGTTAACCATCGCGCGATCCCGACCTCAACACAAAGGATGATAATCAATAGATCAATTATGCTCCGGCTTCCTAACATAGCAGTTCACCATACGTGCATGCTACGGGAATCAATAACTTCAACACAAGTATTTCTAGATTCACAACACCCTACTAACATAACTCTTAATATTACCAAATCCACGCCTCAAAACTAATTGAGAGGAATCAAGACTTCTCTTTCTACTCAATGCACATGAAGATGGAGGTTTTTGTATCCTCTTTGGGTACCTATCACCTTTGGAACTACTTTCATAGCATAAGCCAACTACCAAGTCACGCACCGCCGTGCTCTAAAAGATATAAGTGAAGCACATAGAGAAAAATTATCTAGCTCAAAAGATATAAGTGAAGCACTATGAGCATCCTAGCAAAATCATGATGAGTGCATGTCTCTCTCTCTCTCAAAAAGGAGTGCATCAAGGATGATTGTGACACAACAAAAAGAAAAGACTCCTATGATACAAGATGCTCCAAGCAAAACACATATCATGTGGTGAATAAAAATATAGCTCCAAGTAACGTTACCGATGGATTGAAGACGAAAGAGGGGATGCCTTCCCGGGGCATCCCCAAGCTTAGGCTTTTTGGTGTCCTTGAATTTGGCTTGGGATGCCTTGGGCATCCCCAAGCTTGAGCTCTTTCTACTCTTTATCTCTTTGTCCATGAGAACATCACCCAAAACTTGAAAACTTCACAACACAAAACTTAAACAAAAACTCGTGATAACATTAGCACAAGAAAACAAACTACCACCTCTTTAGGTACTGTAGAAATCTTGATTTCTATTTATATTGGTGTTGGGATACTGTATTCTCACTTTTCCATGGCTAGTACCCCCGATACTATCCATAGTTTCATCAAAACAAGCAACCAACTCAACAAAAACAGAATCTGACAAAAACAGACCAGTTTGTAGCAATTTGTATACTTCGTATACTTCTCGTACCTCAAAAATTCTGAAAAATTACTACTGCCTGGGAAAAAGGCATATAAACCAGAAGAAAAAAGAATCAACTCCAAATCTCATTCTGAATAAAAAAGAAAAATCATCTCGTGAGCGAAAAGTTTCGGTCTTTTTCCAGCACGATCAAAAAACCATTACCAAGACTAGTCATAAAGGTTTTGCTTGGCTCAAATACAAAAACAAACACAAAAAACACAATCACAACAGAATTATGATGGTGTGGACGCAACAAAACAAAAAGAAAAGGATAAATTCATTGGGTTGCCTCCCAACAAGCGCTATTGTTTAACGCCCTTAGCTAGGCATAAAAGCGATAGAATCACGTATCGTCGTCTTTGGTGCTCAAACCATAAGTGGCCCTCATCATGGATTCATAAGGCAATCTTATTTTATTTCTAGGAAAGTGCTCCATGCCCTTCTTTAAAGGAAATTGAAATCTAATATTTCCTCCCTTCATATCGATGATAGCACCGATAGTCCTTAGGAAAGGTCTACCAAGAATAATAGGGCATGTAGGATTGCAATCAATGTCAAGCACAATAATAAGAACATCATTGATCCTTCCCATGGGATTCTTGACAGTAGAATCCGCAAGATGAAAATTAAGAGAACACTCTTCAACCTCATTAAAACCCAGAACATCACATAAAGACTTTGGAATCGCGGAAACACTAGCATCCAAATCACACAAACCATTGCATTCATAGTTTTTGATTTTGATTTTGATAGTAGGTTCCCACTCATCATGAAGCTTTCTAGGGATAGAGACTTCCAATTCAAGTTTCTCTTCAAGAGATTTTATCATAGCTTCGACGATATGATCGGTAAAGGCCTTGTTTTGGCTATAAGCGTGTGGAGAGTTTAGCTTGGATTGCATCAAGGAAATGCATTAAATCAAGGAGCAACTATCATAAATGAATTCCTTGAAATCCAAAGTAGTAATTTCATTACTACTCAAAGTTTTAGTGTCTTCCACTCCACTTTCAATGCTTTTAGCATCAAGATAGATGGACTCCGAATCATTGGGGCTCTTTTCAACCAAAGTGGATTCATATCCAGCCCCATCATCATTGTGTATGACACAAGAAAACAAAGATTCAATGGGAGTCACACCAAGCACTTTAAGATCTTCGTGATTCTCATCACGAGTTTCAGGTTTAGCGGCCATTTTATTGACTAAGGTAGCGTGCATATCAGAAATCTGGCCTACCAACTTTTCAAGACGAGCAAACTGAGAATTTAGCAGAAGGAATTCTTTGGCCATATCATCTACTTCTCTACTCATAAAAGCCAGAAAAGAATTTTTCTCCTTCAGTTCTCTACGAAAGTAACTGTTGTATTCAAACTGTGTAGACATGAAGCCTTTAACACTAGTTTCAATCTCTTCCAAGCCTGTATAGTGAGCATCAAAATCCCTTGGTTGGGCCATGCGGGTTTTAGTAGGTAGACAAGCGGGCAAAGAGCAAGCGAGAAAAAGGGCAAACGAAAAGGCAAACAAAAAAGGCAAACTTGTGAAGTGGGGGAGAGGAAAATGAGAGGCAACTAGCAAACAAAGTAAATGCAAGAGATGAGTTTGCGACACTTACTTGGATGAGTTCTTGACTTGATCCTCCCCGGCAACGGCGCCAGAAATTCTTCTGCTACGGCAACAAAAGTCCTTTCCCGGTAATGGTGCCAGAAATCCTTCTGTCGTCTCTTGAGCTTGCGTTGGTTTTCCCCTTGAAGAGGAACGGGTGATGCAGCACAGGAGGAGTAAGTATTTCCCTCAGTTTGAGAACCAAGGTATCAATCCAGTATGACAATCTCGTCAAGTCCAGAGTACCTGCACAAACACAAAGAGCTTGCACCCAACGCTATAAAGGGGTTGTCAATCCCTTCAAGATTGATTGCAAAGTGAGATCTGAAGGTAGAAAGTGCAAACGAAGAAAAGAATAAGGCTGAAAATATGGTGTGGAGTAGACCCGGGGGCCATAGTGTTCACTAGAGGCTTCTCTCACAATAGCAAGTATTACGGTGGGTGAACAAATTACTGTCGAGCAATTGATAGAACCGCGCAAAGTCATGACGATATGTAAGGCAATGATCATACATATAGGCATCACGTCCAAGACAAGTAGACCTATACTTTATGCATCTACTACTATTACTCCACACATCGACCGCTATCCAGCATGCATCTAGTGTATTGAGTTTATGACGAACAGAGTAACGCCTTAAGCAAGATGACATGATGTAGAGGGATAATCTCAAACCAATGATGAAAAACCCCATCTTTTTACCCTTGATGGCAACAACACGATGCATGCCTCACTATCCCTTCTGTCACTGGGTGAGGTCACCACACGGTATAAACCCAAAACCAAGAACTTCTCCCATTGCAAGAATCATAGATCTAGTTGGCCAAACAAAACCCACAACTCGAAGAGAATTACAAGGATATGAAATCATGCATAAGAGAGATCAGAAGAAACTCAAATAAGATTCATAGATAATCTCATCATAAATCCACAATTCTTCGGATCTCGACAAACAAACCTCAAAAGAAGATTACATCTGATAGATCTCCATGAAGATCATGGAGAACTTTGTATTGAAGATCCAAGAGAGAGAAGAAGCCATCTAGTTACTAGCTATGGACCCATAGGTCTATGGTGAATTACTCACGCATCATCGGAGAGGTCATGGTGTTGATGAAGAAGCCCTTCGTATCCAAATCCCCCTCTGGCAGGGCACCAGAACGTGCCCCAGATGGGATCTTGTGGAGACAGAAGCTTGCGGCGGCGGAAAAGTATTTTCGATGATCTCCTGATTTTTTCTGGGATTTTAGGGAATTAATAGGCGAAAGTCCTAGGGCAGAGGTGGCCCAGGGATCCCACAAGCCAGTGAGGCGCGTGCCCCCCCTAGCCGCGGCTAGGGGGCTTGTGGGGTACCTGTAGGCCCCCTACCCAGATTCTCAGGCTTCCTGATCTTTTTCTATTTCAGAAAAAATCTTTTTGGTAGTTTCGTTACGTTTGGACTCCGTTCAAAATCCTCCTCTGAAAGGGGTCAAAAACATGGAAAAAACAAGAACTGGCACTTGGCACTGAGTTAATAAGTTAGTCCCAAAAAATATATAAAAGGCATGCAAAACATCCAACGTTTGACAAGATAATAGCATGAAACCACCAAAAATTATAGATACGTTGGAGACGTATCATGCATCAGTTTCGAATTGTATCTTCGGTCAATAGTTGGGATGCCCAGCTCCTGTGATTGCCTCCTATATCCCGCTTTGTTAGGCTAGGTGTGCAAAGGGGGAACCACTGCCATTGTACTTACAGTTTGATTGGTCAAGTACCTCATTGGAGAAAACCGAAAATTGACACTCACAATGAGCGCAAGCTGCTCAACGACCCGATGATTTTGTTAAACTATAGACCGATAAAGGTTACCCCATGGGCCTTACATAAAATTGGGTGAAGTGTTAATGGCTTAACCTCAGCTAATGCCGAACACTCATCGGGGGCTAGTAACTTGCCTTCCTACTTAAAATCTTCTATGACTAAGTGAAAGTTATAAAGCCTGAATATCCGATTGCTTCGTTTCCACTAAACACAACGCCTTTGGTCACTAAGACGTCGGCTAAGGGTTGTCTTGTTAGTATGGAAACACCCTACGTAGTATCTACAAAGGGGTGGAAGCTAGTGATGGTCCACTTTTAGATTACAAATAGTCACAATGGAGTCAAAATAACATATAATATAAAAGCATTTGTATTCAATATGCGAGTGCTGCCTTCCATAATCATCATTATAAAACCATAAATATGCATGAATTTGACTTAAGATTTTGGCCAAGCTGGGTTGCCTAGCTCCAGCGCTTATGTCCTACGTTCCCGATTGTTCGGCTAGGGGCTAAATGGAGCACCTCTATGATTGTTACTTCCGGGTCATCCGGGTTAGTACATCAGACTGGGTGAAGCCGAAAGCTAGCCATCTTAAGAATCTAATTGGTCAGGAATGACGGAAGTGAAAATTTTAGTTAATTTAAGAACACATAGTTCAGGAACATTCCCTGAACTAAATCCTCAATATTTTCCTCCCACATTGATCGGAGTTGAGGTTTCACGATCATGGTCATACATGATATTCAGGGAAAAGGAACTTATAAATGAACTATTTTCCCCAGAAGATGTTTTTATGTTAAATAAGTAATCTCTCTATGTACCTTTGTTTATAAAACCGAATGGCCCGATTGCCTTGTTTTCCATATATATTTGCCCTTATAAAGGCTTTATAAAGTAGGACAAACACACATCGGCTACTAGTCGTGGACGTTGAAGTCGATGGTCGGTCAAGAAAGTATTGTACAATGCGGATTCGAGAACTAATGATGTAAAAAGTACTTGGATACATAGAATCATTACACTTAAATTGTGTCAACCAAATATTGATCATTAATTTGACCACCCGTGCCCAAATTCTCGCTCGGGGGCTACTGCATTGCTTATTCAATGTAGAAAATTCTAAGTGCAATACAGTTTCTTAGGAGATTCGTTCTTTAGGTCGATCGGCCACACCCAACCTGAGTATCGGAGGCTATTGCACACACACGAAAGAAACTTGATTTAGTTCAGAATGTAATATTTTTGCTAAAGTTTTCAGGTATTGCTGAGCTCATGGCAACTATAACCTATTTATATGTTATCCTTTTAGGAGAAGAGACATCTTCTTATTCAAGGTGTTCTGCGTGGTGGTTCAGCTCGGAGAATTTTGTCCGACCTACAGTATGACATCTTCCCTGCCGAGCTCAAGTTCGGTGTTGTCAAAACACACTTAATGGATGAAATAGTTCCTGAGGTGATACGATCCTAGGGTCGGCCATGTTGCCCAACCCAATTCTCATGGGCTACTAGTTATATAGCTTGTCAGAGAATAAATTACACCAACCGGAAAATCTTTTCTGACCCGCAGTTCGGCATCTTTCTCGCCGATCTGCACCTCGGCGTTGTCAAAACATACACAACGAGTGCAACATGGTTTTCGAGGAGATTCGATCCTTAGGTCGGTCGGCCGCACCCAACCTGAGTCTCGGGGCCTACTACACACGCGTTTTCATTCCTAAAGTATGCTGCCAAGTAAGGAATTGATCCTCAGGCCGATTTCGCGAATCGACCTGCGTCTTGGGGGCTGTTGGGATCAGTGGTTTTATTTTTATCCTTCATATGCATCTCGAGTTTTAGGCACACATACACCTTGAGAGCTATTGTCTATACATCTCGGTAGTAAATAAATTACACCAATCGGAAATAGATTCAGCAAAAAACAGCCCGAGACCGAGGTGGTGCAGTCCGACATATAAGTCGGATGCAAATGGCTCGCTCCGTAAAATACTGCTCCAACATTTAAGCTCAGGTTAAATCCTTCAAATTTTGAGAGGCCGAGGTAGTCTATGACACCTCGGATGCCGACTAGCGTTGGAGCTCGACTGCAAAAAGACATCTCGGATACAGCTCGGCGTTGGAGCTCGGACACAAGAGCATACCGCCGCACAAGAAATAGTTCAAACCCGAGGTGTGGCGTAAAAAATAACAAGGCATCGATAAAGGCGAAAAACTTAAAGGGCTCCTCGGATGCCCGACGTGTGAAATCTTCGGATAGCTCAGTGATCCTAAAGATCGAAGATGGGAAGATTTTTTGAACTAGTTTTCAAGACCGACGACCAAAGACAATGAACTGTTCGGAAGAAATGAGGAGCGTCCTCAACTTGATGACCAGTTCAAGGGGCTACTAACGGTGTCCTAGACTAGGGGTACTCACCACGTCGTCTCCCGACTAGTTGGTCGGGCCGAGGACCCCCGTGATGATTCACTACTGGGCCACTTTGGGCAGCCCATGATGCATACAAGGGAGATTCCACAAGACTTGGTGATCAATACAAGGACTCATCTACACCGACGTAGCCAACTAGGACTCTTGTTATCCTAGGCCCCCGGTTTGTTATATAAGCCGAGGACGACCTAGTTGATAGATATTCATTAGACATAACGTCTACATCATTAGGTTTTAGGCCACAACATATGATCTCGAGGTAGATCAACTTTGTACTCGATACTCAATCATCAATATAAACAAGAGCAAGACGTAGGGTTTTACCTCGATCAAGAGGGCCCGAACCTAGGTAAACATTGTCTCCTTCGTCCCTTTTTACCCATCGATCTAAGATCCACAATTCAGACCCCCTACCTGAGACCCGTCGTTTAGACTCCGATAGAAGGTGAATAAGGCAAGTGAATGTGACTTAAGGGTTTTTTATCTGGGTACGGAGGGCGGTTAAAATGGACTAGTGCTCGTGTGGGCCTAATGGGCTACGCCAACACAATCTATACCAAAAAATGCAATTACATATGGTGTGAGATATAACTACAACACCGGCACTAACTTAGTATCACTCTCGTAAAAATGTGTCCACCACGAGGGCTATCGAAAAATAAAGTGATGGCGTCACTTAGAAACGGTGTGCCACCAACATAAGTTGTGGCTAGATGTTTCTCCACTAGTGCAACAAGACAAATGCAAGGTACTTGGCGACAAGCTGCGTACCGAAAAGCCCTCCAGTACTTGCCCACCGCTCCTCCTCAATGGCAGACCAATCACTAATCGGACAGGTGTCGAGCGGGCAGGCGGTTTCGTGAGACTTGTTAAGGCACGTGTCAGTTCTCCTATGAAGAAGCAACTTTATTGCCACCCATACGAGTGGTGTCGCAATTGTCGGCGTTCTGGGAATGTGGGTACCCAGACTCGCCAGTCTGCGGCCTAGGGCTGGCCCACTCCACCGACCAAGCATCGGCAGGCTCGACAAGGCCCTCGTGAGGGGCCAATCCTCATGAGGAGGAACAACATCAAGACCCATAGGAGGGCTCCTCAGGACCCCGACGAAGTGGCGGGCATTCCGGGGCAAGGCCCAGCCTCAGGATCCAAACGTGATGCCAGAAAACGACACGCGAGCAGCAGATGGCAGAGTGGGGCGGTTTATCCTTTGGTGCAAAGTCGACAGGGCGTACAGGGGTCCAAAGGTTTCCCTTCTGGCGCAACGAAGCCGCCACCGCCCGCCAGTAGGGAAACATCATCCTTGGGCCCATCTCTGATGGCGCGAACATTTACTTTGCACGAGAAGACCACTTTTGATAGGGGAAGCATGTTCCCTTGTCTCCCATCGAAACTGGCCGTTGTGGGATCCCTTCCCGCCTACGATAAGGGAAGAGGACTATGGCCTCCAGTATAAATAGAGAGGGTAGGATACTTGGCAAGGGGATCGAATCATCGAAACCCCAGAGCAAGATGCCTAACCACTTGGCCTCCGGAGGCTCAAGAGCACTGTACTAGTTCATCCTCAAACCTCCGTGAGAGGCAATCCACCAAAAGCAGCAGTAGGGTTTGTCGCTTTGCAGCGGCCCGAACCTGGGTAAACTGTTGTGTCCTATGTTCTCCTCACCATCACGTGAGTTCTTAGCCATGCCCAACGTGTAGCGAGTCTGGTAAACGGAATCTGTTGAATGGCCTCTGCGTGCGCCCCTGAGTTCAAATCCTTAGGGTTTTGTAGAGCCCGAAATCCGACATTTGGCGCGCCATGTAGGGGTGCATATCGGAGCCTCCACACCAACAACATGAACCAGATCCCGACTCGGCAGCACCATGGCAAGTGCAACCATCGACAACCGCCGATCCAAGGCGGTGGACTGCGTGCGAGCAAGCAGGGCCGCCCCTGCGGTCGCCTGCATTCTCGGCGGATCGCAGGTGCCACCCTCCATCCGCCACGTCAATTGTTTCCTGCACCACGGAGGGACAGCCTGCCTAAGGCTCGAGCGCCCGGAACGCCGTGTGTGACCAGAGATCGACATCACCTTCGGCCACAACGACCACCCTAAGGCCACGATGGCTACCGGGGCGCTTCCCATGTTGTGCACGCCGACCATCTCCGACATGGCAGTCTCCAAGACCCTCGTCGATGGCGGTGCGGGCCTCAACATTATCTCAGTGGAGGCCTTCGACGTCCTGCGGTTGCCCCGGGAGAAGCTCGCGCCCTCGAAGACCTTTTCTCGGGTCGTGGCGGGATCTATCGTTCCCGTCGGACGGATCAGTCTCCCTGTCACGTTCGGCACCCGCTCCAACTTCCGCACTGAGCAGATCGACTTCGACGTCGCTCGCATCCACCTTCCGTACAATGCCATACTCGCTTACCCAGCCCTCGCACAATTCATGGCGGCGACGCACCCGGTTTACAATGTCGTTAAGATGCCACGGAGCAGCGCGTGCTTACAGACGTGGGGAACATCAAGGACGCCTCACGGGTGCTCGGGTTATCCCGTAAGGCCGCGGCCGCGGCACGTGCTAACTCTAGGGGCGAGGCGCGCACTGCGGGGGACCTAGGAGACGCCCGCGACGTCGCGCCTGTGAAGAAGAAGCAGTTGTTTTCGCAGGACCGGGGAGAGATGAAGCAAGTGCCGGTGGACGAAGGGAGCCTGGCCCCCATCTTCACCATCAGCGCAAATCTCCCCCAAGACCAAGAGAAGGCATTGGTGGATTTCCTCACGGCGAACAAGAGCGCGTTTGCCTGGAGCACCTCCGACCTTGTGGGGGACCCGAGGGACGTCATCGAGCAGCACCTCATGGTGTGCCCAAACGCGCGTCCAGTGAAGCAGAAGGCAAGGAGGCGGGCTCCGAAGAAGCTGGCCTTCATCGCTCAGGAGGTGTGTAAGCTGAAGGAAGCAAGGGTCATAAGGGAGGTGCGCTATCCGGAGTGGGTGGCAAACCCATTGGTTGTCCCGAAGAAGTGTGGGAAGTAGCGCATGTGCGTCGACTTCACGAACCTCAACAAGGCCTCCCCTCAGGACCCGTTCCCGCTACCATGCGTCGACCAGATCGTGGACTCCACCGCAGAGTGCGACCTTCTGTGCTTCTTGGATGCCTTCTCGGGCTACCACCAGATCAAGATGGCGGTGGAGGACGTCGATAAGATTACCTTCCTCTCCCTGTGTGGGGTCTACTGCTATGAGTGTATGCCTTTTGGGTTGCGAAACACCGAGATGACCTTCCAGCGGTTGATGTAAATTGCCTTGGGGCCGCAGCTTGGGAGGAATGCGGAGGCCTACGTCGACGACATCGTGGTCAAGTGAAGGCAAGCCAAAACCCTAGTGGAGGATATGGAAGAGACCTTCACCAGCTTGCCGGAGGTGAACCTGAAGCTCAACCCCGAGAAGTACAGCTTCGGAGTCCCATCAGGCAAGCTACTTGGTTTCCTGGTGTTGCACCGTGGGATCGAATCTAACCCAGTAAAGGTAAATGCCATAAATAAGATGAGCGTGCCAACAACCCTCAAGGAAATGCAGAAGCTGGCAGGGTGTGTCACCTCCTTGGGTCGTTTCATCTCCAAGCTTGGTGAGCGGGCCATGTCCTTCTTCCAGATCATGAAAAGGAAGGGACCCTTCGAGTGGACCCCGGAGGCCGATGCTGCCTTCGATGAGCTCAAGCATTACCTCACGAGCCCGCCGGTCATGGTGGCGCCTTGCCCTCGGGAGCCCCTGCTTATGTACCTCGCTGCCACCCCACACTCCGCCAGCGCCGCTTTGGTGGCAGCAAGGGAGGAGCGAGCCGGCAAGGGTGCTACTTTGGGAAGACACGACAGGCCCTCGCCTATGCTCTTGAGTGCTCGCACGACTCGCAAGCTCCAACTCCCCCGCGAGCGGAGGGACCTGAGGCCCAGGATGGCGAATCAGGTCATGAAAGCCTTGTCCTCCCGAGGCCCTGATCGTCTCCGTCGTATCTAATTTTCCAAACTCTTTTGCCCATGTTTTGGACTCTAATTTGCATTATTTGAATGGAACTAACCCGGACTAACGCTGTTTTCAGCAGAATTGCCATGGTGTTGTTATTGTGCAGAAATAGAAGTTCTTGGAATGACCTGCAAATTTATGAGGATTTTTTGTGGAATATATTAAAAATACTGGTGCAAGAATCAACCGGAGGAGTGGAGTGCTACGTCGACAGAAACCTTGCTGTCGTCTCTTGAGCTTGCATTTGTTTTCCCTTGAAGAGGAAAGGGTGATGCAGCACAGGAGCACTAAGTATTTCCCTCAGTTTGAGAACCAAGGTACCAATCCAGTAGGAGAATCTCGTCAAGTCCAGAGTACCTGCACAAACACAAAGAGCTTGCGCCCAACGCTATAAAGGGGTTGTCAATCCCTTCAAGATTGATTGCAAATTGAGATCTGAAGGCGGAAAGTGCAACGAAGTAAAAGTGTAAGGCTGAAAATATGGCGTGAAGTAGACCCGGGGGCCATAGTGTTCACTAGAGGCTTCTCTCAAAATAGCAAATATTACGGTGGGTGCACAAATTACTGTCGAGCAATTGATAGAACCGCGCAAAGTCATGACGATATCTAAGGCAATGATCATACATATAGGCATCACGTCCGAGACAAGTAGACCGATGCTTTCTGCATCTAGTAGTATTACTCCACACATCGACCGCTGTCCAGCATGCATCTAGTGTATTGAGTTCATGACGAACAGAGTAACGCCTTAAGCAAGATGACATGATGTAGAGGGATAATCTCAAACCAATGATGAAAACCCCATCTTTTTACCCTTGATGGCAACAACATGATGCGTGCCTCGCTGCCCTTTCTGTCACTGGGTGAGGTCACCGCACGGTATGAACCCAAAACCAAGCACTAGTCCCATTGCAAGAATCATAGATCAAGCTGGCCAAACAAAACCCACAACTCAAAGAGAATTACAAGGATATGAAATCATGCATATAAGAGATCAGAAGAAACTCAAATAAGATTCATAGATAATCTGATCATAAATCCACAATTCATCGGATCTCGACAAACACACCGCAAAAGAAGATTACATCGGATAGATCTCCATGAAGATCATGGAGAACTTTGTATTGAAGATCCAAGAGAGAGAAGAAGCCATCTAGCTACTAGCTATGGACCCGTAGGTCTATGGTGAACTACTCACGCATCATCGAAGAGGTCATTATGTTGATGAAGAAGCCCTCCGTATCCGAATCCCCCCTCCGGCAGGGCACCAGAATGTGCCCTAGATGGGATCTTGCGGAGACAGAAGCTTGCGGCGGCGGAAAAGTACTTTCGATGATATCCTGATTTTTTCTGGAATTTTTTGGAATATATAGGCGAAAGACCAAGGGCAGTGATCGCCCAGGGAGCCGACAAGCCTGGGAGGCGCCCCCCTGACCGCGACTAGGGGGCTCGTGGTGTCCCTGGTGACCCCCTGCCTTGGTTCTCAAGTTCCCCGATCTTCTTCTGTTTCGGAAAAAATCTTTTTGGAAGTTTCGTTCCGTTTGGACTCCGTTTAAAATCCTCCTCTGAAAAGGGTCAAAAACACGGAAAAAACAGGAACTGGCACTTGGCACTGAGTTAATAAGTTAGTCCCAAAAAATATATAAAAGGCATACAAAACATCCAAAGTTTGACAAGATAATAGCATGAAACCATCAAAAATTATAGATACGTTGGAGACGTATCATGGAGCGAGGAGCCCACAAGCCCACAAGGCCCGGGCCCGCCCACTGGCCGCGCCTAGCAGGCTTGTGGGGCCCTCAGAGCTCCACCGCCTCCAACTCCAACTCTAATTAGTCCCTTTCGTCCGGAAAAAATCAAATAGAAGAGTTCATCGCGTTTTACGATACAGAGGCGCCGCCACCACCTGTTCTTCCTCTGGGGGCAGATCTGGAGTCCGTTCTGGGCTCCGGAGAGGGGAGATCGTAGCCATCGTCATCACCAACCTTCCTTCATCGCCAATTCCATGATGCTCTTCATCGTTCGTGACTAATCTCATCGTAGGCTTGCTGGACGGTGATGGGTTGGATGACATCTTTCATGTAATCGAGTTAGTTTTGATGGGGATTGATCCCTAGTATCCACTATGTTCTGAGATTGATGTTGCTACTACTTTGCCATGCTTAATGCTTGTCACTAGGGCCCGAGTGCCATGATTTCAGATCTGAACCTATTATGTTGTCATCAATATATGTGTGTTCTTGATCCTATCTTGCAAGTTGTAGTCACCTACTATGTGTTATGACCCGGCAACCCCGGAGTGACAATAGCCGGAACCACTCCCGGAGATGACCATAGTATGAGGAGTTCGTGTATTCACTAAGTGCTAATGCTTTGTTCCGGTTCTCTATTAAAAGGAGAACCTTAATATCCCTTAGTTTCCATTAGGACCCCACTGCCACGTGAGGGATGGACAATAGATGTGATGCAAGTTCTTTTCCCTAAGAACGTATGACTATATACGGAATGCATGCCTACATTAGATTGACGAACTGGAGCTAGTTACATATCTCTCCATGTTATAACTGTTGCATGATGAATGTCATCCAGCATAATTATCCATCACCAATCCAATGCCTACGAGTTTTTCCTACTGGTCCTTGCTACACTACTTTGCCGCTATTGCTGTCACTGCTGCTACTATTACTCTGTCACTACTGTAGTCACTGCTGCTACTATTACCGCTACTATTGTCACTTCTGCTACTATTATCGTTGCTACTATTGCTATCACACCACTTTGCTACTGATACTTTGCTGCAGATACTAAGTCTTTCAGGTGTGGTTGAATTGACAACTCAACTGCTAATACTCGAGAATATTCTTTGGCTTCCCCTTGTGTCGAATCAACAAATTTGTGTTGAATGCTCTACCCTCGAAAACTGTTGCGATCCCCTATACTTGCCAGTTATCAAGACTATTTTCTGGCGCCGTTGCCGGGGAGGCATAGCACTATTCTCTGAGTCACTTGGGATTTACGTTTGTTGATCACTATGAGGAATCCGAGAGATACAAAAACTAAGGTCTTGCCCTCAACTACGAGGATAGGTAAGGAACTGCCATCTAGCTCTGCACTTGATTCACCTTCAGTTATGAGTAAGTTTGCGACACCACCTCCTTCTAGAAATTTTGATGTGTTGCCTGTGCTTGATGATGCTACTTCTTCTTTCCATGATGCTTGTGATGATGCTTTGCTTGATACTGCTTTGCCACTGGGTGCATTCCTTGATGCACAAATTGCTAGAGTTGCTGCTAGATGTGATGATACTTCTGAAACTGCTGAGATTATTGAAGTAGAACCTGCTATTTCACCTATTAGAACTAGCTCTCCTACATATGAATTGCATGATATGCCTGAGGGTTATGTTATGGAGGGAGAGATAGCTGAGGACTTTCTTGCTTGTAAGGATAGCTATGATGTTGATAATTTACTGCGCAAGTGGAAAGAAAAATCTTTGAACGCTAGGATGAAATACAACCCAAAGTTTGCTACTTCCCCTATCTTTGTGACCGATAAGGATTATGAATTCTCTGTCGACCCTGAGTTAATCACTCTGGTCGAATCTGATCCTTTTCACGGTTATGAGTCTGAAACGGTTGTAGCACATCTTACTAAACTGCACGATATAGCCACCCTATTCATGAGTGATGAAAAGATCCGCCACTACTATATCTTTAAGTTGTTTCCTTTCTCCCTAAAGGATGATGCTAAGACTTGGTTCAATTCTCTTGCTCCTGGCTGTGTGCGTAGTCCTCGGGATATGATCTACTACTTCTCTGAGAAATATTTCCCTGCCCATAAGAAGCAACTGCCTTGCAGGAAATATACAAATTTGCGCAAATTGAAGAAGAGAGTCTCCCACAAGCTTGGGGGAGGCTTGTCCAGCTGCTGAATGCTTTGCCTGATCACCCTCTTGAGAAGAATGAAATACTTGATATCTTCTATAATGGACTAACCGATGCTTCTATGGACCACCTTTATAGTTGTGCTGGTTGTGTTTTTAGGGAACGAACTGTAGAACAAGCTGAGATCCTATTGAATAATATCTTGTGCAATGAAAATGCTTGGACTATTCCCGAACCACCTCCTAAGACAACTCCTAAGAAAAGAGGTATCCTATTCCTCAGTCCTGAAGATATGCAAGAATCTAAGAAATCTATGATAGAGAAAGGCATCAAATCTGAAGATGTCAAAAATCAACCACCTATCGAAGAGATCCATGGTCTTGATAACCCGACACATGTAGTAGAGGTAAATTCTCTTCGTAGATTCAATGAGAGTGATATTCCTTTCGATAAACCTGCTAGCTTATGCTTAGATTAATTTGATAACTTTGTTGCCAAACAACAAAGTTTCAATGATTATGTTAGCAGACAATTGGAACAGAATACTCGTATTCTTAGTCATTTAAGTGCTCGTGTGGACAGAAATGTCAATGATCTTAAGCTCTTGAGTAAACATGCCTCTATGGTCACCACTAAGTACAAAAAGTACTTAAGGCTCAAAATGACTTGCTCAATGAGTTGAATGACAATTCTGTTAGAGTCATCACTAGAGGTGGTAGAATGACCCAGGAACCTTTGTATCCTGAGGGTCATCCTAAGAGAATTGAACAAGATTCTCAAGGAGTTAGTACTGATGCACCTAGTCATCTTAGGAAGAAAAAGAAAGATGATAGGAACTTGCATGCTAGCAACCCTGTTGTTGTTGCACCTGAGAGTCCAAATGATATCTCTGTTTCTGATGTTCAAACACAACCTGGTGAAGAGCATGAGCCTAGTGATAATATCGATAGTGGTATTCATGTTGATGCTCAACCTAGTAATGATAAGGATGTGGACATTGAACCTAGTGTTGATCTTGATAACCCACAACCTAAGAATAGGAGATACGATAAGAACGACTTCACTGCTAGGAAGCATTGTAAAGAAAGGGAACCATGGGTTCAGAAACCCATGCCCTTTCCTCCTAAACCATCCAAGAAAAAGGATGATGAGGATTTTGAGCGATTTGTTGAAATGATTAGACCTGTCTTTCTGCAAATGTGTTTGACAGATATGCTCAAAATGTCTCCTTATACTAAGTACATGAAGGATATTGTGACTAATAAGAGGAGGATCCCTGAGGTTGAGATTTCCACCATGCTTGCCAATTAGACCTTCAAGGGTGGAACTCCTAAGAAACTAGGTGATCCAGGAGTGCCCACTATACCTTGCTCCATTAAAGGCAACTATGTTAGAACTGCTTTATGCGACCTTGGTGCCGGTGTTAGTGTTATGCCTCTCTCTATTTATCGTAGACTTGAATTGGATAAGTTGACACCCACTGAAATCTCCTTGCAAATGGCCGACAAATCAACTGCTTTCCCTATCAGCATTTGCGAGGATGTGCGTGTTGTGGTTGCCAACGTTACTATCTTAACAGACTTTGTTATTCTGGATATTCCAGAGGATGATGCCATGGCGGTCACTCTTGGAAGACCCTTTTTAAACACTGCAAGGGTTATTATAGATTGCAACAAAGGCAATGTCACTTTCCATGTCAATGGTAATGAGCATATAGTGCACTTGCCGAAGAAACAATATCGAGTACATTGCATCAATGCTATTGAAAAAACTTCATCGATTCTTATTAGGAGCTTTGAATGCCCTATACCTACTGTTAAGATGAAGTATGATTTGCTTGTTGGAGATACGCACATCCCCATTGAGGTAACCTAGTGACTATTCGAAAATTCTCCGTTTTTACGTGATTTGAAAAAAGTTTGTCAAGGAGACTTGATCAACCTCATCGACGGATTTCTTTCGATGACCATGGGATGGATGAATCGAGGAGTCACAACCCTCTGTTCCAAGCTTTCACCTTCGGTTGCTTAGAAGAAAAATGATAGATTTAGCCTTAGTTTTCCCTGTTTTCTGCTTTTTGTGTCCCATAGAAAAGTGTCCCGAAAATAAAAGTTCTTCAATTGCCCTGAAAATCAAGTATGATTTTTTCTGGAATTTTTGAAAAATTCTGAGACGGAGAGCTAGTCAGGGGGATGCACCAGTGGGCCACAAGCCCAGGAGGCGCGGGCACCCCCCTGGCCGCGCCTACTAGGCTTGTGGGGCCCGCTTGTCCCCCTCCACTTATTCCAGCTCCCGTCTCCTTCTCCTACCTCCAGAAAAAATCATTTCGCAGCTCAAACCCGTGTTCTTGCTCTTCTTGCTGCGATTTTCGATATCCTTGTGCAAAGCCCCATTCACCAAACTGTTTTGGGGAAATTGCTCCTTGGTATGTGACTCCTCCATTGGTCCAATTAGATTTTGCTCTAGTGCCTTATTCATTGCGTATTTTTGCTGCCTTGGTGACCCTGCTCTTGAGCTTTGCATGCTAATTTTAGCTGGTCCCAAGTAGTTTTGATGTGTGATATGGCCTCTAGGCACTTGTAGGAGTAGTTTCTATGAGTTTAGTTGAGCCTTGTTCACTTTTCCTTTGAGTCATCGAAAATTTCAAAAAAGGAAGATGTTCAGGAGAAACTATCATGGTGGTTCCTCAAGCAAGAGGGGTCCCCTCCCGCGATTCAGGAACCCGATCCTTACCAACCGAGGAACGCACACGTATAACCATCTGAATGGCCTTCTGATGAATTCATGATTGATGCAGGTTTCAAAGACGAGTTTGATACACTTGTTCACAATGTTGGACTTGAAGAATTCATCTCCGATAAATGTGAACAGTATACTACTCTCACTGCCTCTTTTGTTCGTAGATTCAATTTTTCAGCTGGCCGTGACACATCTGTACTGTTTGATCTCTATGACAAATCGCATACCATGGATTTAGAGGATTTCAATAGAATTTGCAAGATATCTAATTGGGGTAGTCTCAATGATCCTCCTAAATCTTCCGTTAGGGATTTTTTTTCTCTAGTATAACTGTTGGAGAAACTAGAGATATTATGCAGGCTACCATGGGGAGCATTCATTTTCCTGCCTTGCATTACTTTGCCCTCTTCATAGGTAGATGCATTAACGGCAAGATCGAGCATTGTCACCTCTGCACACCTGACCTCAGTATTCTTAAGAGTGCAGTAACGGGTGATAGAAGTTCCAACATGGGAGCTATAATGGCAAGGAGGATGAATAATAATGCTAATGAAGGGGATTTCTTTGGTGGGATCTATGCCACTCGCATAGCAAATTTTCTGGGAGTACCCATCCGCACAGGAGATCCCCCGCTCCATACAGCTTTCCTTGATCGCGTCACTATGATACACTATCAGTTCCTTGAGAGGGATAATGAATCCCTCCTATACCGGTTAATACTTAACCGACAGCGTGTTTTCCATATTACCCTTCGTGCTCCTGCCTTCTTTGACTTTCAGGTAAAATGGAGATATTACATAACCAGAGGAGAGGCAGAGGAGTATGAGAGGGAGGCAAAGGTTGCTTGCCTCCGTGAGGCAGCTATTCAGGCAGTAGCTGCAGCGCTCCCGTACAACCCTCATTATGATTTTGGGTATCGCTCGGACCATCCATGGGAGTAGACCAACTTGGGCCAAAAGCCTAAGCTTGGGGAGTACGTGTTTCCCATCGACTTTATATTCATGCTCATACATTCACTTTGATAGTCGGTGTTCACACTTTGTCACTGTATCATCCATGCTAGTTTATTTCTTTTTCTCGCTTTCTTTTCGTGTGTTTGTCTAGTTTGAGAAAACCCAAAAAGATTTCTTGTTATTCTTTTGCTTGTTGGGAGCTTTCCTGTGTAAATAGTTTTCTTTTTCTTTGGGTCAAGGTAGAAGACCATGGTTACAATGTTAAGTGGCTCTCGCATGCATATCTATTTATCTGTCAAAGAGCCATATTACTTTGTCTTCTCCTTTGTGTTTGCTTGGAGATTCCAGCTTAGTCTAATGCACAAGCACTCGTATTATTGTTCACATCATTCGGTCGTGCAAGTGAAAGGCAATAATGATGATATATGATGAAGTGACTGAGCCTGGAAAAGCTGGTATGAACTCGATCTATTTTGTTTTTGTAACTATGACTAGCTCATCGTTCCTAATTCAGCTTTGTTGTGAGAGAAACATGTTTGCAATGACAACTTAGAGATCATAGTTTCTGATGCCATGATTAAATAGCTAGGAGCTTATAATGGTTTGTCCTGGATGCCAACATGAATTTCGAGATGATTATGATGTAGTATAATAGGATGGTATCCTCCTTTGAATAATTCAAGTGGCTTGACTTGGCGCATGTTTACGCATGTAGTTGAAACAAATCAACATAGCCTCTATGATATTCATGTTTATGGTGATTTATGTCCTACTTATGCTTGCACTCAATGTTGGTTAATCTCAATGCATTTTGATGACTGTTGTCGCTCTCTAGTTGTTCGCTTCCCAGTCATTTGCTAGCCTTCACTTGTACTAAGCGGGAACACTGCTTGTGCATCCACTTCCATAAACCCAAAGTTGTTCCATGTGAGTCCACCATACCTACCTATATGCGGTATCTACCGGCCGTTCCAAGTAAATTTGCATGTGCGACTCTCTAAACCTTCAAGAAATAATCTGTTTTGCAAGCCCGAACCGCTCATGTGGTGACAAGGGGCGATCAGTATCTTCCATGCTAGGCGTGCTATCCTCAATATGTGTTTATTCACTATCATTCACGAGAAAGGGGCCAATAATTGGAATGCCCAGTTCCATGCTCAAATCGAAAAGATAATTGCAAACAAAACTCCCCCTGGATTGTTGTTGGTATGGATGGCACCCGAGTATACGGCTAGTCGTGGAGTGTGATTGATCGGTGGTGGGGGAGTCAAAACTTTACTTTTCTGTTTGGGAACCGCCTATAGTATGTGTAGCATGGAAGATGGTGAAAAATCTTGGTCATTGCGTTGACAATGAAAGCATGCCACCCAAATTTATGTATCTCTATTTTCAAAGCTTAAACTCTGGCACCTCTGCAAATCAATGCTTCCCTCTGCGAAGGGCCTATCTATTTATGTTTTTTGTTGAGTCATCCTCTTCTTATAAAAGCACCAATTAGAGAGCACCTCTGTCATTTCTATGCTTTGCTTTTAATTGTTATTGAGTATGATTGTGACTGGATCTTCTTTGCCATGAATTACAATGTTCAGTCAGCCCTTCGTCTTTGAAGGTGTTGTGCATTTATGTTTTCCGGTCTCAGAAAGAGCAAGCGAGATACCATCTGTTCATACTGCTTCATGATATTTTTGATCGAAGTGTTGACGTTTGAAACTCATCATTATTGCTCGCTAGTTGATTATGCCATTGATATGAGTTCCTCCTGAGACCTAGATGTCATTGCTTATGTGATTAGCTTATGATCTTGCTGAAAATCTAAATATGAGTTAGACATAATTGCAACAACAAGATCAAACAGAGTTCATAAAAGTTTTTCTTTTGTCTCTTTCAGTTTGTCAACTGAATTTCTTGAGGACAAGCAAGTCCTTAAGCTTGGGGGATTTGATACGTCTCCTTCATATCTACTTTTCCAAACTCTTTTGCCCTTGTTTTGGACTCCAATTTGCATGATTTGAATGGAACTAACCCGGACTAACGCTGTTTCAAGCAGAATTGCCATGCTGTTGTTTTTGCGCACAAATATAAGTTCTCGGAATGACCTGGAAATTTACGAGGATTTTTTGTGGAATATAAAAAAAATACTGGCGCAAGAATAAACCGGAGGAGTGGAGCGAGGAGCCCACAAGCCCACCAGGCGCGGGGCCCCTGGTCGCGCCTAGCAGGCTTGTGGGGCCCTGAGAGCTCCACCACCTCCAAGTCCAGCTCTATTTAATCCCTTTCGTGCGGAAAAAAAATCAAGGAGAAGAGTTCATCGCGTTTTATGATACGGAGGCGCCGCCACCACCTGTTCTTCCTCTTGAGGGCAGATCTAGAGTCCGTTCTAGGCTGCGAAGAGGGGAGATCGTCGCCATCGTCATCACCAACCTTCCTTCATCGCCAATTCCATGATGATCTTCATCGTTCGTGAGTAATCTCATCGTAGGCTTGTTGCACGATGATGGGTTGGATGAGATCTATCATGTAATCGAGTTAGTTTTGATGGGGATTGATCCCTAGTATCCACTATGTTCTGAGATTGATGTTGCTACTACTTTGCCATGCTTAATGCTTGTCACTAGGGCCCGAGTGCCATGATTTCAGATCTGAACCTATTATGTTGTCATCAATATATGTGTGTTCTTGATCCTATCTTGCAAGTTGTATTCACCTAATATGTGTTATGACCCGGCAACCCCGGAGTGACAATAGCCGGAACCACTCCTGAAGATCACCATAGTATGAGGAGTTCATGTATTCACTAAGTGCTAATGCTTTGTTCTGGTTCTCTATTAAAAGGAGAACCTTAATATCCCTTAGTTTCCATTAGGACCCCGCTGCCACGGGAGGGATGGACAATAGATGTGATGCAAGTTCTTCTCCCTAAGCACGTATGACTATATACGGAATGGATGCCTATATTACATTGATGAACTGGAGCTAGTTACATATCTCTCCATGTTATAACTGTTGCATGATGAATGTCATCCAGCATAATTATCCATCACCGATCCAATGCCTATGAGTTTATCCTACTGGTCCTTGCTACGTTACTTTGCCGCTATTGATGTCACTGCTGCTATTGTTACTCTGTCACTACTGCCGACACTGCTCCTATTGTTACCGCTACTGCTATCACTGCTGATACTATTACCATTTCTACTGTTGCTTTCACACCACTTTTCTACTGATACTTTGCTGCATATACTAAGTATTTCAGGTGTGGTTGAATTGACAACTCAACTGCTAATACTCGAGAATATTCTTTGGCTTCCCCTTGTGTCGAATCAACAAATTTGGGTTGAATACTCTACCCTTGAAAATTGTTGTGATCCCCTATACTTGTGGGTTATCAGGCCCTATCTTACTTCGGACGATGAAGCGTCCCAACCTCCTGAAGTCACCAAGGATCACGACGCCCCGGGCGGTCGCGTCCTCGTCGAGCATGCCGTGTACTTCGTCAGCACGGTACTCTGGGACGCACACTTGCGCTACCCCATGCAGCAGAAACTCCTTCTGGTGCTCCTCGTCGCCTTGCGCAAGCTGCATCACTACTACCGAGGACACCCAATCAAGGTCGTCTCCGCTTACCCCTTGGAAAAGATCTTGCATAACCCAAACATGGCAGGAAGTGTTGCTGAGTGGAACATCGAGCTTCAGGCCTTCAACATTGAATTCAGCACGACGAGGGTCATCAAAGGAGCTGCCCAAGCTGACTTCGTGGCGGAATGGACGGACGCGCCAGACCGGGGGCCGGAAGGGAACCAATCCCTTGCCCCCGGAGCAGAGGCACCCAAGGGATGGACAATGCACTTCGATGGGGCCTTTGCGCGAATGGGAGCGGGGGTTGGAGTCCTGCTCACTTCCCAGATTGGAGACAATATTCGCTACGTCGGGCAGCTCTACTTCCAACGGGGGGACAAGGTCTCTAACAGCATAGCGGAGTAAGAGGGCCTCATCGCCGGCCTCAAGGCAGCAGCGGCCTTGGGGGTCCAGCGCCTCACCGTGATGGGCGACTCTCAGCTCCTCGTCAACTTCTCCAACAAGGAGTACACACCCAAGGACGAGCATATGGAGGCGTATCTCCAGGAGGTACGTAAGATCGAGAAACGTTTTCAAGGCCTGGAGCTGCAGCATGTCCCGTGAGGCAAAAACAAGGAGGCGGACGACATCGCCAAAAGAGCTTCGCGTCACGAGGCTCAGGAGCCAGGCATTTTTGAGGAGCGACTCTTCAAGCCCTCCGCGACGCTGTCACCTGAGGACCCGGCGCCGCACGGAAAGGAGCTCCCCCTAGCACCACCCTCAGGGCTCTGGACTGTGGTCAAGCCTCGGCGGCTCAACTGCTCCTGGCCCTGGACGCTCAAGACGACGACTGGATGCAGGAACTCGAAGCATATCTGTTGTATGGCACATTACCGGAGAAGGAGGAGGATGCAGAACGCGTAGTACGACAAGCCTCAGCTTACTACGTGCGAGACGGCGCCTTGTACCACAGGCGCCCGAACGACATCGCGCTGCGGTGCATTTCCAGGGAGCAAGGGTGTGAGCTACTCGCCGACATTCATGGAGTGGACTACGGACATCACTCTTCTTCGCGCACGCTCGCAGGTAAGGCGTTCAGGTCAGGTTTTTATTGGCCCACACCTCTAGACGATGCCACCGAGCTTGTCATGTCCTGCAAGGCCTGCCAGTTCCATGCCAAGCAAATCCACCAGCCTGCGCAGGGCCTCCAGACCATCCCGCTTACCTGGCCTTTTGCGGTCTAGGGGCTGGACATATTGGGGCCCTTCCCGCGGGCCGCGGGGGGTTTCCGCTACCTCTACGTCGTCATCGACAAATTCACCAAGTGGGCGGAGGTGGAACCCGTGCGCACCATCCCGGCCGGGTTTGCCGTCAAGTTCATCAAGGGCCTCGTGAGCCGCTTCGGCATCCCCAACCGCATCATCACTGATAACGGTTCGCAGTTCACCAGTCAGCTCTTCAAGATTTACTGTGCTAACCTCGATACACATATGTGCTACGTATCGGTGGCCCATCCGTGGAGCAATGGCCAAGCGGAGCGCGCCAACGCAGAGGTCCTGCAGGGTCTCAAAGTGAGGAGTTTCAAGAAGAAGCTCGAAGCTTGCTGTCGGGGTTGGGTGGATGAGCTCATGTCGGTGTTGTGGTACATCCGCACCTGTGCAACCAAGCCCACCGGTGAGACCCCGTTCTTCCTCATCTACGGAGTAGAGGCGGTTCTTCCCCGCGAAATCAAGCACCGCTCCCCGCGGGTCTTGGCATTCAATGAGGACCGTCAGGAGGTTGCGCGGGGGACGGGCCTCGTGCTTGGAGAGGAGGTGCGCCGCCGGGCCTCTCTCCGAGCCGCGAGGTACCAGCAGGCCTTGCAGCGCTACCACTGCCGCAACATGCGCTCCACGACCCTCGAAGTCGGCGACCTCGTCCTGAGGCGGGTCCAATCCACGGAAGGCTTGCATAAGTTTTCGCCCATGTGGGAGGGCCCATTCAAGGTCATCCACGTCTCCAGGTCTGGCTCCGTGCGTCTAGAGACTCGAGAAGGAGTTCCCATCCAGAACGCGTGAAACATCCAGCACCTCCGCAAGTTCTACCCATGACGACTCTACGCCGCCCGTGCACTGCCTCCGCGTCGCCTCTGCATCGTCCTTCAATCCTTCCGGAACCTACTTCATCCCGTGACACTCTCACATAATAACGAGTCGAGGCTGTATACGCCCAGGACGCGGAAGGGGTCCATCCCACTCCTAGTGGGGAAAATGAAGGAAATCAACACAGTCCGCCAATGACTTCCGGAATCAGACGCCTAATGCCTCGGGGGTAGGAACACTCGCGAGGCCAAAGCATCCTCGCGACCTCCCAGATACACCCCCACCGTAACACTGTCACGTCATAACGAGTCGAGGCTGTATATGCCCAGGGGCCCCCGAGGACGCAGAAGGGGTCCACCCCACGCCTAGTGGAAGCCCTATGCTCAGCGTTGGGGGCGACGGAGGCGGACAATAGATTAGGTGTCGGACACGGCTTGCATTTACTTTTTCTGGCTTGGATTTACTCGTATTTATGAAATCAAAACTCGGGGACTTTCCAAATTAAGCTTTCCGCAAAAACTTATTTTCCCTGCAACTCTTCGCAGCACGCTCTTTCCCTCTAAGTCATGCGTCCGTCTGCCCTCACCTGCTCGTACCCCGCGAGCAGGGGCTGGGGGCACGGTGCCGGTACCTCACCAAGGCCTTGGCGCCCGAATCCACATGTGGTACTCACTGAGCGAGGCTGTATACGCCCAGGGCCCCCCGAGGACGCGGAAGAGGTCCACCCCACGCCTAGTGGAAGCCCTATGCTAAGTGTTGGGGGCGACGGAGGCGGACAATAGATTAGGTGTCGGACGCGGCTTGCATTTACTTTTTCTGGCTTGGATTTACTCGTATTTATGAAATAAAAACTCGGTGACTTTCCAAATGAAGCTTTCCGCAAAAACTTATTTTCCCTGCAACTCTTCGCAGCATGCTCTTTCCGTCTAAGTCGTGCGTCCGTCTGCCCTCACCTGCTCGTACCCCGCGAGCAGGGGCTGGGGGCACGGTGTCGGCACCTCACCAAGGCCTTGGCGCCCGAATCCACATGTGGTACTCACTGACGAGTCGGCATACTCACGCCTACCAGCGCTCGCTCAAGAGGTTCATTCACGGCTCGATACACCAGCCTGGAGAGGGAACAACATTTGGTTTTTCCTCACAACAGTTGTTTATCTTGGGACAACTTGAGAGCCTAAGGGGCTCCTAAGCACAACGCCTCAGGAGCCTTACCGGTCATAAAGCCACCTGGCACCCCGGTTCCGGGGCCTGGCCCCGTGAGGAACCACCTTGGTAACGGGTCGTGCCTCACAACGGCGAGGAATTGTGCGGGACCGGGACCTGCCGACACAGAGCTTCCTGAATGCAGGTTAGGGACCTCCAAAAACAGAACTCGCGAGGGCCTCTTGAACGTCTAAGGGGGCTCCTGAGCACCGCGCCTCAGGAACCTTATCGGTCGCAAAGTCACCTGGTACTCGGGTCCCAGGGCCTTGTTCTGCAAGGGACGACCTTGACAAGTCGCGCCTCACGGCAGGGAAATGTGCAGGGCTGGGACCTGTCGACGTAGAGTCACTTGAATGCGTAAGGGGGGCTCCTGAGCATAGCGCCTCATGATCCTTACCAGTCACAAAGCCACATGGCACCCTGGTGCCAGGGCTTTGCCCCATGATGAATGACCTTGATAACGGGTCATGCCTCACGACGGTAGGGAGATGTGCGGGACCGGGTCTAGCAAACATAGAGCATCGACCCACTTCACGTGCAGCGAGGAAAAGACCAACCGACTAATGGGCCCACCCCCCGAGAACCACAATCATGCGTCACAATGAAGGAGTTCCCCGCAAGCGTACCAAGCTAAGTCTCTAGACCAAAATAGAAGCAACATCACTAACAAAAGGAGGCAGCCGCCCAAGTCCATTAAATGCCCGAAGGGCCTATCCCAGCTTCTATGCATGCAGGGTCAAAAGCAAGGAGCAGACAGCTAGCGATGGAGATCCCGGAGGAGGGCCGCCGCCGCTGGAATCCGGCACCCGCACGCCGACACTTAGTCTGTGTCCTCCTCCTCCTTCACAGGCGCTGCAGGAGCAGACGGGCGGCGCAGTGCATAGGGGCTCCTCCCCGAGGCTCGGGCATGGCGACGAAGCGGCTCAGCATAGTTGTTGTCGCTCCTGTCGCTCGGGCTCCTTCCGGAGGAAGTATCGCCGTCACTAGGGGATCGGCACCCGCCATCGGAGACGGGCTCATCCACCGGACCACCACAACCGGCATCCTCCGGGCAGTAGCCTAGGCGATCGCCCTTGACCCCGAAGATCTTGACGAAGAGCGTTGCCTCCCCGTCGTACTTGAAGAGGAGGTAGCGCCTCCCTTCAGGCCTCGGGCGCACGCGAAAGTCTCCCACCCGCGCTTCAGATACACGTAGCCGTCGGGGGTGACTTCAACCTCCACCCAGGATGCCCGGCCACAGCAGCCGTCGTCCTACAACTAGAGGCCCCGAGGCCCGTCGGCCGGTAGCGTCTTTGCGAAGAAGTTCGGAAGCTGGAGACAAACGATTTCCGACCTCTCCACCCACGTCATGAACTCCATCTCCGTACCGGCCGAGTGGATCCACGGGCAAGGTGGCCCGATGGCCATCACCGATCTCCCACTCTGGCCGCTGCGGGCACCCGCTCCAGTCTACGCCACACCATTGCCGTCGATAGAGATCCCCCGGCGGGCAGAACCACGACCGCGCCCGCCGAAGGCCGCTGACGGCCACGCCGCATACTACCGGGGCAGCCTTGCCCCCTCTTGGTGGGTGTAGTAGCAGGACCTTCGCCAAGGACCTTCCCCTTGTCGGTGGCAGAGAATTTCCTCATCGACACCATGCTGAGGGAACGAAGGGTTCAAGGGGGGAAGCGGAGAACACTGGGCGACGCAAGCCGTATCGCTCTCGCCGGGTTAAATAGGCGGCCCAAAGCGGGTTGGCGTCCCCTCGCGTCCCCACTCTCGCGCAGTACACAAGGGGACATGCCCACATGGCGGGCGCCCAGTCGTCGCCCCAAGGAGCAATGATGGCCGGTGCTGCACTCAGGCGTCACATCAATTTGACCACGCGTGCCTCTGGGCGCCTCAGGAACAGGAGTGTAGCCACTAGGCTGCGTGGCATGCATGAAGCCTGACCCGTAGACATTTGGGACCCGCGACGCTTCGGTCTGCCTCCAGGGCTTCACTAGGAAGCCAGGCCGGGCGCGCCTCGGGCCAGGGGGCTACTGTCGGCGTTCTGGGAACAGGGGTAGCCAGACTCGCCTGTCTGCGGCCCAGGGCTGGCCAACTCCACCGACCAAGCATCGGTGGGCTTGAGAAGGCCCTCGTGAGGGGCCAACCTCACGAGCAGGAACGGCATAAAGACCCACACGAGGCCTCCTCGGGACCCCGAGGAAGCGGCGGACATTCCAAGGTAAGGCCCAGCTTCAGGAGTCAAAGGTGACGCGAGGAAAGGACACGCAAGCGGCACATGGCAGAGCGGGGTAGTTTCCCCTTTGGTGCAAAGTGGACAGGGCGTACAGGGGTCCAAAGGTTTCCCTTCTGGCGCAAGGAAGCCGCCGTCGCCTGCCAGTAGGGAAAACGTCATCCTCGGGCCCGTCTCTAATGGCGTGGACAGTTACTTTGCACGTGAAGACCACTTTTCACAGGGGAAGCATGTTCCCTTGTCTCCCACCGAAACTGGACATTGTGGGATCCCTTCCCACCTACGGTAAGGGAAGAGGACCCTGGCCACCTCTATAAATAGAGAGGGTAGGATACTTGGCAAGGGGATCGGATCATCGAAACCCTAGAGTAAGACGCCTAACCACTTGGCCTCCGAAGGCTCAAGAGCACTATACTAGTTCATCCCCAAACCTCCGTGAGAGGCAATCCACCAAAAGCAGGAGTAGGGTTTTACACTTTGCAGCTGCCCGAACCTGGGTAAACTGTTGTGTCCTATGTTCTCCTCACCATCGCATGAGCTCTGAGCCTTGCCCAATGTGTAGCGAGTCTGGTAAACCAAATCTATTGAGTGGCCTCTGCGTGCACCCTCGAGTTCGAATCCTTAGGGTTTTGCGGAGCCCGAAATCCAACAGCAATAAAATAGGAGGTAGCTTGACAAAGGGGAGATACATCCCTTGTTGGGGAATGCCTCAAGCGTGACACCTCACGGCGCATTTAATGTGTTTGTCCTAACTCGTCAGAGATAGGTATTTGGCACTATAGCCACTATTTACCCATTGTAATGACTGTTTTGCCATTGTGGTAATCCCTTTTTCTATAAAAGGAGGTCCTTGGTTACCTTTACAAGGGTTGAAATCTTTCTTGTTTGCACTGTAGCTGCACTTCCTGTGCACCATTGTAAGCAAGTTGCGCTCCTTGTTGTTAGACTATATACACACAATCAATCCGCTAAAGCGAGACGTGGGATTTTACACATAACGGTGGCCCAAACCTTGGTAAACGACTCTTGTGTGTGTTGATTCCGCTATTTGTGCACATCAATCCCCATAGACAAATCGCAAAGGGACCTTGCCGATCCCAAAGACTGTCGTTCCCGACACTTGTCTAGATTACGCATACCCACATGTCCTGGCCTTCTATGCCATAACCAATCTTTAGGGGATTTTGCAATAAAATAACTCCAAGGTTAGGCTCTCTTAGTGAAATCAACAATGTATAGATCACCTCTAGGAATACTGCTAAAGACCATGTTATGATTATCTCAATGAAACATTTGGAAATCTACTTTAGTAAATAGCCCATCGAAACCGAAGTTGACGAGTTTAGACACTGAAAGAAGATTGTAGCCAAGAGATTCAACGATCATGTGATTTTGAATAGAGCTATCATGAGATATGGCAACCTTACGAAGGCCAAGTACCTTACCCTTGGAGTTGTCTACAAAAGTCACATACTTGTGCGGTCCATCATTTCAAGCAAGCTCACGAAACATGTCTTTGTCCCTCGTCATATGGTAGGTACAACCACTATCAAGAATCCACTCTTTTCCTGTGGACATCTAGTCTCTAATATTTGACACGAGACTAAGATTCTACATAATCTCTATCCATAATTAGCACCATATACGTCATTTAAGGCGCCCTCATTACCTAGGCTAAATGAGTCATTAGTTTTATAACAATGACAATGTTCATGATTATGAATGTGAGTGCTTTCCAAGATGATATTATTGATAGTCCTAACATATCCTTTAGCACGCATAAGATCTCAAAGCTCAAAAAGGCATTCATCAAACTTAGGATCACTAGACTTCATCCCATGGAAGCAATAGTCTTATGAAGAATTTCATCAAGATTCATTTAGACAGAAGTTTGGATATTGATCCATCCATTTCGCATCAGGATTTCCTACTTTTAATTACAATATGCTTGATCACTATGATGCAATTATTATGCCTTCTCTCTCTTAATTTGCAAGAAGTATATGAAGAGGGAAATTACTCGCACCTGGAATTCTACACCTTAAAAGTCTACAGCGTAGTTGGATATTCTTTGGAGCTCCAAATGACCTAAAAATTAAAAGATAATTGTTTCTGAACATATAAAAATACTAGCGGAAGAAATACTTGGAAGGGACCCAAAAGGGAGTCACGATCTCAAGGGGCGCGCCCTACTCCCAGGGCGCCTAGTGAAGTCATGGCTCCACGAGCAGGCCTCCAATGCTCATTTTCTCCTATATGATGTTATTTTCCTAGAAAGAATTAAAAGAAGGTTTTCGAGATGAAGCATCCCTGTCTCAAGGCGGAACCTGGGCAGGAGAAGTTTTGCTCTCCAACGGAGATATTCCGCTGGGGATACTTGTAACAGCCCCAATGCACCACCTTCCCTTTTTGTAATCTTCCCTTGTATGACACCTTGGTATGTTGGCATGATGAGTTGAATAATAGTTCATATTTGGCTTGATCACTTGTTGCATCATGGCATCATGGCATCATGTCATTTCATCTTTTTGTTTTGTGTTGCCCCTTCTGTGATTGAAAGTGTGAGTGATGTGTGAGTGTGGCAATGTGATTGTTGTGTGATGGGATCCAACTATTTTATCTTCTCAAAACCCTTGATGCACCAAAGCTTGCAAAAAACCCTTCATTCTAATTATTTAGTAGTTGGGTTTCAAGTTTCTGTTTTGGGTCAAATAAAGTATTGCTCCCCTCTTAAAAACCCTCTTAATAATTGTGGTGTGCTTTCTATTCTGGTTTGGCACTTTTCTCTTTTGAGTTATGCTAAAAACAGACCTCTACTTAAAATGGAGGTGTTTTATTTTGCTGCTCCAAAAATGCACAAGTCATTTTTATAAAATTGGGCAATATTTTATAAGACCACATATATTTTTATCTTCTTCAAAACCTTTTCCTTTTAGCCCTTGTAATTTAACCAAAACATCTTCCATTTTTATTTGAGAAACCTCTAAACATAGAGAGGTAGTGTTCCAGGCCCAGCCACTGTAGATTTGGGCCCAACGCCCTCTTGGCAACCCCTTCTTCCACCTTGCGTACGTCAGTATTGTACGACCCCATGGACAGCCATAGATTGACCTCCCGATCGCATCAGACGGCCACGAGTCCCTGTTCCGGTCCTTATAGCCTCACCACAACCTCTTTAACCCTAGCCATCACTTATTACCTCCTCCTCTTCCCCTCGCGCCGTCGGGGCAACCCTCCAAAATCACCACCGCAGCCATGAACGCCCCCTGCATGCGCTCGACGCTGGGGTGATCCGTAGTCCCCTTCATCCCCAGCAGCACCAGGACCCTCGAGACGACAATGGCATCCCATTTCCGCGGAGAGCACCCACCAAGATCGACGCCCTCACCATCCCCGACGACCGCAACTTCGTCAACGTCAGGAGCTTCTTCTGTGAAACCACAGTGACGTCGTCCTCCCCACTGCGTCGCCGTGAACACCTCTTCTCTGCCCCTCGGTGAGCCATGCATCTCCTCTCTTCCCCTTGCCTCTCTACAGCATCACCGCCCTGTGTTAGATCGATGCATCACCATAGTGCACTGGTGAGCCGCAGCCGCTCGCCCGCATGCTTGTTGCGTAGGTCAGGGAGATGCCTTCTCCCCCGTAGTGCGTAGCTATGCACGTAGTGCCCCGCGCATAGCCGTGCGCGTGCATGCGTTGCACCGGCAAGAGTTCGCCATCGGCGCCTCTCTGTTGACTAGAGAAGGTGGCCCCTTTTTCTTCGTCAACTATGGTGGATACCCTCCTTGAGAAAATCCACCACCCTAGCCCGGCTAGTCGTGCGCAGCGCAAGTGACCAATAGGCCACGGGATGGAATACCCCGTGCGCCCTTTTTAATTCGTTGTTTCTTCTTTGTTACTAGGTGTGTAATCTATATATGTTGATTTCTGCCCCTGTTCTAGCAAGTACACGTTACTACGGTAGTGGCAATCGAGCCCCAGCCGCGCGTGTTGACTGTGGGTTCGAATCCCTCGCGCACACCCCTTTTTATTTCGGGATTTTCTTCTGTGCCCTTGTCAGTAGAGTTAGTACATGGGGTTTAGCTCCCATGTTAGTTCAGCTACCCGAGCATAGCCCAGTGGTTAGGTGCACGGTGGTTAGCCGAGTGGTGGTGGGTTTGACCCCCTCTACTCCCCCTTTTATTCTTTGTATTTTGTTGTGTTGTAGTTGTGCCACTCACAGTGGGCCACAAGGCCCACCTGTCATGCGCTATGGGGGCCTTGGGGTCTATGACCAGTGGGACCCCCCTGTCATATGAATCTGTGTTGTTTTGTTTTGTTTGTGTGGGCATTCCATATTTGGAATATGCCAAATCTGGCATATGCCAAATCTGGCTCTCATTTGACATATAAGTCAAATAGGATTTAGAGTAGTTTTTCTTTTCTGTTTTGTGGTAGTTTTATGCATGCAAGTATAGTAGTGTGATATATCATTTTTGGGTAGAAAAACCCAAGGAATCCAATGGTGACATTGGATTTCACTTTTGAGCAAGTTTGTAAAAATGTCCTTTTGTAATGAGATAGCATTTTGTCATTTTTGTAGGAATTATTCTGTGCGTGTTTTGAAGTTTATGCCAACATGGAAGTTCTAGCTTTGTGAAGACTAGGGTGTGGTATTTTGTTTGTTACTCTAGTAGATAAGTGGATGCCAATAGCATATGGTTTATTGTGGTTTTGTCTTCGTAAGCATATGCATCTTGTTTTGTAGTTTCCGGTAGTTCCGTAACTCGGTTTGCGGCGTTCTTTATATGTTTTTGCACCGTTCTCTCTCATGCATCCATTCCTGCCATGATCATGCATGTCTAACTAAGTTAACTTGAGGTTATGTCCAGAATAGTAATAACTCAAGTAATGCTTGAAAGATGACTAGTATAGAAATGGCATGCTTCCTTTCATGCCACAGATGCATTATATTGCTTGTAGCATTGTCGCTTGCTGGTGTTTATGGGCTGTTTATTTCCTTTGGGTAGCATCGGGTGCTGAGAACGAGTTCGAGGATTCTATTGAGTACGTTCAGGAAGATCTAGAGCAGTTACAGTCTGAAGATCTCACGCGCAAGATGATCGTCACCCTGACATCGTTTCTACCTTTGTTATGCCTAGTTGAATCGTTTCCATCGTTACTTATCGCTAACAACCACGTGATAAATAAGCCTCCAAACATTGCCATGAAACCTCTAACCCTTCACCTCCTAGAAAATATTGTGTGGCTAGGTTAGTGCTTGCTCAACCCTCTTATAGCATTGCTAGATGTAGGTGCAAGTTGGTCCATGTGATAACATGGGAAACTTGATTATCATCCTACTTTAAATGCTATTTAATTAATGCACCTATATACTTGGTAAAAGGCGGAAGGCCTCGCCTTTGGCTAGGTGATATGTTCTGCTTTTGTCGCCTTAGTTTCGGCTACTAGTATTTATTTCCTCCTAACACGTTCAGGGTTGTTATGGGGACACGCTTGGTAAATCGTTCAGTGTTAAGGCTTGTCTCGCAAGACCCAACTTTGGTGTTCAATTTGCTAGTAACTTAATAATAAAAGCATAGGGAATAGCTACCCCAAGGAACCTTAATCAACCCCCGGGCCAGGGCTACTCATGACTGTTGGTCCAAACTAGAGCACTGTGCGGGGCCAACCCAGGGCAACTTGGGTGATTTCTTTCAGACACCGTGCGCGTAGCTTATCCGATGTGTCGTGAGACTGAGATACGCGGCTCTTATCGGGGTCGTAGCCACGTCGGGTGGTCTTGCTGGACTTGTCTTACCTTAACTATATATCTTGTGCATTGGATTTCCGGTGAGACTTTGGGTTTTCTGAGAGTTGAGGTTTTGCACTAAGGAATCCGAAGAGATCACGAGTTTCGTGATCGAGAACTTCTATGAGGCATGTGGTAATTTGTGACGGATTAGTTGGAGCACCCCTGCGGTGTTAAATCTTTTGGAAAGCCGTGCCCGCGGTTATGTGGCAAACATGGAAACTTTGTTAACATCCGGTTCTAGATAACTTGAAATAACTTAGCTAAAACTGCCAACTGTGATCGTAATCGTGACTATTTTCTTCAGAGTTCCTTCTCTAATCGAGAACATGGTGGGGTTATGAATGATGTAAGTAGGTGTTCAGAATCACTTAGTGATTATTCTTAGTCACGAAGATCATTCGTAGACCACTCAAACTTCATCTTATTCTACGTAAGTTAGCCACCATAAATGCTTAGAGCTCCTGCAAACTCAAACACATACCCCATCCTTCCCCAACAACTTAGTTAGATTTGATGTCATGGTCATGAGATTGTTGGGTCCTCATGGCTCACTGATTACTACAACCACCCACGGGTACAAGTACCGCACACACAGATGTGTTCGAGGTTAACCAGCTGAAGTGGGAGTTTGATGAGGACAGTGGCCGGATGTACGTGACCTACCCCGATTACTAGAGGTCCATGGTCGTGATCGTGGGCCTAGCAAGGCGGGGTAACATTAGCTTTTGTCGTTTATCTTGTCCGTAGTCGGACTCTCTTTTGTGTTTGAATAATGAATGATTGTGTGGAACTGTAATTTAACTTGTGGCGAGTGTAAGCGGAATCTTATTACTCTTCCATCTATTATGTATTGCAATGTTTATCCTGCTTGTGAAACGCTTAGATGCGACTCTTTCCCCTTTTGACGCCTCGCCCCTAAATAAGGAAAGTGCCACATCCTAGACGTTACAAGTTGGTAATCAGAGCCTTACGACCATAGGAGCCTTTCGTTGATCGAACTTGGCCGAGTCGAGTCTAGTAAAAATGTTTTGAGTCTTAGTTATATCAGAGAGTAGGTTTCTTTTTCTCCTATTCTATGCTCTCATGAGGTTCACAACTTAAGAAATTATGATTCTACTCCTCTTCTGGCTCAAAACAAATTAGGATCACGCGGATATTTTGGAATCTATATGATACCGATGTGACAGAGTTCTGTCTTGGTGCCTCGTGTGTGACTTGATTTCTTCCGGGGAGTTGAGCTCTAGTGGATTCTTGAGCGCATTGTTATCATTCATATTTCTTATTATCTAAGAACAGAGGATGTTCGAAATTACTTCAATACTAGTAGTGTGGAGAGGAGTCTGGCATCCCGAGAACTCGTGGAGAGCGTTCGGATGTACTGCCATACTTAGTATCGTTGTATTTTCGAGGGTCTCGGATAGATGAGTTTCCGAGATATCTGGTTATGTGTTGATGGATGTGATACAGTGGATGGGTTAGTGTAATTGCTAGGAGTTGAATGATGGATTTTCTCCTTGTATCCGTGGACCCGATGGCATGACTAGAAATTTTTGGAAGTTCTAAGGTGGGAATTCCATGAGCATCCTGTAGCAATCCTTGAAGAGACTGAACGCAAGACCCGCAATAAGTCAATCAAGTTCCTCAAAGTCTGATGGCCACATCATTCCGACAAAGAAGCCACTTAGGAACGTTAAGACCTCCTCCGTTCCGAATTCCCAGAGTTCTTCTAGTCCTAGATCTCGGGTCGAGATCCTCATGTAGTGTGGGAGAGTTGTAACAGCCCCAATGCACCACCTTCCCTTTTTGTAATCTTCCCTTGTATGACACCTTGCTATGCTGGCATGATGAGTTGAATAAGAGTTTATGTTTGCCTTCATCACTTGTTGCATCATGGCATCATGGCTCCCTTAATTCAGGAATAGGTGGCGAAGGCTACTTGTTCCTTGTATATATATATAAAGGAAAGGGGTTATTTTTCCTTTACGGCAATAATCATATCATTTCATCTTGTTGTTTTGTGTTGCACCTTGTATGATTGAAAGTGTGAGTGTTGTGTGAGTGTGGTAATGCGATTGTTGTGTGATGGGATCCAACTATTTTATCTTCTGAAAACCCTTGGTGCACCAAAGCTTGCAAAAGCCCCCTCTTTCAATTTATTTAGTAGTTGTGTTTCAAGTTTCTGTTTTGGGTCAAATAAAGTGTTGCACCCCCCTTAAAAACCCTCTTAATAATTGTGGTGTGCTTTCTATTCTGGTTTGGTACTTTTCTCTTTTGGGTTTTGCTAAAAACAGACCTCTACTTAAAATAGAAGTGTTTTATTTTGCTGCTCCAGAAATGTCCAACTCATTTTTATAAAATGGGTCATGATTTTAGAAGACCAGATATATTTTTTATCTTCTTCAAAACCTTTTCCTTTTAGCCGCTATGATTTAACCAAACCATGTTCTCTTTTTTTTGAGAAACCTTTAAACGTGGAGAGGGAGTGTCCCAGGCCGAGCCACTATAGATTTCGGCCCTAAGCCCTCCTAGCGACCCTCTCTTCCATCTCACGTGCGTCAGCACTATACGACCCCATGGCCAGCCATAGATCGACCTCCTGGTCACATCACACGACTACGAGTCCCAATTCTGGTCCTTATAACCGCACCGCAGCCCCTCTTACCCTAGCCATCGCATGTTCCCTCCTCCTCTTCCCCTCGCGCCGTCAGGGCAACCATCCAAAATCACCACCGCAACCATGGGCACTCCCTGCATGTGCTCGACGCCGTGGTGATCCGGCGTCCCCTTCTTCCCCGGCAGCACCAGGAGCGTGCAGACGATCGTGGCGTTCCATTTCCCGGAGAGAAACCGCCAAGATCGATGCCCTCACCGTCCCTAACGACAGCCTCTTCATCAACATCGGGAGCTTCTTCTGTGAAACGACAGCAACGTCGTCCTCCCCGCTCCATCGCCGTGAACCCCTCTTCTCTGCCCCTTGGTGAGCCACGCCTCTCCGCTCTTCCCCTTGTCTCTCTGCAGTGCCGTCGCCCCGCATTAGATTGATGCATTGCCGGAGTGCACCGGTGAGTCGCAGCCGCTCATGTGTAGCCGCTTGCACGCATGCTTGTTGCATAGGCCAGGGAGATGTCTGCTGCCCCGTAGCGCGTAGGTGTGCATGTAGTACCCCGCGTATAGTCGTGTGTGTGCATGCGTTGCACCGGCGAGAGTTCACCGTCGGCGCCTCTCTGTTGATCAGAGAAGGTGGCCCCTTTTTCTTTGTCAACTGGGGTGAATCCCCTCCTTGAGGAGATCCACCACCCTAGCCCGGTTGGTCGTGTGTAGCGCAAGTGAACGATAGCTCACAGGATCGAATGCCCCGCGCACCCTTTTTAATTCGTGGTTTTCTTCTGTGGTACTAGGTGAGTAATCTGTATGTGTTGATTTCTGCCCTTGTTCTAGAAAGTACACATTAGTACTGCAATGGCAATTGAGCCGCAGCCTCGCCTATTGGTCGTGGCTCGAGTCCCTCGCGCGCACCCCTTTTTATTTGGGGATTTCTTCTGTTGCACTTGTCAGTAGAGTTAGTATATGGGGTTTAGCTCCCTTGTTAGTTCAACTACCTAAGCATAGCCAAGTGGTTGGGTTCACGATGGTGAGCTGAGTGGTGGTGGGTTCGACGCCCTCTACTCCCCCTTTTATTCTCTGTGTTGTAGTTGTGCCACTCACAGTAGGCCATAGGGCCCACATGTCATGCACTAGGGGGCCCCTGGGGTCTATGACCAGTGGGACCCCCCTGTCATATTAATATATGTTTTTTGTTTTATTTGTGTGGGCATTCCATGTTTGGAATAATTCCAGAAGTGGAATATGCCAAATCTGGCATATGCCAAATCAATCTCTCACCTGACATATAAGTCAAATAGGATTTAGAGTAGTATTTCGTTTCTCTTTTGTGGTAGTTTTATGCATGCAAGTATAGTAGTGTGATATATGGTTTTTGGGTAGAAAATCTCAAGGAATCCAATGGTGACATTGGATTTCACTTTTGACTTGCAAGTTTGTAAAAATTTCATTTTGTGATGAGATGGCATTTTGTCATTTTTCTAGGAATTATTCTGTGCATGTTTTGAAGTTTGTGCCAACATGAAAGTTCTAGCTTTGTTAAGACTAGGGTGTGGTATTTTGTTTGGCATGTTACTCCAGTAGATAAGTGAATGCCCATAGCATCTGGTTTATTGTTGGTTTGTCTCCGTAAGCATCTGTATCTTGTTTTGTAGTTTCCGGTAGTTCAGTAACTCGGTTCGCGACGTTCTTTATATGTTTTTGCACCGTTCTCTCTAATGCATCCATTCCTGTCATGATCATGCATGTCTAAATAAGTTAACTTGAGGTTCTATCCAGAATAGTAATAACTCAAGTAATGCATGAAAGATGACTGCTATAGAAATGACATGCTTCCTTTCATGCCACACATGCATCAGATTGCTTGTAGCATTATCACTTGTTGATGTTTATGGGATGTTAATTTCTTTTGGGTAGCATTGGGTGCTGAGAACGAGTTCGAGGATTCTATTGAGTATGTTCATGAAGATCAAGAGCAGTCACAGTCTGAAGATCTCACACGCAAGATGATCGTGACCCTGACATCGTTTCTACCTTTGTTATGCCTAGTTGAATCGTTTCCATCGTTACTTATCGCTGCCTACCACGTGACAAATAAGCCTCCAAACATTGCCATGAAACCTCTAACCCTTCACCTCCTAGCAAATATTGTTTGGCTAGGTTAGTGCTTGCTCAACCCTCTTATAGCATTGCTAGTTGCAGGTGCAAGCTGGTCCATGTGATAACATGGTAAACTTGATTATCATCCTACTTTAAATGCTATTTAATTAATGCACCTATATACTTGGTAAAAGGCGGAAGGCCTGTCCTTTGGCTAGGTGATTTGTTCTCCTTTTGCCGCCTTAGTTTCGGCTACCGGTGTTTATTTCCATAACTGAGTGCTCCCAACAGGTTCAGGGTTGTTATGGGGACACGCTTGGTAAATCGTTCACTTTTAAGGCTTGTCTCCCAAGACCCAACTTTGGTGTTAAATTTTGTAAGTGCATCTAGTGCCCCTTAGTGATTTTGGTGGTTTGAACACTTATAGGTTAAGTATATAATGTGTTTGTGAGTGTACACAGGATCTATAAGTCATTGAGGAGTTTGAGATATTTGAAGAATATCGACCCCTAAAAATATATGTCTTCGGTTGAAGAAATTGGTGTGAAGCTGAAGAAATGAATCGCGAGGAATCTGCGATGAAATTGATATTCCTCATGAAGATACTGATATTGAGAAGTCCTGTGGTTCCTGAAGAAAATCATTTTGAAGAATTTGAAGCATGAAGATTTACACTTTCTGTTTTACTTTCTTCGCATTTGAGTAATAGGAACACCATACTGTTAAAGGGGGTCGAAGTTACACTATGGAATGAATTTCCTCATGATGCTCAACCCAAGCCTAATCCTACCAAAATCCTCAAGTGAGGAATATGAGTGACATGATGTGGGGACCCCGACAAGCAAGTCGAGTTCGTCGTGCCCAGTGACCCCAAGGATCAATGTTCACTGAACACAGATACTGAATAATAGAGTCTTACATCCAAGTACCAAAATTATTACATCGAACGACCAGAAGGTCGGGTTCAAGAGCAAGGCCTAAAGCCAATTAAACGGATACATCGAGTAGCGGAAACTCGTAAGGGCTAAGCGGTGCGCATGCCATCAAGCCTACACCGACATGCATTCTGACTTGGAAGCGTCCTAGATCGCAGGTTCGTCTCCGACGGCGTACTCATCGCCAAACTCTGGTCCTTCCATGTCTGGTCAATAACATAACCAGTGGCACGCCAATGAGTACTTTGAATGTACTCGCAAACAGCCCATGATATGAATATATATGGTAAGGAATAACAGTAACATGTATCTTTAGTGGAATGCAATGTGGTGGCATGATCAGGTATATGCAACAAGTTAAAGAATTACTTTTGAAGAACAGGTTACACATATCGACATATCTGACAAGGGTTGAACACACCGGGTTCACCCTATATGCGAAGTCATCGGACTTGTCATAACCTCAAGGTATTAATGAGGGCTAAATCATCCGGGTTTACCCTATATGCCAAGTCATCGAACTTGATCATATTATTGTGATTATCATAACAACACCTTTTTAACACCACACACACACACTTTTGGTTTATGCGGAAACACTAGACGTAGTTTAAGCAGCACCACCCAACTGTCCTCGACCGTGGACACGGCTATTCGAATAGTTTACACTCTGCAGAGGTAGTATGTTGGACCCACGAGAAACGGAAAACTTCCGTGTCATCCACTACTCGCGGTATATCACATATACCCGAGGTAAGTACCCGATCATCATCTTTCCCCTGACGATAATATACAAAGAGGTCCACTCAATTGGTACCCAGCCCACATGTTGTACGTCTTACGAGCACCGACTCAGGACCGTATCAATAATGCACGGACCAACGGTGTGCCTGGAACTCATAATAATGGCATAGTCGTCCTACCTGGCACGACCCCATCACGAGAGTGACACCGATCACTCCCGCCACTAGTAATGTGGCTCCTTCCTAGTACCGACCAGAGTAATCAACAAAGCCCCGTCCCATAAAGGGGTATCGTGGTCGTACTGGTAAGGTTCGGACGGTCCACACATCATAAATCTAATCCCATTTCCGAAACCATACTCACACCAAAATCACCGGTGCATCACTTCACCAAAAGTGATCACCAACTCCTCATCACCCTCGGGCATTAGTGGCACCCGACGGGGTTTTCATAAATTCTTTATTTAACTCATCATCATGCTTGTGATAATAAGCTTTATCATTACTTGTCAACATGGTATAACATGACCCTCACGGGGTAGGGTCAAGCTCAATGCAATGATCTTACTTTACTAGTCAGCATGACAGTAGCATGATCCTCGTAGATGGTAGGGTCAGGTCATCATGTTTGTGCTCTGAGGAGCCATGTGAATATCATTACTATCATTGCAAGTGCTTCTAAGAAGCCTTCGGTACCATCACCACAATGATGAACCTACATCGTGATCACATGCAACGGGAAAATACTTGCTATACTAGCATGCATCATTTTATATACTTAAGTCATGGCAAAAGGGATGCTTGCCTTGGTCAGCTAGGTATCCGGGGTCTTCGAGGTCTTCCGCTCCGGATCCTCCGTCACTCGGTAACTCTACCGTCGAGAAAGGAATAAATAAATACTAGCTCTCACTAAAACAGATCACAAAGTGCTTTTAAAAATGTTGCAAGACTTGAATAAATTTAGTTTATTATTTTGGAAAATGTTTCATATAGTTTTATTAGCTAAGCATATTTATTTAAAAGCAAACAGAAGTAAACAAGTGCTTTTTAATATCATTTTATTATATCAAAATAGTTTTTGTTTTTGATAAATGTCAACTATTACAGAATCAAATACTACTCATTTTTAGAAAATTACTGGTGGAAGAATTATATTTTTCTACTGGCTAAATCTTTTTATAAAAATCATTTAAGTTACTGGATTAAAATAAAAGGAAAAGGCCAGGGGAACAGATCCAGCCGGCCCAGCCAGCAGGCCTGGCAACCAGGCGCGTGCGGTCCAGGTTCAAACCTGACCTGCGGGCCCCTGGCGTCAGCGTCAGCGGCTGCGCGCGCTGGCTGCCCCAGGACACCGACAGGTGGGCTCCACCTGTCGGGTCCTTCTCCTACCTCCAGCCAGAGAGGTGGAGATGGACGCCGGCGAGGCTGCCGTTGTCCTCAGGCCAATCTAGGAACGGGAACGGGTCCATCGTGCCTCCGCCTAACTGCTCGTGGTCGGGACGTCACCGGAGGTGGTCTGGGTCACCGACGACGAGGTGCCCGTGGCGGAAGGGTTTCGTGTTGGTGTTGAACTAGTGGCTAGGGGCACGGATTCGCTCGGGGAAGTTAGGGGAAATGTTCCTGGTGTTAAGGGGAGTGTAATGGAAGGTCGGGCAGCGCAGGAGCCGACGTGTAACCGGAGATCGACCGGAGCTCCGAGGCGGAGGGGCCTCGGTCGATCTCGAGAACCGAGGCTCTGCGAGCTCGATTGGGTGGCTAGGGAGTGTCTACTGGTTGTGATGAAGCTGCTTGGAGGGTGCTGGGGTGCCGGGGGGGCCTATTTATAGGCCAACGACGGTGACCCGACTCGGTCGCGCCGGTGACTCACCGTGGCGCGTGTGCAAGCACAGTGAGGTGCTGGCCGCGAAACCACGAGTTCGGGATGTGGTTTAGGACCTCCTGGTGCAACGGCCGCAGAGGGAAAGCGAGTGGGGTCGAGCCGCAGCGACCATGCATGCTCGGCCGCGTCGGGCGCGCACGGGCACGCGTCGCCTGAGCTCTTGCGCGAGGGGGAGAGGGTCCCTGGGGTAGCTTTGCACTGAATGGTTGTCGGGGGAGCGTTTGGACATAACTGGGGAGGTTGGGACCGGCCGGAGCGTCGTCCCCTTGCAGGTGGCTCTCTGCAGTGCGCCCAGAGCGCAGTTTTGGCATGCCACGGTATGCTGGCTTGCTCTGGGGCACTTGGGACGTGTACTCCATGTCCTGAGTGTTGTTGGGAGTGTGCCTAGCCGTTGTGGCTTGGTGGGAGCTCGAGCTGGTCAAGGGAGTAAGGAACACTAGTGTTGCCAGTACTGCCCTGCGGCTTAAATTGGAGTTCTTGTCACTTGTGCTTGTAGTTGGGGAGGGGCTAATTGACTGGGTGCTCAGGGTGTTCTGGTGCTCTGACCCACCAAGTTTGGGGCCTTGACGTTGGGTAAAACAGTGGCTAGGAGGGTTTTTACCTTCCTGTCAGTAGGTGTTCGACAGTGACTTGGGGTGCTTCCACTCCACCACTGGAAATGAAACTTAACAGGTTTGGTCTTGGGGTAAAAACATGGGGTTCCACCAAATCTGAGCTCCATTGAACAAGTTTGGCTTTGTAAACTTGAAAATGTCTCAAAATGACCAGTACTATCCTTTACAAAGGGAGTGTGGCCAAACAGAGTCTCACAAATCCCATCTTTGGTGTGGAGTCCTCATTTGGGGTGTCAAACACTTCTGCAAAGTTTCAGCTTCATTGGAGAAACTTTGCAATGTAGAGTTGTTCCAACTCTACTCTGGACAGAGAAGGTTTTGGGCTCATTAGGTGCACTTCCCCACCTTGGATCAAGGTGAGATTTTAGGTGAGCACCTAATATGGCTTGGGAGGGCTCCTGTAATTTTATGGGATTTTACTGAGATAATTTCCTTTGGAGACATCTCAAATAGCTAAAACAGACAGAAATGGTTTTTCAGGGTTTTACTCAAATAATATTAATATTAAATAGGGTTTTAAATCTTATATATGGAAAATATATGTCCTTCTGAGCTTCCATGAATTTATTCAGAATTTTCTAAGGCAGGAAAGCAATTTTCCTTGTGGGAATATCATTACTGGCCTTAGAAACAGACATAGATATAAAATAGGAAAATAATATTTTAAATCCCCAATTAATGTTTTTAATGAATAAAAATAATATTTGAATCAGATCACCAACTTTGGTTGGAAGTGCCACTTGGCTTCATGAGCTAGTAGTGTATCCCAACATGATGAAGGTGATCTTGATATAAAGGAAAAAGGGGTTTTGAAGAGAGCAAAATAATCAGTTTTCATAGGTTTGAGTCATCAAACAAACAAGCATACACTCAAACAAGGGTTCACATTGCACTCACAACATTATTTGAAAAAGTTTTAACAAGCTCTGATTTTTGCAACATAAAATACTTGTGGTGAAAAACAGGGTGTGACAGACGTATCCCTCTTACAAGAATCTCGTCCCCGAGATTCCTAAGCTAAGCGCTAAATACCTCGGGAAATTCTGATTGGAGATAGTCTTCACGTTCCCATGTGGCTTCTGCTTCGGTATGGTTGCTCCACTGAACCTTGAAAAACTTGATGGTGCGGCTTCTGGTGCAACGTTCGGCTTCATCCAAAATGCGGATCGGTCTCTCGCGGTAGGTAAGATCTGGTTGAAGGTCAATAGCTTGATGATCAATGCCCTTGTAAAGATCGGGATGGTTCGGCACTTGCAAACACTTCCGGAGCTGTGACACGTGGAACACATTGTGCACACCCGAAAGCTCGGGAGGTAGCTCCAACTGATAAGCTACTTCCCTGCGCCTTGCCGTGATCTTGAAGGGTCCAACGAACCTTGGAGCTAGCTTCCCCTTGACGTGGAAACGCTTGGTCCCCTTGAGAGGTGTGACTCACAAGTACACCTGGTCTCCAGGAACAAACTCCACGTTTCTGCGGCGAGGGTCCGTATAACTCTTCTGCCTTGACTTAGCTGCCTCCAAGTTCTCTCGGACAAGCTGAACCTTGTCCCCTGCTTCCTGCAGTGCTTCTGGTCCAAAAACTATTCCTTCACCGGTTTCGGACCAATTGAGCGGGGTGCGGCACTTCCGCCCATATAACGCTTCGAATGGGGCCATTTGAAGACTGGACTGGTAGTTGTTGCTGTAAGAAAACTCAGCAAACGGCAGGCAGTCTTCCCACTTGGCACCATGGGCCAAAACACAAGCGCGGAGCATGTCCTCAAGTATCTTATTTACCCTCTCGGTCTGTCCGCCCGTTTGCGGGTGGAAAGCCGTACTGAAGGAGAGTTTGGTTCTTAGAGCTTCTTGAAACTTCTTCCAGAATCTTGAGGTGAATTACGTGCCGCGGTCGGACACGATCTCTTTGGGAACTCCATGGAGACTCACCACTCGATGAATGTACAGACTGGCCAGCTGGCTGCCATCATAGGTGGTGTTGACGGGGATGAAATGGGCCACCTTGGTCAAATGATCGACTATGACCCAAATGGAGTTATGACCCTTATTCGACCGGGGCAACTCGGTGATGAAGTTCATGCCGACTTTATCCCACTTCCATTCCGGCACTTGAAGAGGTTGTAGCAATCCAGCAGGTCGCTGGTGTTCAACCTTGACTCGTTGACATACATCGCATTTAGCGACATAGGAGCCGATTTCCCTCTTCATGTCATGCCACCAGAATCGTTCTCGGATGTCTTGGTACATCTTGGTACCACCTCGATGGATAGAGTACGGCGTGTCATGAGCCTCTTGCAGGATCAAGTCCTTAAGTTTGGCCTTGTTAGGTACGCATAAGCGCTTCCCGTACCACAGTACTCCTTGCTCATCAATCGAGAATCCTGGGGCTTTGCCTTCTCGCACCTTCCTCTTGAGGCCTTCGATACTCTTTTGCCCCTTCTAGGCTTCCTTGATGTCGTCTGCCAGAGTAGGCTTGACTTCGAGGTTGGCGAGGTACCCTGGTTTGACTATCTCAAGTCTGAAGCCCTCCATCTCTTCATACAAGACGGGTAACCTTTCCTTGAGCGTGACGTTCAAGGAGCCTGCCTTCCCGCTCAAGGCATCGGCTACCACGTTCGCCTTGCCGGGATGGTACTGAATGTTGAGGTCGTAATCCTTGATTAACTCAAGCCATCTCCGCTGTCTCATATTCAGCTCCCTTTGAGTGAAGATATATTTCAGACTTTTGTGGTCTGTATATATCTCACATCGCTTTCCCAGAAGGTAATGTTGCCACGTCTTCAGAGCATGCACTTCAGCTGCTAGCTCGAGATCATGGGTGGCGTAGTTCTCCTCATGCAGTCCCAGTTGCCATGACAAGTACGCCACGACCCTGCCATCTTGCATCAGGACTCCACCGAGCCCGGTTCCAGAGGCATCACAATATATCACGAATTCCTTGTTGATGTCTGGGTAGCCAACACCGGGGCGGTAGTTAGCCTCTTCTTCAACTCCTGGAAGCTTGCTTCACACGCTGGTGTCCACTCGAACTTCCGGCCTTTCCTCAAGAGCTGAGTCATAGGTCGGGCGATGCTGGAAAATCCTTCGACAAACTTGCGGTAGTATCCCGCGAGCCCGAGGAAACTCCTGACATCCTTCACGTCCTTTGGTGATTCCCAGTTGGTCACTGTAGTAATCTTGGACTGATCCATGGCCAAACCGCGTGCCGTCAGGGTATGACCCAGAAATCCAACTTCGTTCAGCCAGAACTGACACTTGCTGAATTTGGCATAAAGTTGGTGCTCTCGAAGCTTTCCTAGAACTAGCCTCTAGTGTTGCTCATGCTCCTCTTCGGACTTGGATAAGATTAATATGTCATCGATGAACACGACGACAAACTTGTCCAAATATTCCATGAAGACCTTGTTCATGAGGTACATGAAGTAGGATGGGGCATTAGTCAAACCGAAGGGCATGACAGTGCATTCATATAGACTGTACCTGGTCACGAATGCAGTCTTGGGTATATCTTCGGGTCGGATCTTCAACTGGTAGTATCCCGATCGAAGATCGATCTTGGAAAATACCCTGGCCCCGTTTAACTGGTCAAACAGGTCTTCGATCTTGGGGAGCGGGTACTTGTTCTTAATTGTGACTTCATTAAGAGAACTGTAGTCGACACATAGTCGAATGGTACCATCCTTCTTTGAAACAAATAGAACAGGTGATCCCCAAGGTGACGCACTCGAACGGATTAACCCTTTCCTGAGTTGCTCATCCAGCTGTTTCTTCAGCTCTGCCAGCTCTTCGGAACCCATCCTGTAAGGCTTTTTATATATAGGCCTTGATCCGGGCATGAGCTCAATGATGAACTCGATGTCTCGGTCAGGAGGCATTCCGGGTAGCTCGTCAGGAAAGACGCCCGGGTATTCACAGACTATAGGCACTTGATCAAGCTCTATCTCGGATAGACTGTTGACTCAAGATGCGTGAGCCGATACTGGCTCGGAGACAAACTTGACCTTGACCCCTTGGTTGCTTATCATGGTAATGGCCCTGTTGGCACAGTCCAAAAGACTCTAGTGCTTGGCCAACCAATCCATGCCAAGGATTACTTCTACACCTTGCGATTTAAGCACAATGAGGCCTGCCAAGAAACTTGTCCCATTGATAACTATCTCGACCCTTCTACACCCTAGGTTGGTCCTCAATACTGCTCCCGGGGTTTGAATTGCCATCTGCCCACGGAGTAAAGTGGGTTTTAAACCACAATTCTCCGCAAACCCTTGAGTAACAAAAGAATGCGAGGCACCACAATCAAACAACACTTTTGCTGGAGTTGAGTTGACGAGGAACGTACCCAGAATGCAGTCCGGGTCTTCCTGTGCTTCTTTTGCAGTGATGTGATTGATCCGGCCCCTGCCATTGAACTGTTGGTTGCGGGGGGCCTGGTTCCTTCCTGGTGCACCTTGACCGGGGTTGGGTGCATTGGGACGCGGTGCGTCGGGTTTCTTGTTGGGGCACTGCCTGGAATAGTGCCCAGTCTGATCACAGCCAAAGTAGGTGACTTGTCCCGGAGGGTTGGTCTTGACTCCACCGTTGTTCGGCGGGTTGACTATTGGCTTGGCTTGTTGCTGAGGCTGATAATTCTGGCGGAACACCGTATACTTGTACTGCTGCTGCTGAAAGTTGGGTCTTGCAGGTGCTGACTGCCATGGTCTTGGTCTTGCGTTACCGGGTCCTCCACTGCCTATCAGTTTGCGCTTGCAGGTGTCATCCATCGCACGACGCTTGTCTTCCAGCATAAGCACCTTGTTAACCAGCTCGCTGAAAGTCTGGCAGTCGCAAACGACCAGCTGGTATTGCAGGGACTGTTGTAACCCTTCCATGAAGCGTTCCACCTTAGCGGCCTCAGTGTTAACATCTTCAGGCGCGTACCTCGACAAGAGGTTAAACTTCTGCAGGTACTCCTTAACAGTTCCACTGCCCTGCCTCAAGGCTCGGAATTCCCGCTTCTTAATGGTCATCAGTCCAGGAGGAATGTGAGCCGCGAGAAATCCTTCCTTGAACATCTCCCACGTGATGACTTGCCCTATCCGCATGATCTGGAATCCATCCCACCATGCCCTGGCGGTGCCTCCAAGACAGTGAGAAGCATAAAGGACCTTCTCATGATCATCGGTGCACTTGACCAGCGCAAGGAGGTCTTCAATGGTGCGAATCCAGTCATCAGCGTCCAGGGGTTCAGTTGACTCCGTGAATATGAGAGGCGTAGTCCGCATGAACTCAGAAAGAGTAGAGCGAGCACCGCCATTCCCATTCCTCGGCGGGTTGTCCACCAGGACTTGAGTCAGCTGCTGGATAGCGGCATTGCTGGCTTGACGCTCCTCCCGAAGAGCTTGAAGGAACTGAGCCATCGTCAAGTTCTCAGGAGGAGGTGGTGGCGGAAGGTCTCTAGGCTGCTCGTGGTGACCTCCAGCGTGAGCTTCTCCTTCGGTTCCGTGTGGCGTCCCTGAGGAGCCGGCGCCGGGGTTGCCGAAGGTACTGTTGCGGGTTGCGTTCACCATCCTGTCATAGAAACAGACAGGTCAAAATGCCACCTTGCTCGGGAATACAAGGATTCGTTCCTAGTAAGAGGGGGTCCAATACGTGCATGTGCCAAGTTTTCAAAACCAAAGTTTTTGACAGACTGGAAATTGCATTCATCACAACTAGGTGATGTAGTCACTTACAGGCTGCCTACGGCAATAGGTGACTTACATCAAACAGACATACGCAAATTAGAAACGGATACATGGATACCCTATGCTCGGGGTACTCCTAATTGCCTACGCTAAAACCTACGTGGCGGACTGCTCGGTCTCAAAGGCGGACTCAACAGGATCCTCATTTTCATCAACATCTTCTTCCTTTATAGGAGTGGAAGAAAGAATCCGCACATCACGGCGTCTCTTGGGCGAGGCGGCGAAGATCTTAGTGTACTCTTCTGCTGTCAGGCGGCGACTCCGACGAGGGACTGCCTGGATGGGTAACACACCACCCCTAGTGGCAACAGCTGCCCTCCCTTCAGGTGCGCCTGCCTTCTTTTCTTTGCGGTTATGCATCTTCTCAGTGTGGAGCATGCCCTCGACTAGGTGCAGCTCTTGGCGAAGCTTGACTGATTCCTTAACAAGGAAGTGTGTCAGGGTGTCCGACGAGAGACTGAAGTAGGTCTGAAACCTTAATGGCATTCCATCCTCCGTGGCTGGGGTGAGTGTCCAACTCCCATCCACTCCTTCCTTAATGAAAGGTAGGTGACGAGTGACAGGCTCATTAGCCATCTCAGGGAGGATGCTGCGGAGTTGCACGAGCTCCTCTCGTGCAGCTACCTCTACTGCCAACATCAGTTCTCCCATATGTGGTCCTTCGAAGAACCAACTAGACGGGGAGTCATTAGCCTTTACTATCACGTCCACGTGATATTCCTTGGTGTCGGCGTTGACACAGTGCTCGTGGTAGAGGAAGATGGGTGTGCGTCGTACGTGGCACTTCTCGAGACAGTCCACCAGGAGTAGTGGAAAGCCGGTCTCCAGAAGCGTCTCAGGTACGGCAGTCATCTACAAGGCATAGGAGAGAAGTCAGAAGGTTGTATGTGCAAAAGTCTTGTGCAAGGCTGGCGTTCTAACGCTCTCGGTTAACGTCCATGCTATCTAAGGCTTCCTATAGTCAGGATGGCTCTGATACCAGTTCTGTGCGGACCCCGGCTAGCAAGTCGAGTTCGCCGTGCCCAGTGACCCCAAGGATCAATGTTCACTGAACACAGATACTGAATAATAGAGTCTTACATCCAAGTACCGAAATTATTACATCGAACGACCAGAAGGTCGGGTTCAATAGCAAGGCCTAAAGCCAATTAAACGGATACATCGAGTAGCGGAAACTCGTAAGGGCTAAGCGGTGCCCATGCCATCAAGCCTACACCGACAGGCATTCTGACTTGGAAGCGTCCTAGATCGCAGGTTCGTCTCCGACAGCGTACTCATCGCCAAACTCCGGTCCTTCCATGTCTGGTCAATAACATAACCAGTGGCAAGCCAATGAGTACTTTGAATGTACTCGCCAACAGCCCATCATATGAATATATATGGTAAGGAATAACAGTAACATGTATCTTTAGTGGAATGCAATGTGGTGGCATGATCAGGTATATGCAAAAAGTTAAAGAATTACTTTTGAAGAACAGGTTACACATATTGACATATCTGACAAGGGTTGAACACACCGGGTTCACCCTATATGCCAAGTCATCGGACTTGTCATAACCTCAAGGTATTAATGAGGGCTAAACCATCCGGGTTTACCCTATATGCCAAGTCATCGAACTTGATCATATTATTGTGATTATCATAACAACACCTTTTTAACACCACACACACACACACTTTTGGTTTATGCGGAAACACTGGACGTAGTTTAAGCAGCACCACCCAACTGTCCTTGACCGTGGATACGGCTATTCGAATAGTGTAGAGGTAGTACGCTGGACCCACGAGAAACGGGAAACTTCCGTGTCATCGACGACTCGCGGTATATCACATATAGCCGAGGTAAGTACCCGATCATCATCTTTCCCGTGACGATACTAGACAAAGAGGTCCACTCGATTGGTACCCAGCCCACATATTGTACGTCTTACAAGCACCGACTCTGGACCGTATCAACCATGCAGGGACCAACGGTGTGCCTGGAACTCATAATAATGGCATAGTCGTCCTACCTGGCACGACCCCATCACGAGAGTGACACCGATCACTCTCGCCACTAGTAATGTGGCTCCTTGCTAGTACCGACCAGAGTAATCAACAAAGCCCCGTCCCATAAAGGGGTATCGTGGTCATACTGGTAAGGTTGGGACGGTCAACACAACATAAATCTAATCCCATTTTCGAAACCATACTCACACCAAAATCACCGGTGCATCACTTCACCAAAAGTGGTCACCAACTCCTCATCACCCTCGGGCATTAGTGGCACCCGACGGGGTTTTCATAAATTCTTTATTTAACTCATCATCATGCTTGTGATAATATGCTTTATCATTACTTGTCAACATGGTATAACATGACCCTCACGGGGTAGGGTCAAGCTCAATGCAATGATCTTACTTTACTAGTCAGCATGACAGTAGCATGATCCTCATAGATGGTAGGGTCAGCTCATCATGTTTGTGCTCCGAGGAGCCATGTGAATATCATTACTATCAATGCAAGTGCTTCGAAGAAGCCTTCGGTACCATCACCACAATGATGAACCGGCATCGTGATCACATGCAACGGGAAAATACTTGCTATACTAGCATGCATCATTTTATATACTTAAGTCATGGCAAAAGGGCTGCTTGCCTTGGTCAGCTAGGTATCCGGGGTCTTCGAGGTCTTCCGCTCCGGATCCTCCGTCACTCGGTAACTCTACCGTCGAGAAGGGAATAAATAAATACTAGCTCTCACTAAAACAGATCACAAAGTGCTTTTAAAAATGTTGCAAGGCTTGAATAAATTTAGTTTATTATTTTGGAAAATGTTTCCTATAGTTTTATTAGCTAAGCATATTTATATAAAAGCAAACAGAAGTAAACAAGTGCTTTTTAATATCATTTTATTATATCAAAATAGTTTCTGTTTTTGATAAATGTCAACTATTACAGAATAAAATACTACTCATTTTTAGAAAATTGCTGGTGGAAGAATTATATTTTTCTACTGGCTAAATCTTTTTATAAAAATCATTTAAGTTACTGGATTAAAATAAAAGGAAAAGGCCAGGGGAACAGATCCAGCCGGCCCAGCCAGCAGGCCTGGCCACTAGGCGCGTGCGGGCCAGGTTCAAACTTGACCTGTGGGCCCCTAGGGTCAGCGTCAGCGGCTGCCCGCGCTGGCTGCCCCAGGACAACGAAAGGTGGGCTCCACCTGTCGGGTCCTTCTCCTACCTCCAGCCAGAGAGGTGGAGATGGACGTCGGCGAGGCTGCCGTTGTCCTCAGGCCGATCTAGGAACGGGAACGGGTCCCTCGTGCCTCCACCTATCTGCTCGTGGTCGGGACATCACCGGAGGTGGTCTGGGTCGCCGGCGACGAGGTGCTCGTGGCGGAAGGGTTTCGGGTTGGTGTTGAACTAGGGGCTAGGGGCACGGATTTGCTCGGGGAATTTAGGGGAAATGTTCCTGGTGTCAAGGGGAGTGTAATGGGAGGTCGGGCAGCGCAGGAGCCGACGTGTAATCGGAGATCGACCGGAGCTCCGAGGCGGAGGGGCCTCGGTCGATCTCGATCACGGGGGTATGCGAGCTCGATTGGGTGGCTAGGGAGTGTCTACTGGTTGTGCTGAAGCTGCTTGGAGGGTGCTGGGGTGCCGGGGGGACCTATTTATAGGCCAACGACGGTGACCCGACTCGGGCGCGCTGGTGACTCACCGTGGCGCGTGTGCGAGCACAGTGAGGTGCTGGCCGTGAAACCACGGGTTCGGGACGTGGTTTAGGACCTCCTGGTGCAACGGTCGCAGAGGGAAAGCGAGTGGGGTCGTGCCGCAGCGACCGTGCATGCTCGGCTGCGTCAGGCGCGCACGGGCACGCGTCACCTGAGCTCTTGCGCGAGGGGGAGAGGGTCCCTGGGGTAGCTTTGCATTGAATGGTTGTCGGGGGAGCGTTTGGACATAACTGGGGAGGTTGGGACTGGCCGGAGCGTCATCCCCTTGCTGGTGGCTCTCTGCAGCGCGCCCAGAGCGCAGTTTTGGCATGCCATGGCATGATGGCTCGCTCTGGGGCACTTGGGACATGTCCTCCATGTCCTGAGTGTTGCTGGGAGTGTGCCTAGCCGTTGTGGCTTGGTGGGAGCTCCAGCTGGTCAAGGGAGCAAGGAACACTAGTGTTGCCAGTATTGCCCTGCGGCTTAAATTGGAGTTCTTCTCACTTGTGCTTGGAGTTCGGGAGGGGCTAATTGACTGGGTGCTCAGGGTGATCTGGTGCTCTAACCCACCAAGTTTCGGGCCTTGACATTGGGTAAAACAGTGGCTAGGAGGGTTTTTACCTTCTTGTCAGTAGGTGTTCGACAGTGACTTGGGGTGCTTCCACTCCACCACTGGAAATGAAACTTAACAGGTTTGGTCTTGGGGTAAAAACATGGGGTTCCACCAAATCTGAGCTCCATTGAACAAGTTTGGCTTTGTAAACTTGAAAATGTCTCAAAATGACCAGTACTGTCCTTTACAAAGGGAGTATGGCCCAACAGAGTCTCACAAATCCCATCTTTGGTGTGGAGTCCTCATTTGGGGTGTCAAACACTTCTGCAAAGTTTCAACTTCATTGGAGAAACTTTGCAATGTAGAGTTGTTCCAACTCTACTCTGGACAGGGAGGGTTTTGGGCTCATTAGCAGCACTTCCCCACCTTGGATCATGGTGAGATTTTAGTTGAGCACCTAATATGGCTTGGGAGGGCTCCTGTAATTTTATGGGATTTTACTGAGATAATTTCCTTTGGAAACGTATCAAAAAGCTAAAACAGACAGAAATGGTTTTCAGGGTTTTACTCAAATAATATTAATATAAAATAGGGTTTAAAATCTTATATATGGAAAATATATGTCCTTCTAAGCTTCCATGAATTTACTCAGAATTTTCTAAGGCAGGAAAGCAATTTTCCTTGTGGGAATATCATTACTGGCCTTAGAAACAGACATAGATATAAAATAGGAAAATAATATTTTAAATCACCAATTAATGTTTTTACTGAATAAAAATAATATTTGGATCAGATCACCAACTTTGGTCGGAAGTGCCACTTGGCTTCATGAGCTAGTAGTGTATCCAAACATGATGAAGGTGATCTTGATATAAAGGAAAAAGGGGTTTTGAAGAGAGCAAAATAATAAGTTTTCATAGGTTTGAGTCATCAAATAAACAAGCATACACTCAAACAAGGGTTCACATTGCACTCACAACATTATTTGAAAAAGTTTTAACAAGCTCTGATTTTTGCAACATAAAATACTTGTGGTGAAAAATAGGGTGTGACACATGAGGACTCTCAGAGTTGAGGGTTCGGACCGTTTCGATAACCACGCCAAGTCACTGGTCTTATCCACTCCAACGGTCATATTATTTAAGGGCATTAGTGTCAAATCATGTCGGGATGCTGCCAGGCTATAAATAGCCACCCCCCACAACCACTAGCTGGTTGGCTGCTCCGTTAGAAACTGACACTTGTCATAAGAGCAACCCAAATTCCTTAGAGTCTTCGAGAGTAATTCATCAGTGAGGAAATACACCACCCACCGAAACCACAAACCAAACCTAGTGATTGAGCATCACCGAAGAAGTTATTCCTGTGTGGGACTGAAGCCTTTTACCTTTGAGGACTGTGCATCCTCCACACGGTTAGGCGTCATGGTCTAGAGCTTTCCAGCAGTCAATTGTGGATCGCCGGGTGACGAAGTTTGTGAGGGTTTGGAAGTCTGCCCTGAAGACTTACCACGAGTGTTGGGCGAGGACTGTGTGTCCTTAGCTCAAGGAGAATACGGTAGGGACTGTGTGTCCCGGGACTGGGTGTCCTTTGGTTTCAATACCAAGCCGCTCCAAACCAGATGTACGACTGTCACAGCAGTTGGAACTGGGTCATCAACGACTGTCTTCACTGAGAAACGGGTTCTAATTCCTCAACTCTTTACTTTCCCTGTATTATGTGTTGATGACTTTCACTATGATTGTTTGAAGAATATGCTGAAGACTTTCTCTGAATTTCCTCAACCCCAAATTCTTCACATTAGTTAATCCTCATCTGTATTCTGTGTGCCTGCTCACTGTGCAATCTGTTTTCACATTCTTCACTCTGAAATACTGCGGTTGTGAACGTTTGCACGTCTGATCCTTTACTGTTTCCGTTGTAAGTTAGTCATCAGTGAGGAATTTCCTCAAAAGGAATTTCCTCGGTGATGAAATTCTAAAAATCTCCTATTCACCCCCCCCCCCCCTCTAGTCGATATAACGCACTTTCAATTGGTATCAGAGCAAGGTACTCCATTGTTCTGTGTGATTTTGGTTTAACCACCTGGAGTTTTAGTTATGTCGACTGCAGGCATGTTTAAGGTGACTGCAGCATGTCCTACCTACGAAGGTAAGAACTTTCCCTTCTCGAAGAACAAAATGCAAATGCATCTTCAAGCTATTGATAATGATCTCTGGTATATTGTGGAAAATGGCGTCCCCACCATCTCTGCCAGTGTCACTGCGCCTGATGTGAAGAAATTCAAGCAACTCGATTCTCAAGCGAAGAATATCATCTGTGGCCATCTGAGCCCAGGCCAGTTTGGAAGAGTAAGTGCTTTGGGCTCTGCAACACTGATCTGGGAGAGACTGTGCAAGGTAAATGAAGGAGTATCAACCCAGCGTGACTCTCCTGTTGATATTCTTCGCAATCTCTTCAATCGCTTCAAGAGACATGACAATGAAAGCTGCCAAGACACCTTTGATCGCCTCACTGACATATCAAATGAACTGCAAGCACTGGGAGCTCGAGACATCACTGATCACGAAGTTGTGAAGAAACTGCTGAGATCTTTGGATTCTTCATTTGATACTTTAGTTCTGATGATTCAAGAAAGACCAGACTACAAGATGCTGGATCCAGCTAATATACTTGAAAGGCTAAATACTCATGAATTCCAGCTAGAAGAAAGAGAGATCTATATGGACAAAGCTATTCCAGACCACGTGCACTGAAGGCTAGAGCAATTTCCTCATCTGAACAAGAAGACACAGATGACAGCATTTGTGACCCTGAAGAATTTGGACAAGAGCTTGCAATTCTCGTGAGGAAATTCCACAGATTTACACGACGTGGCCAGTTCGGTAAATCTTCAAGAAGAGACATGAGGAAATCAGAATCTTCATCTGAGGACTACAAGAAACGAACCTGTCACAAGTGCAAGAAATCAGGTCATTACATTGCTGATTGACCCCGTTGGGGAAAGGAATCAAAGAAGAAGAAATACAAGGATGACAGTTCTGATGACTCTAAGAAGAAGAAGAAATCTTCAAAATCCTCATCTTCAAAGCCCTCATCACACAAGAAGACTAGTTTCAGAAAGGCTCGGGCACTTATTGGCAAGGAAATGGACTCCGAGGCAGAATCAGAGGAAGGTGATGAAGAAGAAGGTTCTGAAGAAGACTCGGAATCGGGACAGGCTAGTCTTGCACTAGCAACCACTTTCGTCAGCAAGTCAATCTTCAATCTTGAAGAAAATGATTGCACCATCCATACTGATGACTATGCTGATGACTTCGCTCCAACCTATTGCTTCATGGCAAAGGGTTCGAAGGTACCAAATAATGCCTCCTCCTCTGATTCAAGTGACTGTGAACCTAATGATTATAAGAAACCCAGTTACAGTAAACTTGCTATCATTGCCACTAAACAACAAACTGCTCTGGAAAAACTTCAGAAACTGTTAGACAAAAGTGATGATCTGTTGAATGATGAAATGAACCTTACTCAAATCCTCACTGATGGCATGAAAACTCTTCAGTCAAGATTTGATAATCTTCAGGATCGTTATGATACACTCCTCACTGATCATGAGAAGCTTTCCTATGAATTTCTTCAAAGGAAGCTTGATCTTGAGAAGCTGAGGATGTCTCATGATGATCTTCGTATGGAAAATGATTCATTACTAGCTCAACAGATCAGCGCTAGTCAAGTTGAATTTATTCCTCCATGTCTTAAATGCATTGAACGCGAAACTGCTAATTCCTCACCAGAATCATCAAATGCTACCATTGCTACAAATTCTTCAACTACACCTATGGTGTCTATTTCCTCACTTGAGGAAAACACAAATGTTACTGATGAAAATGCAGGGTTGAAGGAATTGTACGTGATAGGCATGTACAAAAGTATCAAAGGACATCAAACCCTTTGTGATGTGCTCAAAAACCAGATCTTGAACAGGAACCCGTGGAAAGATGGAATTGCCTTTGAGAGGAAATTAAATGCTGATGGATCTTATTGGAAACCTGAGCAGTATCCCAAAACCTCATGGGTTGCTGCTACTGGGCCTCCATTTGATCCATCTAATCTAACTGGCTTTTCATGTGAATTATCCTATTCCTCGGATGAGTCATTTGACTCCAACTATAAACTGTTCAAGAATCAATCTGGTGAAGTATTTGCTCGATATGTTGGAACTAACTGCAGGAATGGCCCTCCTCTGAGGAAAATCTGGGTTCCCAAAAGCTGCCTTGAAAATCTTCAGGTGAATGTCCTCATGACACCACCACTGAAGAATCTGAACCCCAGATCAAATTCCTCAGGAGGACCAAAGTCTTCAAGAGGATCAAAATCCTCAACTGGTCAAAACCATGCTCGTACCCGTGCTTATGTTTCTAACATGCAGGGAAACTACAAGGAATATGAATATGAGCGTTACTCCTCAAATCATTATGTTCATAAATCCTCAAACCAGTTCTCTGCATATTCATATATGTACTTTAATCCCCCTACTGTAAAGAGAAGTGCATTGGCTTCAATGCCACCTTTCTCATATGGTGCTCGCAGGATGATGAACGCTTTGCCACCCCTTCAGATGTGGGTGGTGAAGAAATCGAACTAATCACTTCTGCAGGTCAGGTCTCGAGATGAAAATCATCATCTGAAGAATTTGTTGGAGACCTGAGGAAACGCTTGATAGGACGCAAGCTAATGATTGATGAAATAGAAATATTTCACATGTCCTTACATTTCTGTTATGATGAAATTACTGATCTGATGAAATTAGTATCATATTCTTCAAATCTGAAGCATATGAGATGGTAAGCTGTACTAATTCATCTACATGATGACAAACCCAAGAATACTGAGTGGGTTCTTGATAGTGGCTGCACACATCACATGACTGGTGATAAAAGCTTACTCATGAATATGCCACTAACTCCATCACCTCTGAAGCAAATCACATATGCTGACAAAGGTAAAAGCAAGGTATTGGGACTTGGCAATGTGGCTATTTCCAAGGATAGGCATATGGACAAAGTGATGCTTGTTGAATCCCTTGGTTTTAACCTTATGTCAGTCTCGATGCTTTGTGATCTAGATATGATTGTCATCTTTGGTAGATATAGATGTGTAGTCATCATGGAATCTGACAGATCCAAAGTCTTCGAAGGTGTAAGAAGAGGGGATTTGTACATTGTTGATTTCTCTACAGGTCCTCAACCAGCCACTTGCTTACTAGCAAAAACCTCAGAAGGATGGATGTGGCACCGAAGACTAGGTCATGCAGGCATGAGGAATTTGCACACGCTCGCGAAGAAGAAGCATGTCATCGGCATAAATCAGTCAAATTCCTCAAGGATCATCTCTGCGGTGCTTGTGAATCTGGGAAAATGACGAGATCCAAGCATCCCTCTAAAACCATCATGACCACTACACGTCCATTCGAATTGCTTCATATGGATTTATTTGGACCTACTCACTATGCCACACTAACCAATGCAGCATCTTTATATGGCTTCGTCATAGTTGATGATTATTCCATATATACTTGGGTGCATATCATAGTGTATAAAACTGAAGTGCAGGAAATCTTCAAACGATTTTCTTCAAGGGCCTCGACGAACTTTGGCATCAAGATCAAACATATCAGGAGTGATAACGGAACCGAGTTCAAAAACACTGGTCTTGATGATTATCTTGATGAACTTCGTATTACTCACGAATTGTCTGCTCCTTACACTCCTCAGCAGAATGGTGTCGTCGAAAGGAAGAACGGGACTCTGTTTGAAATGGCTAGAACTATGTTGAAGAATATCAGACTCCTCGTCGCTTTTGGCCTGAAGCAATCAACACTGCATGCCATATCATCAATAGGGTATATCTTCACAAATTCCTCAAGAAAACCTCATATGAACTCCTCACTGACAAGAAACCCAATGTAAGTTATTTCAAAGTCTTCGGTGCAAAATGCTGGATTAGGGATCCTCACCATAGCTCAAAATTTGCACCTAAGGCACATGAAGGTTTTATGCTCGGTTATGGGAAGGACTCGCACACTTACAGAGTCTTCAACAACTATCACAACAAAGTTGTTGAGACTGTAGATGTGCGGTTCGATGAAACTAATGGCTCGCAAAGAGAGCAATTGCCTTCTGATCCAGATAAGTTGTCTCCTGAGGAAGCAATAAAGCTTAAGCCTACTGAAAACATTGTCCCCACTGAGGAAATTGGTGAAGAAACGATCCCCATCGCTGATAAAAACCAAGAAGATGCTCCTGAGGAAATTGCACCAGCACCACTTCCTCATCCGAGACAAAATCCTCAACCAGCTCATCCGAGGATTGCAAACGAAGTAGAACTTGACAAAATCCTCAACGACATCAACGCGCCAGGTCCTCTCACTCGCTCAAAAGCTTCACACTTAGTTAACTTTTGTGGGCACTTTTCCTTTGTATCCATCACAGAACCCTCAAAATTTGCTGAGGCTTTTCTGGAACCGGAGTGGGTCCAAGCTATGCAAGACGAACTTCTTCAATTCAAGCTGAATGACGTATGGGAGCTCATCAAACGACCAGATCCTCGCAAGCACAACATCATCAGCACCAAGTGGATTTTCCGTAACAAGCAAGATGAGGACGGTCAAGTGGTGAGGAACAAGGCACGACTTGTAGCCCAAGGCTACACCCAGGTTGAAGGAATAGATTTCGATGAAACTTTTGCACCTGTTGCTAGACTTGAAGCTATTCGAATACTACTTGCTTATGCTAATCATCATAACATCACCTTATATCAAATGGATGTGAAAAGTGCATTCCTCAATGGTAAGCTTGAGGAAGAAGTATATGTTGCTCAACCCGCAGGTTTTGAGGATCCAAAGAACCCAGACAAAGTCTTCAGACTCAAAAAGGCTCTGTATGGCCTCAAGAAAGCCCCTCGGGCATGGTATGATACATTGAAGGAATTCCTCATGAAGAAAGGCTTCAAACCTGGTTCACTCGATCCAACTCTTTTCAAAAAATCCTATGATAATGAGCTGTTTGTATGTCAAATATATGTCGATGATATCATATTTGGCTGTACTGACAAAAGATACAGTGATGAATTTGCCTACATGATGAGTGAAGAATATCAGATGTCCATGATGGGGGAGCTGAAATTCTTCTTAGGTCTTCAAATTCGTCAACAAAGCAATGGAATCTTCATATCTCAGGAGAAATACCTCAAGGATGTTCTGAGGAAATTCGACATGCACGAATGCAAAGGTGCCAAGACTCCAATGCCTACCAACGGCCACCTCGGCACTGATGAAAATGGTAAAGATTTCGATCAGAAGGTATATCGTTCTATGATTGGCTCTTTATTGTATCTATGTGCATCTAGGCCAGATATAATGCTTAGTGTTTGCATGTGTGCACGTTTTCAAGCAAAACCGAAGGAATCACACCATAAGGTTGTGAAACATATTCTTCGATACTTAGCTCACACACCAACACTAGGATTATGGTATCCCAAGGGCTCCAATCTTCATCTGGTAGGGTATTCTGATTCAGACTATGTTGGTGACCGTGTGGATCGCAAGTCAACTTCTGGCACATGCCATTTCCTCGGAAGATCACTAGTTTGCTGGTCCTCAAAGAAGCAGAACTGCGTATCACTCTCCACTATCGAAGCTGAGTACATTGCTGCTGGTTCTTGCTGTGCTCAATTGCTATGGATGAAGCAAACCCTCAAGGACTACGGCATCAACATGAAGAATGTGCCTCTCTACTGTGACAATGAGAGTGTTATCAAGATTGCATACAACCGAGTACAGCACTCGAAGACCAAGCACATCCAGATTCGTCATCATTTTCTTCGGGACCATGTCCTCAAGGGCAATATCCTCATCGACCATGTGAAGACTGATGATCAACTGGCAGATATCTTCACTAAGCCCTTGGATGAGAAAAGGTTTTGCAAGTTGCGGTGTGAGCTAAATATCTTAGAGTCTTCAAATGATTTGTTAAAACATGCACACATCCTAACACTTATGCAAAGTTGATAACTTAGATGTGCAACACATGATGAATCGATTTTCTTCAACTGATGAAGAATGTCACTCTGAATGTGAAGAAATTAACGAAGAAATTGATTCTCAGGGCCCTACGACAATTGTACGCGGCGTCTGTAATCAACATTCTTATATGGTGGGTCACGCCACCGCCCAATGTGAAATTCCTCAAGTTGATTTTCTTCAAATGATCAATTTCCTCACGATGCGTTTTTCTTCAAAACAGTTGTTCTTCATTGTGATGATTTATTACAAAATATTCAAAAACACTTGATGACTTTCATTTGACTAGATAGACTGTGATTTCTAGTCCTCAACAGCATTCACTTATTGCTATTTCTTCAAGTTGATGTTTCTGCTAAGTGAATGTGATCGGACCCTACTTTCCCTCCATGCTATACTCATCCAGTCTATTCAATTCTTCATATACGTTCTACTTGAAACTTTGTTCAAAATCCTCACTGCGTCCTTGTCAGCTGATGATTTTGTAACAAAAATCCTCAAATCTTCAAAAATTGTTTCTTTAAAGACACAGTAACTGAACCCCCACTTCCCACGATCGGATAACCACGATCTCCGCTATCTCCACCGCATCGTACGGGACCTACACGTGTCCTGCGGAGACGTAGAGGCAGGGTCTATTTGGTCCAACATTCTCGCGCCAACAGTAACTTTTGGCTATAAATATGTCCATATCCCCCTCGGCATCCTCTTCTTCGCCTCATAGCTCTCCTGCCACAGCACACTCCACCGAACCCTAGCGCCACCGCTGGTAGTCTCGCCGCCGGTGAGGAAGAGCTTCACTGCCTCGACTTCTCCGTCGCCGGAACCACGCCGGAGTCTGACCATCTTCGTCCGCCGCCGCCGTAGACGTCCTCTATCGCCGAGTTAGGGTGCATTGGACACTCGAGCGAAGAGCCTCTCCACACACAACTTTCTGTGTTCTTCGTGCGCACCTTCCAGGGTAAATATATCCCATTTTTACAGCAAGATTAGATCTAAAATTTTACATCTTCTATGTGAAATCTGTTTTTCCTCAAGATACGATGCGCACATGATTCCTCAAACACTACCTATCACCACAATCATTGATGAACTATGCTAAGCGTCTAAGATTTTTACGAGATTCCTCAATTGTGCAAATTTTCGGATCTGTACAACTCTAGAACCCAAGAACAGTATGCTTAGGCAAATTCCTCAACCACTGGTTATATTCCTCAAACTGTCAAACTTTTTCATTTTCTTCAAATCTGAGAACGCATATGACCTCTCCAAATTCCTCGCGACTATACTCTGTTCACAGGTACACACATGTCAGCTGATGAATCTCTCGGTTCTCATCACATTAAATCATTTGCGGCGTTTCTGGAAGAAACTCTTCAAGGCTCATCAAAATCCTCAAGAGTTCAAAATCATGAGCAAAATCCTCAACTCAAGAAAATGGAGGAAGACAGAAAATAGAAGGGAAGAAAGAAACTTGAGCAAAACACAATTGCTGATATCCCTGAGGACATTTACTTGGACTATTGCACGCCTGAGGAAAATGAGACAATGGCCAAGAGAAAGATACGGCTGCAGAAGATTGAACGCCGATGGGCGAAGGAATGGAAGGAGTACCGGTTTGTGACTCCCAAATATGCGAAGAAATTCGCTCTGAAGCCTCCTGACAGAAGGGCTCCACTTGAGGATCATCAAGAAGCACATCCCTCAAGCCTCATGACCATTGATGACTATCTAGATGAGAAAGAAAAGCATCTGGCCAAGCTCAAGAAGCAGGCAGAAGCTGCAATGAGGAAATTTAATGAATCCTCAGCTGCTGCCTCAGGTGCTGCTAATTCCTCAGCTACAGAAACCTCAGGCTCAGAAATTCCTCAAATGCAGTCTGTGCCATCAAAGCCAAGGGCTCCAAAGCCTCAAGAGAAGTCTGCTCAGGCTTCTGTCACAAAACCTTCAACACCAAAAACCCTCATTACCAAAACCTTCAACACCAAAACTATTAGCGCCAAAGCCCTCAGCACCAATCTCCTCAGTACCAAAATCCTCAGCTCCACCTCCAAAGCCTCACGAGAAACCAGTACAGAAACAAGTCGTGAAGCCTACGACCGCCAGCTCCAGCTCCTCACTCCCAGCTGCAACCAGCTCGGAGACAAAGTCTTCAACACCTCCTGCGAAGACTTTGGTCACTACTGAACGTGCACCTCTACCCAGCCCCAGCAAAATCATCACAGTCCCGTCTGCATCAGAGGGAAGTGATGAATTTGATGATGAAACTCTGCAAGCCATTATCAGAAACAAGCAAGAAAGAGTAGCTCAAGCATCAGGCAGTGCCATTCCTCTGGCCATGGACCCCAAGGTCCTCCTTGACTACATCAATATCTGGTATGAGGACCCAAACACTCCTATTGATGATTTTAAACTTCCCCCTGGCATCAGCCACATGGTGGCCACTTTCATAAATGAAGCCAAGTGGAAAGAACAGCAGGCCAGGCATGCAAAGGTTGCAAAGATCAAAAAGGAGAAATTCCTCAGGCAAAATCTCCTCAAACTGACTCCTGATGCACTGGTGACAACACAGGCAGAGCTGTAGAAATTGACTGACAAGTACGCCAAGTTGTCAGATCGCAAAAGCCTCAAGAGCAATTTCATCAAGCTGGCCACTAGTGATGTTGATGATTACAACAAGAAGGCCGCACCCCCAGCACCAACTCCTCAGCCCTTGGTTGAGGAGCCAGCAGATGAATCTCCTCATGAGGAGGAAACTCCTCAAGCTGAGGAAGTACACCAAGAGCACCGTGTTGATGAACCGGCCATTGAAGAAATCATCATGGAAATTACAACTAATGAATTTGCTGCCGCTGATGAGACTGCTCCTGATCCAACTGCTTCATCAAAGCAGGCTGATGACTCTGTTCCAGCTGGTTCCTCAATACCAGCTGAAGAAACTGTAGAGAGAACACCTTCACCAAAAGCTTCAAAGGTGAAGAAGATGATTCCGTCTGCATTAGACGTGAAGAAAACAAGGGCTGCTGAAAAGGAAGCCAAGAAGAGAAAGGCCTCCTCAGCAGTAGATGAAACAGAGGCAAAGCGCCTCAAAGAAATTGAAGAAACTGCTCCTCTGGACCCTGTGCCCCTCAATGTCGCCCCTTCCTATGAGATGGTCATCATTGATGATCCAACGGAAAAGGAAGATGAGGAAATGAAGGATGTCGCCCCTGAGGAACACACTGATGAGGAAATTCAGATAGACGACAGTCCTCAACCTCTCATTCCTCAGACAGAAACTGTTCAAGCATCAGCTGCACCAGCTGATGAAACTGCCTCTGCCATAGAACCAGCTGAGGAAAAACAAGCTGAAAATCCTCAAGTTGACGAAATTCAACACTCTGAGCAGACTCCTCAAGATGAGGAACAGGCTGATCCAACTCCTCCAACTGAGAAAGAAGTAGAAATTCCTCAGCCTGAAGCTCAACCAGAGCAAGCACCATCTCCTCAGCCTGAAGTACCAGCTGCTGAAATTCCTCACCCTGAGGAAAATGCTGAAGAAAATTCACCCGCCCAAGACAATACATTCATTGTGCTCAACCCAGAAACTGCTATTGTTGTCTCTCCCCTATTCCTCAGCAAAATCCTTAGCCAGTTCAGCGTCAGCCATTCTCCAAGCGTCCAAAGTTTCAAAAAGAAAATTTCTTTGAAGAATGCATGTACTTCATCGGAGAGAACCCCTATGACAAACCTCAAATGAGGCATCTGAAGTTTTTGACTAGGACTCAGATGAACTACTATGCCTCTGTGCTCTGTGGACGAAACAAGATATTCCAGCACAGGCATATTCCTCATGTTGAGCTTGAAGCAATACCTTGCCTAGAGCCAGCCCTCAGTGTACTCCATGATGCAGGTCTGCTCCCAATGTGCTCCGACATATCTGACTGGAACAGCGAGCTAATTCTTCAGTTATATGCCACTCTTCACATATCTGGCAACCCTGAAGACATCAACACTTGGGTGTTTGACTGGATGTCACAAAACACTCACTACAAGGCTCCTGCTACTGAACTCCCTAGAGAACTGCCCGTACCAATTCCCTCAGATGGGGCTGTGAAGATTTATGGTGAGCGTGAGCTGCCAAATGGAATGATGGAAGTCCTCATGAAGCCTTTGGCTGAAGGCAAATCTTCAAGAACAACCTTCCTCGTCCACGAGATCAAGTACACACCCAGGTCTGTCTACAGAATCCTCTGCAGTGTGCTCGCACTGATCAAAGGCCATGACGATGAAGAAGATGTTGTAGGCCTCATGAAGAATATCCTCTTCAACATCATTCACGGTATTCCTATCAATATCCATAATTTCTTCTTGAGGACTTTGGCCGACAATGCCATGTGCCCCTTTGATCACAAGATATATGCCCCGTGGATCGTGAGATTCATCAGGACAAGGACGGGCATCAACTTTCACGCTGATTGTCAAAACCATGTTGGTTATATGCCTCCTATCCGGGTCAACAAGAAGACTTTCGAGCCCATTGAATGTAAAGGAAAATCAGTGGTTGAAGAAGGCAGCAGGCCCCTTGATGGCCAGTTCAGAGAGCCAGAAGCTTATTCTTCATGGGACGATACTGAGACTCGTCCAGCAAGCCCTGTTCCTCCTCGTGTGCTGAATACCAGAGAGCTCCTCCTCAGTCTTCACCAGAAGGTGGATCGCAACCACAAATGGGTCAAACGCCAGTTTGGTGCCATTGTGAAAACCCTCACTGAAACACAGAACTGTGTGAAGATTAACCATCACTATCTGCATGAGGTTTTTGATCGCACCTGGGCTACACTTGCACATCTGAAGACTCAGACTGAGCTTGAAGAAATGGACTTTGAGCGAGACTTTGACTGGTCGTGGCCTCCCAACAAGAAGTTCAGGCCCATTCCAGTGCCAGACCTTTAAGACAGCTCCTTTTCTTCATTCCGCACTGCTGAATCTGATGAAGAACAGATCGACACTGCTACCGGCCCAAGGAAGAAGACCACTCCCAAGAAGCATCACGGCTCTTCCTCAACCGCCAAGAAATGAAGTCTTCACGGGCGTTAGTCCTCAGTTTGTCCCTTTTTGTCACTTGATAACAAAGGGGGAGAAACTCGAGAGTTAGTCTTCAAGCGGGATATTTTTGGGGCTTATAAACTATATTTAAGTTACAAGCTCTTGGCTCTTCTGAAGTTTTTATGTAATGACTTGTAACTTAAGCCCGATGGTACTCTGACACTTTTTGAACGTTTTTCTTCGCATGCTTATTCTTCAAGTTTTAATGCACGCATGCTGGAATTCGTCAGATACCATTTGTCATCATGCATCTTCATTTTCTTCATATGATATGTTACATGTATGCATGATTTACAAGACTCAGGGGGAGATCTCCATGATATAAATCATCAATGTGCATTTGCTGTGAAAAGCAAAATCCTCAAGATATGCACATCTTCAGGGGGAGTCTCTCTGAATCTTGTCTTCAAATTCCTCGAATGAGTATTTACACTTCATATTTTTTATCCCTGTTGAAGACTTAATCTAATTGTCATCAACCCCAAAAAGGGGGAGATTGTAAGTGCATCTAGTGCCCCTTAGTGATTTTGGTGGTTTGAAGACTTATAGGTTAAGTATGTAATGTGTTTGTGAGTGTACACAGGATCTATAAGTCATTGAGGAGTTTGAGATATTTGAAGAATATCGACCCATAAAAATATATGTCTTCAGTTGAAGAAATTTGTCTAAACCTGAAGAAATGAATCGCGAGGAATCTGCGATGAAATTGATATTCCTCATGAAGATACAGATATTGAGAAGTCATGTGGTTCCTGAAGAAAATCATTTTGAAGAATTTGAAGCATGAAGATTTACACTTTCTGTTTTACTTTCTTCGCATTTGAGTAATAGGAACACCGTACTGTTAAAGGGGGTCGAAGTTACACTATGGAATGAATTTCCTCATGATGCTCAACCCAAGCCTAATCCTACCAAAAGCCTCAAGTGAGGAATATGAGTGACATGAGGACTCTCACAGTTGAGGGTTTCGACCGTTTCGATAACCACGCCAAGTCACTCGTCTTATCCACTACAACGGTCATATTATTTAAGGGCATTAGTGTCAAATCATGTCGGGATGCTCCCAGGCTATAAATAGCCACACCCCCCCCCCCACAACCACTAGCTGGTTGGCTGCTCCGTTAGAAACTGACACTTGTCATAAAGAGCAACCAAAATTCCTCAGAGTCTTCGAGAGTAATTCATCAGTGAGGAAATACACCACCCACCGAAAGCACAAACCAAACCTAGTGATTGAGCATCACTGAAGAAGTTGTTCTTGTGTGGGACTGAAGCCTTTTACCTTTGAGGACTGTGCATCCTCCAGACGGTTAGGCGTCATGGTCTAGAGCTTTCCAGCAGTCAATTGTGGATCGCCAGGTGACCAAGTTTGTGAGGGTTTGGAAGTCTGCCCTGAAGACTTACCACGAGTGTTGGGCGAGGACTGTGTGTCCTTAGCTCAAGGAGAATACGGTAGGGACTATGTGTCCCGGGACTGGGTGTCCTTTGGTTTCAATACCAAGCCGCTCCAAACCAGATGTACGACTGTCACAGCAGTTGGAACTGGGTCATCAACGACTGTCTTCACTGAGAAACGGGTTCTAATTCCTCAACTCTTTACTTTCCCTGTATTATGTGTTGATGACTTTCACTGTGATTGTTTGAAGAATTTGCTGAAGACTTTCTCTGAATTTCCTCAACCCCAAATTCATCACATTAGTTAATCCTCATCTGTATTCTGCGTGCCTGCTCACTGTGCAATCTGTTTTCACATTCTTCACTCTGAAATACTGCGGTTGTGAACGTTTGCACGTCTGGTCCTTTACTGTTTCCGTTGTAAGTTAGTCATCAGTGAGGAATTTCCTCAGTGATGAAATTCTAAAAATATCCTATTCACCCCCCCCCCCCTCTAGTCGATATAACGCACTTTCTAATTTGCTAATAACTTAATATTATAAGCATCGGGAATAGCTACCCCGAGGAAACGTAATCAAGCCCCAGGCTAGTGCTCCTCATGAGTGTTGGTCCAAACTAGACCACTGTGCGGGGCCAACCCAGGGCAACTTGGGTGATTTCTATCAGGCCCCGTGCGCGTAGCTTATCTGACGTGTCCTGAGACTAAGATACGCAGCTCTTATAGGGGTAGTCGCCATGTCGGGTGGTCTTGCTGGACTTATCTTACCTTAACTATATATCTTGTGCATTGGGATTCCGGTGAGACTTTGGGTTTTCTCAGAGTTGAGATTTTCCACTAAGGAATCCAACGAGATCGCGAGTTTCGTGATCGAGGACTTCTATGCGACCTGTGGTAATTTGAGATGGATTAGTTGGAGCACCCCTACAGGGTTAAATCTGTCGGAAAGTCGTGCCCGCGGTTATGTGGCAAACATGGAAACTTTGTTAACATCCGGTTCTCGATAACTTGAAATAACTTAACTAAAAAACCAATTGTGTGCGTAACCGTGATTGTTTCCTTGAGAGTTCCTCTATGATCGAGAACACGATGGGGTTATGAAGGACGTAAGTAGGTGTTTAGAATCACTTAGTGATTATTCTTAGTCACGAACGTCATGCATAGACCACTCAAACTTCATCTTATTCTACGTAAGTTAGCCACCATAAATGCTTAGAGTTGCTGCAAACTCAAACACATACCACATACTTACCCAACAACTTTGTTAGAATCAATGCCATGGTCATGAGATTGTCGAGTCCTCGTGGCTCACAGATTACTACAACCACCCATAGGTACACGTACCGTAGACATAAATGTGTTTGAGGATAACCGGCTGAAGTGGGAGTTTGATGAGGACAGTAGTCGGATGTACGTGACGTACCTCGATGACTAGAGGTCCTTGGTCGTGATCGTGGGCCTAGAAAGGTGGGATAACATTAGCTTTTGTCATTTATCTTGTCTATAGTCGGACCTTGTTTTCTGTTTAAATAATGAATCATTGTGTGGAACTGTAATTTAACTTGTGTTGAGTGTAAGCCGAATCTTATTACTCTTCCATCTATTATGTATTGCAAGGCTTATCCTGCTTGTGAAATGCTTAGATGCGACTCTTTCCCCTTTTGACGCCTCGCCCCCAAATAAGGTAAGTGTCGCATCTTAGACGTTACAATACTTCCCTCCGGGAAGGTAAAATCGAAGCCATCGTCATCACCAATACTCCCTCCATCGTGGGAGGACTCATCTCCATTAACATTTTCACCAGCACAATCTCATCTCATACTCGACTCTATCTCTTGTATTCATTATTTGTCCCTAAACTTTGTATTGGTACCTGCGGGTTGCTAGTAGTGTTGATTACATCTTATAGTTGATGCTAGTTGGTTTATTTTGTGGAAGATTATATGTTCAGATCCTTAAGCATATTCAATAACCCTCCCTGATTTGGAATATGAACATGGTTTGTAAGTAGTTACTATTGTTACTAAGGACATGGGAGACGTCTCGTTATAAACTATCATGTGAAGTTGGTGTTGGTTCAATATCTTTATGATATGTATGTTGTGTTTCCACTAGTGGTGTCATGGGAACATCTACTACATGACACTTCATCATATTTGGGCCTAGAGGAAAGAATTGTGGAATAGGAAGTATATGATGGGATGCCACAGTGACTGTCACACCCTCTGTTTTGCCCGTCCTGACTAAGTCAACATAGCTCAAAAATTAGGGCCAATTAAAAATTTTGTGTGCCCATGATGCTTGACTTGATTGCTCTTGCGTGCGTGCTTGTTTGTGATTTAAAATTCACAAAACCCCTCCTACTCTCTAGACTCACCTTATTGCCCCAAATCTTCGTCTAATGACCATACCATGTGTATAGGACCTAAAACTATTTTTATAAAATATTACTTTGACCAAAAAGCATTTATTTGATTTAAAGCTTTCCAAAAACCCTCAATAGAGGTTTGTACTACAAGTCCACAAGTTAGGATAAAAGTTTTTCCCCAAATATTTTATTTGGATCATATTATCAAAATGACTTCCCAAAACTAAAAATCATTATTTTAAAAGTTATTTTCCTATTTTATTTAAATACCTTTTTCTGAGGCCAGAAATGGTCTTCTATGAGGGGAAATTATTTTTATGCTTCCAAAATATTTGAAAAACAATTAGGGAAACTTAGTGGACATATATTTTCCATATAAAAGAGTTTAAACACATGGTCATGTTAAAAATACTTGACAAAACCCTCCAAAACCCTGTTTGTACATTTCATATATTTGAAATACTTCTCCAAGAAATATTCTCCAATAATTCCGGGAAACTTCTAGCAAGTCACACATGATATATGTGGTGATCTTTCCAAGTTTCATATCAATCAATCCTAAATGATTTGATTCACCAAAATATTCAAAACCCTCTTTGTCTAGATTCAAACTTGAGCAACTTTACATTGCCATGTACCTCCATTTGTGCTCAAAATTTGTGGACAGGTTCTAATCATCTAATGAGGCATCCACACCAAGTGGTGCATCAAGGAGAACTTCCAAAACCCTCTTTGTCTAGATCCAAACTTGAGCAACTTTACATAGCCATGTACCTCCATTTGTGCTCAAACTTTGTGGACAGGTTCTAATCCTCTAATGAGGCATCCACACCAAGTCCTGCATCAAGGAGAACATATCCACTTGTCCAAATTCACCCAAACCTATGAGTGTTGATTTCTAGAATTGGGAAATATTGCATTGTCAACTTTCCCCATTTGATCCCAAACTTTTTGGGCATGCTCTAATCCCCAAATAATGCCACCACACCAAGTGGTGCATTAGGGGGGGATAGATTTGCATAACTATATCTAGGAAGACCAGGTTCTACCTATTTCTAGGGTTTATAGAGTTAGCACTAGAAACTTTCACTAGATAATCTCAAAATCGGTGATTAGGACCAATTTACCTTACCATTTACCCTTGGTAAATCTCACGGCCATTGAATGCCCCTAGATGCCCTAAGATAGCACCAAACACCTTCATCCATAAGCTTGTGGACAAGCAAAGTTGACCCAAAAAGATTCACCTTGCCTCCAACTTTTTACCATAGTATTTCCTAAACATGTTTTACCTTGAGTAACTTTGATATAGCCTCACCTCAAATATTTTGGGGGTAACTCCCTCACTTTCCCTCTCTTTTTACCATGACAACACCTCTCTTTCCCCTCTATTTCTATTATGCTCATGCAAATGCCCCCAAATTGTGCCACAACTCCATTTGAATGTTGATGCATCTGTACAAACCCAAAGATGGCATGCTCATGTGGAAAATATGAGCAAATCATCCAAACCAAGATTATGGCAGCAATAGTACTGATACAGGATATGTCCGTGGGTGTCGATCTTTCATGAATTGGAGGGGGATTCCTCAATAACACGAAGAACACGGTGAAGAACAAGGAGCAACCACAAGGGAAACACTCAAGAACAAGAACAATCACACATCCACTAGACTCACCACACACAAGATCCACAAGGGTACATGAACAACAAAGGGAAAGTAAGATACATGGTAGAGTTCATCCCAAATCTCGTGGGGAGATAGGGCCTTGAATCCACTAGGGGGTTGTCGGTGTTCTGAGAATCGGGGTACCCAGACCTGCCTGCCTACGGCCCAGGGATGGCCCATTTCATCAAGCAAACTAACGTCCCTGTCATCACTCAAGGCAAGGCCCTCGTGAGGGGCCAAGCATCATGAGGAGGAACGGCATCAAGACCGACAGGGGGCCTCCTCAGGACCCCTCCGGAGCGGCGAATATTCGGAGGTGAGGTCCAGCCTCACGACTCAAGGCTGACGCAAAGGAAGGACAAACGGTCAGCAGATGGCAGGACGGAGCAGTTTCCCCTTTGGTGCAAAGGGGGCAAGGACGAACGCAGGTTCCCAACGCATCTTTTAAAGGTTTCCATTTTGGTGCAACAAGGCCATGGTCCCACCGGCAGGACGGACGTCATCCCTGAACCAGCCCCTACAGCCCTGGCAGCTACTTTGCAGCCGAAGACCACTTTTGGACAGGGGAAGCATGTTCCCCTGTCCCCCTTCGAAATTGGCCGTTGTGGGATCCCTTCCCGCCGAAACGATAAGGTAAGAGGACCAAGGCCGCCACTATATAGAGAGAGTAGGTTACTTCGTAGGGCCAGGCCGTATTCATCCACATTCACCCATCTTCACACCACTAAGGCCATCTAGCCTCACGAGGTCGAAGAACATTGTGCTAGTTCATCCACCAACCTCCACGAGAGGCAATCCACCAAAGTAGCAGTAGGGTTTTACGCTTCACAGCGGGCTGAACCTGGGTAAACTGTTGTGTTCTGTGTTTCTCTCACCATTTAGTGAGTTCTTCATCGTTCCCATGGAGTAGCGTGCTGGGCAAGGTTAGGCCTCAAGAGATCTTCGTACACGCCTCTGAGTTCGAATCTTTAGGGTATTGCGGAGCCCGAAATCCAACATTTGGCACACCGGGTAGGGGTGCGTTAAGGTCTTACCTGAGCTTCATCTTCCCTAGGGACGCTCCTCCGATGGCCAGCGCCCAACCAGCTTCTTTGAACCTCATCGAGATGGCTTGCAACCACCACATCATAGCGGTCGGAAGCGTGCATACTGGCGTTGTGGTACCAGGCAGCTCATACCAGATTGTCAACATCATCTCCATCGTCACAACCACCCGCGCCACCCAGACGCACGTCAGCTAGGCGGCACCCCCAGCACCCACGATGCACTGCATCAACTTGGGGGACATCGGCACCCACGACACCTTGCAGATGGCGAGCGAGATGCACCACCAATGACCGACGCAAGGGGGTTCGACGCCTGGGCGGACCACATTATGGAGCTCATCGCCATCGCCTAGAAGACAATCCAACCCTGCTCTTCTTCAAGGCCACAGGCGTCGGGCGACGGGGGCTCGCACCCCGTGTCGGCCCCCGCGCCTGCAAGCAATGGGGCCCCTCCTATGCTAGGGGGGCGAGAGAGATGCGCCGCATGCTGCCCTCCTCCTCCTCCAGACCCCAGCGGCCAGCCTCAAGGCGCATCACGCCGGCAACCACCATGGGCATGAAGAGAAGAGCGGGACGATCGATGCACACACCGGTGCGCCTCACCAAGATCAGGTCGGCCCCCGACGGTGCGGTGCGGCTAGACAAGAGCGCTCCCTCCGCCGCAGCCAGCAGAAGGCGGAGGCGTTGGCGCGGGCGAACTACGACAACGGAGACATGCCGAGGCACCAAGGGGGAGTCAGCATCGGGCGGTGCCGGGACCAAACAACGGCAGCAAGAGGAACAAACAACTTTGCGCGAAATCTTATAACAGGAAGATCTTCGAGCAACACGGTCGGGGAGATCCCCTTCCGCCGCCGAGAATGACCGCCACCATCGCACTCCCGAACGGCTTCGGAGGACGATCGAACGCCTACATGGAGTCGTACGTACCGGAGTATGCGACATCACCTAAACCTCTCGACGAGGAAGAGCCTCAAGCATCCACCCCGGGCGCCTATCTTCCTCAGGAGTGAGGAACTCTTTGGGGCCCCTCCTTGAGCGGGCCCAAGAGGCCCGGGCAGGGAGGTGCCCCCGAGCCACACGGCGTGGCGCCAGCCATCTCCCCCGCGGAGGAACTACGAAGGGCCGAACCCCAGGCCTGAGGAGGAAGAGTCAGATGCAGCGACGAGACACAAGTGGCACGGGCCACCCCCGGCAACCACGATGCAGGCGTGGGCACCAAGGGCCAGGCCTCGCGACGCGCTCCTCGGGCACAAAGAATCTATTCGAGGTAATTTTTCGGGTTTACTGCATTAGGAAGCGTCTGCTAACCGCAGGAACTACAAATATGCAGGGCATGCCTCTGCCCGTCATATCATTTGCGCAAGCTTCCCTAACTTCTTCTCCCGCCATTCAGCGACCTGACATCTTGCCTTGCTTGCATCTTTGGGCGATCTACCCCCCCCCCCCCCCCCCCGCCGCTCGGGGGTTTCGGTCGGTGCACGACGCTCCGTCACAGGACCTGGGGACGCCTCACGGCTCCCCAAGGCCAAAACCAACATGAAGGGATGGGGGCGCTTCAGCGTCAAAAGGGGCCTCCTGAGCATTGCGCCTCACGGGCCCTACCAGTCGTAAGGCCACCTCCACCCTTGATATCATCCATGAACATTCAGTCGTTATCAGGGGTGGCAGGGCCAGACCCCATAGCTACATCCGTTCATTCAGTCACACACAACGGCGGTTTGGAATTGTGTGAGGATGGATCTTAGCGACGTAGTCCACCAATGACTTACGGAATCAGGCGCCTAATGTTTCGGGGGTAGGGACACTCGCGAGGACAAAGCATCCTCGCGACCTCCCATATACACCCCCACCACGACACTCTCACGTAATAACGAGCCGAGGCTGTATACGCCCACGACCCCCGAGGACGCGGAAGGGGTCCATCCCACACCTAGTGGAAGCCCTACGCTCAGCGCTGGGGATGGGGGCACCCAATCCAGTCCACCAATATTTATGCCCCCAGCTGGCAAAGGAACAAAATCAGTCCACCAATGACTGTGCCAGCTTAGGTGCCGCACGCGGCATTTTGCGTGCTTCTTGTTGGGTATTGAACTATCTTCTCCTGAACTTAAACTTTTCGATTCCAAAAGCTGGTTTTAAATTCTCAGTAACCAACGTTTGAAAAACAAAAAGGGGGGGACTTTCTCTTGCGCTTTCTCGTTTCGCCGGCTTTAAAGCCTCCTTTTCTGGATGACATTTTTTGGAGATGAATGCTCTGCACAGCCCCTAGGAGTCAAGGAGCATGAAAGCAAGGACTTGCTGCCCGAGGGGCAAATATTTTTCAGTGGTCAACCCCCGCTCGGGAGTCCAGACCGAAACTTGATACCACCACAAAGAGTCTCAGGAGGCCTCAGGGCCCCCTGGGACGATGACCAAAGGAACGGAGTGCGGAATCGCTCGAGCGCCAAAAGGGAGCTCCTGGGCACCGCCTGAGGAGCCTTACCAGTCATAATGCCACTCTCCGTTGTTGGTGTCGTCCCGGAGCTCCGGTCGGCATCAGGAGTGGCGGGGCCCGCCCTGTGAAGTGTGAACCTAATGGCGGTGGTGAAATGTGCGAGACCGGGGCCTCTCGACGTAGAGCGGCTTGAGTGTCAAGGGGGGCTCCTGAGCAGCATGCCTCAGGGGCCTTACTGGTCGCAAGGCCACTCGGCCACCCAGGTGTCGACCACGTGCAGGCGCACTTCGTCCAAGAAAAGGCGTCGGGGCTCAGCGGGTACCGTCTCGACGACGCGCTAGAGATCGAGCTCCGGGACAAGGTGGCGCGGGTTGGAGAAGACAAGCGTCAAGGTAAGTCCCAGAAGCTCGCGCGCGTTGGACATGCTCTCCTCCTCCACCTGGGAGACGCCGGCCTCCAGCGCCTCCATCACCTTGTTGGAGAAGGTGAGGTAGCCCCCGTCGCTCCTCACGTTTGGCAGCACCAGGGCCTCCCCCGCAAATCGGCGCGCCGCGTCAGCCGCCCGGCCGACGATGCCCACGAACTGCTTGGTACGCTGGGATGCCATCATCCGGGCGAAGGATGCCTCATCCTTGGCGGCCAAGACAGCGTTAGTCGCCTCCAGTACCTGCTTCTGCAGCGACGTCAGCTCAGACTTGTCCTTCGCTTCGCCCTTGCGGGCGGCCTCACCACTCACGAATTGAGCCCGCAGCCCCTTCACCTCCTCCTGAAGCTCGCCTAGCCTAAGCTTCTTGGTTGAGGGCGCTCTGGAGTAAAGGAAAGATCAACCAACAAGCAGCAGATGGGACGACAAGAAGAGGAGATGCAGACGAGGAACTTACCCGTCGCTCACGGCCCAACGATGGTGGACGCGCGGCGACTCGGAGGGCCCTCCGCCGCTGCCCCCGGAGACGGACGAAGACACAGAAAGCGCCGCGCGCTTCCCCCGGCTAAGATCACCTCCGGGAGACGCCATGAAGACGAGGAACGAAGGGGGTAAGAGGTTTTTCTCGGTGTAGCGAAAGGAAGCGCAGAGGAAGCTCAAAATTGTAGTGCCTCCCCCTTGATGGGGGTGGGGCGGACTTCTAGGTGAACCACGGCCACCAACCATCGCGGGAGCGCGAGCTTCACTCGCCCCACGGGATTCGTGAGGTGGGCCGAAGGAAGCGATGCCGCCCATGTCGCTTCACCTGTACACCGAGCGGTCATGTCCGCGAGGGCCGTTGGGTGCGGTCAGGCCGCACCGACGCCATTCAATGAGAACAATGATGGCATGCGTGGTTCTTGGAGATCGTGCCATCGTGGCCTGGCGCACCCAGAACGCCTCGAGGAGCGAGAGCATCACCACATGGCAGGCAACTAGGGCCCGTGACGCTTCGGGCTGCCCACAAGGCTTCACCAAGAAGCTAGTGTAGGCGCACCTTGGGCCCGGGGGCTACTGTCGGCGTTCTAGGAATGGGGGACCCAGACCTGCCTACCTACCGCCTAGGGCTGGCCCACTTCATAAAGCTAACTAATGACCCCGGCACCACTCAAGGCAAGGCCCTCGTGAGGGGCCAAGCATCACGAGGAGGAACGTCATCAAGACCCGCAGGGGGCCTCCTCAGGACACCTCCGGAGCGGCGGATATTCCGAGGTGCGATCCAGCCTCAGAAGTCAAGGCTAACGTAGAGGAAGGACACGCGGGTAGCAAACGGTAGGACGGAGCAGTTTCCCCTTTGGTGCAAAGGGGGCAAGGACGAACTCATATTCCGAGGTGCAACAAGACCAGGGCCGCCGCCGGCAGGACGGACGTCTTCCCTGAACCAGCCCCTACAACCCTGGCAGCTACTTTACAGCTGAAGACCACTTTTGGACAAGGGAAGCATGTTCCCCTGTCCCCCTTCGAAATTGGCCATTGTGGGATCCCTTCCCGCCAAAACAATAAGGGAAGAGGACCAGGGCCGCCACTATATAGAGAGAGTAGGTTACTTCGTAGAGCGAGGCCGGATTCATCCACATTCACCCATCTTCACACCACTAAGGCCATCCAGCTTCAGGAGGCCGAAGAACACTATACTAGTTCATCCACCAACCTCCACGAGAGGCAATCCACCAAAGCAGGAGTACGGTTTTACGCTTTGCAGCGGCCCGAACCTGGGTAAATTATTGTGTTATGTGTTTCTCTCACCATCGAGTGAGTTCTTCACTGTTCCCATCGAGTAGCGTGTTGGGCGAGGTTAGGCCATGAGAGATCTTCGTACACACCCGTGAGTTCAAATATTTAGGGTTTTGCGGAGCCCGAAATCCGACATTTGGCACGCCAGGTAGGGGGCGTGTTAAGGTCTTCTCCGAGCTTCATCTTCCTGGCCGTTGCTCCGTTGGCGAGCGCCCAACCAGCTTCTTCGAACCATGTCGAGATGGCTTCCAACCGCCACATCATAGCGGCCAGAAGTGCACATACCGCCGTTGTGGTACCAGGCGGCTCATACCAGATCATCAACATCGTCTCCACCGTCGCAACCACCCGCGCCACTCAGACGTACGGCGGCTCGGCGGCACCCCCGGCACCCACGACGCGCCGCACCAACTTGGGGGACCTCGGCGTGCATGACGCGTTGTAGATCGCGAGCAAGATGCTCCGCCGAGGACCAACGCAAGGGGGTTCGACGCCTGAGCGGACCACATCATGGAGCTAATCTCCATCACCCAGAAGACCATCCAACTCGGCTCTTCTTCAAGGCCGTAGGCGTCGGCCGCCAGGGGCTCGCACCCCGAGCCTGCAAGCAATGGGGCCCCTCCTACGCTGGGGGCGAGAGAGATGCGCCGCATGCTGCCCTGATCCTGCTCTAGACCCCAGTGACCAGCCTCAAGGCAAATCACGCCGGTAACCACCAGGGGCACGAAGACAACGGCGGGACAATCGATGCACACACGAGTGCGCATCACCCAGACCAGGTCGGCCCCCGACAGTCTGGGTGGCCAGATAGGAGCACTCCCTCCGACGCAGCCAGCAGAAGGCGGAGGCAGAGGCGCGGGCGAAATACGCCGGGGCACCAAGGGGGGAGTCAGCATCGGGCGGTGCCGGGACCAACCAACGGCAGCAACAGGAACAAACGACTTCACGCGGAGGCTTATCGCACGAAGATCTTTGAACAACACGGCCGGGGAGATCCCCCTCCGCCGCCGAGAGGGACCGCCATTGTCGCGCTGCTGAACGGCTTCGGAGGATGATCGAACGCCTACATGGAGTCGTACGTACCAGAGTATGCGGCATCACCTGACCCTCTCCACAAGGAAGAGTCGCAAGCGTCCACCCCGAGCAACTATCTTCCTCGGGAGTGAGGAACTCTTTGGGGCCCCTCCATGAGCCGAGCCCAAGAGGCGCGGGCAGGGAGGCGCCCCCGAGCCACAGGGCGTGGCGCCAGCCGCCTCCCCCATGGAGGAACTACGAAGGGCCAAACCCCCGGCCTCGGGAGGAAGAGCAGATGCAGCGACGAGACACAAGTGGCACGGGCCACCCCCGGCAACCATGATGCAAGCGTGGGCGCCGAGGGCCAGGCCTCGCGAGGCTCTCCTCATGCACAATGAAGCTATTCGAGATAATTTTTTGGGTTTATTGCATTAGGAAGCGTCTGCTGACCACAGGAACTTCAAATATGCAGGGCCTGCCTCTGCCGTCGTACCATTTGCGCAAGCTTCCATAACTTCTGCTGCCTCCATTCGACGACCTGACATCTTGCCCTGTTTGCATCTTTGGGCGATCTACCCCCCCCCCCCCCCCCGGCTCCGGTCAGTGCACGACACCACATCACGGGACCTGGGGAGGCCTCACGGCTCCCCAGGACCACAACCAACAGGAAGGGATGGGGGCTCTTGAGCGTCAAAAGCGGGCTCCTGAGCATTGCACCTCAGGGGCCTTACCGGTCATAAGGCCACCTGTCACCCTTGATATCGTCCACGGACATTCGGTCGTTATCAGGGGTGGCAGGGACCGACCCCATAGCTACATCCGTTCATTTGGTCACACGCAACGGCGGTTGGGAAATGTGCGGGGATGGATCTTTGCGACGCAGAGCCGCTCGAACGTCAAATGGGGGCTCCTGAACATCGTGCCTCAGGAGCCTTACCAGTCTCAAAGCCACTTGGCCCCCGGTTCAGGGCCTTGCCCCGTGAGGCGCCTCACAGTGGCAGGGAAATGTGCAGGACTGGATCTTGTCGACGTAGAGCAATAGAAAAGACCTCAACCGGTCTCAGGAGAACGAGCGTGCGGGACCTGCATCAACCCACGGCAACTCTGCGTCGTCCTTCAATCCTTTCGGAACCTACTTCATCCCGTGACACTCTCACGTAATAATGAGCCGAGGCTGTATACGCCCAGGGCCCCCCGAGGATGCGGAAGGGGTCCACCCCACGCCTAGTGGTAACCCTATGCTCTGCACTACGGAGAAGACGGTGATAATCAACACAGTCCACCAATGACTTCCGGAATCAGGCGCCTAATGCCTCGGGGGTAGGGACACTCGTGAGGCCAGAGCGTCCTTGCAACCTCCCATATACACCCCCACCGTGACACTCTCACGTAATAACGAGCCAAGGTTGTATACACCCGCGGCCCCACAAGGACACGGAAAGGATCCATGCCACGCCTAGTGGAAGCCCTATGCTCAGCGCTAGGGATGGGGGCACCCAATCCAGTCCACAAATGACTATGCCCCCCAGTTGGCAAAGGAACCAACTCAGTCCAACAATGATTGTGCCAGCTTAGGCATCGGACGCGGCGTTTTGCTTGCTTCTTCTTGGGTCATGAACTATGTTTTTCTGACCTTAAACTTGTCGATTCCAAAAGCTGGTTTTGAATTCTCAGTAACCGGCGTTTGAAACACAAAAGGGGGGCTTTCTCTTGCGCTTTCTCGTTTTGTCGGCTTTAAAGCCTCCTTTTCCGGATGACATTTTTTGGAGATGAATGCTCCGTACAGCCCCTAGGAGTCAAGGAGCATGAAAGCAAGGACTTGCCGCCTGAGGGGCAAATATTTTTCAGTGGTCAACCCCCACTCGAGGGTCCGGACCGAAATATGATACCACCACAAAGAGTCTCAGGAGGCCTCAGGGCCCCCTAGGGCATAGACCAAAGGAACGGAGTGTGGAATTGCTCAAGCGCCAAAAGGGGGGCTCCTGAGCACCACCTCAGGAGCCTTACCGGTCATAATGCCACTCGCCACTCTTGGTGCCGTCCCGGAGCTTCGATCAGCGTCAAGAGTGGCAGGGCCCCGCCCTGTGAAGTGCGAACCTAACGGTGGTGGGGAAATGTGCGGGACCAGGGCCTATCGAATTAGAGTGGCTTGAGTGTCAAGGGGGCTCCTGGGCAGCATACCTCAGGGGCCTTACTGGTCACAAGGCCACTCAGCCTCCCAGGTGTCGACCACGTCGACACCTTGGGCACAGGGGCTTTGCCTCGTGAGGAACAAACTTGGTAATGGGTTGCGCCTTACGGAGGAGGGGAAATGTGCGGGACCGGGACCTCCAGACATAGAGTGCCCAAACGGTCTTCACCCAGTCCCACCTACAAAACAGGAGCTACTCAGGAGGGGATGCGCAAGAGACCGGCGCAAACCCCTACTCAGGAGGGGATACGCAAGAGACCGGCGCAAACCCATGAGCTAAGTACCCCGCAGGCCCAGACCGGGACCATCTCGTTTCATGTCAAACTAACAATGAATTAAAAACATGTGTACTAATGAAGGGATGCAGAGCCTAAGAATTCAGCTGTGGCGAGGAAGGAGGCCATCGACCAAGCGTGCGGCGACACGGGCGGTACCTCGGGAGGACGGGATCTCCTAAGGGCCCCGGCCGCCGTTACCCCCGAGTGATGGCTGGGGCAGCGACGAGCCCTATGCAAAGAAGCCGAGCTGCAATGACTACCGGCAAGCGAGCAATCGACCCAAGAGCAAAATGAAAAACGGAGAATGACGAAGGTAACGAACAAAAGTTTAACGCCCAACAGGGCAGAGTTCTTGGCCTGACATTACACGGGAAGGAAACGGAAGCTGGGGGACATCTAGGGGGAAAGGCCGCCGACGCCGCTCTTGACGCCTGTGGGCTCGGCATCGGAGGCCTCCTCCTTGTTGGATACAGGCGCCCGGATGTACCGCTCCAACAGGGCGTCCACATCCGGGCGCACTTCTTCCCGGAGAAGGCGCCGGGGCTCAGCAGGCACCGGCTCGACGACACACTGGAGATCGAGCTCCGGGACAAGGCGGCGTAGGTTGGAGAAGAAAAGCGTCAAGGCAAAGCCCAGAAGCTCACGCGCGTTGGGCGTGTTCTCCTCCTCCACCCGGGAGACGCCGGCCTCGAGCGCCTCCACCACCTTCTCGAAGAAGGTGAGGTATCCCCCGTCAATCCTCACGTTTGGCAGCGTCGGGCCTCCCCCGCAAACCGGCGCGTCACGTCAGCCGCCCGGCAGGCGATGCCCGCGAACTGCTTGGTACGCTGGGACACCATCATCTGGGCGAACGATGCCTCGTCCTTGGCGGACAAGACAGTGTCGGACGCCTCCTGGACCTGCTTCTTCAACGACGTCAGCTCGTCCTTGGCCTCCACTTCGCCCTCGCGGGCGGCCTAGAGGGCAGCCTCAGCACTCACGAGCTGAGCCCGCAGTCCCTCCATCTCCTCCTGAAGCTCGCCTAGCCTAAGCTTCTTGGTCGAGGGTGCTCTGGAATAAAGGAAATATCAACCAACAAGCAGCAGATGGGACGACGAGGAGAAAGATGCAGACGAGGGACTTACCCGTCGCCCTGGGCCCAATGATGGTGGACGCGCGACGACTCAGAGGGCCCTCCGCCGCTGCACTCAGAGATGGACGAATATATGGAAGGAGTCGCGCGCTTCCCCTGGCTAAGATCACCTTCGGAAGAGTCCATGAAGACGAGGAACGAAGGGGAGAAGAGGTTTTTCTCGATGGAGCGAAAGGAAGCACAGTGGAATCTCAAAGTGTAGTGACTCCCCCTTGACGGGGGTGGGGCGTATTTATAGGCGAACCACGGCCACCAACCATCGCGGGAGCGCGAGCGTCGCGCGCCCCATGGGGGTCGCGACGTGGGCCGACGGAAACGTTGTCGCCCATGGCGCTTCATCTGTCCACCGAGCGGTCACATCCGTGAGGGCCATTGGGTGTGGTCAGGCCGCACCGACGCCATTCAATGAGAACAATGATGGCCTGTGTGGTTCTTGGAGATCGTGCCACCGTGGCCTGGCGCACCCCGGACGCCTCGAGGAGCAAGAGCGTCACCACATGGCCCCTGGACACGTGTTCGGCCTGGCCTGCGGGCAACTAGGGTCTGCGACGCTTCGGGGCGCCCTCAAGGCTTCACCGAGAAGCCAACCCAAGCTCTCCTTGGGCCCGGGGGCTACTGTCGGCGTTCTAGGAATGGGGGTAACTAGACCTGCCTGCCTATGGCCCAGGGCTGGCCCACTTCATCAAGCAAATTAATAGCCCCGGCATCACTCAAGGCAAAGCCCTCGTGAGGGGCCAAGCATCACGAGGAGGAACGACATCAAGATCCGCAGGGGGCCTCCTCAGGACCCCTCCGGAGCGGCGGATATTCTGAGGTGAGGTTCGGCCTCAAGAGTCAAGGCTGACATAGAGGAAGGACAGGCGGGCACCAGACGGCAGGACCGAGCAGTTTCCCCTTTGGTGCCAAGGGGGCAAGGACGAACGCAGGTTCCCAAGGCATCTTTTAAAGGTTTCCATTCTGGTGCAACAAGACCATGGCCGCCCGTCGGCAGGACAGACGTCATCCCTGAAATAGCCCCTACAGGCGCTGGCAGCTACTTTGCAGGCGAAGACCACTTTTGGACAGGGGATGCATGTTCCCCTGTCCCCCTTCGAAATTGGTCGTTATGGGATCCCTTCCTGCCGAAACGATAAGGGAAGAGGACCAGGGCCACCACTATATAGAGAGAGTAGGTTACTTCATAGGGCCAGGCCGGATTCATCCACATTCACTCATCTTCACACCACTAAGGCCATCTAGCCTTAGGAGGCCAAAGAACATTGTACTAGTTCATCCACGAACCTCCACGAGACACAATCCACCAAAGCAGGAGTAGGGTTTTACGCTTCGCAGCGGCCCGAACGTGGCTAAACTGTTGTGTTATGTGTTTCTCTCACCATCGAGTGAGTTCTTCGTTGTTCCCATCGAGTAGCATGCTGGGCGAGGTTAGGCCATGAGAGATCTTCGTACATGCCCCTGAGTTTGAATCTTTATGGTTTTGCGGAGCCCGAAATTCGACAGGGATCTTCCCTCGAAAGGGGCCTTGGCATCCACTACGGGGTCTTCTCACATGGAGGCATCTTCATGGGAGGAGGTAGTAGATGGAGCTATGCGCAACAAATGTTATGCATAAGCTTAGCTAACCCTAAAACAGAGGTGGGAGACAAGTATTTATAGTCTAGGATGAGATAGAAGGGAGGAGGGGTACATGGGCCTCGGGCCCGAGTGGTGGCACGCCCAGGCCGGATGTTTCGGGCCGGCCGAAAGTTTCGGGGAAGGTCCGGGCAGGGTCTGGTGTTTCCCGAGTGTTGGTGCACTCCGGGTGTGCTGACGCCGGATGTTCTGGTCCAGCCGGAAGTTCCGGGCATCGGAGATTCCAGGCGGGGTCCGGGCTAACCCGAGAGTTGGCGCGCCTCGGTGCTTCTCTTGTCGCCGGAGGCCGGAAGGTCCGGGCAGGCCGGAAGTTTCGGGCCTCCCAGAAGTTGATATTCCGTCTTCTTCCTTCTCTTCTAGGCTTGCCTCGTGGATGGTCTAGTCGTACGCAGGTGCTAGCACTCCTCCTCCTCGGCCGTGAAGCTTCAACAATACCTATGCATGCACACGAGAGGAGTGTCAAGTAGTATACCATCCTCAAAGGGCACAATCTCACACGTGTAAAGGAGAAGACTCACCTTTATATGTATGAAGTAGATGTAGCACGTGTCACTTAGCAAAGGGGCTCTTGCCATGGTGATGTCTGTGGGATGCTCCATATCATCCCCTCCCCCTTGGGAAAGATCCGTCCTAAGATCAAGATCCAAATCACCATGGGAAGGAGATGGTGTCGCCGTGTAGAAGTGGATGATCACCAAGCAATCATCATCATGAAGCTCTAAGTGGGCACTCTCCAATGTCTCACCGTCTAGTAATTCCTGCGGGAGGAGAAAATACGAAAAACACTTGGAAAAGCAAATGTGGTTAGCGTTAGTGCAAAACCAAACATTCAAGTGGTGAATCACCGAACAAGTGTTGTCGTCATGCATATCATATGGTGTGATAAACGATTGTGTCATGGCATGTAAGCATGTAAATTGAGCACAAACAAGGTAAGCATGGGAACTATTGTGCAAAGGTGAGGTAGGGCTGCAAATGTGTGTGACAAAACAAGATGCATCTACCTCATGGTCATAGCAAGCATGCATGAAGCGCTCAACAAATAGTCTATGGTAGGCATAGGAATCATCCACGACACCAATTAAAATGAAGTGTCTAAACACATGGTGCAATCCAAAGTTCAAGACAATCCAAGCATAATTTGCACATGGTGTAGTGAAGATAGTGCAACACTCAACACAAAAGAAAGAGAAATTTGTCAACATGTGTGAGGCAATCAAGTCAAGCATATAGCAAGCAATGTGGCATGGCAAGTGTGAAAAATAGACACTCTTTCAACCAAGCATATGATAGGAGCAAATAATCCACAAGTCGGATGCAACACATAAGGTATATATGTCATGAGGCATGGTGCTACCTCTTGAGCTTGCGTTGGTTTTTCCCTTGAAGAGGAAAGGGCGATGCAGCACAGTAGCGATAAGTATTTCCCTCAGTTTGAGAACCAAGGTATCAATCTAGTAGGAGTATCAAGATGAGGCACCAATGTACCTACGCAAAAACAAACAAACTTGCACCCAACGCTATAAAGGGGTTGTCAATCCCTTCACGATTATTTGCAAGGTGAGATGTGAAGGTGGAAAGTGCAACAAAGTAATTTTGTAGATCTGAAAATATGATGTGAAGTAGACCCAGGGGGCATAGTGTTCACTAGAGGCTTCTCTCATGATAGCAAGTATTACGATGGGTGAACGAATTACTGTCGAGCAATTGATAGAATCGCGCAAAGTCATGATGATATCTAAGGCAATTATTATACATATAGGCATCACGTCCGAGACAAGTAGACTGATACTTTCTGCATCCACTACTATTACTCCACACATCGACCGCTATCTAGCATGCATCTAGTGTATTGACTTCATAACAAATAGAGTAAAGCCTTAAGCAAGATGACATGATGTAAACCCCATCTTTTTACCCTTGATGGCAATATGATATAAACCCCATCTTTTTACCCTTGATGGCAACAACACGATGCGTGCCTCGCTAACTCTTCCATCATTAGGTGAGGACACTGCACGGTATGAACCTAAAACCAAGCACATCTCCCATTCCAAGAATATAGATCAAGTTGGCCAAACGAAACCCATAACTCGAAGAGAATTACAAGGATACGAAATCATGCATATAAGAGATCAGAGGAGACTCAAATAATATTCTTAGATAATCTGATCATAAATCCACAATTCATCGGATCTCGACAAACACACCGCAAAAGAAAGTTACATCGGATAGATCTCCATCAAGATCATGGAGAACTTTGTATTGAAGATCCAAGAGAGAGAAGAAGCCATCTAGCTACTAGCTCTGGACCCGAAGGTCTATGGTGAACTACTCACGCATCATCAGAGAGGCAATGGTGTTGATGAAGAAGCCCTCCGTGTCCGAATCCCCCCTCCGACAGGGCACCAGAATGTGCCCCAGATGGGATCTTGCGGAGACAGAAGCTTGCGGCGGCGGAAAAGTATTTTCGTGACTCTCTTTGGTGGTTTTGTATTTTTAGAGAATTTATAGGCGAAAGAGGTAGGTCAAAGGAGCCACGTGGGGCCCACAAGCCTACTAGGCGCCCCCCCCCCCAGGCTGCAGCTAGGGGGCTTGTGACCTCCCCCAAGGTCTCCTGCCTTGGTTCTCAAGTCCCCTGCGTATCTTCTGTTATGGAAAAAAATCGTTCCGCAGGTTTTATTTCGTTTGGACTCTGTTTAATATTCTTCTTTGAAAAATTTCAAAAACACGGAAAAAACAAAAACTGGCACTTGGCACTGAGTTAATAGGTTAGTCCCAAAAATAGTATAATCATGCATATAAAACATCGAAAGTTAACAAGATAATAGCATGGAACCATCAAAAATTATAGATACGTTGGAGACGTATCAAGCATCCCCAAGCTTAACTCCTGCTCGTCCTCGAGTAGGGAAGTGATAAAGACTGAATTTTTGATGTGGAATGCTACCTATCACATTTGTCCTTTGTAACTTCTTTCTTGTGGCATGAATGTTCAGATCCGTAAGATTCAAAACAATAGTTTACTATTGTCATGAAAACAATAATACTTCAAGCATACTAGCAAAGTAATCATGAACTTTTGAAATAACAAGGCCAAAGAAAGTTATCCCTACAAAATCATATAGTCTGTCTATGCTCCATCATCCCCACACAACAAATTTAAATCATGCACAACCCCGGTATTGGTCAAGTGATTGTTTTCGCACTCTTACTTTCTCAAACTTTTTCAACTCTCACGCAATATATGACGTGAGCCATGGATATAGCACTATAGGTGGAATAGAGTGTGGTGGAGGTTGTGAGGCAAAAAGGAGGAGATGGTCACATTGACTTGGCATGTCAATGTGAATGAGTAGGGATTGCCATGCAATGGATGCACGAGAGCTATAAGTGTGTGAAAGCTCAAAAGGAAAACTAGTGGGTGTGCACCCAACTTGCTTGCTCATGAAGACCTAGGGCAATTTTGAGGAAGCCCATCACTGGAATATACAAGCCAAGTTATATAATGAAAATTTCCACTAGTATATGAAGTGTCAAAACAAGAGACTCTCTATCATGAAGAACATGGTGCTATTTTGAAGCACAAGTGTGGAAAAAGATAGTAGCATTGTCCCTTCTCTCTTTTTCTCTTCTTCTTTTTTGTTTGGGCTCTTTGGCCTCTTTTTTCATTTTTTTGGTGGGCATCTTTGGCCTCTCTTTTTTCCTCACATGGGACAATGCTCTAATAATGATGATCATCACACTTTTTTTTACTTACAACTCAATACTTAGAACAATGATGACTCTATAGGAAATGCCTTCGGGAGTGTACCGGGATGTGCAACGATCTAGCTTAGCGTATGACGTTGAAACATCTCGCTAGCTATCTTACGATCATGCAATGGCAATATGAAAGTGATAGCACATGTCATGAGACGGAACGGTGGGAGTTACATGGCAATATATCTCGGAATGGCTATGAAAATGCCATAATAGGTAGGTATGGTGGCTGTTTTGAGGAAGGTATATGGTGGGTTTGTGCACACGCGTAAGTTGCACGGCACTAGAGAAGGTAGCAATGGTGGAAGGTGAAATTGCATCTATACCATGGACTCACATTAGTCATGAAGAACTCATATAATTGCGAAAGTTTTATTAGTAATCGAAATAAAGTGTTAAACGCATACTCCTATGGGAAGGGTTGGTAGGTGTTAACCATCGCGCGATCCCGACCGCCACACAAAGGATGACAATCAATAAATCGATTATGCTCCAACTTCCTAACATAGCGGTTCACCATACGTGCATGCTACAGGAATCACTAACTTCAACACAAGTATTTCTAGATTCACAACACCCTACTAACATAACTCTGATATTACCATATCCAAATCTCAGAACTAGTTGTGAGGAATCAGACTTCTCTTACTTATCAATGCACAAGAATATGGAAGTGTTTATAATACCCTCTTAGGATGCCTATCATCTTTAGGACTACTTTCATAGCACACGCCAATTACCAAGTTACTTAAAGAGAGCACTCTCAAAAAGATATAAGTGAAGATCGATAATTTTTATTTCTTCAAAATATGACACCGCCATGATCTAAAAAGATCTAAGTGAAGCACTAGAGCACAGTTATCTAGCTCAAAAGATATAAGTGAAGCACAATGAGAGCTAAATTGCCTAACTCAAAAGATATAAGTGAAGCTCAATGAGTATTCTAGAAAACTCACGATGATTGTGTGTCCCTCTCAAAAAGGTGTGAAGCAAGGATGATTGTGACAAAACAAAAATAAAAGGATCCTATAATACACGACGCTCCAAGAAAAACACATATCATGTGGTGAATAAAAATATAGGTCCAAGTAACGTTACCGATGGATTGAAGACGAAAGAGGCGATGCCTTCCCGGGGCATCCGCAAGCTTAGGCTTTTTGGTGTCCTTGAATTTGGCTTGGGATGCCTTGGGCATCCCCAAGCTTAAGCTCTTTCCACTCTTTATCCCATTGTCCATGAGAACATCACCCAAAACTTGAAAACTTCACAACACAAAACTTAAACAGAAACTCGTGATATCATTACAATAAGAAACAAACCACCAACTCTTTAGGTACTGTAGTAAACTTGATTTCTATTTAGATTGATGTTAGATTACTGTATTTTCACTTTTCTATGGCTAGTACCCCCCCGATACTAACCATAGTTTCATCAAAATAAGCAATCAACACAACAAAAACAGAATCTGTCAAAAACAGACCAGTTTGTAGCAATCTGTATACTTCGTATACTTCTGTTATCCCAAAAATTCTGAAACATTATGAAAATTAGGGAAATTTGCATATAAACCAGCAGCAAAAATAATCAACTCAAAAGCTCTTTTTGGATAGGAATTAAAAATAATTTCATGAGCGCAAAGTTTCTGTCTATTTCAGCAAGGTCAAACAACCATCACCAAAACTAATCATAAAGGTTTTACTTGGCACAAACACTAAAAAAACATAAAAACACAATCATAACAGAATTATGATGGTGTGGACACAACAAAACAGAAATAAAAAAAGCAAAAATAAATTTATTCATTAGATTGCCTTCCAACAAGCGCTTTTCTTTAAAGCCTTTTAGCTACGCATTGATAATTCAATGATGCTCACATAAAAGATAGCAATCGGACACGAAGAGAGCATCATGAAACATGTGACAAACATATCTAAGTCTAACATACTTCCTATGCATAGGCATTTTATAGGAAAAAAAATTATCAAGACAACCAATAGCTACCATATGCAAGGAAGAAGAAAGAGACAATAGCAATCTCAACATAACGAGAGGTGATTTAGTGATATGAAAATTTCTACAACCATATTTTCCTATCTCATAATAATTAAATGTGGGATCATATTCAAATTCAACAATATAAATATCACATAGGATATTCTTTTCATGATCCACATGCATGCAAAGTTGACGCTCTTCAAAAATAGTGGGATTATAATCAACTAAAGTCATGACTTCTCCAAACCCACTGAGGCTTTATAGCAATTATCTGGCACAAGCATATGGTGCACACAATTATCGGGAGCATGCAATGGATGGGATGTATCAAAATCTCCTAAAATGTATGAGGGGACTATAGGGGTCTCCTCAAGTGCAATAGGGGAAGCATAATTCGGAGAATATGGACAACATCCAAAACAATGCATATCCGAAGCATGCTAATCATGGCACGACATATGTGAACAATTGCGCAAATGATGCAAAGGGAGCATGCAATATCATCACAAGAAAAACAAATGTCAAAAACCATGGGCTTGTCATATATGCCATATTCACAAATTGGATTAATTTTAATGGCAAATGTATAGTTACTATGAAGAGATTGCAAAGATGCAATATGGGTGATCTCATGCATAGCATATGACAAGTCAAGCAGATTGTCAAACATGATGTGACCAAAAGAACTGTTGCAAGATATCCTATGGAGTATAGCATCACAACTAGGTAATTCGACATGCTCATCATCATATGCATCATAAATAGGTGGCACATCTAAGCATGAAGAATAAATAGCATGTGAAGTATTCATAAGGTGATCAACATCATGCAAGCAATCAATGTCAACATAGTCCACTAGTGGTACAAGAGAATCACATTCACCTATTTTACCTTTTTCAATCCGCTCATGTGGTGTAGTTGAGGTGGCATAGACCAACTCGTGATCATCTTCATCGTGATGGAACCATGTGGGGGGTGCATCACCATCCACCATGGCCATCGTCTTGTCCAAAGGGAGGACGAAGTCGTCGAGGATCGGCGCATCATCATATATGAGACCTAGCACCAAAGGATAAGACACAATAGAGGTAGAAGTGAAGTTGTTAGAAATGAAAATGGCCTCACACGCCGTATCAACTACCTCACTCGCTCTATGTGGTGTTGGCTCACTCACTCCCTCTACGTAGTTGCACTCAAAGTCACATATGGTGGAGTCACTCATCTCACTCAAGTGGTGGGGATTGTGGCTCTCCTCACATGGGAAATGGGGCAACTCATCATATATGGGGCTAGTGGTGAAGTCACTCACACTCTCAATATGATGGCAAAAGTCTCTCAACTAATCTCCAAATGCCATCGTGGTCGAAGGGAATGTCCCACGTTCGACCATCTTGTCTCCGTCATCGTGGATAAAGGCCTAAGATGTCACATCATAACTATCCTCCATGACCGAAGGGAAATTCTCACGCTCGGCTATCTTCCTTGGGATGCTTCCGAAGATGGAAGGATCATCCATGCGTGTAGTCGATCACTGTGATGTTGGCGGCGAAGCTTGTAGTCGATGGCGTTCTGAAGATGTACGACTTGAGCGTCTCCGCCTTGAAGATGACAAAGGGGAAGAATACTTGTAGTTGGCCAACACATGTCGAAGTTGCTCCATGTGTGCATCCAACTTGTTGTCGATGTAGTCTCTTTTCTGAGCTTCAGAGTGTCGTATGTCGATGGCGAGTCGCTCAAGTTTTTGGGTGATGTAGTTGTTCTTGTCGTCGTTGTCGTTGAAGACCGGAGAAGATGTTCTTTGCCTATCCATCACAACACTCGAGAAACGGTGAGTGCAAAATGAGATAAACAACACCAATATTGTTTCCCAAAGTTGAAGATGTATCCCGTTTCACTCAATGTGAAAGGAGAGAATAGTGGAATTGGCACCGGACTTGTTCACTCACACCTACAAGTAAAGCTTATTGACTGGATCGGTTAGGACAAGTGGCACAAAATTCAAGCAAAATGTTAGCCAAGATATCAAAAATATTGAGGAAGATTCACAAAATTGCAATGCAAAGCAAATAGATCGATAGCTATGAAGGCACTAGAAACACACACATGGATAGATAAGTGGGATCCGCACAACCAAAGAATGAACACAAAATATGTGAAACCCGGGAAAAGCTCTTGTTGCACGGATACTCGAGAGACAACAGCTCGATTGCTCAAATGTGCTAGATATGCGCTTGTGCACCAACCTATAAGAGTAAATGTGTCGTCTTCAATGCCAAGTATTCTATGTATGTATGATCCAAGATGATCATGTATGCTATGATATGCTACCAATATGATATGCAATTTTGGCGATGCTATTGCTATTGCTTAGAAACTCTTTTGTATCTCCTCTTTTGCTTAAAAGCTTGTTCTTCAATTGCTCTTGATAAACAATGCTTGATGCTCGAACCAATGTATATGATACAAGTATAATGGATATGCATGTGAGAGACTTATGGCACAATGTAGACAACAAGATGTTTGGACGCTAAATGTAGCTATGCAGCATAAGATGAACACTACAATCCACAAATAACGTGATCCGGAAATTCTCAACTCGATAGTCTCAATGGGTAAGGTACGCAATAGGTTCGGAGCGATCAAAGCAATGGCAAGGAAATAGACAATGAATGTCGTTGAGGTTACCGTCCTTGCTTACGGTTGGGGTGCCAAAAGGTGAAGTGGCCGATGTTGATGTCGAGGCCGAGGTGATGATGAGCTGCCGTGTTGTTGATGTAGAACCGTCCCTAATTAGCCTAAACACCTTAGGAAATGTCAACCACAACTCAAAATCTCAAACAAAATTGGGTTATGTCGGCGGAAAAGTATGGTGGGAAAACTATGTGGAGGTTGTGGTGGAGGCCTACGAAAAGATGCCAAAAAGAAAAAAAACTTGATGGAGTAAAAGCTTCTCGGGCACGTCGATAGCTTCAAAACGAGCCAAAGAACACTCAAATCGGAGTTCGAAAGTAGAAGTTACTGCCGAAACGGTGAAAAGGCTGAAACTGAAACTATGCACACGCTCTGGTTAGGCCGGAAGTTCCGGGCTCGCCGGAAGTTTCGGGCTCCGGAAGGTCCGGGGTGATACCAAAAGTTCCAGGGGTCGCGATTTTTCTTCCGAGATGAACCCTAGTTTTCATATATGAAAACGGGGGTGAAAAAACTCGATTTCCAAGGTCAAAATTGATGGGGAAAAAGAAAATTAGGGGGAATTTCATGGAGGGGAAGCTAGTTCTACCTGCTAAACAAGAATTCCATGGATCAAAATAAACAAAATCTCACAAGAACCAACAAATCACAAATTTTTTGGTATGGCTATTTTTGGTGGGGATTTTTGAAATGGGACGAAAGCACACAAAATTAAGGGTAGAAAACGAAGGGAGGGACTCCAAATTCGTGAGAAACATGGCTCTTGGTACCAATACGCTACGGGGCATGTTCGTGAACGTAGTAATTTCAAAAAATTCCTACGCTTCACAAGGATCTATCTAGGAGAGACCAGCAACGAGCAATGGGATAGAGCATCTTCATACCTTTGAAGATCGCTAAGCGGAAGCGTTATTACAACACGTTTGATGGAGTCGTACTCGTAGCGATTCAGATCACGGTGGATTCCGATCTAAGCGCCGAACAACGGCGGCTCTGCGTTCAACACACGTGCAACCTGTTGGAATTATGCCCTAGAGGCAATAATAAATATAGTTATTATTATAATTCCTGTATCAAGATAATAGTTTATTATCCATGCTATAATTGTATTGAATGAAGACTCATTTACATGTGTGGATACATAGACAAAACACCGTCCCTAGCATGCCTCTAGTTGGCTAGCCAGTTGGTCAAAGATAGTCAGTGTCTTCTGATTATGAACAAGGTGTTGTTGCTTGATAACTGGATCACGTCATTGGGAGAATCACGTGATGGACTAGACCCAAACTAATAGACGTAGCATGTTGATCGTGTCAATTTGTTGCTACTGTTTTCTGCGTGTCAAGTATTTATTCCTATGACCATGAGATCATATAACTCACTGACACCGGAGGAATGCTTTGTGTGTATCAAACGTCGCAACGTAACTGGGTGACTATAAAGATGCTCTACAGGTATCTCCGAAGGTGTTAGTTGAGTTAGTATGGATCAAGACTGGGATTTGTCACTCCGTGTGACGGAGAGGTATCTCGGGGCCCACTCGGTAATACAACATCACACACAAGCCTTGCAAGCAATGTAACTTAGTGTAAGTTGCGGGATCTTGTATTACGGAACGAGTAAAGAGACTTGCCGGTAAACGAGATTGAAAATAGGTATGCGGATACTGACGATCGAATCTCGGGCAAGTAACATACCGAAGGACAAAGGGAATGACATACAGGATTATACGAATCCTTGGCACTGAGGTTCAAACGATAAGATCTTCGTAGAATATGTAGGATCCAATATGGGCATCCAGGTCCCGCTATTGGATATTGACCGAGGAGTCTCTCGGGTCATGTCTACATAGTTCTCGAACCCGCAGGGTCTGCACACTTAAGGTTCGACGTTGTTTTATGCGTATTTGAGTTATATGGTTGGTTACCGAATGTTGTTCGGAGTCCCGGATGAGATCATGGACGTCACGAGGGTTTCCGGAATGGTCCGGAAACGAAGATTGATATATAGGATGACCTCATTTGATTACCGGAAGGATTTCGGAGTTACCGGGAATGTACCGGGAATGACGAATGGGTTCCGGGAGTTCACCGGGGGGGGCAACCCACCCCGGGGAAGCCCATAGGCCATAAGGGTGGCGCACCAGCCCTTAGTGGGCTGGTGGGACAGCCCAAAAGGGCCCTATGCGCCAAGGATAAGAAATCAAAGGAAAAAGGAAAAAAAAGGAGGAGGTGGGAAGGGAGGGGGACTCCCTCCCACCAAACCTAGTCCAACTCGGTTTGGGGGGGAGAGTCCTCCCCCTTGGCTCGGCCGACCCCTTGAGGGTCCTTGGACCCCAAGGCAAGACCCCCCCTCCCTCCCACCTATATATACGGAGGTTTTAGGGCTGATTTGAGACGACTTTTCCACGGCAGCCCGACCACATACCTCCACGGTTTTTCCTCTAGATCGCATTTCTGCGGAGCTTGGGCGGAGCCCTGCTGAGACAAGGTCATCACCAACCTCCGGAGCGCCGTCACGCTTCCGGAGAACTCTTCTACCTCTCCGTCTCTCTTGCTGGATCAAGAAGGCCGAGATCATCGTCGAGCTGTACGTGTGCTGAACGCGGAGGTGTCGTCCGTTCGGTACTAGATCGTGGGACTGATCACGGGATTGTTCGCGGGGCGGATCGAGGGACGTGAGGACATTCCACTGCATCAACCGCGTTCTCTAACGCTTCTGCTGTATGATCTACAAGGGTACGTAGATCACTCATCCCCTCTCGTAGATGGACATCACCATGATAGGTCTTCGTGCGCGTAGGAAAATTTTGGTTTCCCATGCGACGTTCCCGAACAGTGGCATCATGAGCTAGGTTTATGCGTAGATGTCTTCTCGAGTAGAACACAAAAGTTTTTGTGGGCGGTCATGTGCGTTTTGCTGCCCTCCTTAGTCTTTTCTTGATTCCGCGGTATTGTTGGATTGAAGCGGCTTGGACCGACATTACTCGTACGCCTACGAGAGACTGGTTTCATCGTTACGAGTAACCCCCTTTGCTCAAAGATGACTGGCAAGTGTCGGTTTCTCCAACTTTAGTTGAATCGGATTTGACCGAGGAGGTCCTTGGATGAGGTTAAATAGCAACTCATATATCTCCGTTGTGGTGTTTGCGTAAGTAAGATGCGATCCTACTAGATACCCTTGGTCACCACGTAAAACATGCAACAACAAAATTAGAGGACGTCTAACTTGTTTTTGCAGGGTATGATTGTGATGTGATATGGCCAACGATGTGATGTGATATATTGGATGTATGAGATGATCATGTTGTAATAGAAATATCGACTTGCACGTCGATGGTACGGCAACCGGCAGGAGCCATAGGGTTGTCTTTATACTAACGTTTGTGCTTGCAGATGCGTTTACTATTTTGCTAGGATGTAGCTTTAGTAGTAATAGCATAAGTAGCACGACAACCCCGATGGCAACACGTTGATGGATGATCATGGTGTGGCGCCGGTGACAAGAAGATCGTGCCGGTGCTTTGGTGATGGAGATCAAGAAGCACGTGATGATGGCCATATCATGTCACTTATGAAATTGCATGTGATGTTAATCCTTTAATGCACCTTATTTTGCTTAGAACGACGGTAGCATTATGAGGTGATCTCTCACTAAAATTTCAAGACGAAATTGTGTTCTCCCCGACTGTGCACCGTTGCTACAGTTCGTCGTTTCGAGACACCACGTGATGATCGGGTTTGATAGACTCAACGTTCACATACAACGGGTGCAAAACAGTTGCGCACGCGGAACACTCGGGTTAAGCTTGACGAGCCTAGCATGTGCAGACATGGCCTCGGAACACATGAGACCGAAAGGTCGATCATGAATCATATAGTTGATATGATTAGCATAGGGATGCTTACCACTGAAACTATACTCAACTCACGTGATGATCGGACTTGGGATAGTGTAAGTGGATCATGAACCACTCAAATGACTAGAGAGATGTACTTTTTGAGTGGGAGTTTAGCATATAATTTGATTAAGTTAAACTCTAATTATCTTGAACATAGTCTAAGTCCACTTTGAATATATTTGTGTTGTAGATCATGGCTCACGCGACAGTCATCCTGAATTTTAATACGTTCCTAGAGAAAGCTAAGTTGAAAGATGATGGAAGCAACTTTGTAGACTGGGCTCGTAATCTTAAGCTAATCTTACAAGCTGGGAAGAAGGATTATGTCCTTAATGCTGCGCTAGGAGATGAACCACCCGCTACGGCTGATCAGGATGTTAAGAACGCTTGGTTAGCACGTAAGGAGGACTACTCAATAGTTCAATGTGCAGTCTTGTATGGCTTAGAACCGGGACTTCAACGTCGCTTTGAGCGTCATGGAGCATTTGAGATGTTCCAGGAGTTGGAGTTTATCTTTCAGAAGAACGCCCGAATCGAGAGGTATGAGACCTCCGATAAATTCTATGCTTGCAAGATGGAGGAAAACTCGTCTCTCAGTGAACATGTGCTCAAAATGTCTGGGTACTCAAACCGTCTAGCTGAGCTGGGGATTGAACTCCCGCAAGAAGTTATCACTGACAGAATCCTTCAATCACTGCCGCCAAGCTATAAAGGCTTTGTGTTGAACTACAACATGCAAGGGATGAACAAGTCTCCCGGCGAGTTGTTTGTGATGCTGAAAGTCGCAGAGTCTGAACTCCGTAAAGAGCATCAAGTGTTGATGGTGAGCAAGACCACTAGTTTCAAGAGAAACGGCAAAGGCAAGAAGGGCAATTCGAAGAAGAGCGGCAAGCCTGTTGCCAATCCGCCGAAGAAACCCAAGGCTGGACCTAAGCCTGAAACAGAGTGCTTCTATTGCAAGGGTATGGGTCACTGGAAGCGCAATTGCCCCAAGTATCTGGCAGATAAGAAGGCGGGCAAAGAAAAATCAGGTATATTTGATATACATGTTATTGATGTGTACTTAACCGGCTCTCGTAGTAGTGCCTGGGTATTCGATACCGGTTCTGTTGCTCACATTTGCAACTCGAAGCAGGAACTGCGGAATAGACGAAGGTTGGCGAAAGACGAAGTGACGATGCGCGTAGGAAATGGTTCGAAGGTTGATGCAATCGCCGTCGGCACAGTGTCACTTCAGCTACCATCGGGATTTGTGATGAACTTAAATCATTGTTATTTAGTGCCTGCGTTGAGCATGAACATTATATCTGGATCTTGTTTATTGCGAGACAGTTACTCTTTTAAGTCTGAGAATAATGGTTGTTCTATTTCTATGAGTAACATCTTTTATGGTCATGCACCGAATGTGAGAGGATTGTTCATATTGAATCTTGATAGCGATACGCATATACATAACCTTGAGACCAAAAGAGTTAGAGTAAACAATGATAGCGCCATATTTTTGTGGCACTGCCGCTTGGGTCATATTAGTGTAAAGCGCATGAAGAAACTCCATGCTGATGGACTTTGGGAGTAACTTGACTTTGATTCACTTGACACGTGCGAACCATGCCTCATGGGCAAGATGACTAAGACTCCGTTCTCCGGAACAATGGAGCGTGCAAGTGACTTGTTGGAAATCATACATACCGATGTGTGTGGTCCAATGAGTGTAGAGGCACGCGGCGGATATCGTTATTTTCTCACCTTCACTGACGATTTAAATAGATATGGTTATGTCTACTTGATAAAGCACAAGTCTGAAACATTTGAAAAGTTCAAGCAATTTCAGAGTGAAGTGGAAAATCATCGTAACAAGAAGATCAAGTTCCTACGGTCTGATCGTGGGGGTGAATATCTGAGTTTCGAGTTTGGTGCTCACTTAAGACAATGTGGAATTGTTTCGCAGTTAACACCGCCTGGAACACCACAGCGTAATGGTGTGTCCGAACGTCGTAATCGTACTTTGTTAGAGATGGTGCGATCTATGATGTCTCTTACTGATTTGTCGTTATCATTTTGGGGTTATGCATTAGAAACAGCTGCATTCACTTTAAATAGGGCACCATCAAAATCCGTTGACACGACACCATACGAACTGTGGTATGGCAAGAGGCCAAAGTTGTCGTTTCTTAAAGTTTGGGGATGTGATGCTTATGTCAAAAAGCTTCAGCCTGAAAAGCTGGAACCCAAAGCGGAAAAGTGCGTCTTCATAGGTTACCCAAAAGAGACAGTTGGGTACACCTTCTATCTCAAATCCGAGGGCAAAGTGTTTGTTGCTAAAAACGGAGCTTTTCTCGAGAAGGAGTTTCTCTCGAGAGAATTGAGTGGGAGGAAGATAGAACTTGACGAGGTTGTCGAACCTCTCATCCCTCTGGATGGTGGCGCGGGGCAAGGGGAAACCTCTGTCATTGCGACGCCGGTTGAGGAGGAAGTTAATGATGATGATCATGAAACTCCAGTTCAAGTTTCTATTGAACCACGCAGGTCGACGAGATCACGCGCTGCTCCAGAGTGGTACGGTAATCTCGTCTTATCAATCATGTTGTTAGACAACAATGAACCTGCAAATTATGAAGAAGCAATGGTGGGCCCAGATTCCAACAAATGGCTAGAAGCCATGAAATCCGAGATAGGATCCATGTATGAGAACAAACTGTGGACTTTGGAGATACTACCTGAGGGCCGCAAGGCTATTCAGAACAAATGGATCTTTAAGAAGAAGACGGACGCTGACGGTAATGTGACCGTTTATAAAGCTCGACTTGTGGCAAAGGGTTTTTCACAAGTTCCAGGAGTTGACTACGATGAGACTTTCTCACCCGTAGCGATGCTTAAGTCCGTCAGAATCATGTTAGCAATAGCTGCATTTTTCGATTATGAAATCTGGCAGATGGATGTCAAAACGGCGTTCCTTAATGGTTTCCTTAAGGAAGAGTTGTATATGATGCAACCCGAAGGTTTTGTCGATCCTAAAAATGCTGACAAGGTGTGCAAGCTCCAGCGATCCATTTATGGACTGGTGCAAGCATCTCGGAGTTGGAACAAACGCTTTGATGAGGTGATCAAAGCATTTGGGTTTATACAAGTGGTTGGAGAATCTTGTATTTACAAGAAAGTGAGTGGGAGCTCTGTGGCGTTTCTAATATTATATGTGGATGACATATTACTGATTGGAAACAACGTAGAGCTTTTGGAGAGCATAAAAGGTTACTTGAATAAAAGTTTCTCTATGAAGGACCTAGGAGAAGCTGCTTACATTCTAGGCATTAAGATCTATAGGGATAGATCAAAACGCGTGATAGGACTTTCACAAAGCACATACCTTGATAAAGTTTTGAAGAGGTTCAAAATGGAACAGTCCAAGAAAGGGTTCTTGCCAGTTTTACAAGGTACGAGATTGAGTAAGACTCAGTGCCCAGCAACTGATGAAGATAGAGAGCATATGCGCTCCGTCCCCTATGCTTCAGCCATAGGTTCTATCATGTATGCGATGCTGTGCACTAGACCATATGTTAGCCTGGCCATAAGTATGGCAGGTAGGTTCCAGAGTAATCCAGGAGTGGATCACTGGACAGCGGTCAAGAATATCCTGAAGTACCTGGAAAGGACTAAGGAGATGTTTCTCGTATATGGAGGTGACGAAGAGCTCGCCGTAAAAGGTTACGTCGATGCAAGCTTTGACACAGATCCGGACGACTCTAAGTCGCAAACCGGATACGTATTTATTCTTAATGGGGGTGCAGTAAGCTGGTGCAGTTCCAAGCAAAGCGTCGTAGCAGATTCTACATGTGAAGCGGAGTACATGGCTGCCTCGGAGGCGGCTAAGGAGGGTGTCTGGATGAAGCAGTTCATGACGGATCTTGGAGTGGTGCCAAGTGCACTAGATCCAATAACCTTGTTCTGTGACAACACGGGTGCCATTGCCTTAGCAAAGGAACCACGTTTTCACAAGAAGACCAGACACATCAAACGACGCTTCAACCTCATCCGCGACTACGTCGAGGAAGAGGACGTAAATATATGCAAAGTGCACACGGATCTGAATGTAGCAGACCCGCTGACTAAACCTCTTCCACGGCCAAAACATGATCGACACCAGAACTGTATGGGTGTTAGATTTATTACAATGTAATTCACATGGTGATGTGAGGGCTAGATTATTGACTCTAGTGCAAGTGGGAGACTGTTGGAATTATGCCCTAGAGGCAATAATAAATATAGTTATTATTATAATTCCTGTATCAAGATAATAGTTTATTATCCATGCTATAATTGTATTGAATGAAGACTCATTTACATGTGTGGATACATAGACAAAACACCGTCCCTAGCATGCCTCTAGTTGGCTAGCCAGTTGGTCAATGATAGTCAGTGTCTTCTGATTATGAACAAGGTGTTGTTGCTTGATAACTGGATCACGTCATTGGGAGAATCACGTGATGGACTAGACCCAAACTAATAGACGTAGCATGTTGATCGTGTCATTTTGTTGCTACTGTTTTCTGCGTGTCAAGTATTTATTCCTATGACCATGAGATCATATAACTCACTGACACCGGAGGAATGCTTTGTGTGTATCAAACGTCGCAACGTAACTGGGTGACTATAAATATGCTCTACAGGTATCTCCGAAGGTGTTAGTTGAGTTAGTATGGATCAAGACTGGGATTTGTCACTCCGTGTGACGGAGAGGTATCTCGGGGCCCACTCGGTAATACAACATCACACACAAGCCTTGCAAGCAATGTATCTTAGTGTAAGTTGCGGGATCTTGTATTACGGAACGAGTAAAGAGACTTGCCGGTAAACGAGATTGAAAATAGGTATGCGGATACTGACGATCGAATCTCGGGCAAGTAACATACCGAAGGACAAAGGGAATGACATACGGGATTATACGAATCCTTGGCACTGAGGTTCAAACGATAAGATCTTCGTAGAATATGTAGGATCCAATATGGGCATCCAGGTCCCGCTATTGGATATTGACCGAGGAGTCTCTCGGGTCATGTCCACATAGTTCTCGAACCCGCAGGGTCTGCACACTTAAGGTTCAACGTTGTTTTATGCGTATTTGAGTTATATGGTTGGTTACCGAATGTTGTTCGGAGTCCCGGATGAGATCACGGACGTCACGAGGGTTTCCGGAATGGTCCGGAAACGAAGATTGATATATAGGATGACCTCATTTGATTACCGGAAGGTTTTCGGAGTTACCGGGAATGTACCGGGAATGACGAATGGGTTCCGGGAGTTCACCGGGGGGGGCAACCCACCCCGGGGAAGCCCATAGGCCATAAGGGTGGCGCACCAGCCCTTAGTGGGCTGGTGGGACAGCCCAAAAGGGCCCTATGCGCCAAGGATAAGAAATCAAAGGAAAAAGGAAAAAAAAGGAGGAGGTGGGAAGGGAGGGGGACTCCCTCCCACCAAACCTAGTCCAACTCGGTTTGGGGGGGGAGAGTCCTCCCCCTTGGCTCGGCCGACCCCTTGAGGGTCCTTGGACCCCAAGGCAAGGCCCCCCTCCCTCCCACCTATATATACGGAGGTTTTAGGGCTGATTTGAGACGACTTTTCCACGGCGGCCCGACCACATACCTCCACAGTTTTTCCTCTAGATCGTGTTTCTGCGGAGCTCGGGCGGAGCCCTGCTGAGACAAGGTCATCACCAACCTCCGGAGCGCCGTCACGTTGCCGGAGAACTCTTCTACCTCTCCGTCTCTCTTGCTGGATCAAGAAGGCCGAGATCATCGTCGAGTTGTACGTGTGCTGAACGCGGAGGTGCCGTCCGTTCGGTACTAGATCGTGGGACTGATCGCGGGATTGTTCGCGGGGCGGATCGAGGGACGTGAGGACGTTCCACTACATCAACCGCGTTCTCTAACGCTTCTGCTGTACGATCTACAAGGGTACGTAGATCACTCATCCCCTCGCGTAGATGGACATCACCATGATAGGTCTTCGTGCGCGTAGGAAAATTTTTGTTTCCCATGCGACGTTCCCGAACACAACCCAGTGACGTCTCCTGCGCCTTGAGCCAGCAAGGAGAGAGGAGAGGTTGAGGGAGAGCTCCGACAGCACGACAGTGTGGTGATGGTGGAGCTGCGTGGTACTCCGACAGGACTTCGCCAAGCGCTACGGAGGATGAGGAGGAGGAGGAGAGGTAGGGCTGCGCCGTGGAGAGGTGAAACTTGTGTGTCTAGCAGCCCTAAACCCTCACATATATATAGGGGGAGGAGGAGGGGTGCGCGCCACCCCTAGGGTTTCCCTAGTTGGTGCAGCAGCCCCTTAGATGGGAGAGGGGCGGCGGCCAGGAGGGGGAGGGGGCGGCGCCCTAGGGTGGGCTTGGCCCCCAAGGCAGCTCCCGCGCCTAGGGTTTGCCCCCCTTAGCCCTCTTTTGCGCCTTGGTCCCTTGGCGGTGGCGCACCAGCCCACCTAGGGACTGGTTCCCACTCACTTTTGGCCCATGTAGCCTCTTGGGGCTGGTGTCCCCTCCCGGTGGACCCCCGGAACCCTTCCGGTGGTCCCTGTACAATAGCGACGATCTCCGAAACTCTTCCGATGATCAAAACTCCACTACCTATATATGAATCTTTACCTCCGGACCATTCTGGAACTCCTCGTGACATCCGGGATCTCATCCGGGACTCCGAACAACCTTCGGTAACCACATACGATTCCCATTACAACCCTAGCATCATCGAACCTTAAGTGTGTAGACCCTACGGGTTCGAGAACCATGCAGACATGACCGAGACACCTCTCCGGTCAATAACCAACAGCGGAGGAAGTGAGCCTAGCTCACTTGGCTAGTGGAGTAGATGTACAACCCAGCCACCCAGGTTCAAGTCCCCACGGGCGCGAATTTGGGTTCTTATTATTTAAAAAAAAAACTCGTTGTGGGGGCTTTCCCTTATAGTTTTCCTTCAAAAAGAAAATAACCAACAGCGGGGTCTGGATATGCATGTTGGTTCCCACATGTTCCACGATGATCTCATCTGATGAACCACGATGTCGGGGATTCGGTCAATCTTGTATGCAATTCCCTTTGTCTACCGGTATAATACTTGCCCGAGATTCGATCATCGGTATCCCTATACCTACTGGTGGTGGTTTGGATCTGGGGCGCAAGGGAGATGGAGAGCTGCTGGAGAGGGCGGAGCGGAGGAGAGGAGGGGATCTGGTGGTGGCCTTGTTGCGGAGGAGTCGATCTAGTTGTGGCCTTGTTGGAGAGGAGCGGATCCAGCGATCTGGCAACGAGGTCCACCATGGCTGAGGGTTGCGGGCACGAGATATGGATCTGACGGGAGGGGAGGAGAGAGCGACACGAGGGGACCCCAGAGGTGTGCTGCGCACCGGCAAGAGCCGCGTCAACTCGCCGGAATCGAACGACACAGGTGACGGCGGTAGAGGAGTTGCGGGAGGGGCAGAGAGAGGGCTCGTGGGGGAAGAAGGGGGCTAGTGGTTTTCTTTAGATTAGGTCAAACGAGATACGTTGGATCCGTAGGGTGTGGACGGCCTAGATCGGCTACAGTGGGGTGATCCATGGGAGGGTGCTTTCTACCTCCTGATTGGTTCAAAATATGTGTCATTGAAAATAGTTTTTAGTGCTATAAACACAAGAAATTTTGTGAAGCAGCTACCAAAAATAATATACAAAATGACAACATTAAAATTTTCACTAAAGTTAGACCATATTTTATGGATGATCACCAACGTGTATGCACTTCTCATGTTTCTAGCTATTTTCACTCATTCAAACGGTTTTCTATCGAATCACATGGAACCGGGTCAAATATGAACTACAGCTGCCTCATAGTTTACTCATTATTTTTTCCAAAAAATATTTTCATGTATATAGGTATCTATTTCATCAGAGATACATCAAGAGTTTTGCAAGCTTCCACCCTTAGCTTCGAAAGGTCGTGCCCGCCGTTTTGACCCCGTTTTGAAAGCGGCATAAAGAATTAAAAAAAACCTTTGCATTGTGTCATTATATGTGACCAAGTTACTAGGAAAATTAATAAACTTGGACTACGACAATTATTTTCGAAAAGTGTTCTCAGAAATGAACTATCATGTGTGAAGATTCAATGCTTTCAAGCCAAATGATCAAACTTATGGCCACATTCATGGCATAGTTTGTTCAAATGATCTAATATTGTGCAAAAGGATGCATTTTGGAATGATAAACAATGTTGACTAAGGAAGTTTTCATTTTCTTTGCGTAAAAGTTTTGTTTTCCATTTTTCGAGTGCCCAAAATGAGTTTTTTTGTGAAGGACCTACGACATATTTGTTGCAAAATTGGACCAAATCATTTTTATAAAATACTAGGACATATTTAATGTATAATTGACCAAATGGTTCAGTGTCAAAACCTTTTATCCACCGCTCGTGGAAAAGACAAATTTCTCCTCATTCAGTTGAAAGAGGGTCAAATTTGAAGTGCAGATGCATTATACTTTGCTCTTTATTTTTCCCAAAAATCATGTTTAGATACATAAGTATACATTTAATCAGAGAAACACCAAAAGTTTTCGAAGATTCAACCACTAGCTAGGAACGGTCATGCCCGTAGTTTTGACCGCATTTTGAAATGGGCATGAAAAATTCAAACAATATCAAAAAATTGGAAAACCTTCATATTGTGTCATTATATGTGACCAAGTTACTAGAAAAAATAAGAAACTTGTAATACGACAATTATTTTTTTAAAATGTTCTCAGAAATGAGCTATCATGTGTGAAGGTTCATGGCTTTCAAGCCAAATGATCAATCTTATGGCCACGTTTATGGCATAGTTTGTACAAATGATATAATATTGTGCACAAGGGTGCATATTGAAATGGCAAGCAATGTTGCCTAAGGAGTTTTCATTTTCTTTGAACGAAAAATTCATTTTCCATTTTTCGAGTGCTCAAAATAAGTTTTCTTGTGAAGGACCTACAATATATTTGTTGCAAAATTGGATGAAATCATTTTTATAAAATACTAGGACATATTTAATGTACAATTGACCAAATGATTCGGTGTCAAAACCTTTTATCCACCGCTGGTGAAAAAGACAAATTTCTGTCGATTTAGTTGGAAACAGGTCAAATTTGAACTGTAGCTGACTTAGTACTTTGCTCTTTATTTTTCCCAAAAATCATTTTAGGTACATAAGTACCATTTAATCAGAAAAACACCAAAAGTTTTTCAAGATTCAACGACCAGCTAGGAACGGTCATGACCGTTGTTTTGACCGAATTTTGAAATGGGCATGAAAAATTCAAAAAAAATAAAAAAAATGTAAAACCTTCATATTGTGTCATTATATGTGACTAAGTTACCAGGAAAAATAATAAACTTGTAATACGATAATTATTTTTAAAAAGTGTTCTCATAAATGAGCTATCACGTGTGAAGGTTCATAGCTTTCCAGCCAAATGATCAATCTTATGGCCACATTCATGGCATAATTTGTACAAATGATATAATATTGTGCACAATGGTGCATCTTGGAATGGCAAGCAATGTTGCCTAAGGAAGTTTTCAGTTTCTTTGGACGGAAAATTCATTTTCCATTTTCGAGTGCCCAAAATGATTTTTTTTGTGAAGGACCTACAATATATTTGTTGCAAAATTGGACCAAATATTTTTTTATAAAATACTAGGACATATTTAATGTACAGTTGACCAGATGGTTCGGTGTATTTTATCCACCGCTCGTGAAAAAGACAAATTTCTGCCGATTCAGATGGAAGCATGTCAAATTTGAACTGCAACTGCATTATACTTTGCTCTTTATTTTTCCCAAAAATAATTTTTAGGTACATAAGTGTCCATTTAATCAGAGATACATGGTGTGGTGGCAAGACATCGAGGTTTGGATGGTGTTTGAGGGCCCCAACTCCAGAGCGTGTAAACGAGCATGCCAACCGCGTGGTCACCGCGTGACTGTGGCATTGCCACGCATTCTGGACAGCGTAGGCATGTCTGGTGGGTTGATCACTCCCACGTTATGTGTTAGTAAGAATAATAGAACAGAAGAATCTCACGAGTAGACTGAAATAAGCTCAAACATGAATTAGCAGCCAAGTGTTTGATCAGTGGTGGGGGAAATTTACATGGCCAATGGGCCTAATTTTTGGGTGAGAATGATCATCTACTAAGGAGACTGTCTTGGCAAATTTTCAGCTCAAATGAAGGAGCCTAGGTGGCACTTGCTTTGGAAAGTACCAGACTGGGCAGAAATATGGATGTTGAAGCTGAGCTCAAATGAATGAATGGATTGATCTAAAATTTGGTGGAGGATGGTGATTTGGGCATAGGAAAGTACTGTACAAAAATTATACCATTTGGGCATGCCAAAGTGGTACTTCCTTCACAATGCTCTTCTTTGGACAGAAACTTGTAAACATTATTGAGAGTAATTGGATAAATGAAATGAGCTCAAATTTGGTGTAGATAAGTTATACACGTAGGAACATGCCCTGGTAAATTTTTAGCAATAATTAAGAAATCTAAAATATATTTGCTTCACAAACTAAAAATATGACCAGAATAAAAGATTAGATGATGAGCTCACATGGATTTCTGGATAGAGCTCAAATTTTGTGGAGAGTGATCATTTGGGCATATAGAATATTTGGAAAAATCTTAGATCATTTGGATATTCCTAGCTAGTACTTCCATCACAAAGCTTCTCTTTGGATAGAAAATTTGGAAATTTGCTGAGGAAGATTTAATAGGCAAATAGAGCTGAATATTGGCATGTGGTAATTATTTGGATATCTAAGATAGCAAAAAAAGTTTGCGGACAATAGGATGTGTCTAGATAGCACTTGCTTTGCAATGTGCCAATCTGGACAGAAAATAGAAATTGAAGATGTGCCCACATAAATGATTGGATGGAGCTGAAATTTGGAGGAGTATGATAATTTGGTCATATGAAGACACTATAAACATTTCATACCATTTGAATAAACAAAACTGGTACTTCCTTCACAATGCTCTCCACTCAACAGAACATTGGGAAAAATATTGATGGAAATTGGCTAAATTAAATGAGCGAAAATTTGGTGGAGGGAGGTTACATGGTCAGGGTCATGTTCTGGTAAATTTTCATCATTTATAAAGCAATATAAAATGTAGTTGCTTCGCAAACTAAAAATATTACCACAAACAAAGATTCAATGGTGAGCTCACATGGATTGTTAGATGGCGCTCAAATTTTGTGGAGAGCTATTATTTGGGCATATATAAGATGTGGCAAAAATTCAAGTCATTAGGTTACTCGTGGATAGTACTGCCTTCACAAAGCTTCTAGTTGAACAAAAACTTTGGAAATTTGCTGAGAAAGATTTACTTGGCAAATGGAGATGAATTTTTTCATGAGGCAATGATATGGATAGGAAGAGTGCCCAAAAATTTTATGGGAAATTATGAAAATATAAATAGCACTTCCTTCACAAAGTGCTATTCTGAACAGAATAGGAAAATGAATATTGCTGAATTATTTTTGAACTAGGAAAGGAATGGTTTTGACATATTTGAGGAGTATATGATCCAAAGAATTTATGAGAATTTTTGGAGAATTTTGGGAATGGCAGAATAGTAGGTTGCTTCACAAACAAGGGCAAAAATTGACACATGGACATGACACATAGGCAAAGCTAATGATGTGGCGCCTAGTCATAGCTATGACCATCTATATTGGTCATAATTAGCTAGAAATTAGGCAGCAGACGAGTGTTATCTGCTTTAAGACCATTTCCCGTAAGGAAATTACGACCTTTTTTGACCAAATTGGACGTTATGCTTTGGGGTTGGAGCCTCCCGAACAGCTTACGACCAATTGATCTCAAATAGTCGTAGATTTACAACCATTTCTGCCAGGGTAAATGCCATAAGGTCACTAGTTGACATATTTCTTGTAGTGCAATCACGCCCTGATAGATCACCCTCATAGATCAAATCTCCTAACTAAATCCAAAATGACTCCAAACTCAATTCAAAAATATCTCCTCACTAGATCCAAAATAACTCCAAACTCAATTCAAAATATCTCTTAACTAAATCCAAAATAACTCCAAACTCAATACAAAATATCTCCTAACTAAATCCAAAATATGTCATAACTATATACAAACTACACTTTCTTTGGATCCAAATCTGCTGACAACTTTCTCATGCCACATAACCCAAACTAAGTCCAAAAGATATCCTAACTAAATCCGAATTACACTTCCTTTGAATCCAAATATAGTCAAAACTTCCTCAGATTACATATCCTATAAACCCTAATCAAATCTGATCCTTTCGGTACTATGCAAAAGGGACCAGACAAGATTAGAGATGGCTAGGAACTTACATCTCAAAGGTCGTTGCCAAGAACCGGCATGATAAAGTTGATGGACAACGATGACGATGATCTAGCCTCGCGTCGGGGAAGGGGCGTCCAATCGGGGAAGTAGGGGATTAGGTAGCTTCTCGAAAGATCTGGCACCGCATAACCCGAGGGATCGCGTGCGAGGGAGGAGGATGAGAAGGGAGTGGCACGACGAGTGCGTGCGGTGTTGATCGACAGTGATCGAGGGCGATGATGTGTTCGTTGGAGACTAGGGTTTGAGAGGAGGCGAGGAATCACTCTAATGCAAATTTAAATGACCATGCACGATGACATTTAGTTCTAATTAAGTGCTATATTAATGTAATTAACTTGATTTAAAATTTTAGGACAATAATACCCCTAGACTTAATTGGGCCAACTAAACTTAAATATTTTTCTAGGTCAAAAATGCTCTTGTGCTTAAATAAGGCCCTCAATCACTGGATCGTCCATATAATACACGTGCTCTCGTGTATTGCAGTGCACCATAAAATTTCCCGTTTAGATTACTAAAGAAGTGATCTAAACTACTCTTATATTTTATTTATTTCAAAGGGAATACTTTGCAATACGATTTGCTTCTGATTAGGTGGTTTCCTTCGGATGATCTATCCTTTTGATGTCTGTTGTTGTATTTTCTATTTTGGCCTTTCTATGTTTCTAGCTTTTATTATTTCCTTCATATAGACTTTTTCTTTATCTGATTACTTTGGTTTGTGAATATAGTATGTAACATTTATTTGAAAATCACAAAAGAAATAGCAGCAGAGTTCTATTGTTTCCCTTTAAAGAAACCGAAAACATAAATAAAAAAGGATGACTCTGCAAGACCTCTGGCCAAATTCATCTACTCCCTCCGTTCGTTTTTATAAGATGTTTCAGATAGCTTGTTTTGCACTAATTTAGGCAGTGAATGTCTAAAACGTCTTATAAAAGTGAACAGAGGGAGTAGTATAAAATAACTGGGTCGGAGGAAATGAGTTCTCATTGCACCACTTCCCATTTGTTTAGCACTTACCAGATATCATAGACATGCCTTCTCGTGAGGTAGTCAACAAGCAAACCATTTTATGCTGCGACGGAACACACAGAAATGCAGTCGACTTAGTTACACTTTTTTCGGTTCCTATTACAGTCTGTACGTGTTACAGTGGAAGGTTCATTGATCTTTAGTTGAGTCATTCATCTGATTTACACCTCACGTGGTGATACCATCTCTGCTACTCAACTGTCATCATCAGTCTCATCGGAAACCAAGTTTTGGTTCATGACAAACCTCAGACTGTCACCCTCTTCAAGCTCCCACTGCTTTCTGAGTTCACCAATGGCTCTTGCTGCAGAGCTAGCTACAGCGGGATTGGAATCTTGAGCCAATCTCTGCAGTTAAAAGAAGGGTCAACCCATATTTAAAGGAAAACACTGAAACAACTTTACTTTCCAAAGTAAAATCAATAACACAGGTCATGTAACGATAAGTGAGAATTATATAGAGAGGGCTTCCCATTCAATGGATGGAGCTTTGATGGTGGAAAAGTGTACGAATAGATTCAATGGCTTGGAGCTTTCATGGTGGAGAAGCATACAAATAGATGACATCTTCAAAGAGAACTAGATAATTGCCCATGGGTTGCAACGGGGGCATAAGTATTCTACTCCCTCCGATCCATATTACTTGTCGCTGGTTTAGTACAAACTAACTTTGTACTAGTCGTATAGCTACTCAACTTTACACATGGATCGGAGGGAGTATTGAATTAGCCTCTGATTCACATGTCCATATTAATTTGAGTAGCTGATTGTTTTAGTCTAGTCTTATAGACTTGTAAAGTTGTAACTCTAGTGTTTCTATCAATGAGTCGAGATGCATGTTTTGCATTTTCTTCGGGAAAAAATATAAATTTACTCAAATTGCATTTCATGTCAAATGTCCAGAACATCACCTATTTACAATCTGACGTTGTAACAGAGCGCAGATTGATTGGGGATCTCAGTGGTTGAAGCCACATATAAGAATTTCAGACATGAACAACCCAACAGTCATATGGTTCTTCTTTCGGTAACATATGAGGGATTTATGCTAACCTGTAATGCGCCCATCCCAGCATTCCCTAGGGTCCACATGGATGGAGCGGCAGCCAATGCATTAGCCAAAGCTTTCCTACAAGGAGTAAAAGCAAATAATTGACACCGATTCAACATATAACACCAAAATAGTATAGAACAAAACACAGCTCAGTGATCGGGACACTGAGCTACAAAGGTCCTGCAGTAATTCTAGCAAACTACTTATTCATTTTATTTGCTATTTGTAGATCCAGACAAAGAAAAGGCTCAAGTACACTGGTCTCCGAGCTACCATCCGGCTCAAGTTCAGACCGGTCTCGCTGACACCATGACCAAGAAGACCTCGAGCCCTCTCGCGCTCCAAACCCTCCTCGCGGCAACAAACTACAAGACCTAATCCTAGAAGGTGAACGAGGACACCGTGAAACTCAAGAGCAACGTGTGAATGAAAACCGAGAATGCCAAATGCATCAAGAAAAATAAAGGCGCCGTCAACAAGAAGAGTGTCACCTACAAGATGAAGAACGCAATGCGCACCACAGAGAAGAAGCTCGTAACGCTGATCAAGCAAATCAAACCTTTTGTGCTCAAAGCACGAATATCAAGAGCATGCCCCTCAAGTAAGAGAAGTTGGCAAGAGGACGAAGCTTGCCTTGAGCAACGCCACAAGATGCGACGCTTGGCCAATGCACGTTGCATTGATGGCCAACTACACAAGGAAGAGCATGACGAAAAACCACTGCCTCCATAACAAGAACAACGTCAATCTCGCAACCATCATGAAGCAGAGGAAAGCCTTGGCAAGCTCAAGTTCACAATGACTAAGTTATACGGCGGCATTGACCTCGAGGAACAAATATCATGGGCGCTCAAGGTAGACAAGATCTTCGGGCCCACGACTTCGACGAGCCAAAGGCAATTGCCGTGGCCTCCCTCTAGTTCAATAAGTATGCACTCATATGGTCTGAACAAGTACAAAAACTTTGACAAGAGAAAGGAGAAACCCCCTTTGCCACTTGGGATGGAATGAAGCAAGTCATGAGAGAGAGATTTGTGCCCACGCACTATAGAAGCGACCTCTTCAAGAAGCTCCAAGTTCTCAAGCAAGGGACCAAGACCATCGAACAGTACTACAAGAAGATGGAAATTGCAATGATCCACGCTAATGCCAAGAAGTCCAATGAGCAAACAATGGCACCCTAATTACCTCATCAAGAAAATTACGGACTTTCAACCCTATACAAAAACTTGCCTGAGTTGGTATACCATGTGTGCCTACCAAGCGCATTATGGTGACCAATGAAGACGAAGAATACGAATCTATGGGTGAAGGAAAATTGGAAGCTTTGCAACGTGTTGCTCGACACAACCAAGTAAACAAAGGCAAAGATGTTCATGTCTTCTATGACAATGATTCGAGCCCGACTCTCGTTATCTCCTAGATTCATTGATGGTGGTAGTTGCCATGACTTGGCAAGTGAAGAACTTTGATCCAAGTTGCGTTTCAAGTACAAGTGCCATCCTTGACCAGACATGGTCTAGTGGCTTAGTGACACCGGCACTATCAAGGTAGAGCACACAATTGAAGTCTCCTTTGATGAGGACATGGCTACCTTGGATATGATCACAAATATTGCATATGCGCGTATTTATAAGAGGTGAAGTACTTTTGTTTTATATAGCATAAATAAATCATTGCATAACTATTATCAGAAATCGCCTCAAATAAATACGCATATGCAATATTTGTGATCATATCCAAGGTAGCCATGTCCTCAATCCTCATCATCCTTCCAGATAAGTGCCTATGAGGATACCATAGAATGTGAAGTGGTTCTCATGACCGTGTGTCACCTTCTCTTGGGATGCCCATGGCTATTTCACTATGGAGTCATTCACGACGGGCACATCAATCACTATATCTTCAAGTGGAAGGGCAAGGAATATGTGCTTCATGCTATGACCCCCAACCAAATTATCGCCGACAAGACTCAAGCATGAACAAGTCCTTCACATGTGGACCACCAAGAAGAGAGTGTCATAAGTGAAAAAAAAAGAGTTTTCATGATGAGTTCCAATGAGGAAGTTGTCCTCTTAACCATCAAATTTGATTTGAGGGAAGTGAGTTAAAACCCATCGGTGCTTCACTTTGTGCTCTTGTACGAAGATGAAGCCATTTTGAATAACACCTCACACATCCTTCCTAGCTCTATGTCTACTGCCATTGTATGATATGTCACATTAGTGAGAAACTTTCTGGTGCTTAATTGAATTATCCCATACCTATGATAAGGAACTATATGCTTTGGTTCGTGTTTTACAAGTTTGGTGCCATTACCTTTAGCCTAAATAGTTCGCAATCCATTCCGATCATGAGTCACTTGTTAGAGTACTATATATATAGCCATGTAACCTTTCATATTTACCCGATTGTATAAGGGGTTTCTTGCATATTCTACACCTGTACATGTATATATATTGGCCTATGGCCTTATGGAGATACAAGTTACATATTTCCTAACATGCTATTAGAACCTTAGGGTTTTTTCGCACGCGCAACTCGTGCTCTCAATCCAATCCTCCGTCTACATGGTCGTCGTCCGTCCTCTATGAACGGCGCTGCTCTCCGATGTTCATCCACTGCAAGTCAACTCTTGCCCGAGCCGTCGGCTGCAGCTCCAACTCCCGCCCGAGCCACTGGCTGCAGCTCCCTCTGCCATCCTCACCACCAGCAGACGTCCCCGCCGGGTCCTGCCGTCGTCCTCGTCGGATCCCGCGCAAGCTACCGTTCCTGCTGCCATCCTCGCGGCCTGCTGCTGTTCTCCCCGGATCCCGCCGCCGGCCCTTCCTGCTGCTACTGCTCCGGATCCCGCTGCCGGCCGCCGCTGTTCTCGGCGGATCCTGTCGCCAGCCGCTGGATCTTGCCGGCCCTCCCTGCTACTGCTGCTATCACACGATATCTAATTCCCGTGTGTTTCTGCTTCCTGCTGCTGCCTCCTCCTCCTCGACCTGCCGCTGCTAGCCCTGGCTACGTTCCTGTTTGCTGGTTGCGGTGTTGTTCGCTACTGTTGCCTGGTCTGTCGACCGAAAAAAGACAAAAAAGACAAAAGAGAAAGAGATGTTTCCCTCGGGTCTGCATGTCCCTTGCTGCCCGGTGACTCCTGATGGTGTTTTCTTTACTACTCATGTCTCGCATCTGGGTCGTTCCACGACGCTTGATGCTCGTTCGTCTATACCGCCGTCCCCGTCGGTGTCTTCCGTAGGTTGTGTTGGTAGCTCTACTGCTGCTCCTCCTACGAGCTTCACATATGATGATTGTCGCTCTACACCGACCCCTCTCACGACTTTCACCGGTGTATGTCGCTCTTCCCCGACACCTCTCGCGACTTTCATCGGTTGTACTGGTGCATATGACTCCATCGACCGTGCTTCGCACACGCGTCTTCCCTTGGCACTTGGTGCTTGTCTGCATACGGCCTCGTCTTCACCACCGGCCTTTGCAGACGATATTGGTCATGCTACATCGCCACACTTAGCGGCTTCCATAGGTGGTGGTGGTCGCTTCGCTCCCGGTGCCATTACGTCGCCTACTTCAGCTATGTACTTCACCGAGGAGGAGATTGCGAGTTCGGTCCCTGCTGATTACCTCCGACTCTCTGTTGTCGGGTGCATCTACATCGACATCTTCAGTTGTGCCCCTGACTGAGCAAGAGATTGTGCGATTTCGATGCCTGATAGCTCGATCTTCTGGTTCTTCAGCGACAGGGTATGTTGGTTCTGCTACGGACTCTTCTGACATTGTGAGGACCACCTTCTACACAAACAGGTAGATCTCCATGGATTCTTGATACTGGAGCATCTTTTCATATGACTCATGATTATTCAACTCTGTCATCTACTCGACCTCTCGATTCTCCTGTTTATGTTCTTACTGCTGATGGTACTTCTCTCCCGGTTACTGGCTGAGGCACTCTTAGCACTTCATCTTTTCATGTTCCCGATGTTGCTCATGTTCCTCGGCTTACCATGCAACTCATTTCTGGTGGTCAGATTGTTGACTCAGGTTGCAGGATCATTCTCGACTTTGACTCATGTTCAGTTCTGGACTGTCACACTGGTGCTCTTCTTGGTGCTGGCCCCTGGTGCCGTGACTCTCAGGGTCTCTCTGTTGTCGGGTGCATCTACATCGACATCTTCAGTTGTGCCCCTGACTGAGCAAGAGATTGTGCGATTTCGATGCCTGATAGCTCGATCTTCTGGTTCTTCAGCGACAGGGTATGTTGGTTCTGCTGCGGACTCTTCTGACATTGTGAGGACCACCTTCTACACAAACAGGTAGATCTCCATGGATTCTTGATACTGGAGCATCTTTTCATATGACTCATGATTATTCAACTCTGTCATCTACTCGACCTCTCGATTCTCCTGTTTATGTTCTTACTGCTGATGGTACTTCTCTCCCGGTTACTGGCTGAGGCACTCTTAGCACTTCATCTTTTCATGTTCCCGATGTTGCTCATGTTCCTCGGCTTACCATGCAACTCATTTCTGGTGGTCAGATTGTTGACTCGGGTTGCAGGATCATTCTCGACTTTGACTCATGTTCAGTTCTGGACTGTCACACTGGTGCTCTTCTTGGTGCTGGCCCCTGGTGCCGTGACTCTCAGGGTCTCTAGAAGCTTGACTGGCTTCACCTTCCATCCGCTACCACCGTAGCTAGTCTCTCCACCTCTGTTGCCTTGTCTATCAACTCTTTTCAGCAGTGGCATCATCGCCATGGTCACTTATGTCGCTCTCGTCTCTCATCCTTAGTTCGGCGTGGTCTTCTTGGATCCGTCTCCGGCGGTGTGTCTTTAGACTGTCAGGGTTGTCGGCTTGGTAAACAGGTCCAGCTCCCTTTGCTTCGAAGGGAGGCCATCGCTACTATATTATCTTTATAGATGATTTCTCTCGACACACGTGGATATATTTCATGTCTTCTCATAGTGAGGTCTTATCTATCTATAAGCGATTTGCTGCCATGGTTCACACTTAGTTCTCTACGCCTATAAGAGTGTTTCGTGCTGACTCTGCTGGAGAGTATATCGCCAAGATGTTGCGTGGATTTCTTGCTGAGAAGGGTAGTTCTCTTCTCCTGGTGCTCATGCTTAGAATGGCGTGGCTGAGCGCAAGCATCGTCACCTTCTTGAGACGACTCGTGCGATGATGATCACTGCCTCTCTTCCGCCTCACTTTTGGGCAGAGGCTGTCTCCACTTCCACCAATCTCGTCAATCTTCAGCCATCCACTGCTTTCCAAGGTGGCGTTCCTTTCGAGCGTCTTTTTGATCGTTCTCCCGATTACTCAGCGCTTCGCATGTTTGGTTGTGTTTGCTATGTTCTTCTTGCCTCGTGAACGCACCAAACTATCCGCACAGTCAGTTGAGTGTGTCTTCTTAGGTTATAGTGATGAGCATAAGGGATATCGTTGTTGGGATCCTGCCGGTCGTCGGATGTGTATTTCTCGTGATGTGACTTTTGATGAGTCTCGTCCCTTCTACCCGTGTCCATCTTCCTCGACCTTTGCAGTGGAGGATATATCTTTCCTCACTTTTCCTGACACACCTACCACTCCTGTTGAGCCCTTGCCCGTTCGTCCTACTGTCCCTGCTTCTCCGACTATTGCAGATTTGACGCCATCATCTCCCATGGTTTCCACACCTCACATATCACAGGATTCTCCACCTTCATCCCCGATGTCTGCGTCACCCTCGCCTATTCCGAAGATTCCTCCTCGTATTCTCCCGTCTTTTCCTCAGTATTATACTCGTCGTTCACGTAATGTGGATGCGTCTACTGATGTGCCGTCCTCCTCGTCTCAGCCTACCTACGGCATGCGTCCTCATCCGCTTCCGCTTGTTGATTGCCTTGGTTTTTCAACCGCTAGTGCTGTTGTTCTTGAGTCGACTTCTTATCGTCAGACTGTTGTTCATCCTGAATGGCAGTTTGCGATGGCAGAGGAATTTCTGCTCTTGAACGCACCGGTACATGGGATCTTGTTTCTCTACAATGTTAAGACTCGCTCTGATGGTTCTCTTGAGCGTTACAAAGCTCGTCTTGTGGCTCGTGGCTTTCAACAGGAGCATGGTCGTGATTACGACGAGATTTGTGCTCATGTGGCCCATATGACCACTATTCGTACTCTTCTTGTCGTGGCCTCTGCACGCCACTGGTCTGTATCTCAGCTTGATGTTAAGAATGCCACATGCAACCACCACCTGGGTATTCTGTTCCTGATGGCATGGTATGCCGTCTTCGTCACTCTCTCTATGGCCTTAAGCAAGCCCCCCAAGTCTGGTTTGAGCGTTTTGCCTCTGTGGTGACTGTCGCTGGTTTTCAGCGAGTGCTCATGTTATGACCAGCACCACTTATAGCCGAAGGAGGCCCAATGGGCCCGTTTAGTTAGGGGCTTTGCCCAAGTTATATTATTTTTATTAGCAGCAAGGTTATATAAACAGTTGTAAGACACCCTTTTGGAATTAAGCAATAAGACATATTCTATTGCCCGGCTTCCAGAGGAGCCGGAATCCCTAACCCTAGCTGCCGCCTCTTCCATCGCTGCCGCCTCTCCACCGCGCGAGACGGCACCCTCGCGCCGGCCGCCGTGCTCACGCCCTCGCCAGCTTCCCTCCTACCCCTACAACCTCAGGCCGAGGCCCGGTAGGACCCTACCTCCTACCGGTTTGGTATCAGGAAGCTTGGGTTCCATCATGTCTTCGTCGCCGCCCTCCCCATCCCTTCCGCTGCCGACCTCCACCACCGCCCCGCTTGCCACCACAGTCGGCACCCCGCACGTGCCCGTGTCGGTCACCTTCGTCGCACCGCTTCCCGCCGTCCTCACCCTGGAGGAGCTCACAGGAGCGATCCGCGACCTCGCCACCGCCGTTTAGGGGATCCGCCTCTACCAGGCCGGTCACTACGGGCCACCGCCGGCCGCGCCACCAACCGCCGCCAACAGGCCGCCGTTGCTTCCGTGGCAGCCGCCGCACCAGGCGGCATCTACAGCGCCCGTCGGGCCGCTGCAGCCGACATTGCAGCTACCGCCGCCACCACCCGCCACCACCGGGCCAGGCCCCACCTCGGCGCCGGGGGTCCCTATTCACCAGCTCCGGTTCCCCCCCTCGTCGTCGCCGCTACCGGCCTGGGTGACCGGGACGCAGCCGGTCTATACGAAGGCCTCGGCTGTCACATCCCTAGTTACCCCTTTGATGAATAGCAAGGTTGTGCTCATATCTTCATTATTGCATTAGAAGTGAAACGGAAAAACAAGAGAAAAACCCTAGCAACTCTATATGCAAAACAATTCAAAGTGGTGACAAATCAATGAACCCAAAATGGCCTCCATTAAAGTCTGTCATTTTGATAAATCTTGGAAAACAAAATTTAGGATTGGTTTTCTTTTTAAAAATATTTTTGGCATTTTATTTTAAACTCAAAAGCCACTGAAATCAATTAATTAATTGATTTCCAATACTTCCTAGTTTTACAAAATGTTGAAACTATTATGTGGCATTGCTTATTTTTATCACTGTCACATAATACTATTTTAGGGTTTTATAAAATGATTAAATGTTTATTAAAAATCCTAAACCTAAATGCCAGAAAGAAATAAAAAAAATAGAAAAAGGAAAAGTGAGAGAAAAACTAACCTGCGCTCCTCGCCTGGCCCAGCCCACCTCCCTGCCGCCTTCTTCAACCTCGTGCCAGTAGGCACGAGGGCGTGGCAAGCGCACAAGAGGCACGGCCACCTCCTGCTTCGCGCTGGAGCCCCCCCCCCCCCTCCGACCCTATCTCCTCGTGCTGAGAAGCCCCGAGGTGCCCTCCTCTCTTTCCTCTCCTCGCACGCGTCTCTCCTCTCCCCTAGCTCCCTCTCCGCGACCACCGAGCGAGCTCGCCGCCGTTCGTCGCCCATGTGGCCACAGACCTTCCCTCGCCTCTCCGAGAAGCTCAGAAGAACCGCCTCGACGCCCTGCTCCTCCTCGCCATTGGAATCGAGCCTGGACGACCCCTGTCGTCGCCATCGCCGTTGTCTTCCTCACCTCCGGCCGCCGGCCCCCTTCCATCGATTCACCCCCTCCGACGCGACCCCGACCTCCCCGTCACCGCAAATGGAACCGACGTGAGCTCGCCGTCTTTTCCCCTCTCTTTCCACGTTCTCCCATGCCCCGTAGCCCCGCTCCCCGCCACGGCCGAACCCCGCCGCCGCTTAGGCTCGTCGCCGGCGTACCTCCGGTGCCCCTCCAGCCACTTAGCTGCCACCAAAAGATGCAACGCACCCCCAGTAACCCCTTCCACCCATCCGCGCCCTGAATGGACGCCTCCGTCGCGATTCCGGCGAGCCTCCGTCGCTCTGTTGGTCGCCGGCGTCGACCTCGCCGGCCCGAGCCACTGCCATGTGGGCCCGATCGGTCAGGGATTAGTTTAGACCTAATTAACCTCTAATAACCCCCCCCCCCAGGCACTGATAGAGGGCCCCACAGGGGTCAAAGCCTAGTTAGTCTTAGGTTTGACCGGGGATTAGCCCTATTTCACTGACTGGTGGGCCCTCGCTGTCAGGGTTTGACCTGGACCGGCTGGTTGACCTGCTGACGCAGGGATGACATCAGCCTGACGCAATAAAGCTTTTCTGATTTTAATAAATCCAGGAAATTGCTAAAACTTGTAAAAATCATAGAAATTAAAATATAACTCGGATGAAAATAATTTATATATGAAAAAGTATCAGAAAAATCCAAGGAATCTGATTATGGCATTTTCATGCATGTTTGAAAAAGTTAACAACACCAAATAGGCAAAATGATGAATAGGGTAAATTTAATAAATAGTTTGGAGTTGGAAATTGATACTTATTTGATTTCCACTTCAATTACTATGCTCAAACATTGGTCAATGCAAATCAGTACCTCAAAATACTAACTCCGTACATGTTGGAACAATTTGATTTGAGCATCAGGTCGAATCAATTATAAGGGTACTTGGAAAGATACCCGTCTTGAAGTGATGTTTGAATCCTAATTCAAACCAACTTCAACTTAAGAAATGATAGCCACAATAGCCCTGCCACCTTTCATTTCATGTCTTGAGCATGCATCATAGTGTTGCATTTCCGTGAAGCAATTGTTGTTCTTTCTTGTTTGTCGGTGTTGTTCCCCCTCGGTAAACGATGTCTCCGACGATGTGATCGTTGACATTGATGAAGACTCATTGCTATCTTCAGACGTGTCAGGCAAGCAAACCCCCCTTGAGCATATTGAAATAAACCCACTCCCTCGCTCCTACTCTCTCTTTTACTGCATTAGGACAAACACGATTCAACTGTACATGTTATCGGTAGTTGAACCCATTCCTCTGCATGACCTGATTTTGTCACAGTAAATAGTTGAAACCACTTAGTATGAGTAGCAACTGCTTGAGCCTTGTTGTGCTTACTCATCCATGCTTGTTTACAATGCCTGCTATGCTTAGAGTCGTGTCGGGTCTGATCCATCTGAATGATGTATCGGAATGGTTGTGTTCATGTCCTACAGTGTGAGAGTAAAGGTGTGAATCTGATTTGGTAAAGGTAGCGATGAGAGGCCATGTAGGAGTACATGGCGGGTTGTCTCATTGGGACCGTCCTTAAGAACTGAGTTATGTGTGTGTTATCCAAGACAAGATACTACCATGCATTGGGCCCTGAAATATGACCCCGCTCGGCTTATTAATTGCCTAGATCTCTGTCCAGGAGTTGCAATTAGTTTCTGGTGTTTGTAGGAAAAGTGTTGGCGGCCGTGTTTAGCTCTGCTCGACGGGGTAGGCTTCACTACGGTTAGATACACAGTGGCACGGTGTACCAAGTGGCACCCGAATGGTGGGCTTGGGAACCCTGCGCGCATCGTTTGGGGTCGTAGAGGAAACCTCGGCCGGACTTCCTTGCGGGTTCAGTCTCAAATAGGCGATAAACCTGGACTAGGGTCTTGTGTGGTTAACGGTCGTGGCCGACACCCACGCCAGTGCTTCCGCTTGAAGGTTGCCGAGATGCATGACGTGCATATGGTGCTAAGTGGTGGGAGCATGTGTGAAGAAGTATATCCCTGCAGGGTGATTCAATCTGTTCGAATAGCCGCGTCCTCGGTTATGGACTACTTGGAAACATTACGTGGTACATAGACAAATTAAATGAATACTTTAAAACATGCAAGATAAGTGTGAGTGCTATGGAAGGCCTTCTCGTAGGGAGACGAGAGTGGATCCATAGTGGTGTATTGAATTGATGAATATGTGGACTCGTGTGCGCTATCCCACCTCAAAGAAAGAGCTTGTAGTCGTAGTACAGGTTAGCCAAGAGTCAAAGCTGGCTTGCTGCAATCAAACCCCACAATCCTTTCTTTGAAACATGATGCATATGTAGATAGTTCTGATGTAAGACTTGCTGAGTACTTTTGTACTCACGGTTGCTTTATTTATGTTTTGCAGAGAAGATTTAGTCTCATTAAAAGGTTCTACGCGATGTGTTCGATGTTGACCGGAATAGCTTGGAAAATCCCAGACAGAGGTCTGGCTCCTTTGGTAGGGTCGTAGTAGCTTTTCAGGCTCTTCCAGCCATTTTTAGTAGATGTCTGTACCCAGACATGAATTGCTTCCGCTTGTTGCTTGTATAACTTGAGTGTTGGGTCACGAGACCCCTGTTTGTAATATCATACCATGTTGACTCTTAAGAGTCTTTAATAAATGCTTGAGTCATAGAGTGATGTTGTGATGCCATGTTGTATCTACACATATCGTGCATAATGTGTGTATGTTTGAAATGCATTATATGTGTGGGATTCGACACCTAGTTGTTGCCTTTAGTAGTACTCTTTACAGGGAAATGCCTCTTTGTGATTCCATCGGGCCCTGGTAGCTTGCTACTGCTCGGAACACATTGATCGACCGGCGTGTATCCTTCTTTGCTGCTGTGTCTGTCCTCTCGGGGAAATGTCACGCGGTGTAATGGAGTCCTTGTAGCTTGCTACGACTCGTCTACACACGCTGATGACCGACACCTGCCTTGCTGGGTTATGTATGCCTGTCCCTGTACGGATGTACCACTTGGGTTTATAACTAGTCATGTCGACCCGGGTTCTTTGTCCTTTGAACGCTAGCAACATATTCACATACGTGAGCCAAAAGACGCAAACGGTCCCGGCCAAGGTAAGGTGGCAGCCGTGGGGTTTACCGTGCGTGAGGCCGCAAAGTGATGTGATGTTTTACAGGCTGGGTTCTTATGATTTAGGATCGGGGTCCCGACATCGGCACCACCGTACATCCAGTTGCCACCGGCGCCACCCCCGCAGTCCGGCGGGTCCCCCAGCTTCGCCGGTCGTCCTCCAGCTTCGCCGATCCTCACGATGGCCCCGACGATTACCCGGGGCCGACCCCTGCACTTCTCCGCGCCGACGAGCCCTACCACCACGGCGCCCATACCCACACGCCGCCGGGGTTCGCCAAACTGGACTTCGCCACCTACGACGGCACCGAGGACCCCCTGAATTGGCTCAACCAATGTGACCAGTTCTTCCGGGGGCAACAGACGCTCGCGTCGAACCGCACCAAGCTATATGGGGCGTGCTTCTTCACCAAGCTCGACCTCCGTTCGGGCTACCACCAGGTGCGGATGCACCCAGACGATGTCGCGAAGACGGCATTTCGGACGCATCACGGCCACTTTGAGTTCTTGGTGATGCCTTTTGGCCTCTCCAACGCTCCGGCGACCTTTCAGGCCTTGATGAACGCGTCCTTCACCCCTACTTGCGTCGGTTTGTGCTCGTTTTCTTTGATGACATTCTTATCTACAGCGCCTCTTGGGCGGAGCACCTTCAGCATGTCGCCATCATCTTCAACGAGCTTCGGGCGCATCATCTTCATATTAAGCGCTCGAAGTGCTCGTTCGGCACGCCTACCTCGGCCATGTCATCTCGGCCGAGGGTGTTGCTATGGACACCGACAAGGTGGCGTCTGTCGCGGCCTGGCCGACGCCGCACTCACCGCGGGCTCTTTGTGGCTTCCTGGGCCTCGCGGGGTACTACCGGAAATTTATCCGGGAGTTCGGCCTCATCGCGCCCCGCTCACGTTCCTGTTGCGACGCGACGCCTTCGCCTGGGATGCGGAGGCAGCGGAGGCGTTCGAGGCCCTCAAGCAGGCCCTCACAACGGGTCCCGTCCTCCAGATGCCCGACTTCGACCGGCCGTTCATGGTAGACTGCGATGCCTCCGGTGTGGGGTTCGGCGCCGTCCTTCATCAGGGCGACGGACTGCTGGCGTTCTTCAGCAGGCCCTTCTCCGCGCGCCATCATAAGCTCACGGCCTATGAGAGGGAGCTCATTGGTTGGTGCAGGTCGTGCGCCACTGGCAGCCATATCTTTGGGGACGACCGTTCCAGATTCGCACGGACCACTACAGCCTCAAGTTCTTATTGGACCAGAGGTTGTCTACTGTGCCGCGGTACTAGTGGACCAGCAAGCTCTTTGGCTTCAACTTCACCGTCGAGTATCGTCCAGGCCGCCTTAATACCATGGCCGACGCCCTGTCCCGCCGCGACGCCGACCACGACACGGACAACGGCGACTCCGCCGGGGCGGCTCTCTGCATCCACTCGGGGCCCTCCTTCGCTCTCCTCGACGACATCCGCCGGGCTACCGCGGATGCGCCGGACGCTCAGGTCCTTCGGCAGTGCCTCGACGTCGGCGACCTGGCAGAGCCGTGGCGTTTGGCGGACGGCTTGCTACTGCATGGGCGTCGCCCCTTCGTGCCAGATCAAGGCGATCTCCGACACCAGATTCTGTTGTTGGCACACTCGGTAGGCCACGAGCATGTGCAAAAGACCCTCCACCGTCTCCATGCAGATTTCTACATCCCCGGCGATCGGGCCTTGGTCCGCGACTGGGTGCGGTCGTGTGTTACGTGCCAGCGTAACAAGACAGAGACACTGCGCCCGGCTGGGCTACTACAGCCCCTGGAGGTGCTCTCTCAGGTCTGGGCCGATATCTCCATGGACTTCATTGAGGGCCTCCCAAAGGTGGGCGGCAAGTCCGTCATCCTCACGATGGTCGACCGCTTCTCCAATTACGCTCACTTCATCGCGCTCGGCCATCCCTACACGGCCGCCTCCATGGCTCGTGCCTTCTTCGACGGCATTGTCCGCCTCCACGGGTTTCCGTCTTCGATCGTCAGCGACCGGGACCCGGTGTTCACAGGGCATGTCTGGCGTGATCTCTTCCGTCTGGTGGGCGTGAAGCTCCACCTGAGTATGGCCTTCCATCCTCAAACGGACGGCCAATCCGAGGTGGTCAACAAGGTGATTGCCATGTATTTGCGTTGTGTTACAGATGATCGTCCCCGTGCTTGGGTGGATTGGCTCGCATGGGCGGAGTACTGCTACAACACCTCTTATCACTCCGCCCTGCGTGCCACACCGTTCGAGGTGGTCTATGGCCGACCGCCCCCGCCCATCCTGCCGGTTGACCCTGAGACGGCTCGGACCGAGGCGGCGGGCGATCTTCTTCGCAGCAGGGACGAGATGCTTGCGGAGGTGCGCCAACGCCTTCTCCAGGCCCAGCAGCTGTCCAAGCGGTAATATGACGACCATCACCGGGAGGCAGAGTTTGCGGTGGGCAATTGGGTGTGGCTGCGCCTTCTTCACCGGTCCATGCAGTCCCTGGACCCGCGCGCTAAGCACAAGCTGGGCCCTCGCTACGCGGGGCCATTTTCTGTGGTGGAGCGCATAGGCAAGGTGGCCTACCGCCTGCAGCTTCCGGCCAGTGACCGCATCCATGACGTATTTCATGTGGGATTGCTGAAGCCCTTCCATGGAGCCCCGCCAGCGACCACACCGACGCTACCACTGACCTCCGACGGCCGACTTCTTCCCGGACCGTCCAAGGTGTTGCAGGTCCAACAACATCGCGGAGTGTGGCATTTATTGATCCAGTGGCAAGGCCTTCCGGAGGAGGATGCCACTTGGGAGCAGTGCGAGGAGTTCCGCCGACATTTTCCAGACTTCCAGCTCGAGGACGAGCTGTTTGCGCAGGCGGGGAGAGATGTTATGACCGACACCAATTATAGCCGGAGGAGGCCCAATGGGCCCGTTTAGTTAGGGGCTTAGCCCAAGTTATCTTATTTTTATTAGCAGCAATGTTATATAAACAGTTGTAAGACAACCTTTTGGAATTAAGCAATAAGACATATTCTATTGCCCGGCTCCCAGAGGAGCCGGAATCCCTAACCCTAGCCGTCACCTCTCCACCGTGCGAGACGGCGCCCTCGCGCCGGCCGCCGCGCTCACGCCCTCGCCAGCTTTCCCTCCTACCCCTACAACCTCAGGCCGAGGCCCGGTAGGATCCTAGCTCCTACCAGCTCATGATCCAGCGTTGTTTGTCCACCTTTCACCTCCTGGACGGACTCTTCTTCTTCTCTATGTCGATGACATGATCATCACTGGCGAGGCGATGATCCCGAGTATATTGCCTTTGTAAAGGCCCGTCTTAGTGAGTAATTTCTTATGTCTGATCTTTGACCTCTTCGCTACTTTCTTGGGATTGAAGTCTCTTCTACCTCTGATGAAGTTTTTATATCCCAGGAAAAGTATATACAGGATCTTCTTGCTCGTGCTGCTCTTACTGATGAGCGCATTGTTGACACTCTTGCCTGATCCCTTGTTGGGACTCTTGTCTATCTAGTTGTCACTCGTCCGGATATCTCTTATCAGGTTCATATTCTGAGTCAGTTTGCCTCTGCTCCCACTTCGGTTCACTATAGTCACCTCCTTCGTCTTCTCCGATATCTTCGGGGCACGATCTCTCACCGTCTATTATTTCCTTGCTCCAGTTCTTTACAGCTTTAGGCCTATTCGGATGCTATGTGGCCTAGTGATCCCTCAGATCGCCGTTCACTTTCTGCTTACTGTGTTTTTATTGGTGGTTCTCTCATTTCATGGAAGACGAAGAAACAGACTGCAGTTTCCCGTTCGAGTGCAGAGGCTGAGTTGCGAGCTATGGCTCTTTTGACGGCTAAGATGACTTGGTTATGGTGGGTACTTCAGGATTTTGGTGTTTCTGTCACTACACCTACTCTGCTATTATCTGACAGTACAAGTGCTATTAGCATTGCACGTGAGCCTGTGAAGCATGAGCTCACCAAGCATATTGGTGTTGATGCTTTCTATGTGCGCGCTGGTGTGCAGGATCGGGTTATCGCTCTTCAGTATGTGCCTTCCGAGTTACAGTTGGCGGATTTTTTTACGAAGGCCCAGACTAGAAGCGTAGCATGACTTCTATCTCTCCAAACTCAATGCTGTTCATCCAGAATGAGTTTGAGGGGGGGGTGTTAAGAGTGCTATATATATAGCCATGTAACCTTTCGTATTTACCCCATTGTATAAGGGGTTTCTTGCATATTCTGCACCTGTACATGTATATATACTGGCCTATGGCCTCATGGAAATACAAGTTGCATATTTCATAACATCATTAAAGTATCTTAAGACCCAAGCAAAACTTAACCGTTGGCATGCTATATGGAGTGAATACGTGGAGTCTTTTTCATGTGTCATCCTGTAAAAGAAGGGTAAATAAAATGTTGTAGCGGAAGTTGTTTCAAAAGCGTGAGCTTAATGTTATTGGATTTGATTACATCAAAGATTTATATGCAAGTAATGCTTTATGTGCTAAGCCTTTTGCTAATTTCCATGTTGGGAGCACTACTACTTGAATGATGGTTATCTTATGTAACGCCCCAGCCACAGCCACTGGTTCCCGGCCGTTACGCCCGGTAGGATCTAGACTAGCCCAAGAGACAAACACTGGTGTTTCCTGCACACTTTGTCCTCACTCATGCGCACCCGAGATCAACCTTCCAATTTGTCAGCCATCCTCATTCGCTCCAACCCAAGCACGCATAACTTGAGGTTCCTTGCGAATGGGCTCTTAGAAAAGAAAGGAATTCCTTGTTGATATGAGTACTCTATCATTCCTATTAAGCTAGGATCTCACATCTTATACGCACTAACAAACTTTGTGTTCCCGAGAGATCTTTGCGTTTGTTACATTTGGAGGAATCTCATGTTGGTGGACCATTGGGACATTTTGGGCACGACAAGACCTATGCCACGCTTTCCAACAAGTTCTTTTGGACAAGGATGTTTTGAGATCTTGGCCGCTTTGTTTGCCATTGCACTACATGTTGCAAAGCTAAATATAAAGCCTTTCCCAGTGTCTTTATACTCCTTTGCCTATTCCTCATGCAAAGCTAAATATAAAGCTCTTTCCCAGTGTCTTTGTAGGGAGATTGTACTTGGGTTGCCTAGAACTACAAATGGAAAGGATTATACCTTTGTGGTATTAGATCATTTTTCAAAAATGTCGCATTTTATTCCTTGCGGTAAGAGGGATGTTGTTTCACATGTTGTAACTTTATGTTGTAGGGAAATCCGCAACTACATGGAGTGACCAAGACCATCGTCTCCAACTGTGATGTCAAGTTCCCTACCTACTTTTGGAAGACTTTGTGTGCCGAGCTTGGCATCAAGCTACTCTTCTCATCGGCATACCATCTACAAACCGATGGCCAAACGGAGGTGACTGTTAGAGTTATAATATAAGTCATGTACCCTTTTGTATTTATCCCAACATATAAGGGGTTTCCTGCATATAGTCCATCACCTGTACATGTATATATACCGGCCTATGGCCTCATGGGAATACAAGTTGCTTATTCCTAACATGGTATTAGAGCTACGTTAACTTTTGCACGCCGCAACTCGTGCTGTTGATCCGCTCCTCCTCGTCATCCTCGTCGCCCGTCCAGAACCGACTCTGCTCTCGCGGCGGTTCCCGGACTTCAGGCGCCAATCCGCTCCCTGGATCTCGCCCAGCCTCGATCCGCCAGGATCCAGCGAGAAGCCGTCTCGGATCGAACCTGGTATCCAGCCTCTACTCCGTCTCGGATCGATCTCTAGGAAGGCCGGCTCTTTTTTTAGCTTCTGGTGGGAAGGCTCCGTCTCGTATCGATCTCTGATAACGCCTCCTCCTGCTACCGATCCAATCCAGATGGGATCGAGTGCCTCCTCCTGCTGCCGATCCAAATCCAGACGGGCTCCAGATCGAGCGCTACCGATCCAATCCAGACGGGATCGAGCGCCTCCTCCTGCTGCCGCTTTTCATCCAGACGGCACAGCGCCTCGATCCAGAGAGAAGAGTGCCTCCTCCTGCTTTGACTTCGATCGGGACGCAAGCCGCTGCCTCGTCGTCTGATTTGCTCCCGCTCAAGCTTGGCTTCCGCCGGCCCTCTCTGATCTGCAGCTCCCGTGAGTTCCAAAAAAAAATGTCTGCTTCATCCGGCTACGTTGTTGTTCTTCGTTGTCCGGTGATCTTTGACGGCACTAATTACACCGAGTTCATTGGCTTCATGCGCATTCACATGCGTGGCATCCGCCTATGGGGTTTTCTTTCTGGCGAGGTCTGTTGTCCGCCTGTCCGGTTCCTCCCGTGGCTCCCACTCCGCCGACCCCACCGGCTCTTCCTGCGGATGCTTCTAAGGCCGCAAAGGATGCGGCTAAGATTGCTGATGAGGCCGCTATCCGTGCTTATGATGAGAAGGATTTGGCTTATGAGGAGGCTCTTCAGACGTATCATGGTGCTCTGTCTGCTTACACCCAGTGGCTTGATGATGATGCTCGTGCTGCAGCTATTCTCACTGCTAGCATTCTGCCTCAGTTTGCCTCTGAGTTTCTAGGCCTTCCTATTGTGTTTGAGATGTGGACTCGCCTTCGTCAACGCTACGAGCCCTCGGGTGATGCCTTATACCTCTCTATGGTCCGTCAGGAGCATGCTCTTCAGCAGGGTGACTACTGTTGATGACTTCTACGCACAGAGTTCTGCTATCTGGCGTCAGCTTGATTCTCTCCGCACTGCTGGTTGTCGTACTTGCCAATGTTGCCAGGCTGTCCAGGCCGATTTGGAGTTTCATCGCGTCTACGAGTTCCTGTCTCGGCTCCGTAAGGAGTTTGACCCCCGACGTGCTCAGTTGTTTGCTCGTGGCCGTATCTCTCTCATGGAGGCGCTTTCTGAGATTCATGCTGAGGAGACTCGCTTATGTGGTGCTGGTTTGCTAGAGGTTCCCTCGGTGCTCGCTGCTTGGTCTCCTTCTACGCTACCTGCTGCACCGACACCTTCTCGCTCGAGTGCTCCGCCGCTCTTGCCCACTCCTTCTGGAGGCTCAGGTCGCCCCCGTCCACATTGTGGCTACTGCAACAATGATGGTCATATTGAGTCCCACTGCTACACGAAGAAGAAACACTTGCGCAAGGCGCGATCATCATCTACAGAGACTTCGTCATCTACCTCGACAGCTTCAGCCATCGCTTTGACTGAGCAGGATATTCTGAGACTTAAGCGTCTGCTCGCTGCTTCAGGTTCTTCCTCGACGGGTACTGCTGGTTCTGTGACTGAGGCTTCCCGCACTGAGCAACCACCTTCTACACAGTCAGGTACATCCCCATGGGTTCTGGACTCTGGAGCTTCCTTTCATATGACTTCTAATTCTTCCACTCTGTCCTCTCTTCGATCGCTTGATTCTCCTGTTCATGTCCTCACCGATGATGGTACTCCCCTTCCTGTCGTTAGTAGAGGCACTCTTACCACTCCTTATTGTGTTCCTGATGTTGCTCAGGTTCCTCGACTTACCATGAATCTGTTTTCCGCTGGTCAACTTGTTGATTCTGGTTGTCTTGTCATCCTTGACATTGACTCTTGTTCTGTTCAGGACCGTCGCACGCACACTCTGGTTGGGGCTGGTCCTCGCCGCCGTGATTATGAGGGTCTTTGGGAGTTGGACTGGCTTCATGTTCCTTCCGCTGCACACTCTATCGCCAGTTCTTCCGCTTTGGTCGCCTCGGCTACTGGTTCCCTCCAGAAGTGGCATCATCGACTTGGTCATCTGTGTGGTTCTCGTTTGTCGTCGTTAGTTCGTCGAGGTCTTCTGGGGTCTGTCTCAGGAGATGCCTCTTTAGAGTGTCAGGGTTGTCGTCTTGGCAAGCAGATTCAGTTACCATATCCACATAGTGAGTCAGTGTCTAAGCGTCCTTTTGATTTAGTTCATTCCGATGTATGGGGTCCGGCTCCCTTCGCTTCGAAAGGGGGTCATAAATACTATATTATTTTCATAGATGACTTCTCTCGTTACACATGGCTTTATTTCATGACTTCTCGTAGTGAGGTGTTGTCCATTTATAAGCGTTTTGCTGCCATGGATCATACTCAGTTCTCTTCTCCCATTCGTGCGTTCCGTGCTGACTCCGCTGGCGAGTATATCTCTAAGATGTTGCGTGGTGTTCTTGCTGAGCAAGGGACTCTCTCTCAATTCTCTTGTCCTGGTGCTCACGCTCAGAATGGCGTGGCTGAGCGCAAGCATCGTCATCTTCTTGAGACGGCTCGTGCATTGATGATTGCTGCCTCTCTCCCGCCTCATTTCTGGGCTGAGGCCGTCTCCACCTCCACCTATCTCATCAATTTCGAGCCTTCCGCTGCTCTACAGGGTGGTGTTCCTTTCGAGCGTCTTTTTGATCGTTCTCCTGATTATTCGATGCTTCGCTTGTTTGGTTGTGTTTGCTATGTTCTTCTTGCCCCCCGCGAACGCACCAAACTGACCGCTCAGTCTGTTGAGTGTGTCTTCTTAGGCTATAGTGATGAGCATAAGGGCTATCGTTGTTGGGATCCTATTGGTCGTCGGATGCGTATCTCTCGGGATGTGACTTTTGATGAGTCTCGTCCCTTCTACCCACGCCCATCTTCCTCGACTTCTTCCGTGGAGGATATCTCTTTCCTCACTTTTCCTGACACACCTATCACACCCGTCGAGCCTTTGCCTCTTCGTTCCGCTCCCTGTGCTTCTCCACCTCCTGTCGATTTGTCGCCACCATCTTCCACGGTCTCCTCGTCTAGCATGTCACCAGATTCTACACCTTCATCTCCGGTGACTTCTTCGTCGCCACTCCCCGATTCTATCTTGGAGATTCCTCCTTCCATTGTTCCATCTTTTCCTCAGCGTTACACTCGTCGTTCACGTTATGTGGATGCCTCTGTGGATGTCTCGTCATCCTCATCTCAGCCTACTTACGGCTTGCGTTCTCGTCCTCGTCCGCCTGTTTATCGCTTTGGATTTTCCACCGCTGGTGCTGCCGTTCTTGAGCCGACTACTTATCATCAGGCTGTTGTTCATCCTGAATGGCAGTTTGCGATGGCAGAGGAGATTGCTGCTCTTGAACGCACTGGTACGTGGGATCTTATTTCCCTTCCTCCCGGAGTGTGTCCCATCACTTGTAAGTGGGTCTACAAGGTTAAGACTCGCTCCGATGGTTCTCTTGAGCGTCACAAAGCTCGTCTTGTGGCTCGTAGTTTTCAGCAGGGGCATGGTCGTGATTATGACGAGACTTTTGCTCCTGTGGCTCATATGACCACTGTTCGTAGACTTCTTGCCGTGGCCTCTACACGCCACTGGTCTATCTCTCAGCTTGATGTTAAGAATGCTTTTCTTAATGGTGAGCTGCGTGAGGAGGTGTACATGCAGCCACCACCTAGGTATTTTGTTCCTGATGGCATGGTATGTCGTCTTCGTCGCTCTCTCTATGGCCTTAAGCAAGCCCCACGCGCCTGGTTTGAGCGTTTTGCCTCTGTGGTGACTGCCGCTGGTTTTTCACCCAGTGTTCATGATCCAACATTGTTTATTCACCTTTCTCCTCGTGGTCGGACTCTTCTTCTTCTCTATGTTGATGACATGGTCATCACTGGGGATGACCCCGAGTATATTGTCTTTCTCAAGGCCCGCCTAAGTGAGCAGTTCCTTATGTTTGATCTTGGACCTCTTCGCTAATTTCTTGGGACTGAAGTCTCTTCTACCTCTGATGGCTTCTTTATATCCCAGGAAAAGTATATCCAGGATCTTCTTGCTCGTGCTGCTCTTACTGATGAGCGCATTGTTGAGACTCCTATGGAGCTCAATGTTCACCTCTCTGCTACTGATGGTGATCCCCTGCCTGACCCGACGCGTTATCGTCATCTTGTTGGCAGTCTTGTTTATCTAGCTGTCACTCGTCCGGATATCTCTTATCCAGTTCATATTCTGAGTCAGTTCGTCTCTGCTCCCACATCGGTTCACTATAGTCATCTCCTCCGTGTTCTATGATATCTTTGGGGCACGATCTCTCACCGTCTATTCTTTCCTCGCTCCAGTTCTTTACAGCTTCAGGCCTATTCGGATGCACATGGGCTAGTTATCCTCCAGATCGCCATTCACTTTCTGCTTACTGTGTTTTTCTTGGTGGTTCTCTCATTGCCTGGAAGACAAAGAAACAGGTTGCAGTTTCCCGTTCGAGTGCAGAGGCTGAGTTGCGAGCGATGGCTCTTTTGACGGCGGACGTGACTTGGTTACGGTGGTTACTTCAGGATTTTGGTGTTTCTGTCACTACACCGACTCTGCTATTATCTGACAATACAAGTGCTATTAGCATTGCGCGCGATCCTGTGAAGCATGAGCTCACCAAGCATATTGGTGTTGATGATTTCTATGTGCGCGCTGTTGTGCAGGATCAGGTTGTTGCTCTTCAGTATGTGCCTTCCGAGTTACAGTTGGCGGATTTCCTGACGAAGGCCCAGACTAGAGTACAACATGGCTTTTATCTCTCCAAACTCAGTGTTGTTCATCCACCATGAGTTTGAGGGGGGGTGTTAGAGTTATAATATAAGTCATGTACCCTTTTGTATTTATCCCAACATATAAGGGGTTTCCTGCATATAGTCCATCACCTGTACATGTACATATACCGGCCTATGGCCTCATGGGAATACAAGTTGCTTATTACTAACAGTGACAACCGCTTATCCACCCTCCTTCGAGTGCTCATCAAAAAGAATCCTCAAGAATGGGAGGATTGCTTGCCCATCACCGAGTTTGCATACAATTGTGCATGCCACTCAACAACGCGCAAATCTCCATTTGAGGTTGTTTATGGCTTCAACCCTCTTTCACCATTGGACGTACTCCTTCTACCTCTCCAAGAGCACACCAACATAGACGCATGCACACATGCCGAGTTCGTAAGAGAATACACAAAGAAACAAGACTCAACATCGAGCGTCAAGTTCAATGCCACATCGACAAGGTCAAGTTCAACAAGAAGCCTCTGGTGTTCCACCCCGGTGGCCTCGTTTTGGGTGCACCTTCCAAAAAATCGCTTCCTCAAAGACGGAAGTCCAAGCTACTTCCCCGTGTAGACAGCCCCTTCAAGGTATCCAAGGAACAACACAATGCATATAAGATTAATATTCCCATGAACAAATACTCGGTGAGCAATACTTTCAATGTCACCCACCTTGCTCCTTTTCATGGTGATGATGATCTTGGTCTGAGGACACATATTTCCCAACGAGGAAGGGGGAGATGATGTGGAGCATCCCACTGATATCGTTGTAGACCCACTGCCAAGGCCAAGTGTACCGATGACAAGGGCATGTGCACAAACTATTGAAGTTGAGGTGCTACTGAAGTCGAGGTGACTTTACTCCTCTTTGAGCTCCTTATGCATTTGGATGATACATGGCTACTATCTCAAAGCAGAACTCTATGTGTGTTTAGGTACATCGACAACAATCATAAAGCAGGAAGGAAGGCCAAGCCCATATCAAGAAGCAAGAAGGCGAAGAAGTAGTGATGAGCATCCAAGGCGAAGGAGCAAGGCGCGGAGTCTGGATCGAAAGCTCCAAGGTCTTGTATGTTGATTTGTTTTAGCTTTTCTTATGATTCCTCCCGTTTCCCCTCATGTTCTACCTAAAATCCGCCTCCAATTCATGAAGATCGGGCCACCCTAACGGCTTGCAATGTATCAGTTATGCTCATATGATGACCATAAACGCAGCTCCAGAACTGATTCGGCGGGCATTGTGGTGTAGAATAAGTAAGGCACCATGTGTGGGAGTCTTTAATGATGTGAACAAAATGCAATTGTATGTTTAGATGCATGGGCAAATTTGTGTTTCAATGAGATTCTGCAATAGCTTATTAGTCTAAAGTTATAACTAATTATGAGAAGATCAATGTAAACTACAAATAGCACCTGGTTACAAATTACATTCAAGAAAGGAAAATGCAATGAAATAATGTCACAAAATGCTGCTGTGCACCTGGTATTAACATCTGGAGAACTTGAACATTCAACTATCAAGGAAACACTCTTTTTCCCATCCATGGCATCCAGGTCAATAAGAGCCGCTACTAATAATTCAAGCTTCATAAACATAAAAAAAGATTATTGGAACATGAATATAGCAAAGTTCATGTTTTACATATGAGTTTAAACATGGTCCACCTCCTCGGGATTGGTGTAGTCGATACCATCAGCCTCAGATAAGGCAGATGCCATATTAAGATATGCATCCTGTGAAAAATAAATTAAGCACATGTTAGCAAATCAACGACTATGCTGCTAACAAGTAACAAGTTACTGAAGATACAACCTCTATGGCAGCGATTTGATCAGTAGAAACTTCACGAGGGAACAACTTAAGAATCTTCCCATTTTTCTCGAGTGTGATGAACCTTGTTGAATTTGTAAGGGAAAATGAACCATCCATTGGAAGTTTGCGAGTAAACATATAGTTTAAATAAGACTAATCCATAGTGAATATGCAATAGGGATAGGTTACTCCTTCAACATTGTTTTGCTTTACAGAACTTGCATCTATAATTCATAAGAAAAACTTACTGATATTGTAGTTTGGTTGCCATCATGTCATGAATATCCCGAACAAACTGTATTATAATATTACATGCAAGTATAAGAGTCTATAAACAGGATGGCATTGATGTAATAGCTGCATGATAATTGGCAAGTAAGGATCAAAATTGATTAAACTAGTTTGTATCATCTAGATCTAAACTATAAGTGATTGTTTTGCCCAATAAACTATTAGTAAGTCATGATCATGTATATAATAGGAATAAATGGACTAGGGGCACTAGGCATCACATATACTATTAGCCAAGTGGCCAAGTATAAACAGTGAGGCACCTCGCTAGCTACTTGCCGGTGTGTTCTGAGAGTGGCAGATCAAGATGGTACCACACGAGACAAACGATCTACCCATGTTCAGGCCCTCCCTGGAGAACTAACACCCTACTCCTGCTTGTGGTTGTTCTATTGCTTGAGTGGTCGTCGGCAATCGGGAAGATCGTTGGAGAAAGATGTTTCTTGGATTACATGTTCATGGTCGCAGACTGGGTGTGTTGGATCTCTCTCGAGAAGGCCGTATACCTGGCGGTACGTTTCACATCTAGGCAACCGGTTGGAATCCCGAATGGCGCCTGGGAGAACGCGTTCATGTCTATGAGGAAAAGTCCAGGGAGAAGACGTCGGACACCCGGATGGCTCGGGCCTAGCTCATGGCCCGCTGGGGGCACGTCAGGTGTCCTTGACTAGTGTTGAAGTCTATATGTGAATTGCCTAGACCTTTCTATTAGTTTGAACTTTTGATTGCGTTGGCTAGCGCATAATTTAACATGGTATCAAGGCCAAAGGTCTTGAGTTCAAGTCCTGGCTTTCGTAATTTATCCAAAAATTGCATGTTGCCCCCCTCTGTGTCGATGTATAGGCTTGTTGAGTCATACCTTTGAGTCTATTCACGTATTGACTTCCCGCGTCACAAGTGAGAGGGGGTGTTGAAGTGTATATGTGGATTGCCTAGCCCTTTCTATTAGTTCAGAATTTTGATTGTGTTGGCTAGTACATGAAGATTAACTAGGATGAACCTGGGCGATGCATGGCCTCTGGGCCAGGTGTTGAACATGGTCTAGGGCCTTGTATTTATACGCCTCCTGTCTCCTCTATATTGGGTATAGCTTGGGAGACACGTAGAGGAAGTACCTCCTTGTACTATATATGTGCATCTGCACATGATTTGAATTATTGTCGCATGCAATCTCTTGTTTCCAATCTACATGGTATCAGTTTTGCATCCACGTTCCTGCCCTAGTTTCCGCACATCTTGGCCGCCGCCGCATTGCCTCCGCCGCCTCTCCCTACCCATCGCATCCGCCACACCCCTCACCGCTGCTGCTCCCTTCTTCTCGCACCCACCCAAGAACCCTAACCCTACCACGCCGCTGCCATGGACTCCCCATCCTCATCTCTCTCCGGCACCTCCAACCCGTTTGCCGGCCCCGATCCCCCATCTGCCGTTGGCATTTGCGATCTTAACATCTTTGATCGCGTTCCTATCTGTCTTGAGCAAAACAACTCCACGTACTATGCATGGAAGACTTACTTCTCCCTCGTCTTCCGCGAGTACTTCCTCACCGAGCACATCGACGGTTCCGTCAATGCTGTGCTTATGAAGGGTGATCCCGAGTGGTCCGCCATCGAAGCTACGCTCATCCGATGGTTCTACCTCACCATCTCGAAGGAGATATTCTACACGGTCGTGTCCGATGACGACGACGCATGCTCCTTGTGGAACAAGATCAACACGCTCTTCACCGACAACAAGCTCCAACGTATGGGTTTTTTGCAGCAAGAATTCTTCGGGTGCCATTAAAACGACTCTTCCATTGACCACTACTGCATGCGCATGAAGATGCTCGCCGACGAACTACGCGACATCGGCGCCAAGGTCTCCGACGAGCTCATGCTTAGCACCCTCACGCCGGCCGCAATGAGGATTTTGGTAACGCGGCATCTAACATGACCTTGCTGCCCTCACCGCCTTTCCACCACCGTCACCTACCTGCGCTTGGAGAAGCGCCGAATGAAGATGGTGAAAACACAGGTGCAGCAAACCGCCCTCCACGCCAACGCCTCACGCGGTGCACCCGCGCTCCCGCTGCCGGCTCCACCATAGTCGCAACAGTGGCCTCTTGCCGCGTCGGCCGCCTACTACCAGCCGCCATCCGCGCCGCCGTCGGCCGACCGTGGCCGGCGCAACAAGCGTGGGGGTCGCCCCAAGCAGCAGCAGCAGAACCAGGGGTACAGGGGGAGCCTCGCCAGCCTCAGCCTTACCCACCCTAGTCCTTTGGCACCAACCTGTAGACTCGTGTTGTTCATGCTTATAGCATGCCAGTTCCACGCGGCCCTGTTCCTGGCATCCTTGGCTCACGACCTGCTGGGCATCAGGCATAGAAAGCGACTTCTCAGCCGCAGCTCGGCGGCTACTCCATGCCACCCTCACCATCGCTGACGGGTGGTTACCCTCTGCTGCCACCACCGTCGGCTTCCGGTGGCTACGGCCACATGCAGCCGCCGGCTCCCGCACCATGGAATCCCGCCCTCCTCGCAGCTTTCCGCTCCGCACCTTCGCCGAACCAGTACGTCAGAGGCAGCGACTGCTACATGGACTCGAGGGCTACCACCCACATGTCATCCACCCTCAGTAATCTTACTTCCTACTTTCCCACCAACACCTCCATGCGCATCACAGTGGGTGGCGACTCTTCTTTACCCATCACTCGTATTGGTCATAGTTCGTCTCCCTCTTCTCCATGCCAATATCTCTGTCTAATATACTCGTATCTCCTGACCGTGTTAAAAATCTTGTTTCTGTTCGTTATCTTACACGTGACAGTCTTGTCACTGTTGAATTTGACGTTGTTGGTTTTTCTGTTAAGGACGCCTGTTCCCGGATGGTTCTTCACCGTGTGACAGCCCCGATGAGCTCTACCTGGTTCATTCTTCATCCACCACCTCTGGCGCTCCCGTCGCTCTCTCCGCCGGTGTAAACCTTTGGCACGCTCGTTTGGGTCATCCACACTTGCCACCCTTCATCATATTATTAAGAGCTTTTCATTCACGTGTAATAAGATTGACAATCATACTTGTCATGCTAGCCTTATTGGAAAGCATGTTCGTCTTCCTTTAGTGCATCTACCACTATTTCTTTTTCGTTTCAATTACTTCATAGTGATGTATGGACATCTCCGGTTGCAAGCAACACTGGTTACCTTTACTATCTTGTGATCTTAGATGATTTTTCTCATTATGTGTGGATTTTTCATCTTCGCCGCAAATCTGATATCTTATCTACTCTTACGACATTTTATTCTTATGTCGCCACACAATTTGGTTGTCCCATACACACACTCCAAATTGATAATGGAAAGAATTCGATAACCTTGTTGTTTGCAATCTCCTCACTTCTCATGGCACCATCTTTCGCCTCACATGTCCTTACACATCGCGGCAAAATGGCCGCGCTGAACGTGTACTCCGCACTTTCAACGACTGTGTTAGCACTCTTCTTTTTCACGCCAATGTGCCTCCTAGGTTTTGGCCTGACACGCTTGCCACGGCATCCCTTCTTCTCAACATCCGCCCATGTCATCCTCGCTGCCCACCAGTTACTCTTTGGCACCTCCCCATCTGATGAGGCCATCAATACCATTGTTACACCAACAGCCCGCGCTGATATACATATTGGACCAATTACTAGAGCTCGCGAACGCCAATTGAATTACCAGGTACTTTCGTTTCTTAGAAATCCTTCTAATGTTCATGACATATGATGCTGCCTAAATTAGATACTTTTGTTTTACTTATGAATGAAGGACCTAGCATGGAGAAGAAGGATGGCCATTGGAGCGGGGTCAAGCATGGAGAAGAAGGTGCGCACACGGCAAAGAACAACGGAGTTTCTAGTGGTCATTTTCATACTTTGAAGCCACTATAAGGAGAACATGAAGGCTTGGACGAAATATACAAGCTGTCACTTCATAAATTTCATCCATAGGCTATTATTGGTGCTGCGTCACCTTTTTTTGGGTCAGGCCCATGTAATTTCAAAATACCACATTATATGCTGTTTTTAGAGTCCGTATGTGTGGGAAAACTAAGTTAGGGTTGGTTTCGTACCCCTCCTCCAAGGGGTCACGAAATTCCCCTCTATTCCCCCATATATACAACCCTTAGGGCGCCGTTTAGACTTGGGTTTTGTTTAGATTACAAGTTCGCCATAGCTGCAACTTCGCGTCCTTCGTTTGTGTTCTGTGACCAGACCAAGACGTCAGAACCCCATTTCATCAATAAAGTTTTCCTCTTATATTCGCAATATCCAGATTGCAATTTCAGTTTCTTGCTTGTTCTTCGTTTGCGTGCACGAAATAGACCTTCGTGGTCAGGTTGATCGTGCTCCGGCATGGTCAATAACCTCTCGGAGTTGGTTTAGCGATTGCTAAGGCGCGACGTCCTCGCACGTTCGTACTCGGATCGTCAAAGTCTACTCCACCAAAAACGATAGCCACCATCTCATCGAAAGACGGGACACCTTTCCCTCTATCACCATCCTATGATGACCTCCGTATATTTGGGTGTCTCTGTTATCCCAGTATAGCTTCCACCACCCCTCACAAACTAGCCCCAGCTTGCTTGCGTGCACCTTTCTCGGTTACCCCTCCAACACTAAAGGTTACCGGTGCTACGATCCCGTCTCACCAGGTACCTCGAGGCACGTTTACTTTGACGAGAGAGTTTTTCCGTTTCACCAGCTACCTCCGGCTGCAGCCTCTGCTTCATCATCATTGGGGTTACCCGACGCTTCTCGCTCCTGGCGAGGTAGTCCGTCTTGGCTTTCCGCTCATTTGACACATGGCACGCCGACACCGCCGCTAGCCAAGGGCCCTTCCTCGCTCGCATTTTCTCAAGACGCGACTATGGACCCCGTGGTTGGGGTCTCGCCCACCTCTTTTGGTGGGGCCGCTGGCCCGCCCTTGACCGCCGCCTTGCCCGATGCCTCGGCAGCTGGCCTCGTGGCTTCGCCCACCAATGACGGCTCAGTTTCGGACTTCCTCACCACGACACGCTCGTCATCACCACCACATGTTGTGAGACGGGAAGAAGGGAGATGGAGATCGGCTCACTTGCAATCGCATAGTGCCCGAGCTCAAATGGTGGATGGAGGGACACACCTTCTCCACACCGATGCGCGAGCTGGAGATTGGCGCGTACGATGGCATCCTGGGGATGGACTGGCTAGCCCAGCACAGTCCCATGACTTGCCACTAGCAAGACAAATGGGTCAAGTTCCAGCACACCGAGGAGGTGGTCACCCTCCGCGGCGTACAAACGGCAGCAACCCCGACGCTTAAGCCCATGACACCTAGGGGCTCAACAAGATGATCACGGGCAACGATGTTTGGGCCATGCCCATGGTGGATACTGGTGGCCGGCCCCCTCCTCCGGCACGCAAGGGCGTCAGCAGTACTCCACTCACCGACCTGCTCGACAAATTCGCCGACATCGCGACGCCGTGCGGCCTTCCTCCCCATTGCCGGTATGATCACGCGGTCACTCTGGTGGAGGGTGCGGTTCCCGCCAACACACGGCCGTACCGCTACTCGCCCCTCCAGAAGGACGAGATCGAGCGCCAGGTCAAGGAGATGCTGGACGCCGGGGTGATCACACACAGCGTCAGACCTTACGCCGACACGGTGTTGCTCGTTAAGAAGAAGGACGGGACGTGGCGCTTCCGCGTTGACTACCGTCGCCTAAACGACGCCACCATCAAGAACAAGTTTCCCCTACCCATCGTCGACGAACTCCTGGACAAACTGGTTGGCGCGGCCTGTTCTCTAAACTGGACCTCCGCGTAGGGAACCACCAGATACGCATATGCGAAGAGGATGAATCCAAGGCAGCGTTCAAGACGCACCACGACCACTTCCAATTCCAGGTCATGCCATTCGGCCTCACCAACGCGCCGGCGACGTTCCAATATCTCATGAACGCCATATTCAGTAAGCATGTGCGCAAATTCATTATCATTTTTCTGGATGACATTCTCGTGTTGAGTGAAACAATGGAGGAACACCTCGAGCATCTGCGCATCATCTTCGAGCTTCTTCGTGCGCACCAGATGTTCGTCAAGGAGTCGAAGTGCAGCTTCGCGTGCGACCACATCGTCTACCTCAGACATGTGATCTCCAAGGAGGGCGTGGCCACGGACAAGGAGAAGACGCATGCCATGGAACAATGGCCGTCGCCGACAAATGCCACCGAGCTCCGAGGATTCCTTGGCCTGACAGGCTATTACAGGAAGTTCGTACCTCGCTATGGCATCACCGCCAAGCCCCTCACGCAGCTGCTCACGAAGAAAGGCTTTGCGTGGAATGAGCAAGCACGGGCTGTGTTCGACATGCTCAAGACGGCGATGACGACCACTCCAGTGTTGGCTCTGCCCAGCTTTGACAAGCCCTTCGCCATTGAGACGGACGCCTGCGACACCGGCGTGGGCGCGGTGTTGATCCAGGACGGCCACCCCATCGCCTTCTTCAACAAAGCTCTAGGCGTTCACAATCAGCAATTGTCGACGTACGAGAAAGAGTTCCTCGCCGTGCAAAGTACTGAAACTCTATAGCGGGGCCTTTCTTTTTTAGCTTTTTTTCTTTCTTTTTTTGGTTGTGTGCATCCGTAATGCCATTAGGGTATTGCGTTGTTGGAGAGGCTGGGTGTAATTGGTATCTTCGCGATATTAATATATTCCCTTTATCGAAAATATCTGCGGTTCTAGGTCAAATGGTCGTGGGAAGGGAAAGGTTCCCATTATCCCCACCTCTCCGATTGACTTCCTGGCGATCAAAATTGCGTGCACCAGTAGGGTTCGCACTGGTGCCCAATGCCAACCATTCATGGCACTGTTGGAGCGCGATCTGCGTCCTACGATGAAGTCCTCGAGAGTGGTGCTCGACGCATGGAACACTTAAGAGTGTTGTTGTCTCCAAAGTACCACAACTCACAATAGCACAAGCCTTACTAGGTCCCTCAGACTCTGATTCCTGTCCTTTGGTCAAGTCGGGCTCTAGGAAGGTGGGAGAGTGTATTGAGTTTATTCAAGTGGGAGTGAATGATTTACATACCCGGGGTGGAGGGGGCGGGGGTTATATAGCCTATGATTCCTTGATAAATGACCAATGCTACCCTTGAAAAGCAGAGGTGCGAGGGTAGAACCATGTAATCTTTCGTCCATGAGTCCATGGGCTCCTAGTTGGGCTAGGAGGGGAGTTGTGGCCCATGGAAGGAAGATTCCGTCCACCATATGAAGGATTTCTTGCTTGGGCTTTGGGCTTCTTTGGTCTTTTGCCTTCATCTTTGACTTGTTTGTTTATGTGCTCTACTTCCTTTGACTTAACGGCCATAAAGACTTTCGTTGACTTTCGCTGACCAGGGTAGCTTGTCTAGACCCACGGTAGTTTACTTGGACTTTCATTGGCCTCCCGGGCTTGTGTTGACTGCTTTTGTTTTTGTTGAGCGGCCACGTGGATTGCTATGTAAGACTTGGGAGGGACCCCAGGTATGATTTTAGTTATTCCCTCAAGAGTAAGATACCGTTAGAATGCCATATTAATTGATTCAGTAAAAGCTGCAAGATTGCATAAGGAAAGGCCCAGAAATTATACGTCCTGTTTGCAAAACTAAAGATAACTGATTTAGTGTTATTTCATTCTAATTTTTTATCCTCAATGCAGGCTTAGTATATAATAATCCGTTGCCAGTTACACTTTATTTAACTTGTAAGTTGTAACTATGTTAGATATCTCATCTGATGTTGCATTAGCTAATTGTGATTTTTCATTATATACTGTCATTAGTACCTCTGATAATGATTCATGAGGAAAATTAGCAAGTGCCAGGATGTTCCAGTGGGCGCCGGTGGATTTACCCAACTATTCTGATATTAAACGTCACTGTCTGATGAAACCCACAGAATTTCAAGACATTAGAGCTATATAGACACTTAATTAAGCTACCTTTAAAGCCATGAAAGCATCCTCCATGGCACGTCGTCGAACAACCATGTCAGCTCGTCGCAGATCTGCCTGGGTTGCAAATAACTGTTGTATTAGATCAGCATGAAACCCTGGATTAAACAGTAACATACTAATTGCATATTAGCATGGTTATTAAACAATTTAAATGGGTACTCCAATGACATAGACATGGGTGCAGCTTTCTCGACAGTATGAATGAGAAATATTTGTTACTTAAATCTATTAATGCTTCCTACAAAATGAGTGAAGAAAGAACTTGTATAGATCTACCTCCAAAGCTCCATCACTCCAATGTTGATCTGCTGCTTTCTTCAAGTCCGAATGAGCTCGCTCCTTCAATATCTGATTATGTACAGAGGTCAAATTAAAGTATTAGAAGTATAACGAAACCAATAATACATAGAAAGCATATGAAACATTCCATACGAACAGATCTAGTACATACTCTAGCAAAATTTGTCAGGTGGGCTGCCCGTTCCTTCACACTGTTGTCAATCTTTTGGGTGTCCTTCCTTGCACGAGCTTTCAGGGAATCTTAAATTTAGATGAGGAATTAAATCCTATGGAAGGAAAATCTTATAGCTTGTTATGTGAAAGAGCATGTACCATCAAGCTTGAGAAACCCCAAACCTAATACAGCAACATCCTTAGATGCACGTTTGTTCAACCTTGTGATTCCACTGAGAGAAAGGATTTCAAATATCAAAATTCAGAATAGCAATACAAATAAATACATTGTTTCTACCGACAAGACAATTACGTGAGTGAATATCAATGATGCACAGGGAACAAGAATACCGTGAAAGCAAAAGAATATCACTCTGAGCTCTTTCATTCACAAACTTTGCATCATTATAGACAAATTCGCACGCTTTAGACAGCCCTTGAGTAGAATAGAGTGTTTTTTTCTGAGCTGCAGCTTGACTATCTGAAAAATGTGACATTCCTCTTGGATGCTCATCAAAACCCCTGCAACAGAAGATTAAGAATATGGAAATAAAAATGGTGAATTATATCTGCTTAATGACCATGTGCAGTTTACCATATATGATTTTAGAATTCTGGCACAACACTTCAATTTATGTTGGAAGACACTAGATATGTGAAAATCATGAGAACTACTATATAAAACTAGAGGAAGTCTTTTCTTCACAATGGAATTGTTTTTATGTCTTCAGCAGGCTGAGTTTAATATTACAAGTCAAAAATATTTGACGAAGCATTATGATAGCAGGTGTTAGTTTTACGATAATATGTATTAAATGAGTTCAGCGTAAATGAAACAAAATACGGACAAAGTATTCAATATTATATATTTTTTCATGCTAACAAAGGGACATGGAATCTGATGGACTATTCGTTTGTGTGCGTGTGTGTGTGTGTTGGGGGAGTAATTGCTGTTCTAAATTTACCTGTAAGGATTATTGCCATCTTCAGGACTAGTGCACTCTTTAGTTTCACTGCTACTACGAGAACCATAAGAAAGGCACCGAAGATTCAGACCTTGTTGGAGCAGGTAACCATTGGACTTCGCATTCGTTTTCCGATGTCTATCGTTTGGATAGGACCGGATGATATGATATCCATTCATCCACTTCCTTACCTCTACCTCTTGTGGTAAACAATTCGATGCTACACAATGTAGTCCTTTCAGCTTACATGGCATTCTGTGTTTATCATTATAGCACACCCCACTAGATGTTATGGTACCAGAGATTTGGCTAGCCATATGTGTGGAATCTGTATGTGTACTACAGATTATGAACCTTTGGCCCGACAAAATCCCAATTATGCCTTCATTAAGCAGATTTCTGGTCAATTTGAAACTCTGATATTTCAGTACCTGATGTCAAAGACGGGCATTAGTTTCAAGTCAAAACAAATGAATACACATAGCACCAAGAGTCTACTTCGCGGTGCACAAACTTAATTCTACATAATACAGGTACAGAGAATCATTTCTGGACAAAAAGGTAAAGAGAAAAACAGTTACTAAATACATCAAAGGTAGCAGCACGTTGGGGATAATATAGGTGGTCGATGTCAGCAACTATATACTCCTATATTTCTTATACTAATAACTGACGTGCATAGTATTGTCAGGATTACAACTACATACCGAATGAAGTTGTACGCTTTGTGACACCATGAGCAATTATTTCTAGTTTAACATTGTTGGGAGTGAACATGTAGTGTGTGTTTCATAAAGCAGCCCCCGAAAAACAACAGTGGCCTCTCACAACCACAGTCTCGCTAGAGAAACCGGCACATTCCCTAAAAAAAAGAGAGAAACCGGCACACTATCACACACGCAACCTGCAACAGAACACGTTCGGCGGTACGGATCTATTGCTGCCTATGTCTACCCAAAAGAAGCAGCGATGAGAAGCCCCTGCACTTACTGTTTCGTGCGGAGCGCCAGGACGAGAGACGCGCGCGCGCCCGCCGGGGGGGGGGGGGGGGGGGGGGGGGTGTCAGGCGCGACAGCACAAGGAGCAAGGTAGGAGACAGTATGGACGAACGAGTATGGGAAGGAGAATCCAGAGGCGCAAGGAGAGCAACGCGAGGCCACACATGTGGCGAAGTGTCATGGCAGCCACCAGTTGTCCCTGCGGCGGGAGGGAAACCAACGGGGTCATACCTGGCCAAATGGGCCGGCCAGCTATATTCGTGCCTCGCACGGCACGGCCCGCCGCCGGCCCGTGTGTCCGGGGACCGTGCCTCCGCGGCATGCTGGGCGGTTTGATTTAAAAAAAAGCAAAAAAACATGAAAATACCTCCTAATCCCTCCTAGACCCTCCTAATCTCTCTCCAATCCCTCCTAAACCCACCCCTCTCCCGCGCCCCCTCCCCCACGCGGTCCCGTCCCAGCCACGCGCGAGTCGCGTCCCTGCCTCGCTGACCGCTTCAACGGTCGGCCCCGCTCCCCCATAGCCCAAGGCGTGCCGTGCCGCCCCCGCCCCGCTCCCCGTCGCTCCCTCCTAATCGTGTCGTGTCGTGCTGACACGCGGGCTCGGGGTGGCGGCCCGGGCACGGCCACGACATTCTCGTGCCTGGCCCGAGTACGATTAACCCGTGTCGGGCCAGCCCGACTAGCACGGCCCGTTTGGCCAGATCTGAACGGGGTGCGACCGCGTTATGACAGTACACTCATAGTCATTGGACCTAACATATATCTCCATTTTGATCATTGTACTTAGAAATATTGTCAATATGATCACTATATATATGTTGATGACGTGATTATAGTCACTGGCATATCGTATAGCTCCGTATTTTCATCTATTTGACCAGTCAAACTACCATGTGGTGCCTCATCAGCTCATGATCGTGTCGAGCTAGTTTTAGAGACTGCATGGTCGTGTTCCAGCAGGCTACCCAGTTGCACCAGTATCGCGTCATGATTAATTAGCTTTAGGTTTGCCTTTCAAGGCATCCATGTAATCTTGCATCAATCCAATCAATCGACGGCCGACGGGACCGACGAAGCTTAGCTAGATGCCGAGCCACCTATTGGCTATGACAAATAGCATGGACAACGAATCATAGTTTGGATGGATCGGCACGCGCATCACGCGGGAGCCTAAATAAGCGGAGTACTTATGAACCGATTATCAGCTACTACTCTTAGGCCCTGTTTGGAACCACCTAGATTATATAATCCAGTTTTTATAATCTATTATGTTTTCAAACAGGACAACTTATAGTGTAGATTATAAAAACTAGATAAATAGATTATTAAAAACTCATAATCTACTCTATACCAGCTAAAATCAGATTATGAATTGCTAATGACCCATTACCCTTGTAAAGTTGGAGATAATAACATTTCTACCACCGCTACCCCCCTCTTTTAAAAAAACAGAGGATAGATAGGTCATTATATAATGTAAAACCTGGATTACAGTTTATATAATCTGACCTACAAACATATCCACCTAAATTATTTTTATAAACCAGATTATATAATTTATCTTCATAATTCAGATTATCATAATCTATTATGGTTCTAAACAGGACCTTATTAAGTAGCAGTAGGTAGCGATCTCTAAATCTGAGACTTAACACGTCCGTCCACCCTCACTGGTCCATCTCGTTCGTCACATACCATGTGCATAGCTGCTTTTCAATGCCTTCCTTATTTGATCAAATTGAATCTCATCAAGTAGCAGCTAGCTAGCTGCATCGCTGCACGACCGATCCACGCATGCATGACATGCTTAATCGCGGTACTTTGTTCACTACTCAACTAGCCAAACGTGATGTGAGTCCTCTAGAGTTGGTTAGCCTGCTGGCACATAAGCTAGACGAGTGTGGTTTGAACTCCGTTTGCGCATACTTTTATTTTTGCTCTACTTATTTCTTTCACCCATTGACAAGTAGGATCCACATAAGCAGACATAGAAAGTGAGAGATTATTTGACTGATCAAATAGATAAAATAGGGAGCTATATGATTTGGCAGTGATCGTATAACCACCTCAACACGTATATAGTGATCGTATTGACCGTATTCCTGAGTACAATGACCAAAGTGAGCATATACGATAAGTTCAATGACCATGAGTGCATTTTACTCTAAAATTTAACCCTTTCCGAGCTCTCTCACGCATCCACTGATTTTAGTTATTGGATCGTACATCTTGGCCATCCATGGCCGTTCAAGGTTCTCCTTTGTCCCGCATGGGCTCATATGGACCAGTTGTCCTCGGCTCTATTCCCGCGACTGAATCGTAAACTTCATGTTCAGTGACATACTCTTACGTTTGATGCCAAACGTACGATCCTGATTCAGGTCTACGTCCTCGTTGCCCCCATCCTCTTGGCTTTGAAGAGCAGGTGCGCCGTCGATGCTTGAGAGAGAGGGAGAAAGACGATAATGGTAATGGCGGGTTGGAGTGGATCGCCACCTCAACCCATGTCCCGCATGGGCTCATATTAGGCCAGTTGTCCTGGGCTCCTATTCCTACAGCCGATTCGTAAGCTTCTAGTTGAGTGACATACCCTCACGTCTGATGTCAAACGTATGATCCTATTCAGGTCCACATCCTCGTTGCCGCATCCTCTTGGTGTTTGAAAAGCAAATGTGCCGCCAATGTTTGGGATAGAGGGAGAGAGACAACAATGATAACGGCCGACTGAAGTGGATCGCCACCTCAACCCATGTCGCGACGCCCCACCCGCTCCCTGCTCCCCGCTCCGTCCACTCGCCCTAGGCCTTGTTCAGTTCCTTTAGATTTAGAAGGGTTTGAAAGGGATTAAATCCCTTACAAGTCAAATTCCATCTAAATCATCTCCAATCCGCTCCTGGGAGGGATTAACGGAACCAGGCCTAAGCGAGCGATGCGTCTCCACCGCTCCTATCCTTACTGCCCACATCTTGCCGCCGCCGTTAACCCTACTTCTGCACCCGCATGGCCCCGACTAGATCGCGAGTTCCTATTCTCCATGGGATCCGGACATGATCGCGGAATTCGATGTGGCGGCCACACCACATCCTCGACGGCAGCCTGCCCCTCCCCGAGATGCATCACTGGAGGGCGGTAAACTCCCTCCCACTCCTTCCCTCCCCAAAAGGGCGCTCGCGCCAAAAAAGAATTGGATCAAAGTCAGGGCACATAATTGCGAACTGGAGCCGCTCAGATCGTTGTCATTCTAAGTTGAGGCTACAAATTTTGCATGAAAAAAAAGATCATGTCTATGATGGTGCCCCGTGTTGTTTCCTCCATCTGTTCAATATCCTGCACTTTGTCGCCAACCTCGTGCTAACAGAGAGAAGATCTTGGGGTCATTGTGCTTGAGAGGCTCTTGTGGATACTGAGGCAAAATTTACAAAAAGGCTCTATGAAGCATTGAACCTTGTGAATCAAAGGTATTTTGTCTTTGAAGTATACAAGCGCAAGCATTCCTTCGTGCATCGATGTAAATCAGTTTCGGATCTTTGTGTCGGGACCCCGATCCTAAGCCATAGGAATCCAGCCTGTAACACACCGCATCTCTTTGCGGTCTCACGCACGGTTATCCCCACGGTTGTAGCCTTACCTTAGCCGGGACCGTTTGCGCGTTTTGACTCGCGTATGAAATTGTGTCGCTAGCAATCCAATGACAAAGAACCCGGATCGACATGTCTAGTCATAAACCAAAGCGACAGTTCCGCACAGGGACATGCATACATGACCCAGCAAAGCAGGTGTCGATCACCAGCGAATGTAGACGAGTCGTAGCAAGCTACAAGGACTCCATTACATCGCGTGACATTTCCCCAAAGGGACAGACACAACAGCTAAGAAGGACACATGCCGGTCAACCAATGTGTCCGGAGCAGTAGCGAAGTACCATGGCTCGTTGGAATCACAAAGGGGCATTTCCCTGTAAGGAGTGCTACTAAAGCCTACGGCTAGGTATTCGAACCCCATACATATCAAGTACAACACATGTACGCATGGCATACCGATATGTATAGATACATTGATGGCATCACAACATAACCATAAACATACAAACTTTATTTAGAAGGCTCGAAAGAGCCACACACATAATATTACAAGGTAGGGGTCTCACGACCCATCATCACAAGTCATACACACAATTCTTACAAGCCAGCGGAAGAGTAAAACTATCTGAGTACAGACATATGGAAACATAAAGGCACATGGCCTGGCTATCTACAGACCCATCCTAGGGCCAGATCGTAGCTGGGATACCAGCTACTCGTCGTCGTCGATGTCTAGGTAGAACCCTCCATTAGGGTCATTAACAACCTCTGCAACAATTTATTAAGCAAACGTGAGTACAAAAGTACTCAGCGAGACTTTAGGATGAACTATCTACTCATGCAAGGTATCAACAAGGAGTTGTGGGGTTTCATGCAGAAAGCCATCATTTGACTCTTGGCTAGACAACTTGTATTTTTAAATAGTTTTTACAACTATGTTTCTCGCACACGAGTCCACTAACACCACAACAATACTCCATCGTGGAACCCTCCCGTCTCCATACGGAAATGTCGTCCATGACACTCACGCTTATCTTGACAATTTTAGGAGTAGCCATTATAGTTATCTATGAACAACATATGTTTCCAAGTAGTCCATATCCGCGGACGCGGCTATTTGAATAGATCATAACCCTGCAGGGGTGTACTTCTTCAGACACGCTCTCGCCACTTATCTCCATGTGCACGTCATGCACCTCGGCAACCTTCAAGCGGAAGCCGAGCGAGGGAGTCGGCCACGACCGTTAACCACGCTAATACTTAGTCCAAGTCTATCGCCTATATGAGGGTAACCCGGACGGAAGTCCGGCCGAGGTTTCCGCCACGGCCCCAAACGATGTGCGCAGGGTTCCCAAGTCCACCATCCGGGTGCCACTTGGTACCGTGCCACTGCCTGCCGCATCATAGCCCACCTCTAAGGTCAGCGCTACGCACGGCCTCCAGCATGACTATAAACACCAGAAACTACTTGCAACTCCTGGACCGAGTACTAAGCGATTAATAAGTTGAGCGGGGTCATATTTCACGGCCCAGCATGTGGTAGTATCTCGTCTTGGATTACATACACGGAACTCGGTTCCTAAGGACGGTTCCAATGAAACAACCCGCCATGTACTCCTACATAGCCTTTCACCGGTACCTTTACCAAATCAAGTTCAACACACAACCTTTACCTACTGAAACGTTTCCACAATTCTGTTCATCACCCAGATGACAGACCATACACAACTCTAAGCATAGCATGCATAGCAGGATAGGGCACATCATGTCTCAAGCATCTACCATGTAAGCTAGGTTGCAAGGTTCAGCTATTTACTGTGACAAGGACAGGTCATGCAAAGGAAGTGGGTTCAACTAACGTGGTAAAAGCAGTGAAAGCATTTTGATCTAATGCAATAAGTAAGAGAAGGAGCGAGAACATGGGATTTATCGGGATGATCAAAATGGTTGTTTGCCTTGTTGCTCAGCAGAGGGATAATATCCGTCAGTCGGATATTCGGTGGAATCCGAAGGACGGGGCCTACTGGTAAAACAACATCAATCAATAACATTCATATGCAACAAGACGATGCATGAGCATGGCATGAAAATGAAAGGTGGTAGGATAATGTAGCTACCTTTTCCTAAGTTGAAGTTGATTTGAATCAAGATTCAAATATCACTTCAAACAAGGTATTTTTGAATACCCTTTTAATTGATTCGACCTGATGCTCAGGTAATCTTGTTTTAGCATGCATGAAGATGGTATTTTGAGGTGCTGATTGTTCTTGATCATTGTTTGGCCATAATGGTTGAAGTGGAATTCAAATAGGTTTTAAATTCCAACTCCAAACTGTGTAATAAGGTTATCCTATTCATCATTTTATCTGTTTGGTGATGTTAACATTTTCAAACAGGTTTGAAAATATCAAAATCAGATTCTTTGGATTTTTCTGATCATTTTTCATATATAAATTATTTCTATTGGAGTTACAGATTATTTTCTATGATTTTCAGAAGTTTTAGGCATTTTCTGGAATTCTTTTAAATCAGAAAATCTCTTTATTGCATCAGATCTATGTCAGCACTGCGTCAGCAGGTCAGCCGACCTGGTCAGGTCAAACCTGACAGGTGGGGGCCAGTGGTCAGCGACACAAGAGATAATCCCGCGCTGACCAGCCCCTAAGTGGGTTTGATCCACTGCTAGGGCCCACTGTGAGTGTCTTATTAGTGCTAACTAACAGGGATTAGGCCGGCCACGTCGTTCCCTGCCGGAGACTGACCGGCGGCGACCAGATCCGCGGTGGATCTTCGCTGGAGAAGCACCAGAGCTTGCCGTGGTGCTTGGAATCGAGTGCCGAGAGCACTGGGATGATCCCTAGGCTCGACCTCATCCACTACGGGCATCAGGAGGGGCTGAGGGTGGCCGGAGGACGCCGACGACGAGCCGAGGCGGCTGCCGGAGCTCGGGTTCGTTGGTCTGGTTGCTAGAGTGCAAGAAAACGAGGGGAAACGGAGGGGAAACGGGCGCGAGCTCACGGTGGAGACGATGGAAGGCTCAGACGGCTCGGGGAGGTGCTCTAGCCGGCAATCCAACGTTGATTTGCCGGCGGCTGGAGGTTGAAGACGACGGCAATGGGGCGTTGCAGAGCTCAGGGAGGTCGATTCCTTTGGCGTGCGCGTCGAGCTCGATGAGGCGGAGAAGATGGAGTACTCGGGGAGGCTTTCTTGTGGCCAGAGAGCTCGGTTGGCTCGAGCTCAAGCTCCTGCTAATGGAGGCAGGGAGAGGAGAGAAGAAAACCGAGAGGAGGGGGAAGAATGGAGAGCGGGGGAGGATAAGGACGCGCTCGGGGGAGTCATTCCCGACGTCGGGCTGTCCTCGGGGCACCGGGGAGCGCCACGGCGAAGCAGGAGGTGGAGGGGAGCCGCCATGGTCGATCTCTCCTCTGCCAGAAGGCAGAGGAAGAGGTCGACCGTGCCCCTGGTGGGCTGGGCCTTGCAGGTGAGCGTAGGATAGGGTTTTTTTCTTTTTCTTATGTTTCTGTTTTCTGTTTTATTTGCTGATATTAATTGCTATTTATTTTGGCTTCAAAAAGCAATTTAAAAATTAGTTTGAATAGCCGTGAGTGTTAGTTGGAATATTCCCCAACTACTCCTAAAGTTTTCAACATTTTTGAAAACTTGAATGTTTTTGAATTCAAATTTAAGTTTGAATTCAGGGGCTTTCTGAATTTAAATAAATGCCAAGGGTGTTTTGAAAATAGTTTTATCCCCTGATAATTTGTTTTCAAAATTTATCAGAAAAGATGAACTTTTCTTGAGGCCATTTTGGGTTCATTGATTTTGGCAAGTTTTAATTTCCTTTGAATTAAGAAGTGGCTAGGGTTTTTGGGTTGTGTTTCACCACTTCCTTTGGGTTTGTTTCAATTACTTGGATGCAATGAAATAAAACATGAGCACAAGTTACTAAACCCTAACAGGGATCAGGGATGTGACAACTCACCCCCACTCAAAAGAATCTCGTCCCGAGATCTGAAAGTCGTCGGGAATAGCGCGGGATACTCAAGTCGGAGACGATCCTCTCTTTCCCATGTTGCCTCCTTTTCGAAATGATTTGACCATTGAACTTTAAGAAACTTGAGGTTTCGACGTCGAGTGGTACGCTCAGCTTGATCAAGAATACACACAAGGTATTCTCGGTATGAAAGGTTATCTTGGAGATCAAGCGTTTCATGGTCCACTTCACGGATAGGATCCGAAAAGCAACGCCTGAGTTGCGAGACGTGGAAAACATCATGAACCTTGGAAAGATGCGGAGGAAGTTCCAACTGGTAGGCAACTTCTCCTCGTTTGGCAAGAATGCGAAAAGTACCAATGTAACGAGGAGCCAACTTGCCCTTGATACCGAATCGATGGGTACCCTTCAAAGGTGTAACCCGAAGGTAGGCCTTCTCGTCAACTTCAAAGGTCACAGCCTTATGATGACGATCATATTGGCTCTTTTGACGAGACTGGGCTGTTTTCATCTTTTCACGAATAATGCGAACCTGCTCTTCTGCATCCTGGATCATATTCGGGCCAAAGAGTTGCCTCTCTCCAGTTTCTGACCAATTAAGAGGTGTTCGACATCTTCGTCCATAGAGAACTTCAAAAGGAGCTTTGCCCAAGCTTGATTGATAACTATTGTTATAGGCAAATTCGACGAATGGAAGGCACTTCTCCCAATTCATACCAAACAATATAACACAAGCTCAGAGCATATCTTCTAGGATTTGATTCACTCTTTCTACTTGACAACTTGATTGAGGATGGAAAGCAGTGCTAAAAGATAAGTGAGTCCCCATGGCATTTTGAAAACTCTCCCAGAAGCGAGAAGTAAAGATACTTCCACGGTCTGAGTTAATCTCCAAAGGAACACCATGAAGAGACACTATTCGAGAGATATATAACTCTGCTAGCTGGCTAGCTGTTATACTCTCACGAACTGGAAGAAAATGAGCTACTTTGGAAAGACGGTCAATGACCACAAAGATAACATTATTTCCTTTCTTGGTCTTGGGAAATCCGGTAATGAAATCCATACTGACTTTATCCCATTTCCATTCAGGAATAGCTAAAGGTTGAAGGGTGCCAGCAGGCCTTTGATGTTCTGCCTTAACTCGACGACAAACGTCGCAGTTAATAACGAACTCAGCAATTTCTCTCTTCATCCTAGTCCACCAAAACCTCTGGCGTAGGTCCTGATACATCTTAGTACTACCAAGATAAATGGTGAGAGGAGAATCATGAGCCTTCTTAAGGGTTAACTGCCTTAGATGTGGATTCTTAGGAACCACTAGACGATTCTGGAAGAACACACCATCTTGATCATTTATGGAGAATTCATTAGCGTTTCCGCTAATAATATTCTCCTTGATCCGTGATATACCCTTATCATGCTTCTGCCCAGCTATGATTTGATCCTTAAGAGTAGGCTTCGCCACCAGGGTAGAAAGGAATCCTTGAGGAACAATATGAAGATTTAACTTCCGAAATTCCTCATAGAGACGTGGTTGACCTCGTTGTAGCATCAAATTGTTACAATAATACTTACGACTTAGTGCATCAGCCATAACATTGGCCTTCCCCGGGGTGTAAGTTATCCCTAAGTCGTAATCCGTGATTAATTCAACCCACCATCTTTGCCTGAGATTCAAATCCGGCTAGGTGAAGATATATTTCAGACTTTGGTGATCGGTGAAAATTTCGCAACGATTACCAAGAAGGTAATGTCGCCAGGTTTTAAGTGCATGGACTACAGCTGCAAGCTCAAGATCATGTGTGGGATAATTCTCCTCATGTGGACGCAACTGTCGAGATGCGTATGCAATCACATGACGATCCTGCATGAGAATGCAACCTAATCCTTGTCGCGAGGCGTCGCAGTAGATAACAAAGTCCTTAGAGAAATCTGGTGGTAGCAACACAAGTGTGGAAGTTAGGCGTCTTTTCAGTTCCTGAAAACTATGCTCACACTGTGGTGTCCACTCAAACTTTTTATCTTTCTTGAGGAGTTCAGTTAGAGGCTTTGCAACCTTGGAGAAATTCTCGACAAAGCGGCAACAATAGCTCGCTAGACCAAGAAAACTCATAACTTGCTTAACCGATTCAGGTTGAGTCCAATCAAGGACAGCTTGAACTCTCTCGGGATTGACATCAATACCCTTACCAGAGATTAGGTGACCTAGATAGGTCACTTCTGGTAACCAAAATTCACATTTTGAAAACTTGGCATAAAGGCGATGCTCTCGAAGTTTCATCAATACCTGCCTTAGATGCGCGGCATGTTCTTGTTCGTTCTTCGAGTAGATGAGAATATCGTCGAGGTATACTACGATGAATTTATCCAAATACTACATGAAGATTGAATTCATCAAGCGAGAGAAGGTGGTTGGGGCATTGGTTAAACCGAAGGACATGACGGTGTACTCGTATTGGCCATAACGAGTGACAAAAGCCGTTTTTGGAATGTCACCGTTCTTGATCTAGATTTGATGGTATCCCAACCTCAAATCCATTTTTGAGAAGACTGAGGATCCAACGAGCTGATCATACAGATCGTTGATCCTGGGGAGCGGATATTTGTTCTTTATGGTGACCAGATTAACTGGTCGGTAATCTACAACCATCTGATCCATTCTGTCTTTCTTCTTGACGAAGAGGACGGGACAAGCCCAAGGAGAAGAGCTAGGACGAATGAAACCTTTATTCAAGGCCTCATCTAGTTGCTTCTTAAGTTCGGCTAGCTCTAGGGGTGCCATATTATATGGTCTTCTGGCTATTGGAATAGTACCCGGAACAAGGTGTATCACAAACTCTACATCTCTGTCAGGTGGAATTCCTGGCAGTTCCTCTGGAAAAACATCCGGGAAGTCACGGACTACAGGAATGTCTTCAAGTTTCGGAAGAGGGTTGGCATTGAGGGAATAGAGTTGGCATTTGGCAACTCGAGTAGAGACATTGACTATCTCACCCGAGGGATGGGTAAGCTGAACATTTCTAAAATGAGTATCAATCTTGGCATAATGAGTTGACATCCAGTCCATACCCAAGATGATATTGATATTCGAAGATTTCAAGGCTATCAAGGATGCTAGAAAAACTAGCCTGTCTACTAGAATTTCATTGTCATAGGTTATCCTGGAGGTTTGCCACTTACTACCAGGGGTTTGCACAGCCAATGGGATTGGAATATCACAGAAAGACATGTTATGCATCTGTGCATAACTTTCTGAAATGAAGGAATGAGAAGACCCAGTGCCAAAAAGAACAGACGTTGGGTGATGATTAACAAGGAGCGTACCCAGTATGACGTCGGGATCCTGTGCAGCTTCTTCTGCTGAAACATAGTTCACACGGCCACGTGCAGGAGTTGGCTTCACATAATAAGCTTTGCTCGACTTGCCTTGCCCAACGGACTTTCCGGGTTGCTTGGCACCCACATTCTGAGGACACCGGGAATAGTGCCCTGGTTCTCCACACTTGTAACAGATCACCTGATTGGCACGTGGTGCAGCATTGCTAGCTGGACCACCATAGGTTTTTGCTGGAGGGTTGGTCTGATTCGTCTGAGGCGCCCCATAGGATGGCCTCGGAGTATATCTTGGCGGCAGGGAACTATTTGGAACCCACAACCTGCGTTTCGGAAACGCGGAACCAGATGACGAGCCAAAGTCACGGAGTGCTTCTTTGTGGCTTCATAGTCGGTATGACCAGTCTCGGCACTGATCGCCTTGTTGACCAGGGCTTGGAAGCTTGTACATTCATGGATGCGCAAATCACGACGAAGCTGAGGGCTCAGACCCTTACGGAATCTTGCTTGCTTCTTGGCATCAGTAGACACCTCCTCTGTTGCATAGCGGGCGAGGTTACCGAACTCGCAGCTATACGCATCCACGGTCAACTTTCCATGGGTGAATGCACATAACTCCTCTCTCTTTCTGTCCACCAGGCCCTCTGGAATATGGTGCAGACGGAAGGTTGCACTAAAGTCTGCCCATGTGGCTGCTGGTTCAGCAGGACGCGTAGCTTCAAAGTTCTCCCACCACAGATTGGCGGGTCCTTCCAGAAACTACGCCGCAAAGGTCACCTTGTCGGCCTCAGAAACATTCGCAGAGCGAATCTTGCACGATATACTGCACAACCAATCATCAGTGTCGAGGGGATCGACGGAGTGATGGAACTTTGGAGGATTCAGCTTCACAAAGTCGTTGAGGGACACTGCATCATTTCTAGGCCGACGAGCCGTATTTTGCTTAATATGCTCTAACAGACGGTTGGTCTCCCTTTTGTTTCTCTCTGCCTCTAGAATAACTTCCGCCACGGAGGGCGGGTGAGGCAGTTCCTCCTGTGACGCTTGACTACCCTCGCCTTGGTCATGAGCAGGGGCATGGTTCAACCTGGTGAACACCATCCTGACAAACAAACTCACAACTTAGACCAATATCAACATCAATACTAACTATGGATTAAGAATGCACTGAGCACATGGAATGCGGAAATGAATATCCGAACAGCATGGTAACAAGCAACTGCCATATATACACCATGGTTCATACACACCATTACATAGTTCAGTACAACCTTAACCAAAGAGCAAACTACTGAAAACATGAAACTACTCATCAGAGGCTTCCAAGCTTCCTATACATTATTTATCTATGCCTCCGGAATTCATTTCACGACACAAGCATACCTCACAAGTCACACAGGACTGTGGAAGTACAACTACTACCATACTATCCTTCTTCTCACGGTTCAGGCATCCGCATACAACATCTCATAAAGATTGCCCTCATGGCCTGGAAGCTCAACCTGTGGATCAGGAAATACTCCAGCGTGAGACCCCTCGGATCCGTAAGGACACGGGTGTGGCCTTGGTCCCCTGACTGGTGGTAGTAGAGGTCCCCGAAGAGGGGTGATTCCTCCTATAGCAGGCCAGTCAACATGAGCCGGAAGATGGGTCCTAACAGGGTTCAACATCTCCATATCTCCATACCTTGTTTGGACTACAGGTGCCAGCTGCGTCAAAGCCGTCCATAGACGGGCACATGTAGCATAGAGCTCCATATGAAGGGCACGAGCATCCCTGTCTCTATTCTCTAGCATCTCAGTAGTGGACTGCAGTAGCAGATCCTCCATAGAGGAATCCAAGAAGACCCCACTGAGGTATCCTTCTTCACCTGGCTGAGAGGCAGGAACATAGCAGAACTCTGAATTCTGCAGCAGTGCATGTCTAGCCCTCATGATGGTCAGCATTGAATAGGCAGCATCTTGTACTGCCATGTCAACAGTGACCCCCAATCCATAAGACCAATGGATCGGCTCCTCAGCTCCAGGGTAATCTGGGAATACCCTAACAGTATAGAGGTACTGGCTCTGATTAAAATCCCGGTACTGCTCCTCCACTGTGTACTCTGGGTACCAGCGATAACCGGATACTGACATCATCCTGACTAGCATGGCCTTATGACCTGGCACATCAATGCACCTAGTCAGACAAACCACCTGACGAGAAGGACGACCATGCATCTGAAAATAGAGAGTAATGCAGAAGCATTAGAGCTCTGAAGACAAAATTGGGCAGCATAAAGGCTGTAAATGCTCAAAAACAATTTTGAGACAACCCATGAAAATAAGATAGCGTAACCACTCAACTATCAAGTTCAATTCCCTGGTCATCAAAACTTACTTCCTTTTCCTTGGGATAAAAGAAACCCGAAGTAACTCTCGACCCATTGTCCTATAACCTACCGATCAGAAACACGAGCCTAAGAGAATATAAGTAACCTAGTCGTTAATCCCCACAGAAAAGACGAGGATGACCAGAATAGAATAACTTGAGAAGAGAAGCAAGAGTCTTACGTTCCCTTCCACAAACAATTCCCTTATATATAACTAAAGCAATTCTAGACTCAGCTTCGACCAGTTTGGCTTAGTAATCCTACAGTCAGTCAGGTTCTGATACCAACGTTGTCGGGACCCCGATCCTAAGCCATAGGAATCCAGGCTGTAACACATCGCATCTCTTTGCGGTCTCACGCACGGTTATCCCCACGGCTGCAACTTTACCTTAGCCGGGACCGTTTGTGCCTTTTGACTCGCATATGCAATTGTATCGCTAGCAATCCAATGACAAAGAACCCGGATCGACATGTCTAGTCATAAACCAAAGTGGCAGTTCCGCACAGGGACATGCATACATGACCCAGCAAAGCAGGTGTCGATCACCAGCGAATGTAGACGAGTCGTAGCAAGCTACAAGGACTCTATTACATCGCGTGACATTTCCCCAAAGGGACAGACACAACAGCTAAGAAGGACACATGCCGGTCAACCAATGTGTCCGGAGCACTAGCGAACTATCATGGCTCGTTGGAATCACAAAGGGGCATTTCCCTGTAATGAGTGCTACTAAAGCCTACGACTAGGTATTCGAACCCCATACATATCAAGTACAACACACGTACGCATGGCATACCGATATGTATAGATACATCGATGGCATCACAACATAACCATAAACATACAAACTTTATTTAGAGGGCTCGGAAGAGCCACACACATAATATTACAAGGTAGGGGTCTCACGAACCATCATCACAAGTCATATACACAATTCTTACAAGCCAGCGGAAGAGTAAAATTGTTTGAGTATAGACAGATGGAAAGATAAAGGCACATGGCCTGGCTATCTACATACCCATCCTAGGGCCAGATCGTAGCTGGGATACCAGCTACTCGTCGTCATCGATGTCTAGGTAGAACCCTCCATTAGGGTCATTAACAACCTCTGCAAAAATTTATTAAGCAAACGTGAGTACAAAAGTACTCAGCAAGACTTTAGGATGAACTATGTACTCATGCAAGGTATCAACAAGGAGTGGTGGGGTTTCATGCACAAAGCCAACATTTGACTCTTGGCTAGACAACTTGTATTTTTAAATAGTTTTGACAACTATGTTTCTCGCACGCGAGTCCACTAACACCACAACAATACTTCATCGTGGAATCCTTCCGTCTCCATACAGAAATTCCGTCCACGACACTCACGCTTATCTTGACAATTTTATGAGTAGCCATTGTAGTTATCTATGAACAACATATGTTTCCAAGTAGTCCATATCCGCGGACGCGGCGATTCGAATAGATCATAACCCTGCAGGGGTGTACTTCTTCACACACGCTCTCGCCACTTATCGCCATGTGCACGTCATGCACCTCGGCAACCTTAAAGCGGAAGCCCAACAAGGGAGTCGGCCACGACCGTTAACCACGCTAATACTTAGTCCAGGTCTATCGCCTATCTGAGGGTAACCCGCATGGAAGTCCGGCCGAGGTTTCCGCCACGGCCCCAAACGATGTGCGCAGGGTTCCCAAGTCCACCATCCGGGTGCCACTTGGTACACCGTGCCACTGCCTACCGCATCATAGCCCACCTCGAAGGTAAGCGCTACGCACGGCCTCCAGCATGACTATAAACACCAGAAACTACTTGCAACTCCTGGACCGAGTACTAAGCGATTAATAAGTCGAGCGGGGTCATATTTCAAGGTCCAGCATGTGGTAGTATCTCGTCTTGGATTACATACACGGAACTCAGTTCCTAAGGACGGTTCCAATGAAACAACCCGCCATGTACTCCTACATAGCCTTTCACCGGTACCTTTACCAAATCAGGTTCAACACACAACGTTTACTTACTGAACACGTTTCCACAATTTTGTTCATCACCCAGATGACAGACCATACACAACTCTAAGCATAGCAGGATAGGGCACATCATGGCTCAAGCATCTACCAGGTATGCTAGGTTGCAAGGTTCAGCTATTTACTATTACAAGGAGAGGTCATGCAAAGGAAGTGGGTTCAACTAACGTGGTAAAAGCAGTGAAAGCATTTTGACCTAATGCAATAAGTAGGAGCAGGAGCGAGAACATGGGATTTATCGGGATGATCAAAATGGTTGCCTGCCTTGTTGCTCAGCAGAGGGATAATATCCGTCAGTCGGATATTCGATGGAATCCAGAGGAGCGGGGCCTACCGTTAAAACAACATCAATCAATAACATTCATATGCAACAAGATGATGCATGAGCATGGCATGAAAATGAAAGGTGGTAGGCTAATGTAGCTACCTTTTCCTAAGTTGAAGTTGATTTGAATCAAGATTCAAATATCACTTCAAACAAGGTATTTTCAAATACCCTTTTAATTGATTCGACCTGATGCTCAGGTAGTCTTGTTTTAGCATGCATGAAGATGGTATTTTGAGGTGCTGATTGTTCTTGATCATTGTTTGGTCATAATAGTTGAAGTGGAATTCAAATAGGTTTTAAATTCCAAATCCAAACTATTTAATAAGATTATCCTATTCATCATTTTATCTATTTGGTGATGTTAACATTTTCAAACATGTTTGAAAATATCAAAATCAGATTCTTTGGATTTTTCTGATCATTTTTCATATATAAATTATTTCCATTGGAGTTATAGATTATTTTCTATGATTTTAAGAAGTTTTTGGCATTTTATGGATTTCTTTTAAATTAGAAAATCTCTTTATTGCGTCAGATCTACGTTAGCACTGCGTCAGCAGGTCAAACCTGACAGGTGGGGGCCATTGATCAGCGACATAGGAGATAATCCCGCGCTGACCAGCCCCGAAGTGGGTTTGATCCACTGCTAGGGCCCACTACCAGTGTCTTATTAGCGCTAACTAACAGGGATTAGGCTGGCCACGTCGTTCCCCGTCGGATACTGACCGGCGGCGACCAGATCCGCGGCGGATCTTCACCGGAGAAGCACCAGAGCTTGCTGTGGTGCTCGGAATCGAGTGCCGAGAGCACTGGGATGATCCCCAGGCTCAGCCTCATCCACTCCGGCATCAGGAGGGGCTGAGGGTGGTCGGAGGACGCCGGCGACGAGCCGGGGCGGCTAACGGAGCTCGGGTTCGTCGGTCTGGTTGCTAGAGTGCAAGAAAATAAGGGGAAACAGAGGGGAAACGCGCGCGAGCTCACGGTGGAGATGATGGAAGGCTCAGACGGCTCGGGGAGGTGCTGTAGCCGGCGATCCAACGTCGATTTGCCGGCTGAAAGGACGTGGATGTCGCCTAGAGGGGGGGGGTGAATAGGCGCTTTTAAACAATTAAGGTTTAGGCTTGAACAAATGCGGAATAAAACTAACGTTTAATATGTCAAGCACAAAACCTAAAAACAACTAGGCTCACCTATGTGCACCAACAACTTATGCTAAGCAAGATAAACAACTAAGTGATAGCAAGATATATTACAATAAACAATATTTCTATCACAAAGTAAAGTGCATAAGTAAAGGGTTCGGGTAAGAGATAACCGAGGCACAGGGAGACGATGATGTATCCCGAAGTTCACACCCTTGCGGATGCTAATCTCCGTTAGAGCGGTGTGGAGGCACAATGCTCCCCAAGATGCCACTAAGGCCACCGTAATCTCCTCACGCCCTCGCACAATGCAAGATGCCGTGATTCCACTAAGGGACCCTTGAGGGCGGTCACCGAACCCGTACAAATGGCAAACCTTGGGGGCGGTCACCGAACCCGTACACGTGGCAACCCTTGGGGGCGGTTACCAGTACCCGTACAAATTGCTCGGGGCTATCTCCACAACCTAATTGGAGGCCCCGACGCTTGCCCGGAGCTTCACACCACAATGATTGAGCTCCAAGACACCACCAAGCTTCTAGGATGCCAAAGCATCCACGAAGAACAATATCTAGGGTACTAAGTACCAAAGGTAGTAAGCTTCTCAACTTCTCACTTCCACGTATCACCGTGGAGAACTCAAACCGATGCAACTAATGCAATGGAAAGAACACACGAAGTGGTCAAGTCCCTCACACTCAAATCCCTCCACAACAACAAAAGCTATGGAGAAATATGAGAGGAAGAACAAGGAGCTCACAAAGAACTCCAAGATCTATATCCAAGGGGTTCCCCTCACATAGAGGAGAAAGTGATTGGTGGAGATGTGGATCTAGATCTCCTCTCTCTTTTCCCTCAAGAACAAGCAAGAATCATTGGAGGGATTGAGAGTCAGCAAGCTCTAAGAATGTCAACAATGGAGGTAGAACAAGAGCTCAACGGATGGATAAAGCCAAGGGGGAAGAAGACCCCCTTTATATAGTGGGGGAAGGAATCAGACCGTTACCCCCACTCTCTGCCCGAGCACCAGCGGTACTACCGCTGGCACTCCAGCGGTTATACCGCCGACCAGGGGCGGTACTACCGCCGGCTGCAGTACTCTAGCGGTACTACCGCTGGGCCCCTGGTAGTGCAAAGGCACTACCACCGCCAAGAAAGTCTTTGCAAAAAGGTCCGTCCACGAACAACTGTTAGGCAGGCGGTACTAAGCTCCTGGAGCGGTGCTACCGCTGACCAGGGGCGGTACAACCGCCAGCCAACGGTACTATCGCTAGGGCCAGCGGTACTACCACCAACTCTAGCGGTACTACCGCTAGGTCCAGCGGTACTACCGCTCGCCACTGAGACAACCATAACTTTTGCATACGAGCTCCGAATCGAGCAAACCCAAGCTTGTTGGATTCAGGACGACAAGAGCTATCCAAACAGCGAGTTGGCATTTGGCAACTAGAGTAGAGACATTGACTATCTCACCCAAGGGATGGGTAAGCTGAACATTTCTAAAATGAGTATCAATCTTGGCATAATGAGCTGACATCCAGTCCATACCCAAGATGATATTGATATCCGAAGATTTCAAGGCTATCAAGGATGCTAGAAAAACTAGCCTGTCTACTAGAATTTCATTGTCATAGGTTATCCTCGAGGTTTGCCACTTACTACCAGGGGTTTGGACAACCAATGGCATTGGAATATCACAGAAAGACATGTTATGCATCTGTACATAACTTTCTGAAATGAAGGAATGAGAAGACCCAGTGTCAAAAAGAACAAACGTTGGGTGATGATTAACAAGGAGCGTACCCAGTATGACGTCGGGATCCTGTGTAGCTTCTTCTGCTGAAACATAGTTCACACGGCCACGTGCAGGACTTGGCTTCACATAATAAGCATTGCTCGACTTGCCTTGCCCAACGAACTTTCCGGGTTGCTTGGCACCCACATTCTGAGGACACTGTCGGGAATAGTGCCCTGGTTCTCCACACTTGTAACAGATCACCTGATTGGCACGTGGTGCAGCATTGCTAGCTGGACCACCATAGGTTTTTGCTGGAGGGTTGGTATGATTCGTCTGAGGCGCCCCATAGGATGGCCTCAGAGTATATCTTGGCGGCAGGGAACTATTTGGAACCCACAACCTGCGTTTCGGAAACGCGAAACCAGATGACGAGCCAGAGTCACGGAGTGTTTCTTTGTGGCTTCATAGTCGGTATGACCAGTCTCGGCACTGATCGCCTTGTTGACCAGGGCTTGGAAGCTTCTACATTCATGGAGGCGCAAATCACGACGAAGCTGAGGGCTCAGACCCTTACGGAATCTTGCTTGCTTCTTGGCATTAGTAGACACCTCCTGTGTTGCATAGCGGGCGAGGTTACCGAACTCGCGGCTATAGGCATCCACGGTCAACTTTCCCTGGGTGAATGCACAGAACTCCTCCCTCTTTCTGTCCACCAGGCCCTCTGGAATATGGTGCAGACGGAAGGTTGCACTAAAGTCTGCCCATGTGGCTGCTGGTTCAGCAGGAGCGTAGCTTCAAAGTTCTCCCACCACAGATTGGCGGGTCCTTCAGAAAGTACGCCGCAAAGGTCACCTTGTCGGCCTCAGAAACATTCGCAGAGCGAATCTTGCGCGATATACTGCACAACCAATCATCAGCGTCGAGGGGATCGACGGAGTGATGGAACTTTGGAGGATTCAGTTTCACAAAGTCGTTGAGGGACATTGCATCATTTCTAGGCCGACGAGCGGTATTTTGCTCAATATGCTCTAACAGACGGTTGGTCTCCCTTTTGTTTCTCTCTGCCTCTAGAATAACTTCCGCCAGAGAGGGCGGGTGAGGCAGTTCCTCGTGTGACGCTTGACTACCCTCGCCTTGCTCATGAGCAGGGGCATGGTTCAACCTGGTGAACACCATCCTGACAAACAAACTCACAGCTTAGACCAATGTCAACATCAATACTAACTATGGATTAAGAATGCACTGAACACATGGAATGCGGAAATGAATATCCGAACAACATGGTAACAAGCAACTGCCATATATACACCATGGTTCATACACACCATTACATAGTTCAGTACAACCTTAACCAAAGAGCAATCTACTGAAAACATGAAAATACTCATCAGAGGCTTCCAAGCTTCCTATACATTATTTATCTATGCCTCCGGAATTCATTTCACGACACAAGCATACCTCACAAGTCACACAGGACTGTGGAAGTACAACTACTACCATACTATCCTTCTTCTCACGGTTCAGGCATCCGCATAGAACATCTCATAAAGATTGCCCCCATGGATTGGAAGCTCAACCTGTGGATCAGGAAATACTCCAGCGTGAGACCCCTCGGATCCGTAAGGACACGGGTGTGGCCTTGGTCCCCTGACTGGTGGTAGTAGAGGTCCCCGAAGAGGGGTGATTCCTCCTATAGCAGGCCTGTCAACATGAGCCGGAAGATGGGTCCTAACAGGGTTCAACATCTCCATATCTCCATACCATGTCTGGACTACAGGTGCCAGCTGCGTCAAAGCCGTCCACAGACGGGCACATGTAGCATAGAGCTCCATATGAAGGGCACGAGCATCCCTGTCTCTATTCTCTAGCATCTCAGTAGTGGACTGCAGTAGCAGATCCTCCATACAGGAATCCAAGAAGACTGCACTAAGGTATCCTTCTTCACCTGACTGAGAGGCAGGAACATAGCAGAACTCTGAATTCTGCAGCAGTGCATGTCTAGCCCTCATGATGGTCAGCATTGAATAGGCAGCATCTTGTACTGCCATGTCAACAGTGACCCCAATCCATAAGACCAATCCTCAGCGGTACTACCGCTGGCCCCAGCAGTACTACCGCTGGGCCCCTGGTAGTGCAAAGGCACTACCACCGCCAAGAAAGTCTTGGCAAAAAGGTCCGTCCATGAACAACCGCTAGGCAGGCGGTACTAATCTTCTGGAGCTGTACTACCGCTGACCAGGGGCGGTGCTACCGCCAGCCAGCGGTACTACCGCTAGGGCCAGCGGTACTACCGCCACCTCTAGCGGTACTACCGCTAGGTCTAGCGGTACTACCGCTCGCCACTGAAACAACCATAACTTTCGCATACAAGCTCCGAATTGAGCAAACCCAAGCTTGTTGGATTCAGGACGACAAGAGCTATCCAAACAGTGAGTTGGCATTTGGCAACTCGAGTAGAGACATTGACTATCTCACCCGAGGGATGGCTAAGCTGAACATTTCTAAAATGAGTAGCAATATTGGCATAATGAGCTGACATCCAGTCCATACCCAAGATGATATTCATATCCGAAGATTTCAAGGTTATCAAGGATGCTAGAAAAACTAGCATGTCTACTAGAATTTCATTGTCATAGGTTATCCTGGAGGTTTGCCACTTACTACCAGGGGTTTGGACAACCAATGGGATTGGAATATCACAGAAAGACATGTTATGCATCTGTGCATAACTTTCTGAAATGAAGGAATGAGAAGACCCAGTGTCAAAAAGAACAGACGTTGGGTGATGATTAACAAGGAGCGTACCCAGTATGACGTCGGGATCCTGTGCAGCTTCTTCTGCTGAAACATAGTTCACACGGCAACGTGCAGGAGTTGGCTTCACATAATAAGCTTTGCTCGACTTGCCTTGCCCAACGGACTTTCCAGGTTGCTTGGCACCCACATTCTGAGGACAGTGTCGGGAATAGTGCCCTCGTTCTCCACACTTGTAACAGATCACCTGATTGGCACGTGGTGCAACATTGCTAGCTGGACCACCATAGGTTTTTGCTGGAGGGTTGGTCTGATTCGTCTGAGGCGCCTCATAGGATGGCCTCGGAGTATATCTTGGCGGCAGGGAACTATTTGGAACCCACAACCTGCGTTTCGGAAACGCGGAACCAGATGACGAGCCAGAGTCACGGAGTGCTTCTTTGTGGCTTCATAGTCGGTATGACCAGTCTTGGCACTGATCGCCTTGTTGACCAGGGCTTGGAAGCTTCTACATTCATGGAGGCGCAAATCACGACGAAGCTGAGGGCTCAGACCCTTACGGAATCTTGCTTGCTTCTTGGCATCAGTAGACACCTCCTCTGTTGCATAGCGGGCGAGGTTACCGAACTCGCGGCTATAGGCATCCACGGTCAAGTTTCCCTGGGTGAATGCACATAACTCCTCTCTCTTTCTGTCCACCAGGCCCTCTGGAATATGGTACAGATGGAAGGTTGCACTAAAGTCTGCCCATGTGGCTGCTGGTTCAGCAGGACGCGTAGCTTCAAAGTTCTCCCACCACAGATTGGCGGGTCCTTCCAGAAAGTACGCCGCAAAGGTCACCTTGTCGGCCTCAGAAACATTCGCAGAGTGAATCTTGCGCGATATACTACACAACCAATCATCAGCGTCGAGGGCATCGACGGAGTGATGGAACTTTGGAGGATTCGGCTTCACAAAGTCGTTGAGGGACACTGCATCATTTCTAGGCTGACGAGCCGTATTTTGCTCAATACGCTCTAACAGACGGTTGGTCTCCCTTTTGTTTCTCTCTGCCTCAAGAATAACTTCCGCCAGAGAGGGGGGTGAGGCAGTTCCTCCTGTGACGCTTGACTACCCTCGCCTTGCTCATGAGCAGGGGCATGGTTCAACCTGGTGAACACCATCCTGACAAACAAACTCACAGCTTAGACCAATATCAACATCAATACTAACTATGGATTAAGAATGCACTGAACACATGGAATGCGGAAATGAATATCCGAACAACATGGTAACAAACAACTGCCATATATACACCATGGTTCGTACACACCATTACATAGTTCAGTACAACCTTAACCAAAGAGCAAACTACTGAAAACATGAAACTACCATCAGAGGCTCCCAAGCTTCCTATACATTATTTATCTATGCCTCCGGAATTCATTTCACGACACAAGCATACCTCACAAGTCACACAGGACTGTGGAAGTACAACTACTACCATACTATCCTTCCTCTCACGGTTCAGGCATCCGCATAGAACATCTCATAAAGATTGCCCCATGGCCTGGAAGCTCAACCTCTGGATCAGGAAATACTCCATCGTGAGACCCCTGGGATCCGTAAGGACATGGGTGTGGCCTTGGTCCCCTGACTGGTGGTAGTAGAGGTCCCCGAAGAGGGGTGAGTCCTCCTATAGCAGGCCAGTCAACATGACCCGGAAGATGGGTCCTAACAGGGTTCAACATCTCCATATCTCCATACCATGTCTGGACTACAGGTGCCAGCTGCATCAAAGCCGTCCACAGATGGGCACATGTAGCATAGAGCTCCATATGAAGGGCACGAGCATCCGTGTCTCTATTCTCTAGCATCTCAGTAGTGGACTGCAGCAGCAGATCCTCCATAGAGGAATCCAAGAAGACCCCACTGAGGTATCCTTCTTCACCTGGCTGAGAGGCAGGAACATAGCAGAACTCTGAATTTTGCAGCAGTGCATGTCTAGCCCTCATGATGGTCAGCATTGAATAGGCAGCATCTTGTACTGCCATGTCAATAGTGACCCCCAATCAATAAGACTAATGGATCGGCTCCCCAGCGGTACTACCGCTGGGCCCCTGGTAGTGCAAAGGCACTACCACCGCCAAGAAAGTCTTCGCAAAAAGGTCCGTCCACAAACAACCGCTAGGCAGGCGGTACTAAGCTCCTGGAACGGTACTACCGTTGACCAGGGGCGGTACTACCGCCAGCCAGCGGTACTACCGCTAGGGCCAGCGGTACTACCGCCAACTCTAGCGGTACTACCGCTAGGTCCAGCGGTACTACCGCTCGCCACTGAAACAGCCATAACTTTCGCATACGAGCTCCGAATCGAGCAAACCCAAGCTTGTTGGATTCAGGACGACAAGAGCTATCCAAACAGCGAGTTGACATTTCTCAACTCGAGTAGAGACATTGACTATCTCACCCGAGGGATGGCTAAGCTGAACATTTCTAAAATGAGTTTCAATCTTGGCATAATGAGCTGACATCCAGTCCATACCCAAGATGATATTGATATCCGAAGATTTCAAGGCTATCAAGGATGCTAGAAAAACTCGCTTGTCTACTAGAATTTCATTGTCATAGGTTATCCTGGAGGTTTTCCACTTACTACCAGGGGTTTGGACAGCCAATGGGATTGGAATATCACAGAAAGACATGTTATGCATCTGTGCATAACTTTCTGAAATGAAGGAATGAGAAGACCCAGTGTAAAAAAGAACAGACGTTGGGTGATGATTAACAAGGAGCATACCCAGTATGACGGCGGGATCCTGTGTAGCTTCTTCTGCTGAAACATAGTTCACACGGCCACGTGCAGGAGTTGGCTTCACATAATAAGCTTTGCTCGACTTGCCTTGCCCAACGGACTTTCCGGGTTGCTTGGCACCCACATTCTGAGGACACTGTCGGGAATAGTGCCCTCGTTCTCCACACTTGTAACAGATCACCTGATTGGCACGTGGTGCGGCATTGCTAGCTGGACCACCATAGGTTTTTGCTGGAGGGTTGGTCTGATTCGTCTGAGGCGCCCCATAGGATGGCCTCGGAGTATATCTTGGCGACAGGGAACTATTTGGAACCCACAACCTGCGTTTCGGAAACACGGAACCAGATGACGAGCCAGACTGACGGAGTGCTTCTTTGTGGCTTCATAGTCGGTATGACTAGTCTCGGCACTGATCGCCTTGTTGACCAGGGCTTGGAAGCTTGTACATTCATGGAGGCACAAACCACGATTAAGGTGAGGGCTCAGACCCTTACGGAATCTTGCTTGCTTCTTGGCATCAGTAGACACCTCCTGTGTTGCATAGCGGGCGAGGTTACCGAACTCGCGGCTATAGGCATCCACGGTCAACTTTCCCTGGGTGAATGCACATAACTCCTCTCTCTTTCTGTCCACCAGGCCCTGTGGAATATGTTGCAGACGGAAGGTTGCACTAAAGTCTGCCTATGTGGCTGCTGGTTCAGCAGGACGCGTAGCTTCAAAGTTCTCCCACCACAGATTGGCAGGTCCTTCCAGAAAGTACGCCGCAAAGGTCACCTTGTCGGCCTCAGAAACATTCGCAGAGCCAATCTTGCGCGATATACTGCACAACCAATCATCAGCATCGAGGGGATCGACGGAGTGATGGAACTTTGGAGGATTCAGCTTCACAAAGTCGTTGAGGGACACTGCATCATTTCTAGGCTGACGAGCCGTATTTTGCTCAATACGCTCTGACAGACGGTTGGTCTCCCTTTTGTTTCTCTCTACCTCAAGAATAACTTCTGCCAGAGAGGGCGGGTGAGGCAGTTCCTCCTGTGACGCTTGACTACCCTCGCCTTGCTCATGAGCAGGGGCATGGTTTAACCTGGTGAACACCGTCCTGACAAACAAACTCACAGCTTAGACCAATATCAACATCAATACTAACTATGGATTAAGAATGCACTGAACACATGGAATGCGGAAATGAATATCCGAACAGCATGGTAACAAGCAACTGCCATATATACACCATGGTTCATACACACCATTACATAGTTCAGTACAACCTTAACCAAAGAGCAAACTACTGAAAACATGAACCTACTCATCAGAGGCTCCCAAGCTTCCTATACATTATTTATCTATGCCTCCGGAATTCATTTCACGACACAAGCATACCTCACAAGTCACACAGGACTGTGGAAGTACAACTACTACCATACTATCCTTCCTCTCACGGTTCAGGCATCCGCATAGAACATCTCATAAAGATTGCCCCCATGGCCTGGAAGCTCAACCCGTGGATCAGGAAATACTCAAGCGTGAGACCCCTCGGATCCGTAAGGACAGAGGTGTGGCCTTGGTCCCCGGACTGGTGGTAGTAGAGGTCCCCGAAGAGGGGTGACTCCTCCTATAGCAGGCCAGTCAACATGAGCCGAAAGATGGGTCCTAACAGGGTTCAACATCTCCATATCTCCATACCATGTCTGGACTACAAGTGCCAGCTGCGTCAAAGCCGTCCACAGACGGGCACATGTAGCATAGAGCTCCATATGAAGGGCACGAGCATCCTTGTCTCTATTCACTAGCATCTCAGTAGTGGACTACAGTAGCAGATCCTCCATAGAGGAATCCAAGAAGACCCCACTGAGGTATCCTTCTTCACCTGGCTGAGAGGCAAGAACATAGCAGAACTTTGAATTCTGCAGCAGTGTATGTCTAGCCCTCATGATGCTTAGCATTGAATAGGCAGCATCTTGTACTGCCATGTCAACAGTGACCCCCAATCCATAAGACCAATGGATCGGCTCCTCACCGGTACTACCGCTGGGCCCGTGGTAGTGCAAAGGCACTACCACCGCCAAGAAAGTCTTCGCAAAAAGGTCCGTCCACGAACAACTGCTAGGCAGGCAGTACTAAGCTCCTGGAGCGGTACTACCGCTGACCAGGGGCGGTACTACCGCCAGCCAGCGGTACTTCCGCTAGGGCCAGCGGTACTACCACCAACTCTAGCGGTACTACCGCTAGGTCCAGCGGTACTACCGCTCGCCATTGAAACAGCCATAACTTTCGCATACGAGCTCCGAATCGAGCAAACCCAAGCTTGTTGGATTCATGACGACAAGAGCTATCCAAATAGCGAGTTGGCATTTGGCAACTCGAGTAGAGACATTGACTATCTCACCCGAGAGATGGGTAAGCTGAACATTTCTAAAATGAGTATCAATCTTGGCATAATGAGCTGACATCCAGTCCATACCCAAGATGATATTGATATCCGAAGATTTCAAGGCTATCAAGGATGCTAGAAAAACTAGCCTGTCTACTATAATTTCATTGTCATAGGTTATCCTGGAGGTTTGCCACTTACTACCAGGGGTTTGGACAGCCAATGGGATTGGAATATCACAGAAAGACATGTTATGCATCTGTGCATAACTTTCTGAAATGAAGGAATGAGAAGACCCAGTGTCAAAAAGAACAGACGTTGGGTGATGATTAACAAGGAGCATACCTAGTATGACGTCGGGATCCTGTGCAGCTTCTTCTGCTGAAACATAGTTCACACGGCCACGTGCAGGAGTTGGCTTCACATAATAAGCTTTGCTCGACTTGCCTTGCCAACGGACTTTCCGGGTTGCTTGGCACCCACATTCTGAGGACACTGTCGGGAATAGTGCCCTCGTACTCCACACTTGTAACGGATAACCTGATTGGCACGTGGTGCAGCATTGCTAGCTAGACCACCATAGGTTTTTGCTGGAGGGTTGGTCTGATTCGTCTGAGGCACCCCATAGGATGGCCTCGGAGTATATCTTGGCGGCAGGGAACTATTTGGAACCCACAACCTGCGTTTCGGAAACGCGGAACCAGATGACGAGCCAGAGTCACGGAGTGCTTCTTTGTGGCTTCATAGTCGGTATGACCAGTCTCGGCACTGATCGCCTTGTTGACCAGGGCTTGGAAGCTTGTACATTCATGGAGGCGCAAATCACGACGAAGCTGAGGGCTCTGACCCTTATGGAATCTTGCTTGCTTCTTGGCATTAGTAGACACCTCCTCTGTTGCATAGCGGGCGAGGTTACCGAACTCGCGGCTATAGGCATCCATGGTCATCTTTCCCTGGGTGAATGCACATAACTCCTCTCTCTTTCTGTCCACCAGGCCCTCTGGAATATGGTGCAGACGGAAGGTTGCACTAAAGTCTGCCCATGTGGCTGCTCGTTCAGCAGGACGCGTAGCTTCAAAGTTCTCCCACCACAGATTGGCGGGTCCTTCCAGAAAGTACGCCGCAAAGGTCACCTTGTCGGCCTCAGAAATATTCGTAGAGCGAATCTTGCGCGATATACTGCACAACCAATCATCAGCGTCGAGGGGATCGACGGAGTGATGGAACTTTGGAGGATTCAGCTTCACAAAGTCGTTGAGGGACACTGCATCATTTCTAGGCTGACGAGCCATATTTTGCTCAATACGCTCTAACAGACGGTTGGTCTCCCTTTTGTTTCTCTCTGCCTCAAGAATAACTTCCGCCAGAGAGGGCGGGTGAGGCAGTGCCTCCTGTGATGCTTGACTACCCTCGCCTTGCTCATGAGCAGGGGCATGGTTCAACCTGGTGAACACCATCCTGACAAACAAACTCACAGCTTAGACCAATATCAACATCAATACTAACTATGGATTAAGAATCTACTAAACACATGGAATGAAGAAATGAATATCCGAACAGCATGGTAACAAGCAACTGCCATATATACACCATGGTTCGTACACACCATTACATAGTTCAGTACAACTTTAACCAAAGAGAAAACTACTGAAAACAAGAAACTACTCATCAGAGGCTCCCAAGCTTCCTATACATTACTTATCTATGCCTCCGGAATTCATTTCACGACACAAGCATACCTCACAAGTCACACAGGACTGTGGAAGTACAACTACTACCATACTATCCTTCCTCTCACGGTTCAGGCATCCGCATAGAACATCTCATAAAGATTGCCCCCATGGCCTGGAAGCTCAACCTGTGGATCAGGAAATACTCCAGCGTGAGACCCCTGGGATCCGTAAGGACACGGGTGTGGCCTTGGTCCCCTGATTGGTGGTAGTAGAGGTCCCCGAAGAGGGGTGACTCCTCCTATAGCAGGGCAGTCAACATGAGCCGGAAGATGGGTCCTAACAGGGTTCAACATCTCCATATCTCCATACCATGTCTGGACTACAGGTGCCAGCTGCGTCAAAGCCGTCCACAGACAGGCACATGTAGCATAGAGCTCCATATGAAGGGCACGAGCATCCCTGTCTCTATTCTCTAGCATCTCAGTAGTGGACTGCAGTAGCAGATCCTCCAAAGAGGAATCCAAGAAGACCCCACTGAGGTATCCTTCTTCACCTGGTTGAGAGGCAGGAACATAGCAGAACTCTGAATTCTGCAACAGTGCATGTCTAGCCCTCATGATGGTCAGCATTGAATAGGCAGCATCTTGTACTGCCATGTCAACAGTGACCCCCAATCCATAAGACCAATGGATCGGCTCCTCAGCGATACTACCGCTGGGCCCCTGGTAGTGCAAAGGCACTACCACCGCCAAGAAAGTCTTCGCAAAAAGGTCCGTCCACGAACAACCGCTAGGCAGTCGGTATTAAGCTCCTGGAGCGGTACTACCGCTGACCAGGGGTGGTACTACCGCCAGCCAGCGGTACTACCGCCAACTCTAGCGGTACTACCGCTAGGTCCAACGGTACTACCGCTCGCCACTGAAACAGCCATAACTTTCGCATACGAGCTCCGAATCGAGCAAACCCAAGCTTGTTGGATTCAGGACGACAAGAGCTATCCAAACAGCGAGTTGGCATTTGGCAACTCGAGTAGAGACATTGACTATCTCACCCGAGGAATGGGTAAGCTGAGCATTTCTAAAATGAGTATCAATCTTGGCATAATGAGCTGACATCCAGTCCATACGCAAGATGATATTGATATCCGAAGATTTCAAGGCTATCAAGGATGCTAGAAAAACTAGCCTGTCTACTAGAATTTCATTGTCATAGGTTATCCTGGAGGTTTGCCACTTACTACCAGGGGATTGGACAGCCAATGGGATTGGAATATCATAGAAAGACATGTTATGCATCTGTGCATAACTTTCTGAAATGAAGGAATGAGAAGACCCAGTGTCAAAAAGAACAGACGTTGGGTGATGATTAACAAGGAGCGTACCCAGTATGACGTCGGGATCCTGTGCAGCTTCTTCTGCTGAAACATAGTTCACACGGCCACGTGCAGGAGTTGGCTTCACATAATAAGCTTTGCTCGACTTGCCTTGCCCAACGGACTTTCCGGGTTGCTTGGCACCCACATTCTGAGGACACTGTCGTGAATAGTGCCCTGGTTCTCCACACTTGTAACAGATCACCTGATTGGCACGTGGTGCAGCATTGCTAGCTGGACCACCATAGGTTTTTGCTGGAGGGTTGGTCTGATTCGTCTGAGGCGCCCCATAGGATGGCCTCGGAGTATATCTTGGCGGCAGGGAACTATTTGGAACCCACAACCTGCGTTTCGGAAACGCGGAACCTGATCACGAGCCAGAGTCACAGAGTGCTTCTTTGTGGCTTCATAGTCGGTATGACCAGTCTCGGCACTGATCGCCTTGTTGGCGAGGGCTTGGAAGCTTCTACATTCATGGAGGCGCAAATCACGACGAAGCTGAGGGCTCAGACCCTTACGGAATCTTGCTTGCTTCTTGGCATCAGTAGACACCTCCTGTGTTGCATAGCGGGCGAGGTTACCGAACTCGCGGTTATAGGTATCCACGGTCAACTTTCCCTGGGTGAATGCACAGAACTCCTCTCTCTTTCTGTCCACCAGGCCCTGTGGAATATGGTGCAGACGGAAGGTTGCACTAAAGTCTGCCCATTTGGGTGCTGGTTCAGCAGGACGCGTAGCTTCAAAGTTCTCCCACCATAGATTGGCGGGTCTTTCCACAAAGTACGCCGCAAAGGTCACCTTGTCGGCCTCAGAAACATTCACAGAGCGAATCTTGCGCGATATACTGCACAACCAATCATCAGCGTCGAGGGGATCGACGGAGTGATGGAACTTTGGAGGATTCAGCTTCACAAAGTCGTTGAGGGACACTGCATCATTTCTAGGTTGACGAGCCGTATTTTCCGCAATACGCTCTACCAGACGGTTGGTCTCCCTTTTGTTTCTCTCTGCCTCAAGAATAACTTCCGCTAGAGAGGGCGGGTGAGGCAGTTCCTCCTGTGACGCTTGACTACCCTCGCCTTGCTCATGAGCACGGGCATGGTTCAACCTTGTGAATACCATCCTGACAAACAAACTCACAGCTTAGACCAATATCAACATCAATACTAACTATGAATTAAGAATGCACTGAACACATGGAATGCAGAAATGAATATCCGAACAGCATGGTAACAAGCAACTGCCATATATACACCATGGTTCATACACACCATTACATAGTTCAGTACAACCTTAACCAAAGAGCAAACTACTGAAAACATGAAACTACTCATCAGAGGCTCCCAAGCTTCCTATACATTATTTATCTATGCCTCCGGAATTCATTTCACGACACAAGCATACCTCACAAGTCACAGAGGACTGTGGAAGTACAACTACTACCATACTATCATTCCTCTCACGGTTCAGGCATCCGCATAAAACATCTCATAAAGATTGCCCCCATGGCGTGGAAGCTCAACCTGTGGATCAGGAAATACTCCAGCGTTAGACCCCTGGGATCCGAAGGACACGGGTGTGGCCTTGGTCCCCTGACTGGTGGTAGTAGAGGTCCCCGAAGAGGGGTGACTCCTCCTATAGCAGGCCAGTCAACATGAGCCGGAAGATGGGTCCTAACAGGGTTCAACATCTCCATATCTCCATACCATGTCTGGACTACAGGTGCCAGCTGCGTCAAAGCCGTCCCCAGACGGGCACATGTAGCATAGAGCTCCATATGAAGGGCACGAGCATCCCTGTCTCTATTCTCTAGCATCTCAGTAGTGGACTGCAGTAGCAGATCCTCCATAGAGGAATCCAAGAAGACCCCACTGAGGTATCCTTATTCACCTGGCTGAGAGGCAGGAACATAGCAGAACTCTGAATTCTGCAGCAGTGCATGTCTAGCCCTCATGATGGTCAGCATTGAATAGGCAGCATCTTGTACTGCCATGTCAACAGTGACCCCAATCCATAAGACCAATGGATCGGCTCCTCAGCGGTACTACCGGTGGCCCCAGCGGTACTACCGCTGGGCCCCTAGTAGTGTAAAGGCACTACCACCGCCAAGAAAGTCTTCGCAAAAAGGTCCGTCCACGAACAACCGCTAGGCAGGCGGTACTAAGCTCCTGGAGCGGTACTACCGCTGAGCAGGGGCGGTACTACCGCCAGCCAGTGGTACTACCGCTAGGGCCAGCGGTACTACCGCCAACTCTAGCGGTACTACCGCCAGGTCCAGCGGTACTACCGCTCGCCACTGAAACAACCATAACTTTCGCATACGAGCTCCGAATCGAGCAAACCCAAGCTTGTTGGATTCAGGACGACAAGAGCTATCCAAACAGCGAGTTGGCATTTGGCAACTCAAGTAGAGACATTGACTATCTCACCCGTGGGATGGGTAAGCTGAACATTTCTAAAATGAGTATCAATCTTGGCATAATGAGCTGACATCCAGTCCATACGCAAGATGATATTAATATCCGAAGATTTCAAGGCTATCAAGGATGCTAGAAAAACTAGCCTGTCTACTAGAATTTCATTGTCATAGGTTATCCTGGAGGTTTGCCACTTACTACCAGGGGTTTGGACAGCCAATGGGATTGGAATATCACAGAAAGACATGTTATGCATCTGTGCATAACTTTCTGAAATGAAGGAATGAGAAGACCCAGTGCCAAAAAGAACAGACGTTGGGTGATGATTAACAAGGAGCGTACCCAGTATGACGTCGGGATCCTGTGCAGCTTCTTCTGCTGAAACATAGTTCACACGGCCACGTGCAGGAGTTGGCTTCACATAATAAGCCTTGCTCGACTTGCCTTGCCCAATGGACTTTCCGGATTGCTTGGCACCCACATTCTGAGGACACTGTCGGGAATAGTGCCCTGGTTCTCCACACTTGTAATAGATCACCTGATTGGCACGTGGTGCAGCATTGCTAGCTGGACCACCATAGGTTTTTGCTGGAGGGTTGGTCTGATTCGTCTGAGGCGCCCCATAGGATGGCCTCGGAGTATATCTTGGCGGCAGGGAACTATTTGGAACCCGCAACCTGCGTTTCGGAAACGCGAAACCAGATGACGAGCCAGAGTCACGGAGTGCTTCTTTGTGGCTTCATAGTCGGTATGACCAGTCTCGGCACTAATCGCATTGTTGACCAGGGCTTGGAAGCTTGTACATTCATGGAGGCGCAAATCACGACGAAGCTGAGGGCTCTGACCCTTACGGAATCTTGCTTGCTTCTTGCCATCAGTAGACACCTCCTTTGTTGCATAGCGGGCGAGGTTACCGAACTCGCGGCTATAGGCATCCACGGTCAACTTTCCCTGGGTGAATGCACATAACTCCTCTCTCTTTCTGTCCACCAGGCCCTCTGGAATATGGTGCAGACGGAAGGTTGCACTAAAGTCTGCCCATGTGGCTGCTGGTTCAGCAGGACGCGTAGCTTCAAAGTTCTCCCACCACAGATTGGCGGGTCCTTCCAGAAAGTATGCCGCAAATGTCACCTTGTCGTCCTCAGAGACATTCGCAGAGCGAATCTTGCGTGATATACCGCACAACCAGTCATCAGCGTCGAGGGGATCGACGGAGTGATGGAACTTTGGAGGATTCAGCTTCACAAAGTCGTTGAGGGACACTGCATCATTTCTAGGCTGACGAGCCGTATTTTTCTCAATACGCTCTAACAGACGGTTGGTCTCCCTTTTGTTTCTCTCCGCCTCAAGAATAACTTCCGCCAGGGAGGGCGGGTGAGGCAGTTCCTCCTGTGACGCTTGACTACCCTCGCCTTGCTCATGAGCAGGGGCATGGTTCAACCTGGTAAACACCATCCTGACAAACAAACTCACAACTTAGACCAATATCAACATCAATACTAACTATGGATTAAGAATGCACTGAACACATGGAATGCGGAAATGAATATCCGAACAACATGGTAACAAGCAACCGCCATATATACAGCATGGTTCATACACACCATTACATAGTTCAGTACAACCTTAACCAAAGAGCAAACTACTGAAAACATGAAACTACTCATCAGTGGCTCCCAAGCTTCCTATACATTATTTATCTATGCCTCCGGAATTCATTTCACGACACAAGCATACCTCACAAGTCACACAGGACTGTGGAAGTACAACTACTACCATACTATCCTTCCTCTCACGGTTCAGGCATTCGCATAGAACATCTCATAAAGATTGCCCCCATGGCCTAGAAGCTCAACCCGTGGATCAGCAAAATACTCCAGCGTGAGACCCCTGGGATCCGTAAGGACACGGGTGTGGCCTTGGTCCCCTGACTGGTGGTAGTAGAGGTCCCCGAAGAGGGGTGACTCCTCCTATAGCAGGCCAGTCAACATGAGCCGGAAGATGGGTCCTATGAGGGTTCAACATCTCCATATCTCCTTACCATGTCTGGACTACAGGTGCCAGCTACGTCAAAGCCGTCCACAGACGGGCACATGTAGCATAGAGCTCCATATGAAGGGCACGAGCATCCCTGTCTCTATTCTCTAGCATCTCAGTAGTGGACTGCAGTAGCAGACCCTCCATAGAGGAATCCAAGAAGACCCCACTGAGGTATCCTTCTTCACCTGGCTGAGAGGCAGGAACATAGCAGAACTCTTAATTCTGCAGCAGTGCACGTCTAGCCCTCATGATGGCCAGCATTGAATAGGCAGCATCTTGTAATGCCATGTCAACAGTGACCCCCAATCCATAAGTCCAATGGATCGGCTCCTCAGCGGTACTACCGCTGGCCCCAACGGTACTACCGCTGGGCCCCTGGTAGTGCAAAGGCACTACCACTGCCAAGAAAGTCTTCGCAAAAAGGTCCGTCCATGAACAACCGCTAGGCAGGCGGTACTATGCTCCTGGAGCGGTACTACCGCTGACCAGGGGCGGTACTACCGCTAGGTCGAGCGGTACTACCGCTCGCCACTGAAACAGCCATAACTTTTGCATACGAGCTCCGAATCGAGCAAACCCAAGCTTGTTGGATTCAGGACGACAAGAGCTATCCAAACAGCCAGTTGGCATTTGGCAACTCGAGTAGAGACATTGACTATCTCACCCGAGGGATGGGTAAGCTGAACTTTTCTAAAATGAGTATCAATCTTGGCATAATGAGATGACATCCAGTCCATACCCAAGATATTGATATCCGAAGATTTCAAGGCTATCAAGGATGCTAGAAAAACTAGCCTGTCTACTAGAATTTCATTGTCATAGGTTATCCTGGAGGTTTGCCACTTACTACCAGGGGTTTGGACAACCAATGGGATTGGAATATCATAGAAAGACATGTTATGCATCTCTGCATAACGTTCTGAAATGAACGAATGAGAAGACCCAGTGTCAAAAAGAAAAGACGCTGGGTGATGATTAACAACGAGCGTACCCAGTATGACGTCGGGATCCTGTGCAGCTTCTTCTGCTGAAACATAGTTCACACGACCACGTGCAGGAGTTGGCTTCACATAATAAGCTTTGCTCGACTTGCCTTGCCCAACGGACTTTCCGGGTAGCTTGGCACCCACATTCTGAGGACACTCTCGGGAATAGTGCCCTGGTTCTCCACACTTGTAACAGATCACCTGATTAGCACGTGGTGCAGCATTGCTATATGGACCACCATAGGTTTTTGCTGGAGGGTTGGTCTGATTCGTCTGAGGCGCCCCATAGGATGGCCTCGGAGTATATCTTGGCGGCACTGAACTATTTGGAACCCACAACCTGCGTTTCGGAAATGCGGAACCAGATGACGAGCCAGAGTCACTGAGTGCTTCTTTGTGGCTTCATAGTCGGTATGACCTGTCTCGGCATTGATCGCCTTGTTGACCTGCGCTTGGAAGCTTGTACATTCATGGAGGCGCAAATCATGACGAAGCTGAGGGCTCAGACCCTTACGGAATCTTGCTTGCTTCTTGGCATCAGTAGACACCTCCTCTGTTGCATAGCGGGCGAGGTTACCGAACTCGCGGCTATAGGCATCCACGGTCAACTTTCCCTGGGTGAATGCATAGAACTCCTCTCTCTTTCTGTCCACCAGGCCCTCTGGAATATGGTGCAGACGGAAGGTTGCACTAAAGTCTACCCATGTGGCTGCTGGTTTAGCAGGACGCGTAGCTTCAAAGTTCTCCCACCACAGATTGGCGGGTCCTTCCAGAAAGTACGCCGCAAAGGTCACCTTGTCGGCCTCAGAAACATTCGCAGAGCGAATCTTGCGCGATATACTGCACAACCAATCATCAGCGTCGAGGGGATCGACAGAGTGATGGAACTTTGGAGGATTCAGCTTCACAAAGTCGTTGAGGGACACTGCATCATTTCTAGGCTGACGAGCCGTATTTTGCTCAATACGCTCTAACAGACGGTTGGTCTCCCTTTTGTTTCTCTCTGCCTCAAGAATAACTTCCGCCAGAGAGGGCGGATGAGGCAGTTCCTCCTGTGACGCTTGACTACCCTCGCCTTGCTCATGAGCAGGGGCATGGTTCAACCTGGTGAACACCATCCTGACAAACAAACTCACAGCTTAGACCGATATTAACATCAATACTATCTATGGATTAAGAATGCACTGAACACATGGAATGCGGAAATGAATATCCGAACAACATGGTAACAAGCAACTGCCATATATACATCATGGTTCATACACACCATTGCATAGTTCAGTACAACCTTAACCAAAGAGCAAACTACTAATAACATGAAACTACTCATCAGAGGCTCCCAAGCTTCCTATACATTATTTATCTATGCCTCCGGAATTCATTTCACGACACAAGCATACCTCACAAGTCACACAGGACTGTGGAAGTACAACTACTACCATACTATCCTTCCTCTCACGGTTCAGGCATCCGCACAGAACTTCTCATTAAGATTGCCCCCATGGCCTGGAAGCTCAACCTGTGGATCAGGAAATACTCCAGCGTGAGACCCCTGGGATCCGTAAGGACACGGGTGTGGCCTTGGTCCCCTGACTGGTGGTAGTAGAGGTCCCCGAAGAGGGGTGACTCCTCCTATAGCAGGCCAGTCAACATGAGCCGGAAGATGGGTCCTAACAGGGTTCAACATCTCCATATCTCCATACCATGTCTGGACTAGAGGTGCCAGCTGCGTCAAAGCCGTCCACACACGGGCACATGTAGCATAGAGCTCCATATGAAGGGCACGAGCATCCCTGTCTCTATTCTCTAGCATCTCAGTAGTGGACTGCAGTAGCAGATCCTCCATAGAGGAATCCAAGAAGACCCCACTGAGGTATCCTTCTTCACCTGGTTGAGAGGCAAGAACATAGCAGAACTCTGAATTCTGCAGCAGTGCATGTCTAGCCGTCATGATGGTCAGCATTGAATAGGCAGCATCTTGTACTGCCATGTCAACAGTGACCCCCAATCCATAAGACCAATGGATCGGCTCCTCAACGGTACTACCTCTGGGCCCCTGGTAGTGCAAAGGCACTACCACCGGCAAGAAAGTCTTCGCAAAAAGGTCCGTCCACGAACAACCGCTAGGCAGGCGGTACTAAGCTCCTGGAGCGGTACTACCGCTGACCAGGGGCGGTACTACCACCAGCCAGCGGTACTACCGCTAGGGCCAGCGGTACTACCGCCAACTCTAGCGGTACTACCGCTAGGTCCAGTGGTACTACCGCTAGGTCTAGAGGTACTACCGCTCGCCACTGAAACAACCATAACTTTAGCATACGAGCTTCGAATCGAGCAAACCCAAGCTTGTTGGATTCAGGACGACAAGAGCTATCCAAACAGCGAGTTGGCATTTGGCAACTCGAGTAGAGACATTGACTATCCCACTCGAGGGATGGGTAAGCTGAACATCTCTAAAATGAGTATCAGTCTTGGCATAATGAGCTGACATCCAGTCCATACCCAAGATGATATTGATATCCGAAGATTTCAAGGCTATCAAGGATGCTAGAAAAACTAGCCTGTCTACTATAATTTCATTGTCATAGGTTATCCTGGAGGTTTGCGACTTACTACCAGGGGTTTGGACAGCCAATGGGATTGGAATATCACAGAAAGACATGTTATGCATCTGTGCATAACTTTCTGAAATGAAGGAATGAGAAGACCCAGTGTCAAAAAGAACAGACGTTGGGTGATGATTAACAAGGAGCGTTCCTAGTATGACGTCGGGATCCTGTGCAGCTTCTTCTGCTGAAACATAGTTCACACGGCCACGTGCAGGAGTTGGCTTCACATAATAAGCTTTGCTCGACTTGCCTTGCCCAACGGACTTTCCGGGTTGCTTGGCACCCACATTCTGAGGACACTGTCGGGAATAGTGCCCTGGTTCTCCACACTTGTAACAGATCACCTGATTGGCACGTGGTGCAGCATTGCTAGCTGGACCACCATAGGTTTTTGCTGGAGGGTTGGTCTGATTCGTCTGAGGCGCCCCATAGGATGGCCTCGGAGTATATCTTGGCGGCAGGGAACTATTTGGAACCCACAACCTGCGTTTTGGAAACGCGGAACCAGATGACGAGCCAGAGTCACGGAGTGCTTCTTTGTGGCTTCATAGTCGGTATGACCAGTCTCGGCACTGATTGCCTTGTTGACCAGGGCTTGGAAGCTTGTACATTCATGGAGGCGCAAATCACGACGAAGCGGAGGGCTCAGACCCTTACGGAATCTTGCTTGCTTCTTGGCATCAGTAGACACCCCTTCTGATGCATAGCGGGCGAGGTTACCGAACTCGCGGCTATAGGCATCCACAGTCAACTTTCCCTGGGTGAATGCACAAAACTCCTCTCTCTTTCTGTCCACCAGGCCCTCTGGAATATGGTGCAGACGGAAGGTTGCACTAAAGTCTGCCCATGTGGCTGCTGGTTCAGCAGGACGCGTAGCTTCAAAGTTCTCCCATCACAGATTGGCGGGTCCTTCCAGAAAGTACGCCGCAAAGGTCACCTTGTCGGCCTCAGAAACATTCGCAGAGCGAATCTTGCACGATATACTGCACAACCAATCATCAGCGTCGAGGGGATCGACAGAGTGATGGAACTTTGGAGGATTCAGCTTCACAAAGTCGTTGAGGGACACTGCATCATTTCTAGGCTGACGAGCCGTATTTTGCTCAATACGCTCTAACAGACGGTTGGTCTCCCTTTTGTTTCTCTCTGCCTCAAGAATAACATCCGCCAGAGAGGGCGGGTGAGGCAGTTCCTCCTGTGACGTTTGACTACCCTCGCCTTGCTCATGAGCAGGGGCATGGTTCAACCTGGTGAACACCATCTTGACAAACAAACTCACAGCTTAGACCAATATCAACATCAATACTAACTATGGATTAAGAATGGACTGAACACATGGAATGCGGAAACGAATATCCGAACAGCACGGTAACAAGCAACTGCCATATATACACCATGGTTCATACACACCATTGCATAGTTCAGTACAACCTTAACCAAAGAGCAAACTACTGAAAACATGAAACTACTCATCAGAGGCTCCCATGCTTCCTATACATTATTTATCTATGCCTCCGGAATTCATTTCACGACACAAGCATACCTCACAAGTCACACAGGACTGTGGAAGTACAACTACTACCATACTATCCTTCCTCTCACGGTTCAGGCATCCGCATAGAACATCTCATAAAGATTGCCCCCATGGCCTGGAAGCTCGACCTGTGGATCAGGAAATACTCCAGCGTGAGACCCCTGGGATCCGTAAGGACACGGGTGTGGCCTTGGTCCCCTCACTGGTGGTAGTAGAGGTCCCCGAAGAGGGGTGACTCCTCCTATAGCAGGCCAGTCAACATGAGCCGGAAGATGGGTCCTAACAGAGTTCAACATCTCCATATCGCCATACCATGTCTGGACTACAGGAGCGAGCTGCGTCAAAGCCGTCCACAGACGGGCACATGTAGCATAGAGCTCCATATGAAGGGCACGAGCATCCCTGTCTCTAATCTCTAGCATCTCAGTAGTGGACTGCAGTAGCAGATCCTCGATAGAGGAATCCAAGAAGACCCCACTGAGGTATCTTTCTTAACCTGGCTGAGAGGCAGGAACATAGCAGAACTCTGAATTCTGCAGCAGTGCATGTCTAGCCGTCATGATGGTCAGCATTGAATAGGCAGCATCCTGTACTGCCATGTCAACAGTGACCCCCAATCCATAAGACCAATGGATCGGCTCCTCAGCGGTACTACCACTGGGCCCGTGGTAGTGCAAAGGCACTACCACCGCCAAGAAACTCTTCGCAAAAAGGTCCGTCCACGAACAACCGCTAGGCAGGCGGTACTAAGCTCCCGGAGCGGTACTACAGCTGACCAGGGGCGGTACTACCGCCAGCCAGCGGTACTACCGCTAGGGCCAGCGGTACTACCGCCAACTCTAGCGGTACTACCGCTAGGTCGAGCGGTACTACCGCTCGCCACTGAAACAGCCATAACTTTCGCATACGAGCTCCAAATCGAGCAAACCCAAGCTTGTTGTATTCAGGACGACAAGAGCTATCCAAAGAGCGAGTTGGCATTTGGCAACTCGAGTAGATACATTGACTATCTCACCCGAGGGATGGGTAAGCTGAACATTTCGAAAATGAGTATCAATCTTGGCATAATGAGCTGACATCCAGTCCATACCCAAGATGATATTGATATCCGAAGATTTCAAGGCTATCAAGGATGCTAGAAAAACTAGCCTGTCTACTAGAGTTTCATTGTCATAGGTTATCCTGGAGGTTTGCCACTTACTACCAGGGGTTTGGACAACCAATGGGATTGGAATATCACGGAAAGACATGTTATGCATCTGTGCATAACTTTCTGAAATGAAGGAATGAGAAGACCCAGTGTCAAAAAGAATAGACGTGGGGTGATGATTAACAAGGAGCGTACCTAGTATGACGTCGGGATCCTGTGCAGCTTCTTCTGCTGAAACATAGTTCACACGGCCACGTGCAGGAGTTGGCTTCACATAATAAGCTTTGCTCGACTTTCCTTGCCCAACGGACTTTCCGGTTGCTTGGCACCCACATTCTGAGGACACTGTCGGGAATAGTGCCCTGGTTCTCCACACTTGTAACGAATCACCTGATTGGCACGTGGTGCAGCATTGCTAGCTGGACCACCATAGGTTTTTGCTGGAGGGTTGGTCTGATTCGTCTAAGGTGCCCCATAGGATGGCCTCGGAGTATATCTTGGCGGCACGGAACTATTTGGAACCCACAACCTGCGTTTCGGAAACACGGAACCAGATGACGAGCCAGAGTCACGGAGTGCTTCTTTGTGGCTTCATAGTCGGTATGACCAGTCTCGGCACTGATCGCCTTGTTGACCAGGGCTTGGAAGCTTGTACATTCATGGAGGCACAAATTACGACGAAGCTGAGGGCTCAGACCCTTACGGTATCTTGCTTGCTTCTTGGCATCAGTAGACACCTCCTTTGTTGCATAGCAGGCGAGGTTACCGAACTCGCGGCTATAGGCATCAACGGTCAACTTTCCCTGGGTGAATGCACAAAACTCCTCTCTGTTTCTGTCCACCAGGCCCTCTGGAATATGGTGCAGACGGAAGGTTGCACTAAAGTCTGCCCATGTGGCTGCTGGTTCAGCAGGACGCGTAGCTTCAAAGTTCTCCCACCACAGATTGGCGGGACCTTCCAGAAAGTACGCCGCAAAGGTCACCTTGTCGGCCTCAGAAACATTCGCAGAGCGCATCTTGCGCGATATACTGCACAACCAATCATCAGTGCCGAGGGTATCGACGGAGTGATGGAACTTTGGAGGATTCAGCTTCACAAAGTCGTTGAGGGACACTGCATCATTTCTAGGCCGACGAGCCGTATTTTGCTCAATACGCTCTAACAGACGGTTGGTCTCCCTTTTGTTTCTCTCTGCCTCAAGAATAACTTCCGCCAGAGAGGGCGGGTGAGGCAGTTCCTCCTGTGACGCTTGACTACCCTCGCCTTGCTCATGAGCAGGGCCATGGTTCAACCTGGTGAACACCATCCTGACAAACAAACTCACAGCTTAGACCAATATCAACATCAATACAAACTATGGATTAAGAATGCACTGAACACATGGAATGCGGAAATGAATATCCGAACAGCATGGTAACAAGCAACTGCCATATATACACCATGGTTCATACACACCATTACATAGTTCAGTACAACCTTAACCAAAGAGCAAACTACTGAAAACATGAAACTACTCATCAGAGGCTCCCAAGCTTCCTATACATTATTTATCTATGCCTCCGGAATTCATTTCACGACACAAGCATACCTCACAAGTCACAGAGGACTGTGGAAGTACAACTACTACCATACTATCCTTCCTCTCAAGGTTCAGGCATCTGCATAGAACATCTCATAAAGATTGCCCCCATGGCCTGGAAGCTCAACCTGTGGATCAGGAAATACTCCAGCGTGAGACCCCTGGGATCCGTAAGGACACGGGTGTGGCCTTGGTCCCCTGACTGGTGGTAGTAGAGGTCCCCGAAGAGGGGTGACTCCTCCTATAGCAGGCCAGTCAACATGAGCCGGAAGATGGGTCCTAACAGGGTTCAACATCTCCATATCTCCATACCATGTCTGGACTACAGGTGCCAGCTGCGTCAAAGCCGTCCACAGACGGGCACATGTAGCATAGAGCTCCATATGAAGGGCACGAGCATCCCTATCTCTATTCTCTAGCATCTCAGTAGTGGACTGCAGTAGCAGATCCTCCATAGAGGAATCCAAGAAGACCCCACTGAGGTATCCTTCTTCACCTGGCTGAGAGGCAGGAACATAGCAGAACTCTGAATTCTGCAGCAGTGCATGTCTAGCCCTCATGATGGTCAGCATTGAATAGGCAGCATCTTGTACTGCCATGTCAACAGTGACCCCCAATCCATAAGACCAATGGATCGGCTCCTCAGCGGTACTACCGCTGGCCCCAACGGTACTACCGCTGGGCCCCTCGTAGTGCAAAGGCACTACCACTGCAAAGAAAGTCTTCGCAAAAAGGTCCGTCCACGAACAACCGCTAGGCAGGCGGTATTATGCTCCTGGAGCGGTACTACCGCTGACCAGGGGCGGTACTACCGACAGCCAGCGGTACTACCGCCAACTCTAGCGGTACTACCGCTAGGTCCAGCGGTACTACCGCTCGCCACTGAAACAACCATAACTTTCACATACGAGCTCCGAATCGAGCAAACCCAAGCTTGTTGGATTCAGGACGACAAGAGCTATCCAAATAGCGAGTTGGCATTTGGCAACTCGAGTAGAGACATTGACTATCTCAACCGAGGGATGGGTAAGCTGAACATTTTTAAAATGAGTATCAATCTTGGCATAATGAGCTGACATCCAGTCCATACCCAAGATGATATTGATATCCGAAGATTTCAAGGCTATCAAGGATGCTAGAAAAACTAGCCTGTCTACTAGAATTTCATTGTCATATGTTACCGTGGAGGTTTGCCACTTACTACCAGGGGTTTGGACAGCCAATGGGATTGGAATATCACAGAAAGACATGTTATGCATGTGTGCATAACTTTCTGAAATGAAGGAATGAGAAGACCCAGTGTCAAAAAGAATAGACGTTGGGTGATGATTAACAAGGAGCGTACCCAGTATGACGTCGGGATCCTGTGCAGCTTCTTCTGCTGAAACATAGTTCACACGGCCACGTGCAGGAGTTGGCTTCACATAATAAGCTTTGCTCGACTTGCCTTGACCAACGGACTTTCCGGGTTGCTTGGCACCCACATTCTGAGGACACTGTCGGGAATAGTGCCCTGGTTCTCCACACTTGTAACAGATCACCTGATTGGCACGTGGTGCAGCATTGCTAGCTGGACCACCATAGGTTTTTGCTGGAGGGTTGGTCTGATTCGTCTGAGGCGCCCCATAGGATGGCCTCGGAGTATATCTTGGCGGCAGGGAACTATTTGGAACCCACAACCTGCGTTTCGGAAACGCGGAACCAGATGACGAGCCAGAGTCACGGAGTGCTTCTTTGTGGCTTCATAGTCGGTATGACCAGTCTCGGCACTGATCGCCTTGTTGACCAGCGCTTGGAAGCTTGTACATTCATGGAGGCGCAAATCACGACGAAGCTGAGGGCTCAGACCCTTACGGAATCTTGCTTGCTTCTTGGCATCAGTAGACACCTCCTCTGTTGCATAGCGGGCGAGGTTACCGAACTCGCGGCTATAGGCATCCACGGTCAACTTTCCCTGGGTGAATGCATAGAACTCCTCTCTCTTTCTGTCCACCAGGCCCTCTGGAATATGGTGCAGACGGAAGGTTGCACTAAAGTCTACCCATGTGGCTGCTGGTTCAGCAGGACGTGTAGCTTCAAAGTTCTCCCACCACAGATTGGCGGGTCCTTCCAGAAAGTACGCCGCAAAGGTCACCTTGTCGGCCTCAGAAACATTCACAGAGCGAATCTTGCGCGATATACTGCACAACGAATCATCAGCGTCGAGGGGATCGACGGAGTGATGGAACTTTGGAGGATTCAGCTTCACAAAGTCGTTGAGGGACACTGCATCATTTCTAGGCTGACGAGCCGTATTTTGCTCAATACGCTCTAACAGACGGTTGGTCTCCCTTTTGTTTCTCTCTGCCTCAAGAATAACTTCCGCCAGAGAGGGCGGGTGAGGCAGTTCCTCCTGTGACGCTTGACTACCCTCGCCTTGCTCATGAGCAGGGGCATGGTTCAACCTGGTGAACACCATCCTGACAAACAAACTCACAGCTTAGACCAATATCAACATCAATACTAACTATGGATTAAGAATGCACTGAACACATGGAATGCGGAAATGAATATCCGAACAGCATGGTAACAAGCAACTGCCATATATACACCATGGTTCTTACACACCATTACATAGTTCAGTACAACCTTAACCAAAGAGCAAACTACTGAAAACATGAAACTACTCATCAGAGTCTCCCAAGCTTCCTATACATTATTTATCTATGCCTCCGGAATTCATTTCATGACACAACCATACCTCATAAGTCACACAGGACTGTGGAAGTACAACTACTACCATACTATCCTTTCTCTCACGGTTCAGGCATCCGCATAGAACATCTCATAAAGATTGCCCCCATGGCCTGGAAGCTCAACCTGTGGATCAGGAAATACTCCAGCGTGAGACCCCTGGGATCCGTAAGGACACGGGTGTGGCCTTGGTCCCCTGACTGGTGGTAGTAGAGGTCCCCGAAGAGGGGTGACTCCTCCTATAGCAGGCCAGTCAACATGAGCCGAAAGATGGGTCTTAACAGGGTTCAACATCTCCATATCTCCATACCATGTCTGGACTACAGGTGCCAGCTGCGTCAAAGCCGTCCACAGACGGGCACATGTAGCATAGAGCTCCATATGAAGGGCACGAGCATCGCTGTCTCTATTCTCTAGCATCTCAGTAGTGGACTGCAGTAGCAGATCCTCCATAGAGGAATCCAAGAAGACCCCACTGAGGTATCCTTCTTCACGTGGCTGAGAGGCAGGAACACAGCAGAACTCTGAATTCTGCAGCAGTGCATGTCTAGCCCTCATGATTGTCGGCATTGAATAGGCAACATCTTGTACTGCCATGTCAACAGTGACCCCCAATCCATAAGACCAATGGATCGGCTCCTCAGCGGTACTACCGCTGGGCCCCTGGTAGTGCAAAGGCACTACCAACGCCAAGAAAGTCTTCGCAAAAAGGTCCGTCCACGAACAACCGCTAGGCAGACGGTACTAAGCTCCTGGAGCGGTACTACCGCTGACCAAGGGGCGGTACTACCGCCAGCCAGCGGTACTACCGCTAGGGCCAGCGGTACTACCGCCAACTCTAGCGGTACTACCGCTAGGTCCAGCGATATTACCGCTCGCCACTGAAACAACCATAACTTTCGCATACGAGCTCCGAATCGAGCAAACCCAAGCTTGTTGGATTCAGGACGACAAGAGCTATCCAAACAGTGAGTTGGCATTTGGCAACTCGAGTAGAGACATTCACTATCTCACCCGAGGGTTGGGTAAGCTGAACATTTCTAAAATGAGTATAAATCTTGGCATACTGAGCTGACATCCAGTCCATACCGAAGATGATATTGATATCCGAAGATTTCAAGGCTATCAAGGATGCTAGAAAAACTAGCCTGTCTACTAGAATTTCATTGTCATAGGTTATCCTAGAGGTTTGCCACATACTACCAGGGGTTTGGACAGCCAATGGGATTGGAATATCACAGAAAGACATGTTATGCATCTGTGCATAACTTTCTGAAATGAAGGAATGAGAAGACCCAGTGTCAAAAAGAACAGACGTTGGGTGATGATTAACAAGGAGCGTACCCAGTATGACGTCGGGATCCCGTGCAGCTTCTTCTGCTGAAACATAGTTCACACGGCCACGTGCAGGAGTTGGCTTCACATAATAAGCTTTGCTCGACTTTCCTTGCCCAACGGACTTCCCGGGTTGCTTGGCACCCACATTCTGAGGACACTGTCGGGAATAGTGCCCTGTTCTCCACACTCGTAACCGATCACCTGATTGGCACGTGGTGCAGCATTGCTAGCTGGACCACCATAGGTTTTTGCTGGAGGGTTGGTCTGATTCGTCTGAGGCGCCCCATAGGATGGCCTCGGAGTATATCTTGGCGGCAGGGAACTATTTGGAACCCACAACCTGCGTTTCGGAAACGCGGAACCAGATGATGAGCCAGAGTCACGGAGTGCTTCTTTGTGGCTTCATAGTCGGTATGACCAGTCTCAGCACTGATCGCCTTGTTGACCAGGGCTTGGAAGCTTGTACATTCATGGAGGCACAAATCACGACGAAGCTGAGGGCTCAGACCCTTACGGATTCTTGCTTGCTTCTTGGCATCAGTAGACACCTCCTCTGTTGCATAGCGGGCGAGGTTACCGAACTCGCGGCTATAGGCATCCACGATCAACTTTCCCTGGGTGAATGCACATAACTCCTCTCTCTTTCTGTCCACCAGGCCCTCTGGAATATGGTGCAGACGGAAGGTTGCACTAAAGTCTGCCCATGTGGCTGCTGTTTCAGCAGGACGCGTAGCTTCAAAGTTCTCCCACCACAGATTGGTGGGTCCTTCCAGAAAGTACGCCACAAAGGTCACCTTGTCGGCCTCAAAAACATTCGGAGAGCGAATCTTGCGCGATATACTACACAACCAATCATCAGCGTCGGCAACTCTCATTTTACTCGGCACCCTAGGGTGGCCAAGACGAACACCTCCTCCACAACAGTGTGATGTCGACCACCTCTGGTGGCCAGGCCACAAACCCAAGAGAAACCTAGGATAGGTGAGTCTCCTGCACCTAAAATTCTGAATTTGAACTTGTGTAACAACATTCTTTGGGACCAAACTACTATGATAGTAATTCCCTTGTTATGTTTCAGTCTATTTTTTCAGATGGAGCTTGCTTAGGATATCAATATCGAACATACAAACACTAGAGAGTGACTTGCATACAATTCTTTAGTGGTAAGTTCCTGTTTGGAATTTATATTTTTTGGGTGTTCAAAATTGTCGATATGACGATATGCACACCAATGTTTGGCAGGTTTTAGTATGGTTGCTTGTACGAGTAGTTGCTCTGATGGAATAGCAGAATTTATGAACATCGAGAAATCAATGTATTATTTTCTTTTTGTACAGTTAATTTTACCTAAGAGTTGAAGCGCTTAAGGAGGAAATATACTGAAATCACCTAATGTATGATGAAGATATCTTAACATTTTCTTTATCTGATTCCAAGTGCAGCTACTATGAGCTGGACGTGAACACCGCTTGTCTTATGCCATGCCATGTAGAAGATGACGGAGGTTCACACATCTTACTCAATATGGTGGGGGATTGGATTTGCTATACAATCTGTTATGATATTTCCTCAATGTTTTTCACTCATTTGCTCTGGCTTAAAAGTGTAGTCTCATCTCTAAATAAATAATCAAAATGCCTTATTCAGATTCCAATAGCAAGCTTGTAGTCTATTATCCATTGCAGGTACCACCTTGCTACCGGATAATGTTATTTGTGTTGGCATCATACTAATATACGGTTAAATCAATTGTTAATATTTTTATTTTTATTAAATCCATTTTTGGATGGTTAGTGAACCGGGTAGATGATGGGCAGATCCTTTATCCATGAGAAGTTGGGAAAATCTTTGTCCAGTTTCAGTTGGTTATTGTTCTTTTGTGTGAGGTTATATATATTGCAATAGATACTAATTTGAACCATGTGCATATACAATTTACTTCGAGCAGTCTTGTGTTTGAAGCATTAATGTATATGATCGATAAGCCTCCTAAGTAAAGACAGAATGTTCCCAACCAAAGAAGCAAACCATACTTGGGCAGGTAAGTTGAACTGAAAAATGATTTATACTCCATGATTGCTTGTAAAATACTCCCTCTGTTCCTAAATATAAGTCTTTAGAGATTTCACTAGGGGACTACATCCGGAGCAAAATGAGTGAATCTACACTCTAAAGTATGTCTATATACGCCCGTATGTAGTCCTCTAGTGGAACCTTTAAAAAGAACATGATAAATAGATTGGGTGATTTCAATGTGTCATTTCTGTTCAATGTGTCATTTCAAAATGAACATGAACTCCATCTTTTGACATCAATTTTTAACATTACCTTACAACTTGCAAAATAGATGGGGTGCGGCAACGCGTGCCATCAATGATTTAGTGATCTGATATTCTATGGCGATTGTCGCTCTTCCTCCGTCTCTCTTTCAAGTTTCAACAAAACTAGAAGGATTGGACACGCTTGCTGCGTCGTTAGATTAGAAAAACTAATCATTATATTTCAAAATATAATGTGTATCACTTTTTAAAATTTTCATATTTTTATTTAAACTTGTGAATGTCGATATTTTTGCTCTTAACTTGATCAAAGTTGAAGAATTTGACTTTCCAAAAAACTTACGTCCCTTATATTTTGAAACTAATGGAATATTTCAGTTGATTTGTGGGGGAGATGGCATAATGTGTTTTATTTTTATTTATAGTTAGGTAATTTGATGGGTCTTTCATGGTGTGATTCTATATTATATGTTAACCAACCTTATATATGTGGGAAAATTTCTACGTCAACGATTGCTTGGGCGTGATTGATATGTTTCTATAGGCCGGTTGTTGTTGATTGATTTGAAAATCGTAAACTAAATCCATTAAGGAGCATAGTGTATTTGTCTAAAGAATTGGACAAGAGGGTTTTGAAAAATTGTTGACCGGGTCAAAATTGGGTGATCCAATTTTAGTATGAATCTTGGAGACCTCACTTGAATGTGACTCTGTAAATCTAGGGAGTATAGTGTTATGGGGTTATAAATAAAATAATTAAATGAAAGAGCTTTGAGAAATTGTTGACCAGGTCAAAATCGGGTGTCACAATGTCAACTGGAGACCTCAATTTAATGTGGGCTCTCCAATTCTAAGGAGATTAGTGTTATAGTATATGTAGCTCTCAAACCAATCAACCTGTGATTGGATGGCTAGAGGAATTGTGGTATTCCCAACCCACCAGGGTTTAAACCCTGATGCTCGTATTTATTTCTGGATTTATTTCAGGATTTTTGGCGACGCGCATTCAGTGGGAACAGGCGTTCCCGTCGATGACGAGGTACCTACGATGACTTCGTAAATTTCAAGATGATATGTCAGCTCAGTCTCTCGAAGGTGCTCATAGGGGTATGGTGTGCGTGTGTGCGTTCATATGAGTTAGTGTATGCGTGTGTGTGTGAGCGCTTGCACCTGTACTATGGTAAAAGTTGCAGCTCTCAAACTCACGCAATCTACCGATGGTCTTCTCCTGGGGCTGGATTGGTGTCATGAGGAGGTGCTTTCTCTTCAGTTTTCTATCCCTTGGCAATAGATACGGGGCAATTCTGTGGATGTTAGTCTTCTTGCACTTAGAGGGGAGAGGGAGAAACCAACGAGAAAACACAAACTCCCAAGAACAATCTCCGAGCACACATCCACTAGATCCATAGAAATACACAAAATACATAGATCCAAAGACAACAAGAGGATACAAGTAAGGTTAGTCTTCCACTTCGAAGGAGTGGCCTTGATATCTAGTGGGATCTTCTTGAGATAGGGACCTTGACATTCATAGGATCTTCTCCGTGGAGGTTGTCGGTGTCAAAACCGACGGATCTTGGGTAGGGGTCCGAACTGTGGATCCTGGATCAACGGGTAACAAGAGAGATGGTGTTTTCCTAAGTTCGAGTCTCTTGATGGAGGTAAAACCTATGTCATACTGTTGTTGTATTGGTGAAGTAGTATAGAGTACAAAGTTGATATACCTCGAGATCGACTATTATGGTCTAAAACCCTAATCGTAATGAGATTAATGTGTCTCAATATGAGATTGTCTATCGACTAGCCTGGTCTCGGTTTATATAATGCACCATAGGCCTAGGATAACAAGAGTCTTAGTCGGCTACGTCGTTGTAGAGGAGTCCTTGTCTTGATCACCAAGTCTTGTGGAATCTTCCTCGTACGTGTCATCGGCTACCCAAAGTGGCACACGAGTCCTTCCCGTAGATATAGGTCGGCGGCCCGAGGACCCCTTAGTCCCAGACTCCCTCAGTAGCCCCCGAACTGGCCACCAATGTTGTAGTCTTGATTCCCACCTGCTTCTAGTACCAAAAGTCTTCGGCTTGCGGGGTGTGTTCTTCTCCTCATTTATGTCCAGCCAACACCAGTTCGGCTGCCAATGACTTCTTGATTTCCGAGCATAGGTCGAGGACAGGTCTTCAAGTTCGGGACGCTCCTCGGTTCTTCCAAACCGTTCTTCATCTTTGGTCGTCGGTCTTGAAAATTGGCTCAACAAATCTCCCCTTCACTGATCTTGAGGATCGCCGAGGTGTATTCGAATATTTAACACGTCGGACATCCGAGGAGCCTCTTTAAGTTATCGGCCTTTATTAATGCCTTGTATTTTTTTCACGCCACAACTCGGTTTCGAAATGTTTCTTATGTGGTGGTGTCCTCTTGCATCCGAGCTCCAACCCGGACTGCATTTGAGGTGTCCTCTTGCATCCGAGCTCCAACGTCGGACTTCATTCGAGGTGTCCTCTGGCGTCTAAGATCCAACACCATACTGCATTCAAGGTGTCCTCTTGCGTCCAAGCTCCAACACCGGATTGCATCCAAGGTATCTTTCTTGCATTCGGGCTTCGATGATGGTTGACATCCGAGGTGTCATAGATTACCTCGTCTTTGAAAAAAGTTGAAGGAATTCAACCGTGCTTAACGCCGGAAATGCTTCCTATGAAGCTAGCTACTTGTGCCCGAGTTTTATGTCGGACTGCTTCCGAGGTGGTGCACCATCTCAGCCGTGGGCTGATTTTTTGTGGATATTTTCGATCGATGAAATTTATTCTCTACCGAGATGTATAGCCGATAGCCCTCAAGGCGTGTGTTTGTCTAAATCCCTAGTTTCACCTCAAGGATAAAAACCTGTGATACCAGTAGCCCGTGAGACCCAGGTCGATTCGCAAAATCGGACTGGGGATCAACTCCTAGCTCGGCAACAGACTTACTACTTAGGAAAGAAAATGTAGTGTGCATAGTCCTCGATACTCATGTTGGATGCGGCCGACCAACCTAAGGATCATAATCTCCTCAGAAACTGTTCTGCACTTGTTGTGTACGTTTTGACAACGCCAGAGTACACATCGGCAGGAAAGATGCCGAATTGTGGGTCGGAAAAGATTTCCCGAGCAGAACTACCACGTCGAACACCTCGAACAAGAGGATGTTCCGCCACTTGAAAGGAAAATATAAAAATAGGTTAAAGGTGCCACAAGCCTGAAAAACCAAAAAACTTTAGCAAAAGCTTTTCTTCTGAACTAAATCAGGTTTCTCGATGCCAATACGAAAATTGGTCTTAAAATTAGTTTGTGCTTCCGTCGTGCTTTAACATGACACATCCGATCTCAGGATTTCAAGCGGCTCAGCCTTCGGCTTCAACCTCCATATTCCGAGGTGGAGTGTTTCTTCGAGGTCAGTTTAGCGAACTAAACTCAAGTGGATTTAGAAAGAAACCAGACAATCCAGCTATCGGCCACACACTTGAGTCGAGAAAGGAGCAATAGAAAAAGACTTTGCAATGACCAAGAAGAAAACACATTTAAAAAATGGCTCGTATAATTTTTTTAGATCCCCATGTAACATGGGTAAAAGAAGTTTTTCTAACAAATAATGCTCTTAACAAGCTAAGTTTTTCACAAACTTTTTTTGTTTAACACAAATATAATTGTTGGTTGAACTGCACAAAAGTAAAAAACTGGAAAAGGTTGAGCATGAAAGCAACTTAGCTGGTTAAGGTGCTCGGTGTTGATGACCTGGGCCGATCTTGTAGCAGGTTGAGGTCCCAACCACCAAGTCGGTCACGAGGTAGCCGACGAAGAGCTCGGCTTGATGAAGTGGTGACGCAGCACATTCGATGTGGCGAGGCGAAGGCCCCGGTCTAGCTAACATGACGAAGCTGGTCGGCTGGTGATGCCGAAGTCCGTGGAGCTGGTTGATGAAGAGATGACGAAGTCCCCGATCTACCCGAGGTGACAAAGCACGTCGGTATGGTGACTTTGGATCCCCCATGCCAGTCGACATATCGAAGGAGGTCGGCGTGTTAAACGCCAGTTCGAAGAAAGCGACGACACATCAATGCCGATGAGGTTGGATTTTTTATGATGTCAGTGCTGGCTTGATGAAGCAACAACGTACCAGACCCGTGCAATCTGTGGGTGGCGAGGTGCTCTTAATGATTATTTGGCCCTCGTGAAACGAACTCTTGGTCGGCTGACCGAGATGATGATCCGAGATGGTCGTCATTGGCTCGATAGAGCGGCGGCACAGTCGATGCCGGCACAACTTGGAAGTCGTGGAGCAACGCTGTCGGGCCGGTTTGACACTGGCGCGACGGTGAAGATTGCCTTGGAAAATGATCAAAATTTGTTTGCATGTGTTTTTAGAACAACACATAATACCTTAAAAACTTTCTTCAAAAAGGATGTCCAAACCCCGTTCATGAAGAAAGATGAACTCGGGTTAGATTTGTTTTCGCAAAGAAAGCAAATCCGAAAAATTGATGCACTCATCGGACGTTTCCCAGAGTTTCAACAGTCGGATCGAGCTGAAAGTTTGAGGGGTGATTAATATAGGAATTCCGGAGCCGATGAATGGTGGGATTTTCCAATGGATGTCCAAGCTAGATAGTGGACACCTCGCCCTAAATTCTTCCAGATTCCTGTCCAGATTCCACACGGCTCCGGTATATTTAAGATCGCCGGAGATTCCTCCATGGGAACGCAAAGAAATTTCATAGGGTTGTTGTCGATAAAATTCTACACAATTTCACCAGAATCATTAAAGAGGCGCTCGAGGAAGCGGAGACGGCGAACACTAATTCGTTGTCCAGAAAAAATTACTGACAATAAGCAGACGAGACATCTATCCTTTGGCAATCCCACAACCGAGCTCTCAATGAAAGCACCAATGTCGGTGTCAAAACCGACGGATCTCAGGCAGGGGGTCCGAAATGTGGATCTTGGATCGATGGGTAACAAGAGACAAAGGAAACAGTGTTTACCCAGGTACGAGCCCTCTTGATGAAGGTATAACCCTACGTCCATTCTCTTGTTGTATTGATGAAGTAGTACATAGTACAGAGTTGATCTACCTCTAGATCGACTATCGTGGTCTAAAACCCTAATCGTAATGAGCTTAATGTGTCTCTATATGAGATTGTCTATCGATTGGTCTGGCCTCGGTTCATATAATGCTCCATAGGCCTAGGATAACAAGAGTCCTAGTCGGCTATGTCCGTGTAGAGGAGTCCTTGTCTTGATCACCAAGTCTTGTGGAATCTTCCTCGTATGTGTTATCGGCTAGCCGAAGTGGCCAAGGAGTCCGCCCTGCAGATATAGGTTGGCGGCCCGAGAACCCCTTAGTCTCAGACCGCCTTAGAGGTGTTCAACTCCAAGGAATGAGGATATGGACGGAGCAATGCTCAACTAGTTTATGAGCCAACACATTTCTAACTCTAAAAAGAGGATGAGGGGTCCTCTATATAGTACTAGACGGAATAAGGGAGAGGAAGAGAGATACATGGTCTTAGGCCCGCGTTGGCCAGCACAGGGGGGCGGATGTCCGGGACATCAAGTGGGGGCCGAATGTCCGGGCCTTTTGGCCAGATGTGTGGGCTCATTGAAGTCAGAGAGCTTTGGTTTCTCGCATTTCTCAGCCAAATTTCCGGGGTGAAGGCCGGATGGTTGGCCAGGGGCCATATGGCACGTGTAGTTGCTCTGGTCCTGCCTTGGCGCTGGTCGAATGTCCGGAGAGTGGGCCGGAGGGTTCAGATGTTCAGAGAGTGGGCCGAATGTCCGGGGCCTGCAGGGTCTTGCAGCCTTCCCTTGGTAGCCTTCTTCATTCATTTGTGCCCTCGTCTTCATGGTGTCTTGGCCTTCACTCCTAACGCCTTTGAGGTCGTTCTCATGGTACCTAAGTATACATAGGCTTTACTCTTGAGGTAGTATCCAAGTTCCAAGAGTACCAAAGGAAGAGTCACGAAGGAGAGATGTCACCTAGGTTTCATTGGCACGTGCACGGGCTCTTATCATAGGACCAATTTGAGCTTGAGGTGTTGGTCGTGGATCCATGGGATGACCATGGGATGCTCCGCATCACCCCCCCTTGGTAAAGATCCGTCCTCGGATTGAGATCTTCATCACCATGATAAGGGGATAGGTCCTTGATGTTGAAGGTGTGTCTTACATTGTACTTGTCGAGTGGAATGTCGATCTTGTAGGCATTGTCGTTGTAGCATTCCAATACCTTGAAGGGTCCATCGGCTTGAGGTCATAGCTTGTACTTCTGCTTGTTGGGAAATCAATTTTTGTGAAGGTGTAGGCACACAAGATCACCGGTCGTAAACACCATGTAGGTGTTTGTTGATGTTGTGCTTGGCCGTGATGCGTTCCACTTTACGTTCTATCATGCACCTTGTATCTTCATGCATCTTCTTCATATAGCTTGCCTTGCACTTGCGTCCATGTGTTACATGCCCTTGAAGTGGTAGTGGAAGTATGTCCAATGGGGACAAAGGGTTAAAGCAGTAGACCACCTCGAATGGAGACTTGCCGGTGGTTAAGTGACGTGTGTGATTGTATGCGTATTCGGATATGGGGAGACATTCTTCCCATTCCTTGAGTTCTTTCTGATCAACACGTGGGAGAACCGTTGATAGCGTTCAGTTGGTCACCTCAGTTTGGCCATCGGTTTGTGGATGGTAGGCCGACGAGAATAGGAGCTTGATTCTGATCTTGGCGCATAGCGTTTTCCAAAAGTAGCTAAGGAACTTGATGTCGCGGTTCGACTTGAAGGTCTTGGGAACTCCGTGTAGTCGCAAGATTTCCCTACAAAAGAGATTTGCAACATGTGAAGCATCGTCTATCTTGTGACATGGAATGAAACGAGCCATCTTGGAAAAATGATCCACAACAACAAACACAGAATCATGACTATTTTTAGTTCTTGGCAAACCAAGCACAAAGTTCATGCTTATATCTTCCTAAGGTTGAAAAGGCATAGGTAGAGGCATTTAAATACCATGTGATTGAGCTTTAGACTTAGCTTTGCGACATGTAGAGAATCGGTTGGTAAAACATGCAACATCATGAAATATCTTTGGTCAAAAGTACTTGTTGGAGAGTGTGGCACATGTCTTGTCGCGTTCAAGGTGACCCATGAGTCCTCCACCGTGAGCCTCGTGCAAAATCAACAAATAAAGAGAAGACTCAGGTATACAAATTTATTAGCACGCATAAGATAGCCATGTTTCATGTAATAGTTTTCCCAACAAAGTTTAACATGTCACTTAGCATATGGAGCCGCAAAGGAAATATCATGCTCATATAAATCTTCGATATTCTCAAAACCAATGTCATTCAATTCAAGTTGAGTAACTAGAATGAATTTGCGGGAAAGAGCATCCACCACAACATTTTATTTACCCTTAATGTATTTGATTACATAAGGAAAGTACTAAATGAATTCACTCCATTTAGCATGCCGCTTATTCAAGTTGGTTTGAACTTTAAGATACTTGAGAGTTTCATGATTGATATGAATGACAAATTCATGAGGGCGGGGATAATGCTCCCAAATATACAAGACTCGCACCAAAGCATACAATTCTTTACCATATATGGGGTAATTGAGTTAAGCTTCGAAACGATTCTCACTAAAGTATGCAATTGGGCATTTCTCTTGCATTAACATGCCACATATGCCATTACCACTAGCGTCACAATGCACTTCAAAAGTTTTATCAAAGTTGGGTAAGGCAAGCAACGGTGCATGAGCAAGCAAGTTTTTAATCTCATGGAATTCGATGTCTTGCGATGGTCCCCACACAAAGGGTGCATTATTCTTGCTCAAATCAAGTAGAGGAGATGCAATTGTGGCAAAATCATTAACAAAGCAACAGTCAAATCCGTTTAGTCCAAGGAAACTACATGCTTGTTACAAATTTGTAGGGATAAGCCAAGTTCTAATAGCATAAATTTTAGTTTCATCAACTTGAACACCTTTATAAGATACCACAAATCCTAGGAAAACAACCTTGTTAACACCAATAGTGCATTTTTTCCATGTTCCCATATAGCTTTTCATTCCTAAAAACTTGCAATTCTTACCTAACATGTTTAGCATGCTCCTCTATAAATTTGCTAAAAAAAGAATGTCATCAAAGTACACCACAAGATAATATCGAGTGAGATGATGCAAGACATAATGCATGACACGCCTAAATGTACCGAGTGCTTGAGATAGACCCATTGGCATAACTAATTGTTTCACACTGATCGCCCTCTTGCATGCTTATTTTATGGTAACCACTTTTCAAATCAATTTTGGAAAATATAGTGGCACCACTAAGTTCATCAAGCATATCATCAAGGCGAGGAATATGATGGTGATATCTAATGGTTGTAGCGTTGATAGGTCGGCAATGTGAACACATGCACATGCTACCATCTTTCTTAGGCACTAGTATCACCGGAACCGCTCAAGCACTTAAGCTCTCGCGTACATGCCCTTTGTCTAAGAGTTTCCGCACTTGCCTTTGTATCTCCTTAGTTTCGTCAGGGTTGACGCAGTATGGTGCCTTGCTAGGAAGTGGTGCGTCGGGTATGAGGTCGATGCGGTGTTTGATCCCTCGTTTTGGTGGTACTCCCAGAGGTAGCTCATCGGGAAAAAACATCTTGGAATTCCTGCAACAAACGAGATAACACACGAGCTAGATGTTGTGAAGTATTAGTCCGTAGTACTTCATATTTGCACACAAGCACAAAGTGAAGAACGCTCGATGGGCTCTCACTCACATCCCTCAAGTCTCTTTTTGTGGCTAAAAGAACTAGATATTTATTGTCCGTCATCATGGAGTCACCGAATTTTTCTTGTGGTGCTCACTATCTTTTAGGTGTACCGCTCTCTCACTTTTATCTCCACGGTGGGATGAGGCTTGCTTATCAACAGTCACTTGACTTGGAGACATTGATCGAAGTACATATTCCCCGCCCTTCATCTTGAAGCTATAGTGATTGGTCCGACCGTTGCGGCTGACATCGCGGTCGAATTGCCAAGGTATCCCAAGGAGGAGATGGCAAATGGACATGGGAACCACATCACACTCCATAGTTTCTTCATATGCGCCCATCTTGAAGGATACTTGCACGGTGTGGTCAACTTGGAGGGTATCAGAATCACTAAGCCACTGGACCTTGTAAAGTCATGAATGGTTCTTCTTGACCAATTGTAGCTTGGAACAAAGATCCTCACTTGCCAAATTGTGGCAACTTGCGCCACCGATGATGACCTTGATGGATTTTCCTTGGATGTATGCCTTTGTATGTAAGATGTGGCAACGTTGGTCCTCGTCTTGTTGTTGTTGAGGAGTCAAAACTGTGGAAACAACGATAGTGGGGCTCGGATAATTGTTGCAATAGATTTGTGCATCTTCATCTTCATTGACTTGTTGATGCATGGCCACGTGTTCCAAAGCTTCCATCTCATCATTGTTCATATAGTCATAGATTCCATCATCTTGAAGGATCATTGTGCGTCTTGTTGGACATTCGAATGTCTTGTGGTCGCGTTCTTGGCACGTGAAACACTTGATTGAGCTTGATTTAGCGGTAGCATTCGGTGTTGGGCTAGATGATGAATCTCTTGGCTTGTAGTTACTTGTAGTAGGAGGGCGGTTTGATGAAGTCGTATTGTCCTTGTAACTTGGCTTGTCATCTTTATTCATTGGAGTTTTCGTAGTCGAAGGCGTTGTAGTCAGAGAAGCTTGTCTACTTGAGTCGTAGGTCTTGGAAGAGAACTTGGAGTTCTTGTATTCATCTTGAATTTGGCTACCACCTTGGTTGCTTGACGCACTAGCTCGAGTAAGTTGGAGTAGGGTTGGAAACCCGTGATACATCTCCAACATATCTATAATTTATGAAGTATTCATGCGATGTATACAATAATTTTATATGATTTTTGTATTCCCTCCATTCCTTGATATAAGGTGTATAGTTTTTTGAAAAAAATTCGAAATATAAGGTGTATTACGTTGCTCCACTCGTTTGGATATTTTTTAAGGATTTGATTACATTTCCTTATATCAGGCAAGCTCCTCTATTTTCTGATGTCAATTAGTCAGGTGTAATCTCACCCAGAACTTGTGAAATTTTCTCTCCACGTGCGTTCTTTAATTTCTGTGCCAAAAACTATACACCATATATTTAGGAACGGAGGAAGTATGATTTTATTAGAACTAACCCGGACTGACGCTGTTTTCAGCAGAACTACCATGGTGTTGTTTTTGTGCAGAAATAAAAGTTCCCGGAATGGGCTGAAAATTTACGGAGAATATTTTTGGAAAATATAAAAAATACTAGAGCAAAAAGATACCAGAGAGGAGTCCCGAGGCAGTCGCAAACCTAGGGGCGTGAGCCCCTGGCTTGTGGGTCCCTCGGGAGTCCCCTTGATGTGAGACTGATGCTAAAAATTCCTATAAATCCCAAAAACCCCAGAAAGAAACCTAGATCGGGAGTTCTGCCGCCACAAGCCTCCGGAGCCACGAAAAACCAATCGGGAGCCCATTCCGGCACCCTTCCAGAGGGGCAAACCATCACCGGAGGCCATCTTCATCACCTCGGCGGTCTCCATGACTAGGAGGGAGTAGTTCACCCTCGGGGCTGAGGGTATGTACTGGTAGCTATGTGTTTGATCTCTCTCTCGTGTTCTTGAGATGTTACGACCTTGATGTATTGCGAGCTTTATTAATATAGATGAATCATATGGAGTTTTCCCCTCTCTATCTTCTTGTGATGAATTGAGTTTTCCCTTTGAAATTTTCTTATCGGATTGAGTCTTTAAGAATTTGAGAACACTTGATGTATGTCTTGCAATGGGATATCCGTGGTGACAATGGGTGTTCTATTGATCCACTTGATGTATGTTTTGGTGGTCAACTTGCGGGTTCCGTGACCTTGGGAATCTATGCATAGGGGTTGATACATGTTCTCATCTTGACTCTCCGGTAGAAACTTTGGGGCACTCTTTGAAGTTCTTTGTGTTGGATTGAACAAGATGAATCTGAAATTGTGTGATGCATATCGTATAATCAAGCCCATGGGTACTTGTGGTGACATTGGAGTATCTAGGTGACATTAGAGTTTTGGTTGATGTGTATCTTAAGGTGTTATTTTAGTACGAACTCTAGGGTTGTTCGTGTCACTTATAGGGATAGCTCATAAGATTGATCGGAAAAGATAACTTTGAGGTGGTTTCGTACCCTACAATAATTTCTTCGTTTGTTCTCCGCTATTTGTAACTTTGGAGTGAACTCTTTGTCGCACGAGAGATATTTACATATGATTCAACTATGTTAGTATTGTTGAGATAACTTGCACTAGTGAAAGTATGAACCCTAGGACTTGTTTCTAAGCATTGCAATACTGTTTGTGCTCACTTTTATCATTAGTTACCTTGATGTTTTTATATTTTCAGATTACAAAAATCTATATCTACCATCCATATTGCAATTGTGTTTGATCTCTCTCTCTCTCGTGTTCTTGAGATGTTACGATCTTGATGTATCACGAGCTTTATTAATGTAGATGAATCATATGGAGTTTTCCCCTCTCTATCTTCGTGTGATGAATTGAGTTTTCGCTTTGAAGTTTTCTTATCGGATTTAGTATTTAAGGATTTGAGAACACTTGATGTATGTCTTGCGATGAGATATCCGTGGTGACAATGGGGTGTTCTATTGATCCACTTGATGTATGTTTTGGTGGTTAACTTGCGGGTTCCGTGACCTTGGGAATCTATGCATAGAGGTTGGCACATGTTGTCATCTTGACTCTCTGGTAGAAACTTTGGGGCACTCTTTGATGTTCTTTGTGTTGGATTGAACATGATGAATCTGAAATTGTGTGATGCATATCATACAATCAAGCCCATGGGTACTTGTGGTGACATTGGAGTATCTAGGTGACATTACGGTTTTGGTTGATGTGTATCTTAAGGTGTTATTTTAGTACGAACTCTAGGGTTGCTCTTGACACTTATAGGGATAGCTCATAAGATTGATTGGAAAAGATAACTTTGAGGTGGTTTTGTACCCTACAATAATTTAATCGTTTGTTCTCCTCTATTTGTGACTTTGGAGTGAACTCTTTGTCTCACGTGAGGTATTTACATATGATTCAACTATGTTAGTATTGTTGAGAAAACTTGCACTAGTGAAAGTATGAACCCTAGACCTTGTTTCTAATCATTGCAATATCGTTTGTGCTCAATGTTATCGTTAGTTACCTTGTTGTTTTTATATTTTCAGATTACAAAAATACCTATATCTACCATCCATATTACACTTGTATCACCATCTCTTCGCTGAACTAGTGCACCTATACAATTTACCATTGTATTGGGTGTGTTGGGGACACAAGAGACTCTTTGTTAATTGATTGCAGTGTTGCTTGAGAGAGACCATCTTCATCCTACGCCTCCCACGGGTTGATAAACCTTAGGTCATCCACTTGAGGGAAACTTTTTATTGTCCTACAAAACTCTACGCTTGGAGGCCCAACACGAGTTTACAAGAAGAAAGTTGTGTAATAGGCATCAAGCTCTTTTCTAGCGCTGTTGCTGGGGAGGTTAGGTAAGCGGCACACACAACCCGTCATCGAAGCTCTTTTCTGGCACCGTTGCCGGGGAGGTGAGTGCTTGAAGGTATATCTTTAGATCTTGCAATTAAATCTTTTAGTTTCTTGTTTTTCACTAGTTTGGTTTTATAATACAAAACTACAAAAAAAATGAAATTGATGTTGCCTCATATGCTTCATCTTTTCAATGTCTTTCGTGAAAATGATGGAAAGGAAAATCTTGCTCAAGTGTTAGAATAAGAAGTTATTAAAATGTTTGGCACTAAATCTGTGAGTGATGAGCATGATTGCAATGTTGTTAGTATGAATTGTTTGAATATCCATAGTACCAATGATGATTGGACTAGTCATGATAAAAGATTTCTTATAAGCATGTCATGTTTTGTGGAGTGCATAGAGTTTGTGAAGACATGCCTAAAAGGGAAGATATATTTTGTAAGAGACATAAGTATTCAGAAACTAAATGGTTGCAAGAGAGGCTATATGTTTGTGCTCAGAGACTTAATATTTTCTGCCGTCCTTGTGAACTTTGCAATGAAAGTGGTCATTTTAATTTCCAATGTGGATTATTTCATGATCGAATTGTGTCCAAAAATTGTGATAACCTCATTACCCTTGAGCATCGTAATGAACTTAGTCTATTTTTGGGGTATGAAGAAATGAAACATAAAACTAAGGATGTTCCAGCTTGGGTTCTCATGAAAATGATTGATTTTGATCTAAATAAAATCTATATGTATTGCGTGGTAAATTGCATTGAGAATCCTTATATTACGAATTACTTAAAGACAAGAAAACAAATAGAAGATGAATAGAATACTAATTAAGGGGAAGAGGTTTCCCAATATCCTCCTATTTTTTCTTATGATGAATCAAGTAATGAGGAGGAGCTTTTTATTCAACGAATCTCTTCAAAAAGAAGCTTGGAGGAATCGAATAAACCCACACATAATGCGGTGAAGAATAAGAAAAGCTGGAAAAGTAAAGGTAAAGAGGTATCTCTCCCAAATAATGTTGCTCCCATTATTGATAGAACTCATGAGAATGAATCAAAAACAGTTGTGGAAGGTGATACACTTGAGGATGATTTTGTTATGACTATTGCTTGTTGTGATCATTATAATTGGGAAGATAATGATACTTCTTATAATCTTGAAAATAGTTATGGCACCAACTTGGATGATGATGATAATAATTGCTATACTATTGGTGCTATTCATACTATTAATGATGAGAGTGATCATGTTTATGATATACAAATCCACAAGCTTGGGTATGCTATGTTTGATGAAAATGACATGTTTGAGAATTTATTTGCTACAATTAATGGTTTTCCCAAGCTTGTGGATGCTATGCTTAATGAAGATGATATTTTTATTCCCCCTACTTTGAATGATCAAATTTGTTATAATGATTGCATGCCACCTACTTATGATGACTATTGTGATGATACTTATGCGATGAAAAAGAGTGATTATTACTATTATGATACTTGCCATAATTATGAATATCCTTTTGCTGAATATTACTCTTTTAATGTGGAATAAATTTGTAGTATTCAATTCTTTTATGATACTCCCACTATTAGTCATGAGAAGAAATTTTCTTGTGTGGAGAGTAGTAAAATTTCTATGCTCGTAGATCATAAAAAGAATGCTTTATGTGCTAGTTATACTGTTAAATTACTTCACGATGCTACTAAAAATTATTATGAGGGAGAAACATATGCTTGTAGGAATTGCAATAATATCAAGTTTCCTCTCTATGTGTTCAAAGTTTGAAGTTATGCTTGTTTTGCCGTCCTATGCTAGTTGATTATTGGTCCCATAAATTTTTTGTTCACAAAATCCCTATGCATAGAAATTGGGTTAGACTTAAATGTGCTTGTCATGAGATTCGTGATGCTCTTTTGCATGGTATAATTATTATTCCTATGTGAGCATCATTGAAATCATCATGCCTAGCTAAAAGTCTTTATAGAAAAGCTCTTGTTGAGAGACAACCCAACACTTTTACTTTATGTTTTTTGGTGTTCACATTATTAAGCTACCGTAGTAATCATGTTTCATGCCTTTTATTTTGATAAAGTGCCAAGTAAAGCCTTTGGGATAGTGTGGATGATAGTTGACTTGATTCTGTGCAAAAATAGAAACATTTTCTCTCAGTCCAGGAATTTTGTAAACTCACTAGAATGTGCTTTTGATATGAATTTTTTACGCATGATTGATATACAAATTATCTGGATTGTCCTTATTTTTCAGAATGTTTAGAGACAGATAAGTATGGTTACACTACAGATCTTCACAGACTGTTCTGTTTTTGACAGATTTTGTTTTGCATGCATGGTTTGCTTGTTTTAGTGTTACCATAGCTTATATTAAGTGATATAAATTATGGGAATAGTATAATATAGTAAGTAACATGTGGGAACAATTATGGATCTTGTCTTGACACTACCAAACTGAATGATCATTATTTATTATACTAACCCATCTCACGAAGTTCCGTTAAGTTTTGTGTGATTGAAGTTTTCAAGTTTTGGGTGAGATGCCGATATGAGGAGAATAAGAAGTGACAAGAACATAAGCTTGGGGATTCCCAAGGCACCCCAAGGTAATATCCAAGGAAGACTCAAGCGCCTAAGATTGGGGATGCCCCGGAAGGCATCCCCTCTTTCGTCTTCAACATTATCGGTATATCTTCCTTGGAGCTATATTTTTATTCATCACATAATACAAGTTTTTCTTGGAGTATCATTTTATTATGTTGTTATCTATTAGGTGTGATTTATAATCTTTTGTTTCAATAAAAAGTTCCAAGAATTGCATTAGGATGCTTGCATTGCATGCTTTGATTGGTGCTGTGTAAAAACAGAAACTGGTACTATAGTGTTTGAATTTTCATATTTTACTAGAACGTGAAAAGTTTATGAAATTTTTACATAGTGTTACAATATAAGTTTTATATCATGTACTAAATTTTATTAAATTTTTTGAGTTACATAAGTACATTGTTTCCATAAATTGCTACGGACTGTTCTGTTTGGACAAATTGCTGTCATAGTTTTGTTATCTACTTGTCCTATAGTTTCCATAGCCTATATTGATAGATATAAATTGTGGAAATGATAGTAAATAGTAGATGATGTCTGCAATTATTATGCAACTTGTCTTGGCAATACATAAAGAGTTGATTTATTATTATGTGCACTAACCTATCTCATGAGTTCTTTACAAGTTTTGCGTGGATGAAGTTTTTGAGAATAGGTGAAACCGGGATACGAGAGGATTGAACAAGATACAACAGCTCAAGCTTGGGGATTCCCAAGGCACCACAAATTACTATTTTAAGAACTCTCAAGCATCTAAGCTTGAGGATACTACACATCCCACCTCTCTTCGTCAACTATCGGTTAGCCTATGTTGAGCCTAAATTTTTATTCGTTCACAGGATGCGTCCTATTCTTGGAGTGCTATTTTTATTTTACTTGTTGTTTAAATAAAATACTCAAATATGAAAATATTTATTACGAGAGAGAGAGAGAGAAAGTCCTCACATAGGTACTTAATTGTTTAACTACTTATTGATCTTCACTTATATGTTTTGGAGTAGTTTTGTCATTTACTTTCGTGCTTCACTTATATCCTATGAGTAAATGGTTGAATGAATTGAATATCATAAATCTCAGATTATATATGTTTTATATGCTTATCCCATGGGGAGTAATGGCTTCACATATAAGAAGTATAGGTGGTAAAATTTATTGAAAGTTAGCAAACACAGCATTGGTCACTTGAACAATTCATGAAAGGATATTGAAGGAAGAGAGATTTCACATATAAATATACTATCTTGGAAATCTTCTATGATTGTGAATACCCGTTAATTATTATCAAACTTTATCAAATTAGTTGAAGTTGGACAACGAAGACAACGTAATGAGTTATGCTTGGGTATATTTGTATAGAAGTTATATTGTTATGGATCCTCCAACATGTGGTGCTTGCTTCCACCTCATACTAGCCAAAATTTCTGCACCAAGTAGAAATACTACTTGTGCATCCAAACACCCTTAAACCCAAAGTTGTTCCATATGAGTCCACCATACCTACCTATATGCGGTATTTACCTGCTGTTCCAAGTAAATTTGCAGGTGCCAAACTCTAAACCTTCATATAATAATCTATTTTGTATGTCTGAATCGCTCAATATAGTGACTAGGGACTGTCAGTATCTTCCATGCTAGGTGAGTTATTCTCACGATATGTGTTGATTCGCCATCATTCATGAAAAAGTGGCTGGTATTCGGGATGCCCAGTCCCATGCTAAAAAAATCAAATCAAAATATAATGAAACAAAACTCCCCCATGATTATTGTTTGTATGGACGGTACCCGTGGATTCGGCTCGCCGTGGAGTGTGATTGATTGGTGGAGGCGGAGTAGAAACTTTACCATTCTGTTTGGGAACCACCTATAGTGTATCTAGCATGGACGATATCGAGATCTCTCGCTTGTTTTGTTGACAATGAAATCATACCGCTCAAAATTATTATTCTTCTCTGTTTTAAAATCTCAAGCTGTGGCACCTTTGCAAATCAATGCTCCCCTCTGCGAAGGGCCTATCTTTTACTTTCTGGTACTTACCTTTATGCAAGAGTCATGGTGATCTTCACCACTTCCTATATTTTTCCTTTTTCTCTTGGCAAGCGTCATGTGTTGGGGAATGATCTAGACATATATATCCATAGAAATATATTTGATCATGAATTATTATTGTTGACAATTATCTATATGATAAATAAGTTGGGAGGCGAAACTTTAAGCCCCTATCTTTCTCTGTGTTCGACGGATGCCATTTGCTCTAAAAATATGCTTTGATGTTAGCAATCATGGAAGAATATATGATAGTTGAGTATGTGTAATTTGCTAAATCAATATTTCTTACATAGACCCTTCCTGAAAATAAGATGAATTACAAATGTTTGGTGACTGAAAGCATAGTTTGTTAGTTTTCAAGAAACTTATGGTATAGACTTTAACATCTGAATAGATTGTTACTTCATCATGAGAAGTTTTATAATATGAGCTACTATTTATGATATATAATGATTCTAGAAAAAAGTGAGTGGAATTTTCATTGATCAAACTTCTGCACTTGCTAGCATTCACACTTCATAAATTATTTCTTTTATCATTTACCTACTCGAGGACGAGCAGGAATTAAGCTTGGGGATGTTGATACGTCTCCAACGTATCTATAATTATGAACTATTCATGCCATGTTTACAATAATTTTATATAATTTTGGTATGATTTTATTAGAACTAACCCGGACTGACGCTGTTTTCAGCTCAACTACCCTGGTGTTGTTTTTGTGCAGAAATAAAAGTTCTCAGATAGGGCTGAAAATTCACAGAGAATATTTTTGGAAAATATAAAAAATATTGGAGCAAAAAGATACCAGAGAGGAGTCCCGAGGCAGTCACAAGCCCCGAGGGCGCGCCCCCTGGCTTGTGGGTCCCTCGAGAGTTCCCTTGACGTGAGACCCATGCAATAAATTCCTATAAATCCCGAAACCCCTAGAAAGAAACCTAGATCGGGAGTTCCACCGCCACAAGCCTCCAGAGCCATGAAAAACCAATTGGGAGCCCGTTCCGGCACCCTGCCGGAGGGGGAAACCATCACCGGAGGCCATTTTCATCGTCCCGGTGGTCTCCATGACGAGGAGGGATTAGTTCACCCTCGGGGCTGAGGGTATGTACCGGTAGCTATGTGTTTGATCTCTCTCTCTCGTGTTCTTGAGATGTTACGACCTTGATGTATTGCGATCTTTATTAATATATATGAATCATATGGAGTTTTCCCCTCTCTATCTTCTTGTGATGAATTGAGTTTTCCCTTTGAAATTTTCTTCTCGGATTGAGTCTTTAAGAATTTGAGAACACTTGATGTATGTCTTGCAATGGGATATCCGTGGTGACAATGGGTGTTCTATTGATCCACTTGATGTATGTTTTGGTGGTCAACTTGCGGGTTCCGTGACATTGGGAATCTATGCATAGGGGTTGGTACATGTTGTCATCTTGACTCTCCGGTAGAAACTTTGGGGCACTCTTTGAAGTTCTTTGTGTTGGATTGAACAAGATGAATCTGAAATTGTGTGATGCATATCATATAATCAAGCCCATGGGTACTTGTGGTGACATTGGAGTATCTAGGTGACATTAGAGTTTTGGTTGATGTGTATCTTAAGGTGTTATTTTAGTACGAACTCTAGGGTTGTTCGTGTCACTTATAGGGATAGCTCATAAGATTGACCGGAAAAGATAACTTTGAGGTGGTTTCGTACCCTACAATAATTTCTTCGTTTGTTCTCCGCTATTTGTGACTTTGGAGTGAACTCTTTGTCGCACGAGAGGTATTTACATATGATTCAACTATGTTAGTATTGTTGAAATAACTTGCACTAGTGAAGTTATGAACCCTAGGACTTGTTTCTAAGCATTGCAATACTGTTTGTGCTCACTTTTATCATTAGCTACCTTGATGTTTTTATATTTTCAGATTACAAAAATCTATATCTACCATCCATATTGCAATTGTATTACCATCTCTTCGCCGAACTAGTGCACCTATACAATTTACCATTGTATTGGGTGTGTTGGGGACACAAGACTCTTTTTTATTTGATTGCAGGGTTGCTTGAGAGAGACCATCTTCATCCTACGCCTCCCACGGATTGATAAACCTTAGGTCATCCACTTGAGGGAAACTTGCTATTGTCCTACGAAACTTTGCGCTTTGAGGCCCAACACGAGTCTACAAGAAGAAGGTTGTGTAGTAGACATCAATCTGCAATCTTCTTGACTTGGTAATTGAGACCATTCAGGAAGCGCGCCATTGTTTGCTCATCATCTTCCTTGACATTGGCTCAGATCATGGCCACTTCCAGCTCTTGGTAATATTCTTCTACCGAGTTGGTGCCTTGCTTGAGGAGTTGTAGCTTCTTGAAGAGAACACAGTTGTAGTCGGTTGGCACGAAGCGAGCTCACCTGAGGTCCTTCATTTGGGCCCAAGTAGAGATAGGGGGTTCACCCTTTTCTCTTCGTTGCTTAGTCACTTGTTACCACCAAATGAGAACGTAGTATTCGAACCCAAGTGAAGCCATGCTGATCTTCTTCTCTTCTTGAGAGATGGTATTCGGGATCATTGCTTCCAGAAAACTTAGGCATGGTGAACTTGAGCTTGCTGAAGCGTTGTTCTTCATTGTGATTGTTTTGGCGATCTTGGAGGAGGTGCATCATTGTTGTTGTCGAGTTGACATTGTTGCTATTTCCTTGGGTCTTAGTCTTCATTGGGCTCAACATATTGTGCTTGAGGGCGTTGGCGAGGTCCTCGGACCCGGTGTCATTGTTCTTGGTGCTCCTCTTGGCGCTCGACTTCCTATTGATGTTCACACTGGAGTGCTTCATGTTACCCGCATGCTTCCCAGTTACGTTCTTGTAACGCACGTGTTGCATCATGAAGGACATGTTGTGATTAAATTGTTCGTTCTTCACGGTGATCTTGTTGTCGTTATTGCTCCAAAGCTTCTTGTTCTTGTTGGTGACATCAGTCACGCTCGCGAAGTTGATGTTGCAATCCATTTCCATGAAAAGGATTGTATGATTCATGGTGATGGCGTTGGTCGTCATGTTGGAGATGTTGAGTGATACGTCTCCAACGTATCTATAATTTTTTATGGTTCCATGCTATTATCTTGTCAACTTTGGATGTTTTGTATGCATTATATATATTTTTTGGGACTAACCTATTAACTCAGTGCCAAGTGCCAGTTCCTGTTTTTTCCGTGTTTTTGACCCTTTGAGAGAAGAATATTAAACGGAGTCCAAACGGAATAAAATCTCCGAATGATTTTTTCTGGAACAGAAGATACGCAGGGAACTTGAGAATCAAGGCAAACGGTCCCGAGGGAGGCCACAAGCCCCCTAGTCGCGACCTGGGGGGGGGGGGGGGGGCGCCTACCAGGCTTGTGCCCCCCCCGTGGCTCCTTTTCCCTACTTCTTCCGCCTATAAATTCCCTAAAAATATGAAACCACGGGAGAGAGCCACGAAAACACTTTTCCGCCGCCGCAAGATTCTGTCTCCGCAAGATCCCATCTAGGGACCGTTCTGGTGTCCTGCCGGCGGGGGGATTCAGACACGGAGGGCTTCTTCATCAACAACATTGCCTCTCCGATGATGCGTGAGTAGTTCACCATATAGCTTCGGGTCCATAGCTAGTAGCTAAATGGCTTCTTCTCTCTCTTTGATCTTCAATACAAAGTTCTCCGTGATCTTCATGGAGATCTATCTGATGTAATCTTCTTTTGCAGTGTGTTTGTCGAGATCTGATGAATTGTGGATTTATGATCAGATTATATATGATTATTATTTGAGTCTTCTCTGATCTCTTATATGCATGATATCGTATCCTTGTAATTCTCTTCGAGTTGTGGGGTTCGTTTGGCCAACTTGATCTATAATTCTTGCAATGGGAGAAGTGCTTGGTTTTGGGTTCATACCGTAAGGTGACCTCACCCAGTGACAGAAGGGGTAGCGAGGCACGCATCATGTTGTTGCCATCAAGGGTAAAAAGATGGGGTTTATATCTATTGCATGAATTTACCCCTCTACATCATGTCATCTTGCTTAAGGCGTTACTCCATTTGTCATGAACTTAATACACTAGATGCATGGTGGATAGCGGTCGATGTGTGGAGTAATAGTAATAGATGCAGACAATATCGGTCTACTTGTCTCGGACGTGATGCCTATATGTATGATCATTTCCTTAGATATCGTCATGACTTTGCGCGGTTCTATCAATTGCTCGACAGTAATTCGTTCACCCACCATAATACTTGCTATCATGAGAGAAGCCTCTAGTGAACAGTATGGCCCCCGGGTCTACTTCACTTCATATTTTTCAGCTCTACACTTTCACTTTGTTGCACTTTCCACCTTCAGATCTCACCTTGCAATCAATCGTGAAGGGATTGACAACCCCTTTATAGCGTTGGGTGCAAGTTTGTTGTTTTTGCGCAGGTACGTTGGAGTCTTGCCTTGATACTCCTACTGGATTGATACATTGGTTCTCAAAACTGAGGGAAATACTTACTGCTACTGTGCTGCATCACCCTTTCCTCTTCAAGGGAAAAACCAATGCAAGATCAAGAGGTAGCAAGAAGAATTTATGGCGCCGTTGCCGGGGAGTATCAAGTCAAGAATAGTCTTCCTTCAACGTGTCAATTTCTGGCACCGGGGATTATTCCAAGTGAAGCTCATCCAAGTATCTGTCGCAAACTCATCTCTTGCATTTACTTTTTTTGCCACTCGTTTTCGTCTCCCACACTTCTGGAAAACAAAAAATACAAAAATGTTTGCTTTTTTCGTTCGCCCTTTTCTTTCGCTTGCTTTCGTTCGCTTGTGTGCCTGTTTGCTTGGTGAAGTCACCATGACTGAAAACACCAAACTTTGTGACTTCTCGAATACTAATAATAATGATTTTATTAGTACTCCGATTGCTCCCGCCAATAGTGCGAAATCATATGAAATCAATGCTGCCTTGCTGAATCTTGTTATGAAAGAGCAATTTTCCGGCCTTCGTAGTGAAGATGCCGCATCCCATCTTAATACCTTCATTGAGTTATGCGATATGCAAAAGAAGAAAGATGTGGATAATTATGTGATTAATTTTAAGCTATTTCAAGCATATGAAGAGGAAGTGGAATAGATACAAAAATAGGATGGCGACTCCCACCTCCCACCTCCCTCCGCGGCGACCCAATGGCGATCTGGCACTCTAGCCGGCGTATCCTCTCTCCTCGCCGCTCCTCTGCTCAGGTGAACCCTCCCGACCCTCCTCACGTGGTCATGCATGGCTTGCATGGGTGGTTCTATGTTGGATCTGGATTTTTCGCATGGTTTGGCTTTCTCTGATGAGGTTTATCGTCACTCTGGTGTTACGGTGCACCCTATGAAGCACCGCCGCTCTTTCATCATGGTGGTTTCTTTTGGTCGTAATGTGTTCCATCTCTCGACGAACACAGTTGTCGCAGCTCTGGAATCGGTGATTGGGGGATCGGCTATTGAGTTTCGTGTCTCTCAAGTGACAGACTCAGTTTTCTCCTTCAAAGTGTCCTGCATGCAAGTCGGGTTTCATATTCTGGATTTACGCTCGTTCAAGTGCTCAAGTTTTAAGTGCCTTTTCCATCTATGGGGACATGGTGGTCCTAATTGGCGTCGGGAATTTGCTCTATGGAAGAAGCAATGTGATGCTGAATGGATTATTGTGAGTCCTTCTAAGAGGACAGCCTCATTAGGTCTGATGGCGATGCATTCCAGACCCCTAAAATCTTCTCTTAAATCTGGATCATCTGTTCGTAAGAAGCTCACATTCGCATCCCTCCAGCAATATGAAGTTTGCAAGGGTTACAGATGTCCTATTTCCCACGACGAGCTACTCACGCTTGAATAGGCTGGTTATTCGGTGCCTTCTCCTGAACGTGTCATCATCTCGGCGCCATCGCCGGCAGAACTCCGGTGGACGACAGCCACGCCGCATATTACGTTCGGCACAGTTTCTCGCCAAGATTCATCCCCCGGATCTCCCGGCGATGATTTTCAAATTGCCAAATTAAACGGAACTTCTCCCGTGCAACAAGGTGCTGCAGCTGATCTCGCCGAGATTTATGGTATTTTGAATTATGAGAATCACTTTTCGGTGGCAAGTTTGGATTCTCGGCCTATTTCTACGCTCATTAATGAGCCTGCTAAGGTTACCTCCTTCTCTCGGCCCGACCCTAATCCTAGGATGGATATTCCCTCCTCGTAGGAAGCCCATCTGGCCTTTGATGAACTCATTAATGGCATGGTCGAGGATATCTTTTCTTGCTCAATTTGCAACGCTCGGGGCCATCTAGCACGGCTTCTCCTGGATTCGCTGATAGCACTGTGGGCCACGCACGATCTAGAGGAGCCTCTTTTATGCGTAATAATTGTCTTACTTGGAACTGTAAGAGACCCACCACCTCCCCTGTCGCTGATATCTCGGGAACTGCTGATACTCTTGGTGAAACCGCAACGCCTGCAACACAGTTCCGTCCTGTCTCATCGCCGTCGCATCCTTGAACTCCCTCCGAGACGCCGCCTGCCACTCCGCCAACGCCTCCCGCAATGGCGAACTTCGAGCTTGATCCTGAGTTCTTCCTCCCGCCTGGCCATAACATCATCGACGGAGGTCCGGACCGGCTGCCTCGGACCTACACCACGCCTGTGGTCCCCATCACCAGACATCATGAGCGTTTCGTCATTGCTGACGTCCACCCAGCACCTCCGGCTGACAACGTGGTCCAGGTATGGCAAGAAGTTGCTGCTCTTCTTCTTCACCGAGGGTTACATGTTCGGTCTGCCCAGCCATGGATTAAGGGCGTTGGATTGTTTGAACTCCGAGATGCGGCGGAGAGCTATGCTGCGGTCCACATGGTTCTGCAGGAAATTGCTCATAACTCTATTGTGCGCTTCCTGTGACATGATCAGGGTGTTGGTTTCCGTGGACAAGAGGGTTTTCGTCATGGCTGCCTCATGATTCTAGGGGTCCCCCTCGACTTCCGCAACACTGAAGATCTCCGGGCTGCTGTCAACACCTTCGGAGAGTTCCACCATTGGGTCAGTGATGATCCTTATTTGGTTTGCTCCATCGTGTTTGCTTCGTTCCCAGATGACCGACTGGTCCCTCGCAGTATCAACTTTTCTGAATATGTTGCTTGGGGGGGGTGCCAAGGTCTCCTGGTCTGCGCTGGTATACATCCTGGGAATGGCGGCTGCCGAGATTCTGCCTAATGATGAGGATCCCATGCCCCTCAATGGAAAACCTCACCCGCTCCCTGGACACCTCGTCCATGACAATCTGCAATTTCCTCTGCCCCCGTATCCTGCGTTGGGTTGGAATGTGGTGCCGCTGGCGCCTGAAGATCCAGTGGTTCCTGCTGCTGATGCCGGAGGTTGGGGACAGCCGCCTGCTGCCGCTGATGGAGGAGGATGGGAACCTGAAGCGGCCCCGGAAGCACCTGCTGCCGATCCTGTTCAGGATCAAGAGTCTATGGTGATTGATCAACCGAGTCCTTCTTCTTCGGACTCGGTTCATGAGCTTGTGGACCTCCACCCTCAGTCGCAGGGTGACATGGAGGCGGAACCTGCTGATCAAGAACCCCCGGCCCCTGACCTGGAGGGGATAGTGGCTAACCCTGTTGCCCCTGATGCTGACATGTCACCGGCTGCCCAGGGCCGCGATGCTGAGCCAGAGGAAGATGCGCCTGTGATGGAGGAGGCGCATGATGACAATCCTCTGGCAATTGTCCTCTACAAACCCCCTCACATTCAGACTGACAACATCTTTGTTGGGGCTGCAAGGGTTGTGTACGGGCCTCCTCTGTCGCCAGTTCTTTCCTGGGCACGCACTTTCGATGCTCTGATGGGAGCTGCTACTTCTATGCACGTGCCTCGCCAACTGCAGATGCCAATTCTGGAGCCTATTATGATCCCCAAGCGATCCTGGGCGGCGGCTTTCGACCCTGATGCTCCAGAACCACCACTATCAGAGCCTACTAGTAGCTCTCTCTCAATGCAGGAGGTAATCCCTCTCAGTCCTTCTTCATCTGTAGAGGACTTATCTTTTCATTCTCCTGTTCCATCGAAGAAGGGGACCCGCAAGAAGACCACTCATGTCGTTGACTCCTGTGTCCGTCGTTGTACTCGTAGCTCCATCAAGCGTGACGGCTTCAAACCAATCCTGCAGGAGCTGCCTGCGCACGTCCCCAAGAAGAGGAAGCCCAAGGCCAAGCCAATGCCCTCTACATCGCAGGAGACTGAGGATGTGCAAGTACCTCCTGCCACTCCTATTCCAGTGATTCAGGAGGTTGGGCAGTCATTAGGCATTGCCCCTGAGAAGCTAACGGTGGATCGACTTATGGAAGATCCTGCTGATTCCGCGCCATCGTCTGCTGATGTTTAATCCACCTATGTTAATTTGTTACTATACTGGCTCCATGTACTGTGAAACTTCTCTTGCTCTGTCTTTTGGTTTTCTGAACCTTGGTCGTACTGGCTATTACATAGCCCTGCATTTGCTATATATGTTGTGCAATGGATAGTCATTCTACGAGAAGTTGGCGTGTGCTGTGTTGGAATGTGCGTGGCCTAAATTCGGACCATAGGCAACGTGCGGTCCGTAACAAGATTGATGAGAGCCTAGCTGCTGTGGTGTGCTTGCAGGAAACCAAAATGTAGTCAATCGAGTTTCGTACAGTTAAATGTTTCTGTCCCAAACGCTTTAATCAGTTTGCCTACTCTCCTTCCAGGGGTGCATCATGGGGGCTTATCACCCTTTGGAACTCTTCCATTCTTACTGGTCAATTAGTGGAATGCACACCCTATGGCTTGATCATCTCTTTTACCTCAAATCACACTGGTGAATCATGGACTTTAGTGAATGTCTATGGTCCTTGTCAAGGTGAAGCCAGAGATCTTTTTGTTAGCTGGCTCTATAATCTTCATATTCCCACTGGGGCTAATTGGTTGCTTCTTGGAGATTATAATTTCATTAGATCCCCTGACAACAGAAACCTTCCTGGGGCTGATGTAAATGACATGTTCATCTTCAATGAAATTATTGGGCATCTGGGATTGCTAGAACTACCCATTAAAGGCAGATCTCTCACTTGGTCCAATATGCAACATTCCCCTCTTCTGGAGCAGCTTGACTGGTTTTTCACATCAGCCAACTGGATCTCCTCATATCCTCTTACACAAGTGCTACCCCTTGCAAAGACTGCTTCTGATCATGTTCCTTGTGTGGTCACTGTCAACACTTCCATCCCTAAATGCAACCTATTTCGCTTTGAAAACCACTGGGTTGAAATGGAGGGCTTCATGGAATGTGTTCAGCAATCCTGGCTCATTCCTTCAAGGAAAACCCACATTACTGCTGTCATTATGGATAAGATGAAGCATCTGAGGCAGGCTCTGAAAAAATGGCAGACAAATCTATCACAGTTAATTTTTTTTATTTCCATATGTAATCAAGTTGTGCTATGTTTGGATGAGCTTGAGGAGTTGAGGTCACTTTTCAGACCAGAAGCTAATTTCAGGAAAATTGTCAAATTACATTTGGAGCATCTTCTGCATCTTCAGTGCTTATACTGGAAAAAGAGAGCCACTATCAGATTTGTAAAGGTTGGTGAGGAAAACACTAAATTCTTCCATTCTATGGCTACTGAGAGATATAGGAGGAATTCCATTGCATCTCTCAAGTTAAATGATGGTTCTATCATATCTGATCATGATCAAATTGTTGCATGCTTTTGGGCATCTTTTAAGGATAGAATGGGAACTTCTCTTGGCATTAACATGGCATTTGATTTACAATCCATGCTACATGAGGTGGAGGGTCTAGATATTCTCACAGAACCTTTTTCTAAGTCTGAAATGGACAAGACTGTTCAGGATATGCCCATTGACAAAGCTCCAGGTCCTGATGGGTTCAATGGTCTTTTCTTCAAGAAATGCTGGCCCATTATCTCCCCTGAGTTTTATCAACTTGTGCTGCTTTCCATGCTGGTCAGGCTCAACTTGAGAACATGAACTCATCTTATATTACTCTGATTCCAAAGAAGAGATCACCTGAACATGTGGGAGATTACAGACCAATATCACTTACTGGGATGGGTCTCAAATTTCTGTCCAAAATGATTGCTAACAGGCTATAGTTGCAGATTGTGAAGTGTCTTCACAAGAATCAGTATGGTTTTATCAAGTCTAGGACCATTCAAGATTGTGTTGGATGGACTCTGGAGTACCTGCACCAATGCCATCAATCCAAGAAACCTATAGTCATTCTCAAGCTGGATTTTGAAAAGGCATTTGATTATGTGGAACATGAGTTCATTTTCCAGATTCTCAAGCACAAAGGGTTCAATGACAGATGGATACTTTGGGTCAAGCAGCTCCTAACTTCTGGTTCATCTTCAGTTCTGATCAATGGTGTGCCTGGAAAGAAGTTTATGTGCAAGAAAGGTGTCAGGCAGGGAGATCCCATGTCTCCACAGCTTTTTGCTATTGCTGCTGACTTTCTACAAACTCTGGTTAATCAACTGCTGGTGGAGGGTCTGATTCAGCTGCCCATACCTTGTCATGATAAGGATTTCCCCGTAGTGGAATATGCTCATGATACCCTTATCATCCTACCTGCTGATAAACCTTAGTTGTTGCAGTTCAATAAAATGCTCTTACTTTTCTCCCAATCCAGTGGATTACATGTGAACTATCACAAATCTGCCCTTCTACCTGTTAACACTTCTCCTAAGCATCTACAGGATCTGACAGACTCCATTGGTTGCAAAGTGGGATCTTTGCCCTTCACATACCTTGGCCTTCCTGTTGGGACAACTAAACCAAGAATCATTGATCTCATGCCACTGGTTGATAACATGGAAAGAAGACTCAGTGCTAGTTCATCCTTTCTTGCTCAGGGGGGGAAGGCTACAGTATTTAAACTCAACACTGTCTTCTGTGCCTATCTTCTTTCTATGCAGTCTGGATATCCCACCAGGCATACTAAAGCAGCTCGAGAGAATTCAAAGGCAATGTCTATGGAGAAGAAATGGGAATGATCATGCACCCTCTCTTGCTTCCTAGCCTCTGGTGTGCAGGCCTAAAAATAAAGGGGGGCTAGGAATTATGAACCTAGCAGTCCAGAATGAAGCACTACTGCTCAAGCATGTTGATAAATTCCTCAATCATGCTGATATCCCTTGGGTTCACTTGATTTGGAACACTTATTATCATGACACAGTACCTCAGGGAACTGCCTTTTGTGGTTCTTTTTGGTGGAAGGATATCTGTAAACGGCTTGACAAATTTAGATCAGTTACATATGTTCTGCCGAACAAGGGTGACTCCTTCCTGTTTTGGTCTGACTCCTGGTTGATTGGAAACTCCATTATGCCACTGGCTGCCAGATTCCAAAGACTGTTTTCTTTTGTGACCGATCCTTTGTGCACAGCTAAAGAGGTCTTTACAGCCTTTTATGATGACAGCATGCTCTCCATGTTCCACTTACCACTGTCTGCTCAAGCTTACCAGGAGCTGCTTTCGGTCGAATCTTTGCTTCAAGACCTGGATCTTGATCATCAGGCCTCTGACAGATGGGTCTGGGGAAAGGATGCTAAGGCCTACACAGCCAAGAGTTACTATGCTCACATTCACAACAGTATTACACCAAACCCTTGACTCAACTGGATCTGGAGAAGCTGCTGTACCATGAAGATTAAGATGTTTGCCTGGATGCTCATCATGGACAGGCTTAATACTCAAGACATGCTTGAACGGCATCACTGGAATGTTTCGGACTCCAATCTCTGTGTTCTATGTCACGCTCGAGTCAAGGAAGACAGGGATCACTTATTCTTCACCTGTCTTTTCAGTACCAGGGTCTGAAATTACCTACAGATCACATGGCAGGGTCCATCCATGTGGAGTTCTACTGTTGCTGCTAAAAGGGACTTCCATAACCCCTTCTTTGCTGAGGTGGTCTTCACTGCATGTTGGAACATCTGGACTATCAGAAATGCAAAGGTCTTCAACCAGGAGCAGCCAAAGTTCAGAAAACGGAGATCTGGATTCATTCATGACATTTCCCTGTTAGCTCATAGAATTAAGGCTAGTTTCAGGGATGATCTCCTTAAATGGGTTTCCTTTTTGCCTCCTTGAGGTTTGTAGTCTTTGCTCCTCTTCCCCTTTGTACATTCTAATTTCCTATTGTACATACTGCTCTCATATATGGGAATAAAGGAAAAAAGGTTGTGGGGGTTTTCCCTACAGTAGCTGGTCAATTTTTTTAAGCTATTTCTGTTCTCATTGCGAGATCGAGCAAAAACTTGGTTTTCATCTTTGCCCAAAAACAGTATTGATTCTTGGAACAAGTGCAAAGATGCTTATATATCCAAGTATTTTCCACCGGCTAAGATTATCCCTCTCCGTAATGATATCATGAATTTTAAGCAACTAGATCATGAACATGTTGCACAATCTTGGGAGAGAATGAAATTGATGATTAGAAAATGTCCCGCTCATGGCTTGAGTCTTTGGATGATTATACAAATCTTCTATGCTGGTTTGAATTTTGCTTCTAGAAATATCTTGGATTCCGCCTCCGGCGGAACTTTCATGGAAATCACATTAGGAGAAGCTACAAAACTCCTACACAATATCATGACAAACTATTCTAAATGGCACACTGAAAGGTCACCTACTAGTAAAAAAGTGCACGCTATAGAAGAAATTAACTCTCTCAGTGCTAAGATGGATGAGTTAATGAAATTGTTTGCTAGTAAAAGTGCTCCTTTAGATCCAAATGATATATATGCCCTTGTCTTCCTTGATTGAGAGTAACAATGAGAGCTTGGATGTTAATTTTGTTGGTAGGAATAATTTTGGCAACAAAAATGCTTTTAGAGGAAACTATATACCTAGGCCTTTTCCTAGTAATCCCTCTAATAACTTTGGCAATTCCTACAACAATGCTCATGGAAATTACGATAAATTACCCTCTGATCTAGAGAGTAATATTAAATAGTTTATCAACTCGCAAAAGATTTTCAATGCATCCATAGAAGAAAAACTGCTCAAAATTGATGACTTTGCTAGGAGCGTTGATAGAATGTCTCTTGATACTGATGCTTTGAAATTGAGATGTGCTCCTCCCAAGATCAATACGGATGAAACTTTGAAAGCTATGCGTCTTTCCATGAATGAGAGTAAAGAAAGAACCGCACAAATTCGTGCTAGACATGAATGGCTTAAAAAGGCGTGTTCTCGTGATGACAATCATGAAGATCTTAAAGTGCTTGGTGTGACTCCCATTGAATCCTTGTTTTCTAATGTCAAACCTAATGATGATGGGGCTGGATATGAATCCACTTTGGTTGAGAAACGCCCCAATGATTCGTAGTCTACCTATCTTGATACTAAAAACATTGAAAGTGGAGTAGAGGATATCAAAACTTTGAGTAGTAATTAAATTACTACTTTGGATTTCAAGGAATTCAATTGTGATAGTTGCTGTTTGATTGAATGTAATTCCTTGATGCAATCCGTGCTAAACTCCCCACACGCTTATAGCCAAAACAAAGCCTTTACCGATCATACCATCGATGCTATGATGAAATCTCTTGAAAAGAAACTTGAGTTGGAAGTTTCTATTCCTAGAAAACTTCATGATGAGTGGGAACCTACTATCAAAATCAAGATCAAAAACTATGAATGCAATGCTTTGTGTGAATTGGGTGCTAGTGTTTCCGCTATTCCAAAGTCTTTATGTAATGTTCTAGGCTTCAATGAGACTGATGAGTGCTCCCTTAATTTGCATCTTGCGGATTCTACTGATAAGAAACCTATGGGAAGGATCAATGATGTTCTTATTATTGCAAATAGGAACTATGTACCCGTAGATTTCATTGTGCTTGATATTGATTGCAATCCGACATGTCCTATCATTCTTGGTAGACCTTTCCTAAGGACTATTGATGCTGTCATCGATATGAAGGAAGGGAATATTAGATTTCAGTTTGCATTAAAGAAGGGCATGGAACATTTTCCTAGAAAGAAAATAAGTTTGCCTTATGAATCCATGATGAGGGCTACTTATGGTTTGAGCACCAAAGACGACAATACTTGATTCTATCGCCTTATGCCTAGCTAAGGGCGTTAAACAATAGCGCTTGTTGGGAGGCAACCCAATGAATTTATCTTTGCTTTTGCTTTCTGTTCTTTTGTGTCCACACCATCATAATTCTGTTATGATTGTGTTTTTTAAGTTTCTTTTTGTGTTTGTGCCAAGTAAAACGTTTATGACTAGTTTTGGTGATGGTTGTTTGATCTTGTTGAAAAAGACAGAAACTTTGCGCTCACGAAATTATTTTTCATTCATATCCAAAATGAGTTTTGAGTTGATTATTTTTGCTGCTGGTTGATATGCCAATTGCCCTAATTGTCATAATTTTTCAGAATTTTTGAGATACCATAAGTATACAAAGTATACAGATTGCTATAGACTAGTCTGTTTTTGACATATTCTGTTTTTGTTGTGTTGATTGCTTATTTTGATGAAACTATGGATAGTATCGGGGGGGGGGGGTACTAGCCATGGAAAAGTGAGAATACAGTAATATAACACCAATATAAATAGAAATCAAGTTTTCTACAGTACCTAAAGAGGTGGTGGTTTGTTTTCTTATGCTAATGATATCACGAGTTTCTGTTTAAGTTTTGTGTTGTGAAGTTTTCAAGTTTTGGGTGATGTTCTCATAGACAATGGGATAAAGAGTGGGAACAACTCAAGCTTGGGGATGCCCAAGGCTTCCCAAGCCAAATTCAAGGACCCAAAAAGCCTAAGCTTGGGGATGCCCCGGGAAGGCATCCCCTCTTTCGTCTTCAATCCATCTGTAACGTCACTTGGAGCTATATTTTTATTCACCACATGATATGTGTTTTGCTTGGAGCGTTGCATATTATAGGAGTCTTTTCTTTTTGTTGTGTCTCAATCATCCTTGCTGCACACATTTTTTAGAGAGACATGCACTCATCGTGATTTTGCTAGAATACTCATTGAGCTTCGCTTATATCTTTTGAGTTAGGCAATTTACCTCGCATGTGCTTCACTTATATCTTTTGAGATAGATAACTTTGCTCTAGTGCTTCACTTAGATATTTTTAGAGCACGACGGTGTCATATTTTGGAGAAATAAGAAATCTCAATCTTCACTTATATCTTTTTGAGAGTGCTCTCTCTGAGTAACTTGGTAATTGTCTTGTGCTATGAAAGTAGTCCTAAAGATGATAGGCATCCAAAGAGGATACAATAAAAACTTCCATATTCATGTGCATTGCTTACAAAGAGAAGTTTGATTCCTCTCAATTAGTTTTGAGACATGGATTTGGTAATATTAGAGTTATGTTAGTAGGGTGTTGTGAATCTAGAAATACTTGTGTTGAAGTTAGTGATTCCCGTAGCATGCACGCATGGTGAACCGCTATGTTAGGAAGTCGGAGCACAATTGATTTATTGATTGTCATCCTTTGTGTGCTGGTCGGGATCGTGCGATGGTCAACACCTACCAACCCTTCCCCTAGGAGTATGCGTTTAGCACTTTGTTTCGATTACTAATAAAACTTTCGCAATAAGTATATGACTTCTTCATGACTAATGTGAGTCCATGGAATAGATGCACTTTCACCTTCAACCATTGCTAGTCCCTCTAGTGCCGTGCAACTTTTGCAGGTGCACAAACCCACCATATACCTTCCTCAAAACAGCCACCATACCTACCTATTATGGCATTTTCATAGCAATTCCGAGATATATTGCCATGCAACTCCCACCGTTCCGTCACATGACATGTGCCGTCACTTACATATTGTCATTGCATGATTGTAAGATAGCTAGCGAGATGTTTCAACGTCATACGCTAAGCTAGATCGTTGCACATCCCGGTACACTGCCGGAGGCATTTCCTATAGAGTCATCGTTGCTCTAAGTGTTGAGTTGTGAGTAAATAAAAGTGTGATGATCATAATTATTAGAGCATTATCCCATGTGAGGAAAATAGAAAGAGGCCAAAGTTGCCCACACAAAAAATGAAAAGAGGCCAAAGAGCCCAAACAAAAAAAAGAGAGAGAAAAAGAGAGAAGGGACAATGCTACTATCTTTTTCCACACTTGTGCTTCATAATAGCACCATGTTCTTCATGATTGAGAGTCTCTTATTTTGACACTTCCATATACTAGTGGGAATCTTCATTATATAAATTGGCTTGTATATTCCAATGATGGTCTTCCTCAAAATTTTCCTAGGTCTTCGTGAGCAAGCAAGTTGGGTGCACGCCCACTAGTTCTCCTTTTGAGCTTTCACATGCTTATAGCTCTAAGTGCATCCGTTGCATGGTAATCCCTACTCATTCACATTGATATCTATAGATGGGCATCTCCATAGCCCTTTGATATGCCGAGTCGATATGACCATCTCCTCCTTTTTGCCTCACAACCTCCAGTACACTCTATTCCACCTATAGTGCTATATCAATGGCTCACGCTCATATATTGCATGAGAGTTGAAAAAGGTTTGAGAAAGTAAGAGTGCGAAAACAATTACTTGGCTAATACCGGGGTTGTGCATGATTTAAATTCGTTGTGTGGGGATGATGGAGCATAGGCAGACTATATGATTTTGTAGGGATAACTTTCTTTGGCCTTGTTATTTCGAAATTTCATGATTACCTTGCTAGTTTGCTTGAAGTATTATTCTTTTCATGTCAATAGCAAACTATTGTTTTGAATCTTACGGATCTAAATATTCATGTCACATGAAAGAAGTTACAACGGACAAATATGTTAGGTAGCATTCCACATCAAAAATTTAGTCTTTATCACTTCCCTACTCGAGGACGAGCAGGAGTTAAGCTTGGGGATGCTTGATACGTCTCCAACGTATCTATAATTTTTGATGGTTCCATGCTATTATCTTGTCAACTTTGGATATTCTGTATGCATTTAATATCTTTTTTGGGACTAAACTATTAACTCAGTGCCAAGTGCCAGTACCTATTTTTTCCGTGTTTTTGACCCTTTTCAGAGAAGAATATTAAACAGAGTTCAAACGGAATAATATCTCCGGAGTGATTTTTTCCGGAACAGAAGATACGCATGGAACTTGAGAACCAAGGCAAAGGGTCCCGGGGGAGGCCACAAGCCCCCTAGTCGCGTCCTGGGGGGGGGGGGGCGCCTACCAGTCTTGTGGCCCCCGTGGCTCCTTTGCCCTACTTCTTCCGCCTATAAATTCCCCAAAAATCTGAAACCACGGGCGAGCCACGAAAATACTTTTCCGCCGCCGCAAGCTTCTGTCTCCGCAAGATCCCATCTGGGGACTGTTCTGGTGCCCTGCCGGAGGGGGGATTCGGACACGGAGGGCTTCTTCGTCAACACCATTGCCTCTCCGATGATGCGTGAGTAGTTCACCATAGAACTTCGGGTCCATAACTAGTAGCTAGATGGTTTCTTCTCTCTCTTGGATCTTCAATACAACGTTCTCCATGATCTTCATGGAGATCTATCCGATGTAATCTTCTTTTGAGGTGTGTTTGTCGAGATCCGATGAATTGTGGATTTATGATCAGATTATCTATGATTATTATTTGAGTCTTCTCTGATGTCTTATATGCATGATTTCGTATCCTTGTAATTCTCCTCAAGTTGTGGGTTTCGTTTGGCCAACTTGATCTATAAGTCTTGCAATGGGAGAAGTGCTTTGTTTTGGATTCATACCGTGCAGTGACCTCATCCAGTAACAGAAGGGGTAGCGAGGCACGCATCGTGTTGTTGCCATCAAGGGTAAAAAGATGGGGTTTATATCTATTGCATGAATTTATCCCTCTACATCATGTCATCTTGCTTAAGGCGTTACTCCGTTTGTCATGAACTTAATACACTATATGCATGCTGGATAGCGGTCGATGTCTGGAGTAATAGTAGTAGATGCGGACAATATCGGTCTACTTGTCTCGGACGTGATGCCTATAGGTATGATCATTGCCTTAGATATCGTCATGACTTTGCGCGGTTCTATCAATTGCTCGATAGTAATTCGTTCACCCACCGTAATACTTGCTATCATGAGAGAAGCCTCTAGTGAACACTATGGCCCCCGGGTCTACTTCACTTCATATTTTCAGCTCTACACTTTCACTTTGTTGCACTTTACGTCTTCAGATCTCACCTTGCAGTCAATTGTGAAGGGATTCACAACCCCTTTATAGCGTTGGGTGCTAGTTTGTTGTTTTTGTGCAGGTACTTTGGAGACTTGCCTTGATGCTCCTACTGGATTGATACCTTGGTTCTTAAAACTGAGGGAAATACTTACTGCTACTGTGCTGCATCACCCTTTCCTCTTCAAGGGAAAACAAACGCAAGCTCAAGAGGTAGCATCGAGCTCGAGGTCTACTTGCACTAGAAGAGTACTCGGAGGATGGGCGACTTGAGTGGTGCCGCCTTGACGAAGTAGAGGATGAGGATGCTTGGTTTACCATCAACGAGCATACCTCGTCCATTTGTCGTGGTAGCTTGTAATCGAGATAGTTCCTCATGCGAACCTCAAATTTGCGCAACTCGGTGGTGAGTTTCTCAATGCGGCCATTCAAGATATCTTGTGCTTGTCGCATTCCTTTTTGGGCGTCGAAGAACTGCAATTTGGTGACGTAGTTTTTCTCATCATCGTCTTGCTCCTCAAAAGCCGGGTTCGACATGGTTGTCCAATCCATAGCACTCAAGTAGATATAAGTGGAAGAATGAGAAGACAATACTAATTACTGTTCCAAAAGTTGAAAATGGATCGAAGATCACTCAATGTGCAAATATGGAAATAGTAGAATTGGTACCAAAGATCGTCCTTCTCCAACCTACACAAATAAGGCTTATCGAGTAGCTTGGTTAGGACAGTGGCACAAAATTCAAGCAATTCATAGATAGATTCAATAATGTTGAAAAAGATTAGCAAATTACAAAGTAAGACAAAATAGATCAATAACAATGAATATACACGGAAACACACACACGAATAAAGAAGTGGGGTCGTGCAACCAAGGGATGAGCACAAAATGTGGAATCCACGGAAAAGCTCGTGTTGCACAACATTAGAGATACGCTAGCACGATTGCTCAAATGGGCATGATACAAACTTGTGCACAACCTATACGAAACAAAATGTGTAGTCTTTCTATTCCCGACTTTTGTTATGTATGTATGAGGCGTAATGTCACTCAAGTGATCCAAGATGATCAAGTATGCTATGCAATTTCGTGATGCTATTGCCCTTGCGCTTTTGCTTAAAATATTTGCTTCTCTTTGTTGTGTCAATGATATTTAGTATGGTCACGATGCAAGACATGCACACCAAGATAGCATTTATTTATGCGGGTACTATTGTAACACAAGAGATGATACGATGATATATGCATGCAATTACAACTATGCGTAGTATGTACCACTAAAAGTGCACTAGGTAGAATAGCCCCACAATAATCAATGGCTAGTCTCGATAGGCAAGTAACGCAAATAGGCTTGGGGTAACAATGCAATGGAAAGGGTATAATCAAGAGTGTCCTCGTGGTTACCATCCTTGCTTACGGTGAGGTGTCAATGAAGAGCTGGTCGGCAACATTTAGGGGTGATGACGAGTGGCGATGTCGATGTAGAACCACTCCTAATTAGTTGAAACACCTTGGGAAGTGGTAAGCTCGCAACTCAAAATCAAGTGCAAAACACTTGCAAAAGAATTGGCGATGGTTTCAGAATAAAATGGTGGAAACCGATGCAAAATTGTAGAAAAACAAGGCAAAAGCCCCGCTCACTGCATCGGGCTGAATGTTTGGGCCTCCCAATCCAGATCTCATCTGGAGATTCCACGAAATTGTGGATGAACACGATAAATTTTCGGCAAAATTTGGATGATTTGGTGGAGGAAATTGATGGGGATGATGGGGAAAATCTAGATGCACTTGTCTACTATGAAATCCACGGATCAAAATCAACAAAATCTCCTCAAATCCAATGAATCCAAGAAATTATGGTATGGATATTTTTGTGAGAATTTTGTATTAGGTTAAATAAAAAAACATTGACTAGAAAGTGGAGGATAAGACTCCAAGGTGTGAATCAATGTGGCTCATGATACAAATATGATACGGGGCAATCCCGTGGGTGTTGATCTTTTCACACTTGGAGGGGGAGAGAGAGAAACAAAATAGAAAACACAAACTCTCAAGAACTATCTCTGATCACACATCCACTAGATCCATAGAAACACACAAAATACATAGATCCAAAGTCAACAAGAGGATACAAGTAACAATACTCTTCCACTCCGGAGGAGCGTGTTGAGATCCCATGGGATGTTCCCTAGAGAGGGTCCTTGACATCCATAGGATCTTCTCACATGGATGTGTTCAACTCCAAGGGAAGAGGATATGGAAGGAGCAATGCTCAACTAGTTTATGAACCAACACATTGCTAACCCTAGAAAGAGGATGATGGGTCCGTTATATAGTACTAGATGGAATAAGGGAGAGGAAGAGAGATGCATGGCCTTACGTCCACGTATTCCCGCACACGGGGCTAGATATCCGGACCAGGGGGTCGGATGTCCCGGGCTTCAGGTGAGGGTCGGATGTCCAGGCCTTTTGGTCGGATGTCTGGGCTCGGTCAGGTCAGAGATCTTCGATTTCTGGCATGTCTGGTATGGATTTCCGGGGTGAAGGCCGGATGTGTGGGAGTGGGTCGGATGTATGGAGATTGGGCCGGATGTACGGGGGCTAGAGGGTCTTGAAGCCTTCCCTTGGTAGCCTTCTTCAACCATCTTTGCACTCGTCTTCATGGTGGCTTGGCCTTCACTCCTAGCATCTTCGAGGTCGTTCTCATGGTACCTAAGCATGCATACGTTTTCTGCTTGTGGTTGTATCCAAGTTCCAAGAGTATCAAAGGAAGAGTCACTAAGGAGAGATGTCACCTTGGTTTCAATGGCACACACACGGGCTCTTGTCATAGGACTAATTGGAGCTTGAGGTGTTGATGGTGGATTCATGGCATGCTTCGCATCTTGTACAATCTTCTCGTTAGTGACTGTCCAGTCACCATGAAAGTGGTAAGCTCGAATTACAACAGTCTCGGGAATTCTGCGGCTGTCCGTGCCTTATTGGATGTCCAGCGAGCATTTAACCCTGAAGCTATGTTTCTGTCACACACACACCTAGAAAGCCATCCAACAAAATGTTTAGGGAAAAGACTGCGCATGAATCAAAAATTTATGTGCCTTGGAGATGGAAGAAAAGGTGGCCTAATCTTGTTTTGAAAGAATGAGATCAAAGTTCAATGTCTGAATTTGGATCCGATGTACATTGATGTCACATTGGAAGAATCAAACGGGTTGATGGGGACACTTACAAGCATGTATGGTGAACTCAGGTGGAAGAACAAGTCCAAAACATGGGACCGCATGCACCATCTTCATCGTGCACAACACCTTCCCTCGCTCCTCATAGGTGACTTGAACGAGATTCAGTTTTTGCATGAGAAAGAGGGCAGATATTCTCACCCACAACAATACATGCAAGATTTCCAAACTACTATAGATGAGTGTGAATTAAGAGAAAGATTAATTCATGGGACGGATCCGAGAAAGATTGGACATAAGACTCATAAATAATGCATGGGTGAATTTTTTCCCCACGACCGCTTTAGAAAACCCGCCTTACAATCATTCAGATCATAGGCCTATGTTGGTAAATATAGAACACTTTAGTCAACCAAATCAAGGCAATGCAAGACCAAACAGATTTGAGAGGTGGTTATGTGAGAATTCTTTTGTGACATGGTCGAAAAAGCGTGGAATATAGCAAGCGCAGACCCCACGATACACAATATACATGCAAAGCTTGATTGCATGCATGAATAATTTCATGACTGGGACCAAAGGGTATTGAAGAAGCCAAAAATCTATTCCAAAAGGCATAAAAGGAACTTGAGAAAATAATGAGATGACCTATATCTGATGAGTCTGAAGAGAAGAGGAAAGAGTTATCTGAACTGGTTGAATATTTATTGGATTTAGAGGAAATACGTTATATGCAAAGACCCATGGTTAATTGGTTGAAGTTTGGTGAACGGAACATGGGATTTGTTCAAGCCTATGCTTCGCATAGGAGGAAGAAAAACTAGATTAAGAAGGTCCATGACCCATATGACAATGTGATAGAAGGTATGGATGCCTTGTCATCTCATATTCAGAATTAGGATAGTGAGCTTTTCATGTCCGAAGTGCAGCAAGTTGATCCATCTATCATTGAGAATGTGCAAAATAAAGTCACAAGAAGCATGAATAATATGTTAATGGCGTCTTATACACATGAGGATGTTCGCAAAGCTATTTTTATTATCGGTGACCTCAAGGCACCTGGGCCAGATGGGCTTCATGCTATATTCTTTAAAAAGTTTCAGCATATCCTCGGAGATGGTATCACACAGGAAGTCATGTATGCTTTTAACTCAAGACAGATACCTACTGAATGGAATGATACATCTATTTTCCTTATACGAAAAATAGATTCTCCTGAGTTGGTAACCGAGTAATAACCCATTAGCAGCTCTCCGGACATCCATGTAGCTCCACTCCATTGGCCATATGGAGTACCCTTTGGAAACTTAAAGTACCACATAAAGTACAAATTTTTGTGTGGCGAACGCTCCGAGGAATTGTCCCGCTAAAAGAAACACTCATCAACCGACACATTGGATCTATTGGCGCTTGCTGTGTATGCCATCAAGGAGCAGAAGATGTTCGACACTTACTATTCCAATGTACTAACACAAATGTGAAAGTGCATTATATCGACTAGGGGGGGGGGGTGAATAGGCGATTTTTATAAATTCGTCACTCATGAACTTCTACTTGAGAAGTTTTCTAAGTGACGAACTATGCACAAAGGAATTAGTACTTGGGTATAAGCATTACATAGAGGTAGTATACCCATCATGACAAAATGAAAGAAACACAGAGTACGAGTGGCGTGAAACAGGATAAGGAGGTGAACAACAAGGGGACTGAAGAATTTGAGATGTGGAAATAGAGGAAGTCTTCAAACAAGTATTCGAGGAAATGAAAGAGTTGAGGAAATAGAACCAGGAGCGTGATTAAGACAATGATTTGATGACCCACTTCCAACTGTTGTGACAATCGTACGTCTAGTTTTGCGTGGCTTGGTATTTAAACCAAAGGACACAGTCCCAGGACACACAATCCTTATCATATTCTCCTTGAGCTAAGGTCATAAAGACCTCGCCAACACTCGTGGTAATTCTTCAGGGCAGACTTTAAAACCCTCACAAACTTGGTCACCCGACAATCCACAATTTTCTCTTGGGATCTCTAGACCACGACTTCTTTGTCTAGAAGATACACAACGTTCAAAGATAACAAGAGTCGGTTCCACACATGTACAATCTCTTCAGTGGTGCTCAATCACTTTGGGTTTTTGGTTTTGGTTTGGGTTTTTGAGTTTTTCCTCGCTGATGATTTTATCTCGAAGTCCTCAGAGGATGGGTTGCTCTCAAATGACAAGTGTCAAGTTCTCTCTCAGAGCAGCCTACCAACTAGCGGATATGGGCGGTGGCTATTTATAGCCAGGGTGCAACCCGACATGATATGACATAAATGCCCCCAATAATATGACCGTTATATGGATAAGATTTTGGGGACAGCTCGCACGAAGCACAACAATGGTCAGAATTTCGAACTATGAAAGTCCTTAGATCTACCATGTTCCTCACGTGTAGGCAATTCACACTAGCAAAATCCTAACTCCTTACTCACACAAATTTCCTCAAAGACCATAAGAACATCGCCTCCGTCACTAAAGAATTTGAGTGAAGTGCAAGAGATTTCCAAAGGCTTCACTCGTAGGATTGGTTATGCGTAGGCTTTGAGATGAGCATCACTTGGATTTTTTTCCTTAGTATTACCTCGACGCCCTTTAATAGTATGGTGTTCATATGACTTGACAAACATGAAATGAAACTACGAAAACAAAAGCTTTCACGCTTCAAAGTCCTTGCATCAATATCTTCTAGGACACACCAATCTTCTCACTTTCAAAGTCTTTAGGAAAATACCAAACTCTTCAGTTGAAGACATTCATTTTTAGGGTTGACATTCTTTGAATATATCAAACTCCTCAGCGACTTCTAGAGCTTGTATACACTCACAAGCATATTAGTCCTTTAACCTATAAGTCTTCAATACACCAAAATCACTAAGGGGCACTAGATGCATTTACAATGTCCCTCTTTTTGTGATTGATGACAAATAGGTTAAGTCTTCAACGGGGATAAACATATGAAGTGTAAGTACCGAGTTCAAGGAATTTGATTGCAAGATATAGAGAAAATCCCCCTAAAGATGTGCATATTTGAGGTATTTATTGTGGAATGCAAATGCACATGGTAAGTTAAAATCATGGAGATCCCCCCTATATCTTGCAATACATACACACGTTTAACACATATCATGAGGAAATTGAAATGCATGATGGAAAGTGGTGTCTGACAAAATTCAGCATGCATGCATTCATCGACATGAGGAATAAGCATGCAAGAAAGCACTTCAAAAGTGTCAGACCACCACAGGACATACATTTACAAATCATACAACCAAACACCTCAGAAGAGCGAGACTTACAACTTAACAAAAAACAGCCCATATAAATAGACCCATTTGAAGACTAACTCAGATTTCTCCTCCTTTGTCATCAAGTGACAAAAAGGGACGAAATGAAGGACTAACACCCCAGACGAATATCATCTTCATGATGGTGGAGGAGTGCCAGCATTGTCGAGGTCGTTTGTGAATGTAGAGCGTGCAACAATGTCGTCTAGGTCCTCAGCTTCATCCGTCAAGCGCGATGAAGAAAATGAGCTTAACTAGCTGACAAATTTGAACCTTCTTGAATTTATTCTTTGGTGGATATGACCAGTCACAGTCCTAAGAAAATTCCATCTCTCCAAGTTCTTCAAGAGTCTTCAGATGAGATAGAATGGCCCATGTGCGATCGAAGATTTCATGCAGATAGTAGTGATTCTTCCTCACAGGGTTATGTGTGTTAGTCATGTCATGAATAATTGCATCAAACTAACATTTTACCCACTAGTGGTTGCAATCGACCTTCTGATGAAGACTTAGAAGAAGCTCACGATCGGTCATTGTAAGTGCATCTAGTGCCCCTTAGTGATTTTGGTGTATTGAAGGCTTATAGGTTAATAGACTAACGTGTTTGTGAGTGTACATGGGCTCTATAAGTCGTTGAGGAGTTTGAGTTATTCAAAGAATATCGACCCCTAAAATGGAAGTGTTTGACTGAAGACTTTGATAATTCCTCGAAGACTTTGAAAGCGAGGAAATTGGTGTGTCCTTGAAGATATTTATATGTGGACTTTGAAGCATGAAGAGTTTTGTTTTTGTAGTTTCATTTCCTTTCTTTTGAGTCATAGGAACACCGTACTATTAAAGAGGGTCAAGGTAAAACTAAGGAAAAGTTTCCAAGTGATGCTCATCTCAAAGCCTACACGTACTCAATCCTTAGAGTGAAGCCTTTGGAAATCTTTTAGAGTTTAGCGAATTTCTTCAGTGATAGAGACGAAGATCTTCTGGTCTCTGAGGGAATTGCACTAACTGAGGAGTTAGGATTTCGCGAGTGCAAATTACCTACAAGTGAGGAATATAAGAGACATGAGGACTTTCACTGCTTGAAAGTTCCGACCGTTGCTACGCCACGCTCCTGTTGTCCTCAAACCTTATCCACATAATGGTCATATCATTGGGGCATTTATGTCAAATCATGTCAGGATTGCTCCCATGCTATAAATAGCCGCCTGCCATAAGAACTAGCTGGTCGGTGCTCCGCGAGAGAAACTGACACTTGCTCATTTGAGAGCAACCCATTCATCGAAGACTTTTATAGAAAATCATCAGTGAGGAAAACCCCCCAAACACCCAAACCAAAACCCAAAACCCAAAGTGATTGAGCATCACTGAAGAGATTGTTTGTGTGTGGAACTGACACTTGTTACCTTTGAAGACTGTGCATCTTCCACACGGTTAGGCTTCAGTGGCCTAGAGAATCCAACAGTAAATTGTGGATTGCCGGGTGACTGAGTTTGTGCGGGTTTGGAAGTATGCCCTGAAGACTTACCACGATTGTTGGGCGAGGAATGTGTGTCCTTAGCTCAAGGAGAATATGGTAAGGACTTAGTGTCCTTGGACTGTGTGTCCTTTGGTTTAAATACCAAGCCGCTCCAAACCAGACGTACGACTATCACATCAGTTGGGACTGGGTCTACAAATCACTGTCTTCACTAAGTACTTGGTTCTATTTCCTCAACCCTTCTATTTCCTCATTTATGTGTTGATGAAATTGATCGTTATTGTTTGAAGAATTTAAACTGAAGACTTTCAAAATTTCCTCATCTCAAATTCTTCACTTCACTTGTTCTTCACATGCTTATCCTAATCACGCTACTCGCGCTAAGTGTTTGTTTCATTTCATCGTGATGACTATGCTTTTGCTATGCTGCGCTTATGCGTGAGTATTCATTCCACTACAAGCTATTCGTGACTGAGCAATTTCCTCACAAGGAAATTCTTCAGTGACGAATTCATAAAAATCGCCTATTCACCCCCCTCTAGTCGATACAATGCACTTTCAATTGGTACCAGAGCAAGGTACTCCCTTGTTTTGTGTGATTTTGGTTTAACCACCTGGAGTTTAGTTATGTCAACCGCATGTATGATCAAGGTCACTGCAGGTTGCCGTACCTTTGAAGGGATGGACTACCCCTATTAGAAGAACAGGATGCACATGCATCATGAAGCAATTGACAACGATCTCTGGTACGTTGTGCCAAGAGGTGTTCCCACTGGGTCTGAAACTATCAACGCTGCTGATGTGAAGAGATTCAAGAAACTCGATTCCCATGCGAAGAATATCATCTGTTGCCATCGGAGCAAAGGTGAGTATGGCTGAGTGAGTGCTTTGGGAACTGCAAAGCTCATCTCGGACAGACTGTCCAAAGACAACGAAGGAGTATTTACTCAATGTTACTCAAGGGTTGACGTTCTTTGCGATCTGTTCAACTGCTTCAAAAGACTCAGTAATGAAAATTGTCAGCAAACCTTTGATCGCCTCACTGATATCTCCAATGAGCTACATGCTCTTGCGGCCAATGATATAACCGACCATGAGGTGGTGAAGAAACTGCTGTGATCTCTTGATTCTTCATTCGGTACACTTCTTCTAATGGTTCAAGAGCATAGAGACCACAAGTTACTAGATCATGATGATATTCTTGAGACACTCAATACTCATGAATTCCAGCAAGATGAGAAGAGAGATCTCTATGGACCAAGCTATGGAAGATCTCGTCCGCTGAAGGCTAACACTTCTTCCTCACTGCTACTTCTCGAGCTTGCATTGGTTTTTCCCTTGAAGAGGAAAGGGTGATCCAACAAAGTAGGAATAAGTATTTCCCGCAGTTTGAGAACCAAGGTATCAATACAGTAGGAGTATCAAGATGAGGCACCCATGAACCTGCGCAAAAACAAACAAACTTGCACACAATGTGATAAAGGGGTTGTCAATCCCTTCACGATTACTTGCAAGGTGAGATTTGAAGGTGATAAAAGGTAAAAAGAAATAAAAGCGTAGCAAAGTATTTTTGGTAGATCTGAATATATGATGTGTAAAATAGACCCGGGGGACATAGTGTTCACTAGAGGCCTCTCTCATGATAGCAAGTATTACGGTGGGTGAACGAATTACTGTTGAGCAATTGATAGAATCGCGCAAAGTCATGACGATATCTAAGGCAATGATCATACATATAGGCATCACGTCCGAGACAAGTAGATCGATACTGTATGCATCTACTACTATTACTCCACACACCGACCGCTATCCAGCATGCATCTAGTCTATTAAGTTCATAACAAACGGAGTAACGCCTTAAGAAAGATGACATGATGTAGAGGATAAATTCATGCAATATGACATAAACCCCATCTTTTTAACCTTGATGGCAACAATACGATGCGTGCCTCGCTACCCTTTCTGTCACTAGGTGAGGACACCGCACGGTATGAACCCAAAACCAAGCACTTCTCCCATTACAAGAATTACAGATCAAGTTGGCCAAACGAAACCCATAACTCGAAGAGAGTTACAAGGATACGAAATTATGCATACAAGAAATAAGAGGAGACTCAAATAATATTCATAAATTATCTGATCATAAATCCACAATTCATCGGATCTCGACAAACGCACCGCAAAAGAAAGTTACATCGGATAGATCTCCATGAAGATCATGGAGAACTTTGTATTGAAGATCCAAGAGAGAGAAGAAGCCATCTAGCCACTAGCTATGGACCCGTAGGTCTGTGGTGAACTACTCACGCATCATCGAAGAGGCAATGGTGTTGATGAAGAAGCCCTCCGTGTCCGAATCCCCCTCCGACAGGGCACCAGAACGGCCCCCAGATGGGATCTTGCGGAGTCAGAAGCTTGCGGCAGCGGAAAAGTTTTTTCGTGGCTCTCTCTGCAGGTTTTGGGATTTTTGGGAATTTATAGGGGAAAGAGGTAGGGCAGAGGAGCCACGGGGGGCCCACGAGCCTGCTAGGCGCCCCCCTTGGGCGTGCCTAGGGGGCTCGTGACCTCCCCCGAGACTTCCTGCCTTGGTTCTCAAGCCCCGTGTGTATCTTCTGTTATGGAAAAAAAATCATCCCACAGGTTTTATTCCGTTTGGACTCCGTTTAATATTCTTTTCTAAAAAAGGTCAAAAAGACAGAAAAAACAGAAACTGGCACTGGGCATTAAGTTAATAGGTTAGTCCCAAAAATGATATAAAATGGCATATAAAAGCATATAAGACATCCCAAGTTGATAATATAATAGCATGGAATCATAAAAAATTATAGATACGTTGGAGACGTATCAAGCATCCCCAAGCTTAACTCCTACTCGTTCTCGAGTAGGGAAGTGATAAAGACCAAATTTTTGATGTGGAATGCTAACTAACATATTAGTTCTTTTGTAACTTATTTATTGTGGCATGAATGTTCAGATCCGTAAGATTCAAATCAATATTTTAATATTGACATGAAAACAATAATACTTCAAGCATACTAGCAAAGTAATCATGAACTTTTGAAATAACAAGGCCAAAGAAAGTTATCCCTACAAAATCATATAGTCTGGCTATGCTCCAGCATCCCCACACAATGAATTTAAATCATGCACAACCCCAATATTAGCCAAGTAATTGTTTTCGCACTCTTACTTTCTCAAACTTTTTCATCTTTCACGCAATACATGAGCGTGATCCATGGATATAACACTACAGGTGGAATAGAGTGTGGTGGAGGTTGTGAGGCAAAAAGGAGGAGATGGTCACATCGACTCGTCATATCAATGGGTTATGGAGATGCCCATCAATAGATATCAATGTGAATGAGTTGGGATTGTCAGGCAACAGATGCACTAGAGCTATAAGTCTATGAAAGCTCAAAAAGAAAACTAGTGGGTGTGCACCCAACTTGCTTGGTCACGAAGACCTAGGGCATTTTTGAGGAAGCCCATCATTGGAATATACAAGCCAAGTTATATAATGAAAATTCCCAATAGTATATGAAAGTGACAAAACAAGAGATTCTCTATCATGAAGAACATGGTACTACTTTGAAGCACAAGTGTGGAAAAAAATAGTAGCATTGTCCCTTCTCTCTTTTTGTCTCATCATTTTTTTGTTTGGTCTCTTTGGCCTCTTCTTTTTTCCATTTCATTTTTTTTGGTGGGCATATTTGGCCTCTTTTTTTTATTTCCACGCATGGGACAATGTTCTAATAATGATGATCATCACACTTTTATTTACTTACACATCAATACTTAGAACAATAATGACTCTATATGAAATGCCTCCGGCAGTGTACCTAGATGTGCAACGATCTAGCTTAGCGTATGACGTTGAAACATCTCGCTAGCTATCTTACGATCATGCAATGGCAATATGAAAATGACGGCACATGTCATGAGACGGAACGGTGGAAGTTGCATGGCAATATATCTCGGAATGGCTATGAAAATGCCATAATAGGTAGTTATGGTGGTTGTTTTGAGGAAGGTATATGGTGGGTTTGTGCACCGGTGAAAGTTGCGCGGCACTAGACAGGCTAGCAATGGTGGAAGGTGAGAGTGCATCTATACCATGGACTCACATTAGTCATGAAGAACTCATATACTTATTGCGAAAGTTTTATTAGTAATTGAAACAAAGTGCTAAACGCATACTCCTAGGGGAAGGGTTGGTAGGTATTAACCATCACGCAATCCCGACCACCACACAAAGGATGAAAATCAATAAATCAATTATGCTCCGACTTTCTAATCATAGCGGTTCACCACACGTGCATGCTACGGGAATCACTAACCTTAAGACAAGTATTTCTAGATTCACAACACCCTACTAACATAACTCTAATATTACCATATCCATATCTCAAAACTAATTGTGAGGAATCAAAATTCTCTTACTAATCAATGCACTTGAATATGAAAGTTTTTATTATATCCTCTTTGGATGCCTATCATATTTAGGACTAATTTCATAGTACACGCCAATTACTAAGTTACTTAGAGACAACACTCTCAAAATGATATAAGTGAAGATTGAGAGTTTTTATTTCTGGAAAATATGACGCCGGCATGCTCTAAAAATATTTAAGTGAAGCACTAGAGCAAAATCATCTAGTTCAAAAGATATAAGTGAAGCTTATGGGAGCTAAATTGCCTAGATCAAAAGATATAAGTGAAGCTCATTTAGTATTCTAACAAATTCACGATGAGTGCATGTCCCTCTCAAAAAGGTGTGCAGCAAGGATGATTGTGACAAACAAAAAGCAAAGACTCCTATAATACACGACGCTCCAAGCGAAGCACATATCATGTGGTGAATAAAAATATAGCTGCAACTAACGTTACCGATGGATTGAAGACGAAAGAGGGGATGCCTTCCCGTGGCATCCCCAAGCTTAGGATTTTTGGTGTCCTTGAATTTGGCTTGGGAGGACTTGGTCATACCCAAGCTTAAGCTCTTTCCACTCTTTTTTCCATTGTCCATAAGAACATCACCCAAAATTTAAAAACTTCACAACACAAAACTTAAACAAAAACTCGTGATATCATTAGTATAAGAAAACAAACCACCAACTTTTTAGGTACTGTAGTAAACTTGATTTCTATTTAGATTGATGTTATATTACTGTATTCTCACTTCTCCATGGCTCGTACCCCCCGATACTAACCATAGTTTCATCAAAATAAGTAATCAACACAACAAAAACATAATCTGTCAAAAACAGACCATTCTGTAGCAATCTGTATATTTCTAATACCTCTTCTATCCCAAAAATTCTGAACAATTATGAAAATTAGGGAAATTTGTATATAAATCAGCAGCAAAAATAATCAACTCAAAAGCTCTTTCTGGATAGGAATTAAAAATAATTCATGAGCACAAAGTTTCTGTCTTTTTCAGCATGATTAAACAACTATCACCAAAACTAATCATAAAGGTTCTACTTGGCACAAACACTAATAAAAACATAAAAAACACAATCATAAAAGAATCATGATGGTGTGTACTCAACAAAACAGAAAGTGAAAAGCAAAAATAAATTTATTCATTGGGTAGCCTCCCAACAAGCGCTATCGTTTAACGCCCTTAGCTAGGCATAAGGCGATAGAATCAAGTATCGTCGTCTTTGGTGCTCAAACCATAAGTTGCCCTCGTCATGGATTCATAAGGCAATCTTATTTTCTTTCTAGGAAAGTTTTCCATGCCCTTCTTTATTGGAAATTGAAATTTAATATTCCCTTCCTTCATATCAATAACAGCACCAATAGTCCTAAGGAAAGGTCTACCAAGAATGATGGGACATGTTGGATTGCAATCAATATCAAGCACAATGAAATCTACGGGCACATAGTTCCCATTTGCAATAATAATAACATCATTGGTCCTTCCCATAGGATTCTTAACAGTAGAATCCGCAAGATGCAAATTAAGAGAGCACTCATCAATCTCATTAAAGCCTAGAACATCACATAAAGACTTTGGAATAGTGGAAACACTAGCACCTAAATCACACAAAGCATTGCATTCATAGTCTTTAATTTTGATTTTTATATTAGGTTCCCACTCATCATGAAGTTTTCTAGGAATAGAAACCTCCTACTCAAGTTTCTCTTCAAGAGATTTCATCATAGCATCGACCATATGATCGGTGAAGGCTTTGTTTTGGCTATAAGCGTGTGGAGAGTTTAGCATGGATTGCATCAAGGAAATGCATTCAATCAAAGAGAAACTATCATAATTCAATTCCTTAAAATCCAAAGTAGTAATTTCATTACTACTCAAAGTTTTGATATCCTCTACTCCACTTTCAATGCTTTTAGCATCAAGATAGATAGACCCCAAATCATTGGGGCATTTCTCAACCAAGGTGGATTCATATCCAGCCCCATCATCATTAGGTTTGACACTATAAAACAAGGATTCAATGGGAGTCACACCAAGCACTTTAAGATCTTCGTGCTTCTCATCACGAGAACACGCCTTTTTAAGCCATTCATGTCTAGCATGAATTTGGGCGGTTCTTTCTTTACTCTCAATCATGGAAACACACATAGCTTTCAAAGTTTCATCCATATTGATCTTGGGAGGATCACATCTCACTTTCAAAGCATCAATATCAAGAGACATTCTATCAACGGTCCTAGCCAAGTCATCAATTTTGAGCAGTTTTTCTTCTATGGATGCATTGAAAATCTTTTGCGAGTTGATAAACTCTTTAATATTACTCTCTAAATTAGGGGGTAAATTTTTGTAATTTCCATGAGCATTGTTGTAGGAATTGCCAAATTTATTAGAGGGATTACTAGGAAAAGGCCTAGGAATATAGTTACCTCTAAAAGCATTGTTGTGGCCAAAATTATTCCTACCAACAAAATTAACATCCAAGCTCTCATTACTACTCTCAATCAAGGAAGACAAGGGCATATCATTTGGATATAAAGGAGCACCTTTACTAGCAAACAATTTCATTAACTCATCCATCTTGGCACTCAGAGAGTTAATTTATTCCATAGCATGCACTTTTTTACTAGCAGGTGACATTTCAGTGTGCCATTGAGAAGAGTTTGTCATGATATTGTCTAGGAGTTTTGTGGCTTCTCCTAATGTGATTTCCATGAAAGTTCCACCAGAGGCGGAATCCAAGATATTTCTAGAAGAAAAATTCAAATCAGCATAGAAGATTTGTATAATCATGCAAAGACTCAAGCCATGAGCGGAACAATTTCTAATCATCAATTTCATTCTCTCCCAAGATTGTGCAACATGTTCATGAACTAGTTGCTTAAAATTCATGATATCGTTACGGAGAGAGACTAATCTTAGCCGGTGGAAAATACTTGGATATATAAGCATCTTTGCACTTGTTCCAAGAATCAATACTATTTTTGGGTAAAGATGAAAACCAAGTTTTTGCTCGATCTCGCAATGAGAACGGAAATAGCTTCAATTTAATCACATCATTATCCACATCTTTCTTCTTTTGCATATCGCATAACTCAATGAAGGTATTAAGATGGGACGAGACATCTTCACTAGGAAGGCCAAAAAATTGCTCTTTCATTACAAGATTCAGTAAGGCAGCATTGATTTCATATGATTCCGCACTAGTGGCGGGAGCAATCGGAGTACTAATAAAATCATTATTATTATTATTCGAGAAGTCACAAAGTTTGGTGTTTTCAGTCGTGGTGACTTCAGCAAGCAGACAAGCACAGAAGCTAACAGAAAGCAAGCGAAAGAAAAGGGCGAACGAAAAAGGCAAATTATTTTGTAATTTTTGTTTTTAAGAAGTGGGGGAGAGGAAAACGAGAGGCAAAAGGGAAGAATGTAAATGCAAGAGATGAGTTTGCAACAGTTACTTGGATAAGCTTCACTTAGAAAATTCCCCGATGCTAGAAATTGACATGATGAAGGGAGACTATTCTTGACTTGATACTCCCCGGCAACAGCGCCAGAAATTCTTCTTGCTACCTCTCGAGTTTGCGTTGGTTTTTCCCTTGAAGAGGAAAGGGTGATGCAGCACAGTAGCAGTAAGTATTTCCCTCAGTTTGAGAACCAAGGTATCAATCCAGTAGGAGTATCAAGACAAGTCTCCAATGTACCTGCGCAAAAACAAAGAAACTTGCACCCAACGCTATAAAGGGGTTGTCAATCCCTTCATGATTAATTGAAAGGTGAGATCTGAAGGTGGAAAGTGCAACAAAGTAAAAGTGTAGAGCTGAAAAGAAGCCAAGAGAACTTTGTATTGAAGATCCAAGAGAGAGAAGAAGCCATCTAGCTACTAGCTATGGACCCGAAGGTCTGTGGTGAACTACTCACGCATCATCAGAGAGGCAACGGTGTCGATGGAGAAGCCCTCCGTGTCCGAATCCCCCCTCCGACAGGGCACCAGAACGTGCCCTAGATGGGATCTTGCGGAGACAGAAGCTTGCGGCGGCGGAAAAGTATTTTCGTAGCTCTCTCCCGTGGTTTCAATTTTTTAGGGAATTTATAGGCCAAAGAACTAGGGCAGGGGTGCCACAGGGGGTCCACAAGCCTGCTAGGCCCGGGCCCCCTAGGCCGGGCCTGGGTGGCTTGTGACCTCCTCCGAAGTCCCATGCCTTGGTTCTCAACTCTCGTGCGTGTCTTCTGTTCCGGAAAAAAAATCTTTTCGGAGGTTTTATTCCGTTTGGACTCCGTTTGATTTTCTCCTCTGAAAAAGGTCAAAAACACGGAAAAAACAGGAACTGGCACTTGGCACTTAGTTAATAAGTTAGTACCAAAAAAGATATAAAATGCATACAAAACATCCAAAGTTTGACAAGATAATAGCATGGAACCATAAAAAATTATAGATACGTTGGAGACGTATCAAGGCACATATCGTGTAGTTGACATCAAGGGTAAAAAGATGGGGTTTATATCTATTGCGTGAATTTATCCCTCTACATCATGTCATCTTTCTTAAGGCGTTACTCCGTTTGTTATGAACTTAATACACTAGATGAATGGTGGATAGCGGTCGATGTGTGGAGTAGTAGTAGTAGATGCAGGAAGTATCGGTCTACTTGTCTCGGACGTGATGACTATATGTATGATCATTGCCTTAGATATCATCATGACTTTGCGCGATTATATCAATTGCTTGACAGTAATTCGTTCACCCACCGTAATACTTGCTATCGTGAGAGAAGCCTCTAGTGAACACTATGGCCCCCGGGTCTACTTCACATCATATTTTCAGCTCTACACTTTTACTTTGTTGCACTTTCCACCTTCAGATCTCACCTTTCAATTAATCATGAAGGGATTGACAACCCCTTTATAGCGTTGGGTGCAAGTTTCTTTGTTTTTGCGCAGGTACATTGGAGACTTGTCTTGATACTCCTACTGGATTGATACCTTGGTTCTCAAACTGAGGGAAATACTTACTGCTACTGTGCTGCATCACCCTTTCCTCTTCAAGGGAAAAACCAACGCAAACTCGAGAGGTAGCAAGAAGAATTTCTGGCGCTGTTGCCGGGGAGTATCAAGTCAAGAATAGTCTCCCTTCATCATGTCAATTTCTAGCATCGGGGAATTTTCTAAGTGAAGCTTATCCAAGTAACTGTTGCAAACTCATCTCTTGCATTTACATTCTTCCCTTTTGCCTCTCGTTTTCCTCTCCCCCACTTCTGAAAAACAAAAATTACAAAAATATTTGCCTTTTTCGTTTGCCCTTTTCTTTCGCTTGCTTTCTGTTCGCTTGTGTGCTTGTCTGCTTGGAAAAGTCACCATGAGTGAAAACACCAAACTGTGTGACTTCTCTAATACTAATAATAATGATTTTTATTAGTACTCCGATTGCTCCCGCCACTAGTGCGGAATCATATGAAATCAGTGCTGCCTTGCTGAATCTTGTTATGAAAGAGCAACTTTCCGGCCTTCCTAGTGAAGATGCCGCATCCCATCTTAATACCTTCATTGAGTTATGCGATATGCAAAAGAAGAAAGATGTGGATAATGATGTGATTAAATTGAAGCTATTTCCGTTCTCATTGCGAGATCGAGCAAAAACTTGGTTTTCATCTTTACCCAAAAATAGCATTGATTCCTGGAACAAGTGTAAAGATGCTTATATATCCAAGTACTTTGCACCAGCTAAGATTATCTCTCTCCGTAATGATATCATGAATTGTAAGCAACTAGATCATGAACATGTTGCACAATCTTGGGAGAGAATGAAATTGATGATTAGAAATTATCCCGCTCATGGCTTGAGTCTTTGGATGATTATACAAATCTTCTATGCTGGTTTGAATTTTGCTTCTAGAAATATCTTGGATTCCGCCTCTGGTGGAACTTTCATGGAAATCACATTAGGAGAAGCCACAAAACTCCTAGACAATATCATGACAAACTATTCTCAATGGCACACTGAAAGGTCACCTACTAGTAAAAAAGTGCATGCTATAGAAGAAATTAACTCTTTGAGTGCTAAGATGGATGAGTTAATGAAATTGTTCGCTAGTAAAGGTGTTCCTCTAGATCCTAATGATATGCCTTTGTCTTCCTTGATTGAGAATAGCAATGAAATCTTGTATGTTAATTTTGTTGGTAGGAATAATTTTGGCAACAACAATGCTTATAGAGGAAACTTTATTCCTAGACGTTTTCCTAGTAATCCCTCTAATAACTTTGGCAATTCCTACAACAATGCTCATGGAAATTACAATAAATTACCCTCTGATCTAGAGAGTAATATTAAAGAGTTTATCAACTCGCAAAAGTTTTTCAATGCATCCATAGAAGAAAAACTGCTCAAAATTGATGACTTGGCTAGGACCGTTGATAGAATGTCTCTTGATATTTATGATTTGAAATTGAGATATGCTCCTCCCAAGATTAATATGGATGAAACTTTGAGAGCTATGTGTGTTTCCATGAACGATAGTAAAGAAAGAACCATCCAAATTCGTGCTAGACTTGAATGGCATAAAAAGGCGTGTTCTCGTGATGAGAATCACGAAGATCTTAAAGTGCTTGGTGTGACTCCCATTGAATCCTTGTTTTCTAATGGAAAACCTAAAGATGATGGGGCTAGATATGAATCCACTTTGGTTGATAAACGCCCCAATGATTCGGAGTCTATCTATCTTGATGCTAAAAGCATTGAAAGTGGAGTAGAGGATATCAAAACTTTGAGCAGTAATGAAATTACTACTTTGGATTTCAAGGAATTCAATTATGATAGTTGCTCTTTGATTGAATGTATTTACTTGATGCAATCAATGCTAAACTCTCCACACGCTTATAGCCAAAACAAGGCTTTTACCGATCATATTATCGATGCTATGATGAAATCTCTTGAAGAGAAACTTGAGTTGGAGATATCTATTCCTAGAAAACTTCATGATGAGTGGGAACCTACTATCAAAATCAAGATTAAAAACTATGAATGCAATGCTTTGTGTGATTTGGGTGCTAGTGTTTTCGCTATTCCAAAGTCTTTATGTGATGTTCTAGGCTTCAATGAGATTGATGAGTGCTCTCTTAATTTGCATCTTGTGGATTCTATTGTTAAGAAACCTATGAGAAGGATAAATGATGTTCTTATTATTGCAAATAGGAACTATGTACCCGTAGATTTCATTGTGCTTGATATTGATTGCAATCCGACATGTCCCATCATTCTTGGTAGACCTTTCCTAAGGACTATTGGTGCTGTCATCGATATGAAGGAAGGGTATATTAGATTTCAATTTACATTAAAGAAGGGCATTGAAAATTTTCCTAGAAAGAAAATAAGATTTCCTTATGAATCCATGATGAGGGCTACTTATGGTTTGAGCACCAAAGACGACGATACTTGATTTTATCGCCTTATGCCTAGCTAAGGGCGTTAAACAATAGCGCTTGTTGGGAGGCAACCCAATGAATTTATCTTTTCTTTTTTGCTTTCTGTTTTGTTATGTCCACACCATCATAATTCTGTTATGATTGTGTTTTGTGTGTTTCTTTTTGTGTTTGTGCCAAGTAAAACCTTTATGACTAGTTTTGGTGATGGTTGTTTGATCTTGCTGAAAAAGACAGAAACTTTGCGCTCACGAAATTATTTTTAATTCCTATGCAGAAAGAGAGTTTGAGTTGATTCTTTTTTATGCTGGCTGATATACCAATTTCCCTAATTTAATATTTCAGAGTTGTTGAGATAGCAGAAGTTTACGAAGTATACAGATTGCTAGAGACTGATCTGTTTTTGACACATTCTGTTTTCGTTGTGTTGATTGCTTATTTTGATGAAACTATGGATAGTATCGGGGGGTACTAGCCATGGCAAAGTGAGAATACATTAATATAACACCAATCTAAATAGAAATCAAGTTTTCTACAGTACCTAAAAAGTTGGTAATTTTTTTCTTATGCTAATGATATCACGAGTTTCTGTTTAAGTTTTGTGTTGTGAAGTTTTCAAGTTTTGGGTGATGTTCTCATGGATAATTAGATAAAAAGTGGAAAGAGCTCAAGCTTGGGGATGCCCAAGTCATCCCAAGCCAAATTCAAGTATACCAAAAAGCCTAAGCTTGGGGATGCCCCGAGAAGGCATCCCGTCTTTCGTCTTCAATCCATCGGTAACGTTACTTGGAGCTATATTTTTATTCACCATATGATATGTGTTTTGCTTGAAGCGTCGTGTATTATAGGAGTGTTTTCTTTTTGTGTTGTCACAATCATCTTTGCTGCACACCTTTTTGAGAGAGACATGCACTCATCGTGTATTTGCTAGAATACTCATTGAGCTTCGCTTATATCTTTTGAGTTAGGCAATTTAGCTCGCATGTGCTTCATTTATATCTTTTGAGCTAGATAACTTTGCTCTAGTGCTTAACTTAGATCTTTTTAGAGCACGGCGGTGTCATATTTTGAAGAAATAAAAACTCTCGATCTTCACTTATATCTTTTTGAGAGTGCTCTCTCTCAGTAACTTGGTAATTGGCTTGTGCTATGAAAGTAGTCCTAAAGATGATAGGCATCCAAAGTGGATATAATAAAAACTTCCATATTCAAGTGCATTGATTAGTAAGAGAAGTTTGATTTCTAACAATTAAGTTTTGAGATATGGATTTGGTAATATTAGAGTTATGTTAGTAGGGTGTTGTGGATCTAGAAATACTTGCGTTGAAGTTAGTGATTCCCGTAGCATGCACGTGTCGTGCACCGCTATGTTAGGAAGTCGGAGCATAATTGGTTCATTGATTGTCATCCTCTGTGTGGCGGTCGGGATCGCGCGATGGTTAACACCTACCAACCCTTCCCCTAGGAGTATGCGTTTAGCACTTCGTTTCGATTACTAATAAACCTTTCGCAATAAGGATATGACTTATTCATGACTAATGTGAGTCCATGGTATAGATGCACTTTCACCTTTCACCATTGCTAGCTTCTCTAGTGCCGCGCAACTTTCGCCGGTGCACAAACCCACCATATACCTTCCTCAAAACAGCCACCATACCTACCTATTATGGCATTTTCATAGCCATTCCGAGATACATTGCCATGCAACTCCCACTGTTCCGTTTCATGATTTGTGTCGTCACTTTCATATTGCCAGTGCATAATCGTAAGATAGCTAGCGAGATGTTTCAACGTCACATGTTGAGCTGGATCGTTGCACATCCCGGTACACTGCCGGAGGCATTTCCTTTAGAGTCATCATTGCTCTAAGTGTTGAGTTGTGAGTAAATAAAAGTGTGATGAGCATCATTATTAGAGCATTGTCCCGTGTGAGGAAAATTAAAAGAGGCCAAAGTTGCCCACACATAAAAAAATGAGAGAAAAAGAGAGAAGGGACAATGCTACTATCTTTTTCCACACTTGTGCTTCACAATAGCACCATGTTCTTCATGATTGAGAGTCTCTTGTTTTGACACTTCCATATACTAGTGGGAATCTTCATTGTATAAATTGGCTTGTATATTCCAATGATGGGCTTCCTCAAAATTGCCCTAGGTCTTCGTGAGCAAGCAAGTTGGATGCACACCCACAAGTTATCTTTTTGAGCTTTCACACACTTATAGCTCTAAGTCCATCCGTTGCATGGTATTCCCTACTCATTCACATTGATATCTATTGATGGGCATCTCCATAGGCCGTTGATACGCCGAGTCAATGTGACCATCTCCTCCTTTTTGCCTCACAACCTCACCACACTCTATTCCACCTATAGTGCTATATCCATGGCTCACGCTCATATATTGCATGAGAGTTGAAAAAGTTTGACGAAGTAAGAGTGCGAAAACAATTACTTGGCCAATACCGGGGTTGTGCATGATTTAAATTCGTTGTGTGGGGATGATGGAGCATAGCCAGACTATATGATTTTGTAGGGATAACTTTCTTTGGCCTTGTTATTTTGGAAGTTCATGATCACCTTGCTAGTTTGCTTGAAATATTATTGTTTTCATGTCAATAGAAAACTATTGTTTTGAATCTTACGGATCTGAAAATTCATGTCACATGAAAGAAGTTACAACGGACAAATATGTTAGGTAGCATTCCACATCAAAAATTCAGTCTTTATCACTTCCCTACTCGAGGACGAGCAGGAGTTAAGCTTGGGGATGCTTGATACGTCTGCAACGTATCTATAATTTTTGATGGTTCCATGCTATTATCTTGTCAACTTTTGATGTTTTGTATGCATGAATATGCTATTTTATATCTTTTTTGGGACTAACCTATTAACTCAGTGCCAAGTGCCAGTTCCTGTTTTTTCTGTGTTTGTGACCCTTTTCAGAGAAGAATATTAAACGGACTCCAAACAGAATAAAATCTTCGGAATGATTTTTTCCGTAACAGAAGATACGCAGGGAACTTGAGAACCAAGGCAAAGGACCCCACAGGAGGCCACAAGCCCCCTAGCCGTGGCCTGGGGGGGTGCCTAGCAGGCTATGTGGCCCCCCCGTGGCTCCTTTGCCCTACTTCTTCCACCTATAAATTCTCCAAAAATCATAAACTGCCAGAGAGAGCCACGAAAATACTTTTTCGCCGCCGCAAGCTTCTGTCTCCGCAAGATCCCATCTGGGGCACGTTCTGGTGCCCTGCCAGAGGGGGGATTCGGACATGGAGGGCTTCTTCATCAAAACCATTGCCTCTCCGATGATGTGTGAGTAGTTCACCATAGACCTTCGGGTTCATAGCTAGTAGCTAGATGGCTTTTTCTCTCTCTTGGATCTTCAATACAAAGTTCTCCATGATCTTCATGGAGATCTATCCGATGTAATCTTCTTTTGCGGTGTGTTTGTCGAGATCCGTTGAATTGTGGATTTATGATCAGATTATCTATGAATGTTATTTGAGTCTCCTGTGATCTCTTATATGCATGATTTCGTATCCTTGTAATTCTTTTCGAGTTGTGGTTTTCGTTTGGCCAACTTGATCTATAATTCTGGCAATGGGAGAAGTGCTTGGTTTTCGGTTCATACCCTGCGGTGTCCTCATCCAGTGACAGAAGGGGTAGCGAGGCACGTATCGTGTTGTTGCCATCAAGGGTAAAAAGATGGGGATTATATATATTGCATGAATTTATCGCTCTACATCATGTCATCTTGCTTAAGGCGTTACTCCGTTTGTTATGAACTTAATACACTAGATGCATGCTGGATAGCGGTCGATGTGTGGAGTAATAGTAGTAGATGCAGAAAGTATCAGTCTACTTGTCTCGGACGTGATGCCTATATGTATGATCATTGCCTTAGATATCATCATGACTTTGCGTGATTCTATCAATTGCTCGACAGTAATTCGTTCACCCACCATAATACTTGCTATCATGAGAGAAGCCTCTAGTAAACACTATGGCCCCCGTGTATACTTCACATCATATTTTCAGCTCTACACTTTTACTTTGTTGCACTTTCCACCTTCAGATCTCACCTTGCAATTAATCGTGAAGGGATTGACAACCCCTTTATAGCATTGGGTGCAAGTTTGTTTGGTTTTGCGCAGGTACATTGGAGACTTGTCTTGGTACTCCTACTGGATTGATACCTTGGTTCTCAAACTGAGGGAAATACTTACTGCTACTGTGCTGCATCACCCTTTCCTCTTCAAGGGAAAAACCAACGCAATCTCAAGAGGTATCAATTAGCTTCAATGCCAAAAATATCATATGGTGCTCGCACGATGATGAACTCTTTGCCTCCCCTTCAGATGTGGGCGGTGAAGAAATTGAACTAACCATTTCTACAGGTCAGGTCTCCAGATGAACATGATCATCTAAAGAATTTGCTGGAGATATGAGGGAATGCTTGAAAGGACACAAGCTAATCATGATGAAATGAATGTGAGTTCACACATCCTCTTATTATCGTAACTCTATTCTATGTGATGAAATTCAAGTCTGATGAATTTGATATCATATTGTTCACTTTGAAGCATATGAGATGGTAAGGAGTACTAATTCATCTGCAGGATTACAACCCCAAAACCACTAAGTGGGTTCTTGATAGTGGATGTACAAATCACATGACTAGTTACAAGAGTCTATTGATGAACATTCAATTAAATCCATCACCACTAAAGCATATCACCTATGTAGACAAAGGAAAAAAGCAACGTATTGTGTCTTGGCAAGGTGGCTATATCCAAGAACTAACACATGGACAAATTCAAGCTTGTAGAATCCCTTGGATTTAACCTGATGTCAGTCTCAATGCTTTGTGATCTTGATATGATTATCATCTTTGGCAAATATGATTGCATAGTCATCATGGAATCTGACAAATCCAAAGTCTTCGAAGCTTTAGAAGAGGAGACTTGTACATAGTTAATTTTTCTACAAGTCCACATCCGACAATGTGTCTACTTGCAAAAGCCTCAGAGGGCTGGCTATGGCATCGACAACTTGGTCATGCAGGCATGAGGAATCTGCACACTCTTATGAAGAAGAAGCATGTCATTGGCATCGAGGGTGTCAAATTCCTCAAGGTTCATATGTGCGCGGCTTGTGAGTCTGGAAAGGTGACTAGATCCAAGCACCCCTCAAAGAATATCATGACCACCACTCATCCTTTTGAATTGCTTCACATGGACCTCTTTGGACCTACTCATTATGCTACACTAACCAAGGCATCATCACTATATGGCTTTGTCATTGTTGATGATTATTGACGTTACACTTGGGTGCATATTATTTGTTACAAAACTGTAGTGCTAGAAGTCTTCAAACGATTTTCCTCAAGGGCCTCGACAAACTTCGGTGTCAAGATCAATCACATTAGGAGTGACAATGTGACACAGTTCAAAAACACTCGTCTTGATGATTATCTTGATGAACTTGGTATGACTCATGAGCTGTTTGCCCCATATACTCCTCAACAAAATGGCGTCGTGGAGCACAAGAACAAGACTCTTGTTGAGATGGCTTGCACTATGCTTGAACAATATCACACTCCTCATTGCTTTTGGACTGAGGCAATCAACAATGCCTGCCACATCATCAACTGGGTATATCTTCACAAATTCCTCAAGAAGACCTCATATGAACTCCTCACTGACAAGAAGCCCAATGTAAGTTATTTTAAAGTCTTCGGTGCAAGATCCTAGATTAGAGATCCTCACCACAGTTCTAAATTTGCACCAAAAGCACATGAGGGTTTTATGCTTGGTTACAGAAAGGACTCACATACCTATAGAGTCTTCAACGACTATCACAACAAAGTTGTTGAAAGTGTAGATGTGCTAGATGAAATGCCTCCTAAGGAATCCATTAGGTTCAAGGATACCAAAGATATCACCCCACTGAAGAACCTCTACCTATTGAAGAAGTCATCCCAAACAACAAAAAAATTCGGACTAGTGCACCTGAGAAAATTGCTCCTGATCAAATTCCTCAACCCGAACAAAGTCTTCAACCTGCACATCAAAGGGTTGCAAATGAAATGCAAATTGAAGGAATCCCCGATGACATCAATGCACGAGGTCCTCTCACTCGCTCAAAAGCTTCACATTTAATTAAATTTTGTGGGCACTCTTCCTTCGTGTCTATCACAAAACCCTCAAAGGTTGATGAGATACTGAGTGGATTCAAACTATGCAAGAGGAACTTCATCAATTCAAGCTTAACAATGTGTGGGAACTTGTCAAGCGGCCTGATCCTCGCAAGCACAATATCATCGGTACCAAGTGGATCTACCAAAACAAGTAAGCCAAAGATGGTCAGGTAGTGAGGAACAAGACACGACTTGTAGCATAAGGCTACACACATGTTGAAGGAATTGACTTTGATGAAGCTTTTGTACCTATTGCTAGACTTGAAGCTATTCGTATATTGCTTGCTAATGCCAACCATTACAATATCACCTTATATCAAATGGATGTGAAAATTGCATTCCTCAGTGGTAAGCTTCAGGAAGAAGTATATGTTGCTCAGCCCCCAGGTTTTGAAGACCCAAAGCATCCTGACAAAGTCTTCAGACTCAACAAGGCTCTCTATGGCCTCAAGCAGACCCCTCGCGCGTGGTATGAAACCTTGAAGGAATTCCTCATGAAGAAAAGCTTCAAACCCGGTTCACTTGATCCAACTCTTTTCACAAAATCCTATGACAATGAATTATTCATTTGCCAAATATATGTAAACGATATTATCTTTGGTTGTATCGACAAACGTTATAGTGAATTTTTTTCCTACATGATGGGTGAAGAATATCAAATGTCCATGATGGGGGAGTTGAAATTCTTCCCGGGACTTCAAATTCGTCAACAATGCAATGACATATTCATCTCTCAAGAGAAATACCTCAAGTATGTCATGAAGAAATTCGACATGGAAGACTGCAAAGGCGTCAAATTTCCAATGCCTATCAATGTCCACCTCTGCACTGACGAAAATGGTAATTATTTCGATCATAATGTATATTGCTTCATGATTGGCTCTTTCCTCTACCTATGTGCATCTAGGGACGATATTATGCTTAGTGTTTGCATGTGTGCCCGTTTCCAAGCAGCACTAAAGGAATCACACCATAAGGCCGTGAAGCATATTCTTCGATATCTAGCTCACACACCAACGCTTGGATTATGGTACCCAAAGGGCTCAAATCTTCATCTCATTGGATATTCTCACTTTGTCTATGCAAGTCAACATGAGGAACATGCCATTTCCTCGGACGTTCCTTAGTCTGTTGGTCCTCAAAGAAACAAAACTATGTGTCACTCTCCACTTCTGAAGCTGAGTCTATTGCTGCTGGTTCATGCTGTGCTCAACTACCGTGGATGAAGCAAACCCTCAAGGACTACAACATCAATGTGAAGAATGCGCAACTCTAGTGCGACAATGAGAGTGCAATCAAGATTGCAAACAATCCAATACAACACTCGAAGACCAAGCACATCTAGATTCATCATCATTTTCTTCGTGATCATGTACTCAAGGGCAACATCTTCCTCGACCACGTGAAGACTGAAGAACAACTAGCAGATATCTTCACTAAGACCTTGGATGAAAAGAGATATTGCAAGTTGTGGTGTGAGCTAAATATCTTAGAATCTTCGAATGTTCTATGAAAGGTCACACATCCTAACACTTATGCAAAATTGATGACTTAGATCTGCAACACATGAAGTAAGGTTTTTCTTCAATCAATGAAGACTAACCCGCTAAGTGTGAAGAAATTAATGAAGAATTCGATCCTCGGGACCCTACGACAATTGTATGGTGTGTCCGAAAGCATCTTTCTTATATGGTTGGTTACCCCACCAACCCAAGTTGAAATTCTTCAAAGTTGAGATTGTTTAAAATTCTTCAAAATCTTCAAATTCTTCAAAATTTTCAAATTCCTTAGGTTTGCAAATTTTTCAAAAACTTCAAATTCTTCAAACTTTTCAACATGTGTTCTTCATTGACTATATGCATATATTTATATTTGAGCTTTCGAAGTTCTCAACACCATTCACTTATTGCTAAATCTTCATGTTGGGTTTTTCTAAGTGAATGTGATCGGACCCATCCCCCCCTCTATGCTAATGCTCAACCTAGTCTGTTCTCAAATTATTCATATGCCTTCTATTCGAACCTCGCTCAAAGTCTTCACTGAGTCCTTGTCAGCTGAAGAGTTTGCGAACAAAATCTTCAAAAATCTTATCAAAATTTTCGACCATTGCCGCTCAAACCTCTCCCACTACCCACATCTAGATAACCATGATCTCCCACTAACTCCACCTCTTAACACATGGTGAAACTTTTCGAGCTGAAAGGAAGAGTTAAGGGTAGTTTGGTCCAAAATCTTTGGGCCGCACCGTTTTTACCTGGGCTATAAATAACTCTTCACTCCCCTCAGTTACTCTCGATCTCACTTTTCACCGCTCGAAGCTCAAACCTAGCACTACCGCTGGAAATTATCATCGCCAGAGAGGAAGAGCTTCACTACCTCGACCTCCTCATCGTCGTACTTGCGCCGGTCACAAACATCCTCCCTCCACCTCGTCGTAGTTGTCTTGTGCCGCCAAGTTACGGTGCTGAAGATCTAACCCGACGAACTTCTCCCCCACTTCTTCGTGTTCTTCTTGTTCTTCTGCAAGGGTAATTAAAATTTAATTTTACTTCCCTTGTAGATGTTTTTGTTTCCATAAAATTTTCGGAAAGTGTTATTCCTCAACATATTCATAATATAAACACTTCCTATGCTTAGATCACTTGATCAATTTTACTAAGTTCTATTATTCTTCAAAATATTCCTTAATTGTGTGAATTTTAGGATCTACACAACTCTGGAAGCTAAGTCAAGAACACTTAGCAAAATTCTTCAAATAAATATTTTGTCAAATTCCTCAACTTGAGTTATTTTTGAATATCTTCTGAGAACGCATATGACCTCTTCAACACCTATACTCAGTTCACATGTACAAAATGTCTACTGACGAATCTCTAGGTTCTCATAAACTTAACTCATTTCCAGCGTTTCTTTAAGAAAATTTGCGCACATCCTTAGAATCCTCAAAAGTTCAAATTCCTCAAGTGAAGAAAAATGGATGAAGGGAAGAAACAGTAGAAGGGTGGAAAGAAGCCAGATACCAACACAACTTTTGAAATTCCTGAAGAAATATATGATGAATACTACACATGAGATGAAGAATTATGTGGAAAGGAAACAACAGAGAAGTGCAAGGCGTGAATACAGAAAATTGAGAGGAGATGGGCCAAAAAATGGAAGGAGTGCAGATATGTGACTCCCAAATACATGAAGAAATTCGTACTAAAACCTCCAGTACCAAGACCTCCTCTTGCTGAAGGGCAAGTCGCTGATCCCACTAGCCTTGTCGTTGGTGAGGAATTTCATGCCGAATGGGCTAAACATGAGGCAAAACTACAAAAGACTGCAAAAGATGGTGTGAGCGGATTCAGCTTGGAGACTATTGCTGCAGCTGTTGCTGCCACCTCCTTTGTTGTTCAAGCTTCTCGCACAGAAATAGCTCCAAAACGAGCTTTGGTGAAGAAATCGGTTGTGAAGACAAAATCTTGAACTTTCACATCCCTCACAGCAAAATCCCCGACCACCCCCAACTATGGCTGCAATATCCTATGCGACTGCCACAAAGTCCTCAATACTAGTGCAACTAGAAACAAGTCAACGCACAATGGGAACAACAATTACCTCAGGACCCTCTGCTCCTGGCTCCGCACACACTTCTTCAAGTGTAACCATGAAGAAAAAGATGACCGCTGGGTGAGGAGAAAGACCAATCCCTAACAAGGTGGTCTTCAACATTCCCTCTGGATCTTAGGAAGAAGAGGCCCATGATGAAGAATTAGCCCAAATCATCAGAAACAAACAAGAGAGGGTTGCTCAATCCAAAGGCACAAATATTTCTCTCGTCCCGGATCCCAGGGTGGTGTTAGACTTCATAGACCTCTGGTATCAAAATCCCCAGACTCCGATTGACGATATGTAGCTTCCACCTTGACCAAGCCATGTGTTAGCGGCATTTATTGCTCAAGAAAATGGGAAGTTGAGAAGTCCAAGAGGACCAGAAAGGAACAAACTCAGAAGGAGAGATTTCTGAAGAACAACATCCTCTCTTTGAGCCCTGAACAAATTATTTCCACACAGACTGAGATCAAAAACCTCAGTGAAGAATACAATAGCTATCATGCCGACAGGAAAGGAGCAAAGGTCAGATTCGACAACGTGGCGACCAAGGCCATCTCAGATCATAACGGCAAGGTTGCAGCCCCATCGCAACCACAAATTCCTCATGCCAGCTTCTCCGCACAGCCACATGAAGAAACTGTCTGGCCTGAAGAAATTCAATCGACTAAAGACTTTGCAATTAAAGAACCTGCCACACTAGTTGAAGAAACTGCTGCGCCAAAAGAAAATGCTCCTGCCAGGACAACTGCATCAGTCGTGCCTAAAGAATATGCTCCAACAACAAAACCTTCAAAAGTGAAGAATCTGACACTTCCTTTTGCATCAGAAGTGAAAAAAACAAAGGCTGCTGAAAAGGAAGCCGCTAAGAAGTGGAAAGCATCAACGTGCACAAATTCCTTAGTAAGACAAATGCTTGAGGACTTTGTCAAGGTCCTCAACTGAACCTATTGATGCTACTCGGATTAGAACGGTACCCTCTTACGAGATGGTGCCATTTGGCAAAGAACATGTCATCCTAGGAGGGGATGTAGGAATTGAAGATAATCGATCCGCTGCTTCCACAGAGCAAATTGATGAAGAAATTGAAGTGGAACCAAATACTTCAATTCCTCAAGCATCATCACCTCCATCTCAGTACAGAATAGAGGCGAGCGTTGAAGAAATGGATGAAGACATGGATATTGGCTGCCAAACACGTGTTACCAATGATGATTATTGGTAAGAAGCTCGTCCCGACTCACCGTTGGCCATTCCACTCCCTCAAAATCATGTGTTTCCGACTGTTACTAAAGAAACTCATACTAGGTGTGATGATAGACACACTCCAATGAAATCAATTCCGGAGGAAGAAACAACTCCATCAGCTGAAGAAACTCTAGATCTAACCGCCACTGAGGATATTGCTCCACGAGTCATTGATGAATCTGTAGAGCATATTCCTCACACTCAAGAAACGGCGGGTGAAGAAACTACCTCAAGGTGAGGTTACTACTGATGAGTCTCATGTTCAAAATCCTCAGTCGATAGTAGTTGTGGCCCAAGTTCCTCAGACTGAAGAAGAGACCCGAAGACTTGTGGGAAGATATAAGCTAAAATTTCAGCCCAAGACACTTCAGTCATTCAGAGTTACAACCAGGCCCAAATTCCCGAAGGAGAATTTTTTGATGAACATGATTTCTTCATCGATGAAAATCCGTATGAATCGACGAGGATAAGGCACAAGAGATTCTGGACTGCCACTCATATGAACTTCTACGGTACTGTACTCTTTGGGAAGAATAAGCTTTTTCAGGACTGTCAAATTCCTCATGCAGACATGGAATTCATTCCTTGCTTCACGCCAGTCCTCAATATTCTTCATGATGCTGGCCTACTGCCGTTCTACATGGATATATGCGACTGGAATGAAGAGCTAATTCTTCAATTCTATGCCACTTTGCATCTTTCTAGTGAAGCACAAGACGTAAACACTTGGGTCCTTGATTGGATGACCGAAGAGACACACTATAGTGCTCTCACAACAGAATTGATTCATGTGGTCCCATTTGGAATCCCCTCAGAAGGAGCCAGACATATCTATGATGAACCTGAGCTACCCAATCACCTGATGCAAGTGTTGATGAAGCCTTTGGCTCCTCACAAGCCACCAAGGACCACATTCCTCAGCAAGGATTTGCTATAGGTGCCAAGGACTGTGTACCACATTTGGACCAAACCCTGAGCCCCATCAAGGGTCACAACTCTAAAGAAGAAGACGTGGTCGGATTCATGATGAATTTGCTATTCAACATCATTCATGGGATTCCCATAAATCTTAATGATTGCTTCATGAGGACTTTGGGCAATATTGCTACGTCACCTTTTGAACTGAAGCCCTATGCACCATGGATCATGAAATTCATCATGATTCCGACCACGTCTGTGCATTCACCCAGGGGAAGTTGACCGTGGATGCCTACAGCCACGAGTTCGGTAACCTCGCCCGCTATGCAACAGAGGAGGTGTCTACTGATGCCAAGAAGCAAGCAAGATTCCGTAAGGGTCTGAGCCCTGAGCTTCGTCGTGATTTGCGCCTCCACGAATGTACAAGCTCCCAAGCCCTGGTCAACAAGGCGATCAGTGCCGAGACTGGTCATACTGACTATGAAGCTAGAAAGAAGCACTCCCGTGACTTTGGGTCGTCATCTGGTTCTGCGTTCCCAAAATGCAGGATGTGGCTTCCAAATAGTTCTCTGCCGCCAAGATACACTCCGAGGCCATCCTATGTGGCGCCTCAGACGAATTAGACCAACCCTCCAGCAAAAACCTATGGTGGTCCAACTAGCAATGCTGCACCACGTGCCAATCAGGTGATCTGTTACAAGTGTGGAGAACCAGGGCACTATTCCTGAGAGTGTCCTCAGAATGTGGGTGCCAAGCAACCCGGAAAGTCCGTTGGGCAAGGCAAGTCGGGCAAAGCTTATTATGTGAAGCCAACTCCTGCACGTGGCCGTGTGAACTATGTTTCAGCAGAAGAAGCTGCACAGGATCCCGAGTCATACTGGGTACGCTCCTTGTTAATCATCACCCATCGTCTGTTCTTTTTGACACTAGGTCTTCTCATTCCTTCATTTCAGAAAGTTATCACAGTTGCATAACATATCTTTCTGTGATATGTCAATCCCATTGGTTGTCCAAACCCCTGGTAGTAAGTGGCAAACCTCGAGGATAACCTATGACAATGAAATTCTTGTAGACATGCTAGTTTTTCTAGCATCCTTGATAGCCTTGAAATCTTCGGATATCAATATCATCTTGGGTATGGACTAGATGTCAGCTCACTATGCCAAGATTGATACTCATTCTAGAAATGTTCAGCTTACCCATCCCTCGGGTGAGATAGTGAATGTCTCTACTCGAGTTGCCAAATGCCAACTCTATTCCCTTAATGCCAACCCTCTCCCAGAACTTGAAGACATTCCAGTAGTCCGTGACTTTACAGATGTTTTTCCAGAGGAACTGCCAGGAATTCCACCTGACAGAGATGTAGAGTTTGTGATAGATATCATTCCGGGAACTGTTCCAATAGTCAAATCATTCTGAAAAGGAGGCAACATGGGAAAGAGAGGATCGTCTCCGACTTGAGTATCCCGCGCTATTCCCAACGACTTCCAAATCTCGGGACGAGATTCTTTTGAGTGGGGGTGAGTTCTCACATCCCTGATCCTTATTAGGTTTAGTAAGATGTGCTCATGTTTTCTTCAATGCATCCAAGGAAATGAAATGAAAACCAAAGCAAAACCCTAGCAACCCCTCATTCAAAAGCATTCCAAAATTGATGTCAAATCAAAGAACCCAAAATGGCCTTAAGAAAAGCCCACCTTTTCTGATAAATGTTGAAAACAAAATATCAGAGGTGAAACTTATTTTCAAACCACTTTTGGCATTTTAAATTTAAGTTAAAAGCTACTGAAATCAATTATATATTTGATTTCAAATAGTTCAAAGTTTTGAAAAATGTTGAAAACTTTATGAGTGGTTGGAAATATTCGAACTAACTCTCTGGTATTTTTAAAACTATTTTTAGGAATAGTTTGGGGCCAAAAATAAATGAAACAATATCAGAAAGAATAAAACAGAAACAGAAACAGAAAAGAAATGCAAAAATGCTTACCTGACGCTCACCTAAGGCCCAACCCACCTAGCCCCTGTCGTCTTCCTCCCTGCGAGTCGGAGCAGGAGGTGACCGCCGCTCGATCCGGCGCGCCCACGCAGCTGCGTGCCTGCCTGGCCGCCTCGTCTCGCTGGCGTGGTTGGGGATAAGCTCCCTGAGGCCTCCCCGTGCTCTCCCCGTCCTCATTCTTCCCCCCTGCCCTCTCTCCTCTCGTCCGCCATTGGAGCCCGAGCAGAGCTCGAGCTCGCCGTCGCTCTGGCCTGCCTCCTTCCCTCCAGAGCCGCGCAGAAGAACCCCCAGGGTCCCCTGAAGCTTCCAAGCCACGAGCTCGACGCCGAGATGCAGTGAATCACCGAGAAGTCGCCTTCTTCCTTCTCAGATCGCCGACGTTCATCGCCACCGTTCTTCCTCCTCAGGACTCCCCCGAGCCTACTTTCAACGCCTCTGTACTCCTCGTGAGCTCATGATCCTTTCCCCTCTATTTCCCCTCTCGATTCCGAGCTCTAGTACCTGATTCCATCGGAGCCCGACGATGACCGCCGCGGTAGCTCGTCGGCGGTAGCTCTCCGGTGATCGGCTCGTTGTTCTGAGGCTTGCAAACTCTTCAGCACATCGCGTAGATGCTTTAGGAGCCCAGCACCGCATGTTTTCACCTCAGTTTCGACTAGCCCGACATCGCCCGAGCTCCGTCAGCCGCCGAGCTCGTCGCCGGCGTCATCTCCGGCCAGATCAGCCCCGGTTCTATGCAAAAATTGAACGACGGGTGAATGCTGGTCAGTCTAGTGCCTTCTGCCACGCAAATGGTCGCCGGAATGGGATTTCCGATGCCCTCTGCCGTTCTGGTGGTCGCCGGAGGCTCACCGCCGACGAGGACGACCTCGTCGCCGGAGGATCTGACCCCACTGAGCCTATGATAGGTGGGGCCAGCCCCTGGTTAATTAAGTTTAGGATTAGTAAAAATAATTAAATACATAAAAACTTAAACAGTCACTGACATGTGGGTCCAGCCCTGATAATTAATCTATTAAGTGAAATATAAACGAAAAACTGGCAAGAGTCACTGACCAGTGGGTCCCACTGGTCAGGTTTGACTTTCAATGGCCAGTTGGACCCGCTGATGTCATGCTGATGCAATAAAGCTTTTTCTGTTTTAAAAGAATTCCAGAAAATGCCCAAAACTTCTAAAAATCATAGAAAATAATCTGTTACTCCAATGAAAATAATTTATATATGAAAAATGATCAGAAAAATCCAAGGAATCTGATTTTGATATTTTCAAACATGTTTGAAATTATTAACATCACCAAACATATTAAATGATGAATAGGATAACCTTATTAAATAATTTAGAGTTGGATTTAAAATCCATTTGAATTCCACTTCAAATATTATGACCAAACAATGATCAAGAACAATCAGCACCTCGAAATACCATCTTCATGCATGCTAAAACAAGATTACCTCAGCATCAGGTCGAATCAATTAAAAGGGTATTTGAAAATACCTTGTTTGAAGTGATATTTGAATCTTGATTCAAATCAACTTCAACTTAAGAAATGGTAGCTACATTAGCCTACCACCTTTCATTTTCATGCCATGCTCATGCATCATCTTGTTGCATATGATTGTTATTGATTGATATTGTTTTTACCGGAAGGCCAACATTTTCCACCGAGGTTAGTTTCATCCCTCGGCTTCTACTCCCCCGTCGTTCCATATGCAGTGCATATAGATCCAAGTCTGGACACTTTTTAGCTTCTAATATTGACTTGTTGCTTGTAGGTACATATGTCCTTGGCAAAGATCCACGCATTGACCCTTTTTGCATATGGGGCAATGATATATTCATGAACGAGCATCAAGTGAGGAAAATGATAAGGATTATTAGTAAAAAGATATGAGTGGTGTCAATCCGAATATTTGTTTATGCTCTATCCAACACAAAAGTGTGTTGTAGGATGGTAACTACGAGCTCTGAAGCTTTGTCTTTTTGCTAATCATAATGAGTTGTTACACAACAATGTCTGAATCTTTCGTACGAAGTGGTTCCCAAAGGAGTTTAATCAAGATTATCTCACAAAGTACATGATTGGTTGCATGCAATGAAGATTAAAGTATTTCATTGATACTACAATGACCAGTCCTAATGAAGACAGTGAAGGATGGGCGGGCAGCCATCACAAGGGGTTGGCCTAGAGTCGTGCATACATTATGCATGTAGGAGGGCACAATATGGGCATTCCTATTCACCTTCTCGAGCAACTAGAATGTCTTTCGCCTCTCTCTTTACAATCTTTATTACAACTGTGGTTCATCATTCTTTAGTTGGTGCTTTAACATGGTTCGATATGAAATATGCATTCATGCTTGAACCTATATTTGTAATAAACATGGTTTGATATGAAATAAGTGATTGCTTACTTTCAAATTCCAAATTCATGATTTTTAAATGCATGGATTAAATTATGTTCTACAACCCAGTACCATGCACACAGTTTGCGAAATTCGGTACAATTTGAAATAACAACAATTAAATTAGGGTGAAAATACGCTTTGCATGTCATTATGGCGCACACAGTCTACAAAGCACAACGTGTGTGATATACACCATAATCTGACATGATTCACAGAGAGGAAACATGTGTAACCATGCACACGGTTGTCGTTTGCAAAACGTGTGTCATGTGGCACGCATCATAAACGTAGAGCCAGTTTGTGACGTGCCTAGAAAAATCCCGTGCCTGGACTTTGCCTAGACTGCGCGTGGTAATTAAGGTAGAACCACACAATTCCGATTGAGATGGTAATGCAATCACAAACGAGTAGCAAGGATGGAGCGTTTGGGATATTGGACATATCAAAAACAGTTGCATGAAGACTCACGTTTGGGATAGATGCCGGCATCACATACACTGAGTTATGCAAAACGCATGCTTTTCCGACCCCCTATCCTCGATGGATAATGGGTCGTGTGGGAAGGACTCCCTATCACCCACACTCACTAGGCGACGGTTTAAAATGTCATCGCAGAAAGGGGCTAAAAACCGTTTGTATGACATGTCGTTGCACCAGTGATATGAGAAGATCCATTGTGATGGCAAGGCCCCTCTAATAGGGAAGATCCCCTTGTGGATACAATGCCCCTCTTGTAGGGAAGACTATCGGTTATGTGTATCCTTTTGTTGACTTTGGATCTATGTACCTCTTGTGTTTGAGTGGATCTAGTGGATGTGTGCTTGGAGATCATTCTTGAGTTCGTGTGTTCCTATTGGTTTTCTCCCTTCTCCCCCTCCAAGTGTGAAGAGATCGACCACCATAGGAATCCCACGTATCAATGATCATCTCAAATACAAATATCCATTGCAATCATCATACATAAAAGAAGGATCCGACAATGGACGAAATCAAATGATAAAAGCGACATCCATTCTAGCTAATCCCAGGTTGCCGACCTGAAATCAAACGAAGAGGAAGAAACACTCCAAATCAAACAAGCATCACGCTCATGTCAAAGCATCGCATTACCTGTGCTTGCAACTGTTGTTGTAGTAATCTATGATCCATGGGGACTCAACAATCCCATTTCCAAACGTATCAATACTAACAAAGCTTAATGGGTATGGTAATGGTTAAGTGGCGAGGCTGCAACAAGCACTAAGCATTTATTTGAGTGGCTAACTTACGAGTACAGGAATAAGAAGAGTGATCTACGCATAAATGAATGTGAACTAGTAATGATCAAGAAGTGATCTTGAACACCTACTTACGAGTAAATCATAACCCCACCGTGTTCCCTTTTCGAACTCCCTCGAAAAGAGACGGTCACAATTACGCACACGGTTGGTGTATTTTATTTGAGTTTACTTCAAGTTTGCTATGACCGGGTGTTAAAGAAATTTCCAATTTGCCACATAACTGTAGGCAAGGCTCACATAAAGATTTAACCATGTAGGTGTGCTCCAACTCATGCATGACAAACTATCCACAAGCTACTCTGGAAAACCTCAACCTCGAGATAACCCAATGTATCCTTGAAATCTGAGTTCACAAGATGTACGGGAAGGGTAAAACAAATCCAGCAAGACCGCCCGGCAGGCCAGATGCCCATAGGATCCACGCGTATCTCCTTCTTAGGGCACTACCACATGGGAAAGCCTGTGAGTAAAACCAAGCACCGGGTTTCCCCGCAGTGGCCCCATAGTCTGCCCGTTTTGGACAAACACCTTCTGCACTGCTCCCCATGTATTAGGTTGAATTAAAAATGCATGAGGGAGTGACCTCTATGCAATTAGTAAATTATCAGTCTTATTATGTTAGCAAAATTTTATTACCAATGTTGGGCTTTGCCGGAAGTGTTTTATTCCAAAACAAGAATCAAGGGGGTCCCCACAACAATGCCAAGCATGTTAGGAGCAATCAATATAGAACATAACACCGACACACAAGTAGCTAGGGCGGAAAATGTGGAACAAAACACCGAGAAAAAGGCCAAGCCTTCCACCTTTTACCAAGTATGTATGTGCATTAAAATAAATAGCAAGAATATTGTGATATCCCAAGATATCCATGTTATCACATGGAACAACCTGCAACTGCAACTAGCAACACTATAAAAAGGACTGGGCAAGCGGTAACTTAGCCAAACAATGGTTTGCTTGGATGTGGAGGGGTTAGAGGGATTTCATGACAATGTTGGGAGGCTTGACATTCAAGTGGTAGGTAACGAGACATAAGATAGAAGCGAGAGAACTAGCATAGCAATAATAGTAGTGGTACCTAAGGAAATGGTCATCTTGCCCGAGATCCCACGTGGAAGAAGAACAAATCCGTGAAGTAGACGAACGGGCGCAGTCGAACGAATCCACACACTCCGAATTGATTTTGGAACTCTATCAAGAACAACTAATCCAGAAACAAACAAATGACATGGTAAACACCACAACATATTCATGACATGATGCACAATAAAATATGATGCATGTCCTTTTAATTACGAATGACATAGGAAAGCACAACAATCAACTTCTATAACTAAGTGAACCCCAATATGCAACGAGTTGCATATTGACAAAACTCCATATTTGAATTACTTAGTTCACTCCCGTTTAGGTACACATCAATATTAAATGTTATTAAACATGGAAAGACGTGAAGCATAACTAAACTATCTATCTAGGCATTTTGAATGAGGTTGGAAACAAATTATATAATTTCCAAAACGACCCCATATGTTAATTTCTAAATTGGTCGAGATCAGAACTAACCATACTGTTTATTTGTTAAACATGGAAATAAAATGCACCATGTGATTCTAATCATCACCGTCGAGGAAATCGACACCTATGGTTAGCTCTAAGGGTCCCTTGATCATTAGGCGGAGGGAGAGAGGTGGCGCTAACAACGGAGCTAGCGATCGGCACCGGCAAGGTCGTTTACTCACGTTCGGGCCGCTTGGCGCGCAAAACCCTGCTCCTGCTTTATTTGTATTGGGGGTTTACTCTAGGGTTATTTTCTACAATAATTTAGCTGGTGATTAGGGATTCCCAAAACCCAAAAGGTCCAACCCCTAGAAAATGAGTCTTGGGTTTCCTTTTATAGGCAATGGGGTCACCAACAGTGCACTCACGGGTTGCATAGTGAACAGGGGCAGTAAATGCCTTGTCTGGCCCCTGACCTGCATCAAGGTGGCTTTGACACGTGCCCAGGTGTGTTGACACCTGGGCTCTATGCTGGCGCATGAGTGATGCGCTGGAGCGGTGGCAGTCGGCGACACTATGGCAGGAGGGACACCTGGCGGGCGAAGAGAGCCTACCGACCTGTCATCCTTGCCCACGGCCTCGGCCTCTTCCCAGCAAGGATGGCTTGCCGGGGTCTTGGACATCTTCCCGACAAGGAGGGCCTGCCAGGGCCTTGCAAGTCTCCCCGACAAGGAGGGCCTGCCGGGGCCTTGTGAGCCCTCCTTGCCGGGGCCTTGTGAGTCTTCCTCGCAAGGAGGGCCTGCCGGGGCCTTGTGAGTCTTCTCGGCGAGGAGGGCCTCCCGGGGCCTTGTGAGTCTTGCCCCAAGCCTGGGCCACACACGCATGCCAGGCGTAGTTTGGACAGGCCCAAAGTGGTGCATGGGCTTTTGCTCGGCAGTTTGGGGCCGTTGCAAGTGGCCCTTCCCACGTCGTGCATCGAGCGCGCGAGGTGGAGAGGTGCGCATGCAGTGGCCTGCCCACCTCCCGAAGCATTACTACCACACGTGAGGCATGCGCAGTAACGGTCAGGCAAGTGGGTTCGTGGCCTTAAAGGCTGCAGTCGTGGCAGGGCCCGCCCCCGCATGCATTGGTGCAGTAGTGCAGTTCCCTATTCGCTTGTGATCACGGGTGATTGGGCCCGAGGGGCGGCAGTTTATGGAGTGAGGAGAGCTAGCCCCCACGCCTCGCCCTATAAATTAGGAAGTTTGCAAGGGGGTTTTGCTCATCCATCCAACTCCTGAAACATTCAGCATCCCCCACTTGTGTCTGTGGTGCCTTCTTCAGCATGAGGTGGCACTCGCCCCTAACCATGGCTAGGGAATGAGGGCGGCCACCAGGACGGCAAGAGGATCCCATTCAGATATTGCCACAAGTTTAGGGGCCATAGCTGCGGAGGGCGGCCTGAGCGCCCGAGGTGGCGGAGGGGAGAGGGGTCGCGGTTGCCGCGAAGGCCGTGGCCGAGGAAGGCAGAGTGCTACTCCAGCACCCCCGTCTTTTCCCCCAATGCCAGCTTCTCCTTCGTGGGGCGGGCATTCACACGGGACGGCACTAGGTTTTGTCGTGGACCTGCACGATGTTCCTTGGGGCCATCTGCACCTCCCTCGCCCCTTTTCTAGGGCGATGGAGGCCGCCAAGCCTCCCGTCTTGTGGTTGCGGGCGTACGGTTGCTCCCACGGAGCTATGCAGGTGCACGTGGAGTACCCGAAACGCCGCTCCATGTATCTCGGGCAGGGCTGGAAAGCCTTCGCCCGCGCCCACAATCTCGAGGATAGGAATGTCCTCCGCTTTAAGCTAGTGGAGGATAATATGCTATCCGTCAAGTTTTATGGGCGTTCAGGTGTGTGTCTCGGCTGCTGCAAAGAGAGATCGAGTGGCGCCGAATGTCCCTCCTCGAGCGATAGCTACGAGGACGACAACAGTGGCGGTGGCGCTCTTGGTTGGTCAGGATCTCAGGGGGTCAAGTCAGAGCACGTCATCCTGAGCTCTGACTGACCGCCGACCACGTCGTCGAGGCTAGCTCATGCCTCTCCCCCACCCGGCGGGGTTGCCTTGGCGGAGCCGGCATCGACACCTTATCTTTGAGGAGGCGCGACTGTGGGCTCCGGCTTCTTCATCCCTTCAAGTTGCCCTATGCTCCGGCCTCGTTCTCCTCTATGCAGTGCTGGTCCAGGAGAAACCAGCCTGGTTTGCGTCGAGGGCCATCCTGCCTTTTGGCTTTTTGAACTTCTGTCCGGCAAGCACGTCCCTCGCCAAAAGGCAGTATCACATGTTATAGTAGTAAAAATCATCCATGTAATATGTCTGAGTTCGCCTTAAACAGATGAATTAAATGTTGTTTCCTTTGTGTCTGATCCTTCTCTTTGTATGATACACCCTTTGCGTTTTCCGGATGCTTGCCAGTGTGACTAGTCCTACCGCTAGTACTTTGAGTAATGAATCCTTAGCAGTTCGTCGAAGGGGTCGTTACCGGCAAGGCTCCTTGCTGTACTCAGTGCAACCATTAGATTGTCGAGCGCGGCTCGAAGTGAAATAAGGCGTTGCGTAGCCGTTTGGTCTGTTGAACCAGTTCAAAACAGTGTGAAGGCGCTCTGTGGCCATTCAGGTCGTTGAACGAGTTTGAAACAGAGCCAAGGTCCACTGATCTTGACAAGGTTCCATCTGCGCGCATGTTTCTCAAACAAAGATTGGGATTTCTAGAAAGGAAACAACCTATCTACTCTGAAAATTCATCTAGAATCTCTATCACTTATCTGTTGTGCCGTGGCACTTCTTCCTGTGGCATTTAGGTCTTTTACCGTGGCCTCAGATCCCCGGCAAGGAGGAGGTTACACTCTCTCGGCAACTTCCCCTCCGACAAGGTTCTTGCCGATAGCCCTTGACTATCGTATAGGAAAGGGGTTGCCAGAGTATAACTCCTTTTCTTGTTTTTCCAGGCTTTGCTGGCGAAGCGTCTGAGCGCACCTTTGGCGGTGACGCGACACTTCCAAGGGGGAAACATTTCCACTGTAATGTGTGTCTGGGATTCGGCGCCTATTGGCGCATCCTCGACGACTATGCATCACTCCACGGAGGTGCGTCAGCCGGAGTATGCGCCGGATGCCTCGCCGGAGCCCCGAGGCACACCCTCGGCAGCAACACACTTTCCGGGAGCGGTGCATCAACATGATGCCATCAAGCTCGGGGTCTCCGCCTCCTTGGCCCGCGCTCGCGCGGCGGCGCGCTTGCGCATGCGTTAGGAGGCCATATCAAAGTGGAGTGCCCACCGCTGCGTTGCGCCTCTGGGAACCACGACAGTGCGCTCAACTTCCCAAGATCTGGTGCAGAACTTGCTCGAATCCGCAAAAAAAGCTCTCATCAGCTGCGTCCCCCTACGTGGCGCGTGAAAGATGTCGGGGAAATCGACACCTATGGGAAGCTCTAAGGGTCCCTTGATCGTTCGGTGGAGGAAGAGAGGTGGCGCTAATAGCGGAGCTAGCGATCGACATTGGCAAGGTTGTTTACCCAGGTTCGGGCCGCATGGCGCATAAAAAGCTACTCATGCTTTATTTGTATTGGGGGCTTACTGTAGGGTTATTTTCTACAGTAATTTAGCTGCTGATTAGGGAGTCTCAAAACCCAAAAGGTCCAACCCCTAGAAAATGAACCTTGGGCCACCTTTTATAGGCAAAGGGGTCACCAACAGTGCGCTCACGGGTTGCATAGTGAACAGGGTTCACCGCTTATCTTTCTACTGTGATGTTAGGGGCAGTAAACGCCTTGTCTGGTCCTTGACCTTCATTAAGGTGGCTTCGACACGTGCCCAGGTGTGTTGACACCTGGGCTCTATGCTGGCGCATGAGGGATGCGTTGGAGCGGTGGCAGTCGGCGGAACTATGGCAGGAGGGACACGTGACGGGCGAAGAGAGCCTCTCGGCCTGGCGTCCTTGCCCACGACCTCGCCCATCTTCCCGGCAAGAATGGCTTGCCGGGGTCTTGGACATCTTCCCGGCAAGGAGGGCCTGTCGGGGCCTTGCTAGTCTACCCGGCAAGGAGTGTTGGAAATATGCCCTGGAGGCAATAATAAATTAGTTATTATTATATTTCCTTGTTCATAATAATCGTTTATTATCCATGCTAGAATTGTATTGATTGGAAACTCAAATACATGTGTGGATACATAGACAGCACACTATCCCTAGTGAGCCTCTAGTTGACTAGTTCGTTGATCAAAGATGGTCAAGGTTTCTTGGCCATAGGCAAGTGTTGTCACTTGATAACGGGATCACATCATTAGGAGAATCATGTGATGGACAAGACCCAAATTATAAACGTAGCATGTGATCGTGTTATTTTGTTGCTATTGTTTTCTGCGTGTCAAGTATTTATTTCTATGACCATGAGATCATATAACTCACTGTCACCGAAGGAATACCTTGTGTGTATCAAACGTCGCAACGTAACTGGGTGACTATAAAGGTGCTCTACACGTACCTCCGAAGGTGTCCGTTGAGTTAGTATGGATCAAGACTGGGATTTGTCACTCCATGTGACAGAGAGGTATCTCGGGGACCACTCAGTAATACAACATCACAATCAAGCCTTGCAAGCAATGTGACTAAGTGTAAGTCATGCAATCTTGTATTACGGAACGAGTAAAGAGACTTGCCGGTAACGAGATTGAAATAGGTATGCGGATACCGACTATCGAATCTCGGGCAAGTAACATACTGAAGGACAAAGGGAATGACATACGGGAGTATATGAATCCTCGGCGCGCAGGTTCAACCGATAAGATCTTCGTAGGATATGTAGGATCCAATATGGGCATCCAGGTCCCGCTGTTGGATATTGACTGAGAAGTGTCTCAGGTCATGTCTACATAGTTCTCGAACCCGCAGGGTCTGCACACTTAAGGTTCGCTGATGTTTTAGTATAGTTGAGTTATATGTGTTGGTGACCGAAGATTGTTCAGAGTCCCGGATGAGATCACGAACATCATGAGGGTTTCTGGAATGGTCCGGAAATGAAGATTTATATATAGGAAATTGGTGTTTGGATTCCGGAAGGTTTTTGTGCTTTGCGGGAGTGTACCGGGAGTGACGAATGGGTTCCGGGGCCCACTTGGTGGGCCCACCATGCCACAAGGGGTTCACGTGGGTTTATTGGATGCACAATAAGGAAAGCCCATGAGGAAAAAGTGGAAAATCCAAAAGAGGTGGGAAATTAAGGAAGGAGTCCTAATCCAAGTGGAATTGGAGTAGGACTCCTCCCTCCCACTTCGGCCGATGCAAGGAAGGCCTCCTTTGGCCGGCGCCCTAGGGCTTTGCCCCACCCGTTGACTCCTCCTATATATACTAGAGGTTTAGGGCTGTTTTGAGACACAACTTTGCCACGTGCAACTCAAACCTTCACCTCGTAGTTCTTCCTCTAGATTAGATTTCTGCGGAGCTCGGGTGGAGCCGTGCAGAAATAGATCATCACCAACACCGGCGCGCCGTCACGCTGTTGGAGAACTCATCTACTTCTCCATCTCTCTTGCTGGATCAAGAAGGCCGAGATCGTCATTGAGCTATACGTGTGTTGAACGCGGAGGTGCCGTCCGTTCGGCGCTAGATCGGAACGGATCGTGGGACGGATCACGGGATGGTTCGTGGGACGGTTCGAGAGACGTGAAGATGTTCCACTACATCAACCGCGTTTCTTAACGCTTCCTGCTGTGAGATCTACAAGGGTACGTAGATCTAATCTCCACTCGTAGATGGACATCACCATGATAGGTTTTCATGTGCGTAGGATTTTTTTCCCATGCAACGTTCCCCTACAGTGGCATCATGAGCTAGGTTCATGCGTAGATGTTATCTCGAGTAGAACACAATAGGTTTTGTGGACGGTGATGTTTGATTTGCTGCCCTCCTTAGTCTTTTCTCGATTCGGCGGCATTGTTGGATTGAAGCGCACCAGACCAACATAACTCGTACGCTTACGAGAGACTGGTTTGATCGATTGACATGCAACCTCGTTGCATAAAGATGACTGATGGGTATCGTTTCTTCAACTTTAATTGAATTTTTTTTGACCGAGGCGGTCCTTGGAGAGAGGTTAAATAGCAATTTGCACATCTCCGTTGTGGTTGTTGCGTAAGTAAGATGCGGTCATGCTAGATACCCATAGCAGCGACGTAAAACATGCAACAACAAATTAGAGGACGTCTAACCTATTTTTGCAGGCTATGCTTGTGATATGATATGGCCAATGACGTGATGTGATATATTGGATGTATGAGATGATCATGTTGTAATAGTTAATATCGAATTGCACATCGACGCTACAACAACCGGCAGGAGCCATGGGGTTGTCTTTAAACTAACGTTTGTGTTTGTAGATGCGTTTACTATATTGCTAGGTCATAGCTTTAGTAGTAATAGCAGAGATAGCATGACAACCCCGATGGCGACACGTTGATGGAGATCATGATGATGGAGATCATGGTGTGGCGCCGGTGAAAAGAAGATCATGCCGGTGCTTTGGTGATGGAGATCAAGAAGCACAAGATGATGGCCATATCATGTCACTTATGAATTGCATGTGATGTTAATCCTTTTATGCACCTTATTTTGCTTAGAACGACAGTAGCATTATAAGGTGATCTCTCACTAAAATTTCAAGATGAAATTGTGTTCTCCCCGATTGTGCACCGTTGCGACAGTTCGTCATTTCGAGACACCACGTGATGATCGGGTGTGATAGACTCAACGTTCAGATACAACGGGTGCAAAACAGTTGCACACGCGCAACACTCGGGTTAAACTTGACGAGCCTAGCATGTGCAGACATGGCATCGTAACACAAGATACCGAAAGGTCGAGCATGAATCATGTAGTTGATATGATTAGGATAGAGATGCTTACCACTGAAACTATGCTCAACTCACGTGATGATCGGACTTGAGTTAGTGGATTTGGATCATGTACCACTCAAATGACTAAAGAGATGTACTTTTTGAGTGGGAGTTCTTAAGTAATATGATTAATTGAGCTAATTATCATGAACATAGTCAAAAGGTATTTGCGAATTATGATGTAGCTTGCGCTATAGCTCTACTATTTTTATATGTTCTTAGAGAAAATTTAGTTGAAAGTTGATAGTAGCAACTTTGCGGACTGAGTCCGTAAAACTGATGATTGTCCTCATTGCTGCGCAGAAGGCTTATGTCCTTAATGCACCACTCGGTGTGCTGCACCTCGAGCGTCATCTCTGGATGTTGCGAACATCTGACATACACGTTTTTGATGACTACCTGTTAGTTCAGTGCGTAATACTTAATGGCTTAGAAGCAAGGCATCGAAGACGTTTTGAAACATCATAGAACATAAGAGATGTTCTAAGAGATGAAAGTTAGATTTCATGCTCGTGCCCTTGTTGAGAGGTATGAGACCTCCGACAAGATTCTTTGTCTACAAAGTAAAGGAGAAAAGCTCAATCGTTGAGCAATGTGCTCAGGTTGTCTAAGTACAAAAACCGCTTGAATCAAGTGGGAGTTAATCTTCCAGATGAGATAGTGATGGTTCTCCAAAGTCAGTGCCACCAAGCTGCTAGAGCTTCGTGATGAACTATAACATATCAAGGATAGATATGATGATCCTTGAGCAATTCGCAATGTTTGACACTGCGAAAGTAGAAATCAAGAAGGAGCATCAATTGTTGATGGTTAGTAAAACCACTAGTTTCAAGAAGGGCAAGGGCTAGAAGGGACACTTCATGAAACGACAAACCAGTTGCTGCTCTAATGAAGAAACCCAGGATTGAATCCAAAACCAAGACTAAGTGCTTCTGATATGGGGGAACGGTCACTGAGGCGGAGCTACCCTATATACTTGGTAGATGAGAAGGTTGGCAAAGTCGACACAAGTATATCTGATGTACGTGATATTGATGTGTACTTTACTAGTACTCCTAGTAGCACGAGAGTATTAGATACCGGTTCGGTTTCTAAGTGATTAGTAACTTGAAATAAAAGCTACGGAATAAACGGAGACAAGCTAAAGGCGGGGTGACGATAAGTGTTGTAAGTGTTTCCAAGGTTGATGTGATCAAACATCGCACGCTCCCTCTACCATCGGGATTGGTGTTAAACCTAAATAATTGTTATTTGGTGTTTGCGTTGAGCATGACCATGATAGGATTGTGTTTATTGCAATACGATTATTCATTTAAAGAGAATAATAGTTATTCTATTTGCTTGAATAATTACCCTCAATGGTTTATTGAATCTCAATCGTTGTGTTACACATGGTCATAATACTAGTGCCAAAAGATACAAAGTAATAATGATAGTACCACTTACTTGTGGCACTGCCACTTGAGTCATGTTGGTGTAAAATGCATGAAGAAGCTCCATGCTGATGGATCTTGGTACTCACTCATTTTTGAAACGTTTGAGACATGCAAACCATGCGTGTTGGTATAAACGCATGAAGAAGCTCCATGCGGATGGATCGTTTGATTCACTTGATTTTGAATCACTTGAGACATGCAAATCATACCACATGAAACAAGAAAGTAACTTATTGGAATTAATACATTTTTGATGTGTGCAGTCCAATGAGTGCTGAGGTATGCAGTGGATATCGTTATGTTCTTGCTTCACTGACGATTTAAGTAGATACCAGAGTTTTTACTTGATGAATCACAAGTCTGAAATGTTGAAAAGTTCAAAGCTATTTTAGAGTGAATATTGTCGTGACAAGAGGATAAACTGTCTACGATATGATCATAGAGATGAATATCTGAGTTGCGAGTTTTTGGCACACAGTTAAGACAATGTGGAAATTGTTTCACAATTTATGCCACCTAGAACACCGTAGTGTGATGGTGTGTCTAAACGTCATAGCCACGCCCTATTTGATATGGTGCATACTATGATGTCTCTTATCGAATTGCCACTATCGTTTATGGGTTATACATTAGAGACAACCGCATTCACTTTAAATAGGGCACCTCGTATTTCCGTTGAGATGACACAGTATAGACTATGGTTTGGAGAAACCTAAGTTGTCGTTTCTTGAAAGTTTGGGGCTGCAACACTTATGTGAAAAAATTTCAGCCTGATAAGCTCGAACCCAAAGCGGATAAATGCATCTTCATAGGATATCCAAAACAGTTGGATACATCTCCTATCTCAGATCCGGAAGCAAAGTGTTTGTTTCTAGAAACGGGTCCTTTCTCGAGGAAAGGTTTCTCTCGAAAGAATTGAGTGGGAGGGTGGTGGAACTTGATGAGGTTACTAAACCATCACTTCAACCAGTGTGTAGCATGGTGCAGGAATATGTTCTTGTGGCGCCTACACCAGTTGAAGGGGAAACTGATGATGGTGATCATTAAGCTTCGGATCAAGTTACTACAAACCCTATAGGTCGACAAGGTCGCGTACTACTATAGAGTGGTACAGTAACCCTGTCTTGGAGGTCATGTTGTTGAACAACAATGAACCTACGAGCTATGGAGAAGCGATGGTGGGCCCGGATTCCAACAAATGGCTGGAGGCCATGAAATCCAAAAGATGATCCATGTATGAAGACAAAGTGTAGAATTTGGAAGAACTACTTGATGGTCGTAGGACTATTAAGTAAAGGTGGACCTTTAACATAAAGACATACGATGATGGTGAAAAGTCACCATTAAGAAAAGCTCGATTTGTCGCAAAGATGTCTCCGACAAGTTCAAAGAGTTGACTATGATGAGACTTTCTCAATCGTAGCGATGCTAAAAGTCTATTAGAATTAGGTTAGTAGTTGCTGCATTATTTATGAAATATTGCACATAGGATGTCAAAACATTGTATCCTCGATGGTTTCCTTGAGGAAATGTTGTATGCGATACAACCAGAAGGTTTTTTCGATCCTAAGGATGCTAGCAAGTATGCAAGCTCCAGCGATCCTTCTATGGACTGGTGCAAGCATCTCGGAGTTGGAATATACGCTTTGATGAGATAATCAAAGCTTTTGGGTTTGTACAAGGTTTATGAGAAACTTGTATTACCAAAGAAGTGAGTGGGAGCACTATAGAATTTCTGATAATTATATGTGGTTGGCATATTGTTTATCAGAAGTAATGTAGAATTTCTATAAAGCATAAAGGTTGTTTGAAAGGGGTTTTTCAAAGGAAGACCTGGATAGAGCTACTTGAATATTGAGCATCAAGATCTATGGAGATAGATCAAAATGCTAAACAGAACTTTCAAATGAAATGGATGCCTTGACAAGTTTTTGAAGGAGTTCAAAATAGATCAGCAAAGAAGGAGTTCTTGGCTATGTTCTAAGATGTGAATTTGAGTAAGACTCAAAAGCCCGACCACGGCAAAAGAAAGAGAAATGACGAATGTCGTCCCCTATGCCTTAGCCGTAGACTCTAAAGTATGCCATGCTGTGTGCCATACCTAATGTGTGCCTTGCCATGAGTTTGTCAAGGGGTACAAGGAGTGATCCAGGATTGAATCACTAAAACAGCGGTCAAAGTTATCCTTAGTAACTAGTGGACTAAGGATTTTTTTTCTCGACTATGGAGGTGATTAAAGAGTTCGTCGTAAAGGGTTACGACGATGCAAGCTTTGACACTAATCCGAATAACTCTGAGTAGTAAAACGGATTCGTATAGTAGAGTAGATATTTGGAGTATTTCCGAATAGCACGTAGGAGCAGCATCTATAAGATGAAACAAAGATTTGTAAAGCACACACGGATCTGAAAGATTCAGAACCATTGACTAAATCCTCTCTCACGAGCAAGACGTGATCAAACCGCAAAACTGTATGGCTGTTGGATTCGTTAAAATCACATGGTGATGTGAACTAGATTATTGACTCAAGTGCAAGTGGGAGACTGTTGGACATATGCCCTAGAGGCAATAATAAATTAGTTATTATTATATTTCCTTGTTCGTAATAATCGTTTATTATCCATGCTAGAATTGTATTGATTGGAAACTCAAATACATGTGTGGATACATAGACAACACAGTCCCTAGTGAGCCTCTAGGTGACTAGTTCGTTGATCAAAGATGGTCAAGGTTTCCTGGCCATAGGCAAGTGTTGTCACTTGATAACGGGATCACATCATTAGGAGAATCATGTGATGGACAAGTCCCAAATTATAAACGTAGCATGTGATCATGTTATTTTGTTGCTATTATTTTTTGCGTGTCAAGTATTTATTCCTATGACCATGAGATCATATAACTGACTGTCACCGAAGGAATACCTTGTGTGCATCAAACATCGCAACGTAGCTGGTGACTATAAAGGTGCTCTACAGGTATCTCCAAAGGTGTCCGTTGAGTTAGTATGGATCAAGACTGGGATTTGTCACTCCGTGTGACAGACAGGTATCTCGGGGCCCACTCGGTAATACAACATCATAAACAAGCCTTGCAAGCAATGTGACTAAGTGTAAGTCACGTGATCTTGTATTAAGGAATGAGTAAAGAGACTTGCCGGTAACGAGATTGAAATAGGTATGCGGATACCGACGATCGAATCTCAGGCAAGTAACATACCGAAGGACAAAGGGAATGACATACGGGATTATATGAATCTTTGGCACATAGGTTTAACCAATAAGATCTTTATAGAATATGTAGGATCCAATATGGGCATCCAGGTCCCGCTGTTGGATATTGACCGAGAAATGTCTCAGGTCATGTCTACATAGTTCTCGAACCCGCATGGTCTGCACACTTAAGGTTCGATGATGTGTTAGTATAGTTGAGTTATATGTGTTGGTGACCAAAGGTTGTTCGGAGTTCTGGATGAGATGATGGACGTCACGAGGGTTTCCGGAATGGTCCAGAAACGAAGATTGATATATAGGAAGTTGGTGTTTGGATTCTGGAAGATTTTCGGGCATTGCCGGCAGTGTACCGGGAGTGACGAATGGGTTCCGGGGGCCCACTGGGTGGGACCACCACGCCCCAAGGGGCCCACATGAGTTTATTGGATGCACAATAAGGTATAATGGGCTGACAAAGTCATCCAAGGAAAGCCCATGAGGAAAAAGTGGAAAATCCAAAAGAGGTGGGAAATTAAGGAAGGAGTCCTAATCCAAGTGGGATTGGAGTAGAACTCCTCCCTCCCACTTCGGCCGACGCAAGGAATGCCTCCTTTGGCCGACGCGGCTTTGACCCACGCCTTGACTCCTCCTATATATATACTAGAGGTTTAGGGCTGTTTTGAGATACAACTTTGCCACGTGCAACTCAAACCTACACCTCGTAGTTCTTCCTCTAGATTAGATTTCTGCGGAGCTCGGGCGGAGCCCTGCAGGAATAGATCATCACCAACACCAGCGTGCCGTCACGCTGCTGATGAACTCATCTACTTCTCCGTCTCTCTTGCTGGATCAAGAAGGCCGAGATCGTCATCGAGCTGTACGTGTGCTGAACGCGGAGGTGCCGTCCTTTCGGCGCTAGATCGGAACGGATCGTGGGACGGATCGCGGGATAGTTCGTGGGACGATTCGAGAGACGTGAAGACGTTCCACTACATCAACCGCGTTTCTTAACGCTTCTCACTATGCGATCTACAAGGGTACGTAGATCTAATCTCCACTCGTAGATGGACATCACCATGATAGGTTTTCGTGTGCGTAGGAATTTTTTTGGTTACCATGCAACATTCCCCTACAAGGAGGGCCTGCCGGGGCCTTGTGAGTCTTCCTTGGCGAGGAGGGCTCACCGGGGCCTTGTGAGTCTTCCCGGCAAGGAGGGCCTGCCGGGGCCTTGTGAGTCTTTCCGGCGAGGAGGGCTCGCCGGGGCCTTGTGAGTCTTCCCGGAGAGGAGGGCTCGCTGGGGCCTCGTAGCCTGGGCTGTCTCTTCACACCTTTGGCGGGGTGTGGTCTTGGCGAGCCTGGGGTTCCTTTTCCCGTCAGCTGGCTTGCTGTGTTGCCGCCAAGTGCGTTGTTGGTGCCCGTGCACAAGACTGGGGCACGGGAGACCCCAGTCTCTAGTGCACCGACAATCATTCCAGGCAATTTACATATATAGATCCTGGAAAATAGAGCTACAGTCTAAAAGATCTGACCATCACAAGATAATATGCCATGAATGCAAAAGGCATGCAAAAAACAAACAAAAACATGTTAAATCATCGACACAACAAGATATTACAAAACTACCTGAAATTCTAGGCAAGTTTCATATATAACATGTTCAAAACGGAGCAACGGTTCAACAATAACAACCAACACAAGTTATAGTGATTATCTATCCGAAACAGCAACATGGCATTTGCATACATCAAAACAACAAGCTACAAGAATCTAAATTTCACAAAAAAGATATGGGGCAGTTGTTGACATGATGCATAATAATTCATCTCATATGAGCAAATTGCTTAGAAGAAAGGATCAATAGCAAATGAACTCACAAGATGGCTACATGAACACAATTGAAGACTTAGTGAAAATAATAGGTTTTAGGAGAGTAGTTTTATTCTAAAGGCATATTTGCAGCAAGAAAAAGGTATCCTACATGACTTACCATGGCATGCAAATCTACAACATCATAGTGTACATGATGCACTACAAATAACTCCACATGAGCTTCATCAAAATATGCACAAAAACATGGCTAGCATGAACTCAACATGGCAATCTTAAGAAAACAGATTCTCGGACTTAGTGAAAATAACAGGGTGCAAGAGCAACAGGTTTTAACATATTAGCATGTTTGATAGAAGAAATATCTATGATGCAAATCATATATGTGTAAACTAAAGGCACAACATGATAGACATAACTTGCTTAAAAACACTCCATAGGGCAACACTCAAGGAGTTGTAGATCAACGACAACTCCCATGGCAAAGCAACAACAAAATATAATAGTCTCGGACTTGGAATTATTTTGACATCTCAAAAGAGCAGATTGAGTAAGCATGTTCACATGATGAAAACTATAGCTAAACATGGAATTCATGGCATGGCAAACATACTACCAGAATGTAGACACGACATACTACAACTTACTCCAGTGGCACCAGTTCAAAATAGGCATGGTTTTCTTAATACGAGCTTGGCAAAACGGAACTTAGCGTCAACAAATTAGCAGTTTTAACACGAAGGCCACTTGAGAGAAAGAAACAAACATGCTATAGATGTTTTACATGGCAACCAAAGGCATCGGATCAAAGTAGACATAACATAGAGAAAATTCATGAAGGAATCACATGCATAGGAGCTATGGTTTAAATACAATCATCCACACAAGTTTGAATAAAATATCAGTTTTTCAAACTACGACGGGATGCTCCTTTGCCAAACATTTTTGAGCATGTAAATTAACCTTAATGCATAAGCAAAGTCTAGCATCATTTAAAGCACATTGAGTAGATCAATTTACATACATAATTCATCGGCATTGGACCAACACACACAAAGTTACAAATGCTTTAATATGCCAATATGATGTTTTTTTACAGACGCGAAAAAGACTTAGTGGAAATCAACCTTGTCGGAATCGGGACGGAGCAGTGCAAGGATGGCGTGGGACATCACGGTGCAGGCCGCTGTTTGGATCAGGGATCAACCGATACTAGGACGACAACGTCCAGATCGGCGGCTTGGTAGAGGAGGACGGATGGCCGAGGGCGGTGACAACGCCGGTAGTCGTCGGAGTGTATGTGGACGGCAGTGTAAGAAGGATCTAGTCTTCTCCTGCCTGATCTGACCGAGGAGGTGACACGGTGGGGTGGTGAAGACATGGCCCGGCAACGGTGCTTGGGGGGAGGCGGCGCTGGGGCAAGCAACAGCGGGGCACTGAGGTACCCCACGGTCACCGGCGAGGGAGGTTGCAAGTAGGCACTACTGCGGATGGTCCTGCAGCGGCGGCAGCGAGCGGAGCAGTGGTAATGGCGGTCCGATGGAGGCGACATAGTTTAGCAGTGGGCAGACTCCCGCGAGGGTGCGCGAGCCTCATGTTCGGGAGGCACAAGCGAGTGGGGCTCGCGCGGACCGGCATACGGGTGGCGGCGCGGTCGCCTCGGCCTGATTCAGGCCTAGGGCTATTGGAGATGGGCTTCGGAGCCCGATGTCACTAGGAGAAGAGAGGAGTTCACGGTGGAGGCTGGGTGGCACGGATTTCGAGGCGAGGCTAGGGTTTAGTCTAAAAATAGACACGAAGGGTTGCTTAAATAGGAAAAAGGGGCTAGGGTTAGTGCATTTAGTCTATTTTTGGACCATCGGATCTCAATCCAACAGCTCTGATCGAGGGGGGCTAGGGTGGGCTAGGTGGGTTGTGTAGGGGGTATTGGGTTTAGAAGAGAGGGAAGTTTGCGGCCCGACAACAAATTTTTGAACGAAAAATGTCCAACGCTTATCCGGCTATAGTGCCGGTATGTGGTTAACGGTTCGCGTATGAAACGACCTCTGAATGTGACAAAATTTGGCACACGGTCTACCTACACTATATTAAGACCACACCAACTTTCAACCCATTCAAAGATAGTTTTATACACACGTTTAAAAACAATATTTTAATGATGCCACGGGCACGTGCATGTGTCTTTGGTCACGAAACGGCCAACGACACGAACGGAGAGAACAAACGACTACGAACGCATGCAAGTTTTAAAAAATGAGGGCAATAGAGTGTCGATGCAATGCACATGATGCAAATGATACGAATATGTATGCAAAAACAAATAAAACACATGACTAAACTTCAAGTACATGGAAGAAATCTGGATCGTTGGTCTCGGGCTGTTACAGCTCTCCTCCACTAACAAGAGATCTCGACCCGAGATCTTAGAATGAGAAGAGGACGATAAATGGAAGAGTTAAAACTTAGTTGCTTCTTGAACAAACGAGTGAAACCAACAAAACTTAGATGAAGAAGTGCACGAGGCACAAACAAGAATTCAAAATAAATTTGGGCAGCACTTTGGTAGAAAAAAGAGACAAAACTTGATAAGATAGAAAGAACTTCAAAAGAGAACACAACACTCTTGTTAAATGGATATGCAAGTCAAGATAATTATCTTGACAAATCGAGATGAATCATTGAAGAGAGCAACATCACATTGCCTCCGCTACAAAAGAATATAAGCTAGATCATTGGAAGAAGAAGATAGAAGAACATATAATTTGATATCATGGAGAACTCTGGAAAATGAATGCAATCACTTTGATGAAATAACAATAAGAATTATGTTATGCTTATTCTTCATCAAGTTAAATTTATGACAAGCAATGAATTTGGCATATGACTTATTCTTCTTAAAAAAGATTGAAGAGAGATATACAAGCTTGAAGACGTCTTGCACGGAACACCAGTAAGAACATGAAAGCAACGAGAATACTTCTAATGAAATGGGACACGTGAGTACGAAGGGATCATCATCCACCTAATAGATAACTTCAACAAGGCATCGGAATTGATAGAGATATGAACGAAGAGACAACAATTGAGAAGAATTGAGAATGAAAGTTGAAAGCTGAGAAAGAAGAAATCTTTTGAAATGATGGCGTTCGGAGAATTGGTAAATGAATATAACTTTGAAATATTCCAGATAGATATGGAAGGAATTTTCTATGATCGAAAACACTTAAAATGATAGCATGAATCTTGAACCACGAATCTTCAAGAGAACGGACAAAGATTTAAGAGAAGCACTCCTCTGGTCTTCAAAGCTGAGAATGATGACCAAAAACACCACTATGAATTACTGAGATACTCCGGAATAATGAAGAATGAAAGTTTGAGGCATTGGTCAAATTAATTCGAAGCAATCTTGGAGAAGGAATATGCCTCATGGAATTCATTCTTATGTCCCATTTGAAAAGAACTCGAGATCTCAGGAAAAGTTAAGAAAATCCAGGTAGGATCCTGGGAAAGAACCTGTGGGTTATGGTCCCACTCAAAAGAAACCACCGTTGCAACATTTTCCTAGGAAGGGAGATTGCACTAGTACAATATTGAAAACTTAATGAGGTGATACCATCGAAATACTTTGAAACGATTTTGAACCGAAACACGAATCTTCTGAGATATCAAAGAACTCCGGAGAAGAATAGAGAGAGATGAATAAACAAGAGAGGCTTGGATGAGAATTTCCATCATGGGATGCATTTAGCGAATGGGAAGGATATGGTGAACACCGATAGGTTGAATTGAATCCATCGGGGAAGAAAACAAGGACAAAGAATGATGAATTTAACACTTGAGCATCTTCACAATGAATCGCCCGATACAATATGGAAGAAAATATAACAGAAGTATCAATGAAAAGAAAGGCACTTGGATGATAATAAAATCATTGAATAAAATTGGCGGGAGAGTTGGAAAAAACAAAGACAACTTGGGGTAGATGAGACCAACTCAGAAAAGAAATATGAGGATAGATCTTGTAAATATTGGAAAGATTGAATTGTCTCGACAAGAAGCACACTGGTTGAGAATAATTTGTCATTTGATTAAGAAAAACCAGGCTTATGAAACAAGCCAGAAAAATACATAACCCACCATGCATTTGTTAGAAGGATAATCCTAGGTAACTTGTTGAATTCCCACCTCAGAATTTTGATATTTTCTTGGTTATGCTATCAGGTCGCGGGTCTAGGAACCTACTCAATGTTCTCACTGCAAAACTGCAACCGCAACTCTCAACACATATCCGAGAAGTTTCACAAGCTCGTCTACCTTAGTCCTTTGAAAAACAACGATACTAGACCTGGTAGATCATTTGAGTTATCTCCACAAGTACTCAGGAAATGTCACAACACTATTTTGCACCAAGCAAAATATAGAAGCCTTTTGAACATCCGTGTCCTGAGATACTATGGAAAATAGAACGAGAGCGATATGTCGAGAACCCCTTGGACCTCTACTCCCAGGAAACATGAGGCACCAAGTATATAATTCCGACACATTGACATAACAGAGATTCCAAAACACACACGTGATCCTTGAAACATTTGAGTGAGAAGAGGGATAGAATTAAAATTCCTATGTCATGATTTCTCACTAGAATATAGAAGAGGTGTAAAAACAATCCTACTCTACAATATAAAACTAGACTCAAAATAGATTTCCAGCTGACTCGACTCGGCCAAGTTCTATCAATCAAGGGGGATCCTAGGTTGGTATTGCTCTGATACCAAGTTGTAACACCAAGATGCAGTCATATCCTTACTTTGGCTCGAGGGCCTCGAGGGGGATAGAAGCACATCTCGTTGTTTCTCAAGAATGCATATCGTTACAAGTACATGCAAAGAGGAGATGATTATATGGAATTGGCTTACACTCCCCACAAGCTAAATCATGATCATCTCAAACTCAAACATCCATTACAATCATCATACGAAAAAGTAGGGTCCGACTATGGACGAAATCAAGTGATAAAATCGACATCCATCCTTGCTAATAGCAGGCTGCCAGCCTGGAACCCATCCTATGATCGATCATGAAGAAGCAGAGGAACTACAAATCAAACAATCATCGCGCTCATGTCAAAGCATCACCTTACTTGTACCTGCAACTGTTGTTGTAGTAATCAGTGAGCCATGGGGACTCACCAATCCCATTTCCAAGGGTATGAATACTAGCAAAGCTTAATGGGTGAGGTAATTGTTAACTGGTGAGGCTTTAGCAAGCAATACACATTTATTAGAGTGGCTAACTTACGAGTAAAAGAATAAGAGGAGTGATCTATGGATAAATGAACGTGAACTGGTAATGATCAAGAAGTGATCTTGAACACCTACTTACGAGTCAATCATAACCCCATCATGTTCCCTTTTCGAATTCCCACGAAAAGGGTCAGTCACGGATCCACACACGATCAGTGTATTTTATTTGAGTTTACTTTAAGTTTTCTATGACTGGGTGTTAAACAAATTTCCAAGTTGCCACATAATCCGAGCGCGACTCTCGAAAAGATTTAACCCTCCGGGGGTGCTCCAACTCATCTATGACAAACTAGCCACAAGCTACGCTAGAAAACCTCAAACTCGAGATAGATCATGTATCTTCGAAAACTCAGTGCACAAGACGTTCCAAAAGGGTAAATGAAATTTAGCAAGCCTTCCCGGTAGACTAGATCCCAATAGGAGCTGGGCGTATCTCTTTCTTACGGCACTACCAAACGAGAAACCTACGAGTAAAACCAAACCCAGGGTTTCACCACGGTGGCCTCACAAGCTGCCCGTTTGGGAGCAACACCATGAACACTTCCCCCTGTATTAGGTTGAATTAAAAATGCATGAGGGAGCGGTTCCCTATGCAATTAGTAAATTATCATTATTATTATGTTGGGAAAATTTTAGTACCAATGTTGGGCCTTGTCAAAAGGGTTTCAGCCCAAAACGAAAATCAAGGGGGTCCCCATAACAACCCCAACATATTAGGAGAGCTCAATATGGAACATAACACTGGTATACAAGTAGCTTGGGCGGAAAAGGTGGAACAAAACACTGAGCAAATGGCCAAGCATTCCACCTTTTAGCAAGTATATATGTACATTAAATTAAATATCAAGAATATTATGATATCCCAAGATATCCATGTTATCGCATGGAACAACCTGTACGTGCAACTAGCAACGCTATAAGCAGGGATGAGCAAGCGGTAACTTAGCCAAACAATGGTTCGCTGGGATATGGAGGGGCTAGAGGATTTTCATGGCAATGTTGGGAGGATTGATATTCAAGTGGTAGGTAACAGGACATATCGATAGAAGCAAGACAACTAGCATAGCAATGATACTAGTGGTATCCAAGGAAATGGTCATCTTGCCTGAGATCCCGCTTGGTAGAAGAACGAATCCGTGAAGTAGACGAACGGGCGTAGTCGAAAAAATCCTCACACTCTGAATAGGATTCGAAAATCTATCAAGAAGAAGAAATCCGGAAACAAACAAATGACATGGTAAACACCCCAACACATTCATGACATGATGCACAATCAAATATGATGCATGCCCATTTAATTATGCATAACATAGGAAAGCACAACAATGAACTTCTGTACATTAAGTGAAGCTCAATATGCAACGAGTTGCATATTGATGAAACTCCATATTTGAATTACTTAGTTCACTCCCGTTTAGGTAAACAATGATATTAAATGTTAATAAACATGCCAAGAGGTGAAGGATAATTAAACTATCAATCTAGGCATTTGAAATGTGGTCGGAAACAACTTATAGTATTTCCATAACGACACGATATGTTAATTTAGAAATTGGTACAGATCTGGCCTAACCATACTTTATATTTGTTAAACAGGGAAACAAAATGCACCATGTGATTCTACTCGTCATTCTAGGCGATTTACATAGATAGATCCTCTAAAACGGAGTTGCGGTCTAAAAGATATGACCATCACAACATAAGATGCCATGACTTCAAAATGCATTCAAACAACAACGAGAAACATGTTAAATCATGTACGCAACAAGATATTACGAAACTACATGAAATTCTAAGCAAGTTTTGTATATAACATGTTCAAAACGGAGCAACAGTTCACCAATAAAAGCCAACCTAAGTTATAGTGATTATCTATCCAAAACAGCAAACTGGCATTTTGCACACATCAAAACAACAATCTATAGGAATCTAAAATGCACAAACAAGACATGGGTCACTAGTTGACATGATGAAAAATAATTCATCTCACATGAGGAAATTGCTTAGAAGCATGGATCAATAGGAAATGAGCTCACAAGACGACTAGTTGATACATCTTAAGACGTAGTGAAAGTAACAGATTTTAACATAGCAGTTTTATTCTAAAGGCATACTGGCAACAAGAGAAACATATGTTACATGAATTATCATGGCATGAAAATCTACAACATTATAGTTGACACGATGCATTATGTCGGTGCACTAGAGACTGGGGTCCCTTGTGCCCCAGACTTGTGCACGGGCATCGACAATGCCCCCGACAGCAGTGTGCCGAGAAGAACAGCAGGGAGGCAATGCAAGACCCACCAAGGCCACACCGTTCCCTCCCAAAGTGGGGCGTGGGATACAAGGGCTCCAGACGCAAGGCCCCGGCAATCCCTCCATGTCGGGAAGATTCCCAAGGCCCCAACAAGAATACTTCGTCGGGAAGACTACCCGAACATTAGCAATGCCCCAGCAAGCTTCCCTTGCCAAGAAGACTCACACAGACTGGCGAGGCCCCCGGCAAACTCTCCTTTCTGGGAAGTGTCAACGCCCCTGGCAAGCCTTCCTTGCCGAGGAGGTGACCAAGTCACCCGAAGGAGGCTCCAGGCCGGCAAGTCCATCTTTGCTCGCCAGGTGTCCCCTCAAGTTTCTACCGCAATCCAATCACTCCAGCACACCCCTCGTGTGCCAGCGCAAGTCCAAGGGGTCGATTCATGTGGGTACATGTCGCAACCACCTCGCAGAACGTCAGGGGCTGGACAAGGAATTTACTACCCCTGACACCACTGAAGAAGTAGAGCGGTGAACACTGTTCACCGTACCTCCTGTGAGCATACTGTTGTTGACACCTTTGCCTAAAAGGAGGCCCAAAACTCATTCTTAGGGGTTGGAATTTTTGGGGATCACATAATCCCCAATCACCTACTAAGTTACTGTAACAAAATCAGCCTACAGTAAGCCCGCAATACAAACTAAGCCGGAGTAGGGTTTTACGCGCCAAGCGACCCGAACCTGGGTAAAGGAACCTTGCCAGTGTTGATCGCTAGTTCCGCTCTCGATGCCGTACCTCCCCTCCCCGCCAAATGATCAAGGGAATTCTCGAGTTTCCCATAGGTGTTGGTTTTTCCCCAACATCTTTGGCGCGCCATGTAGGCGGATCTATGTTTGAGTGCTTCTTCGCGGATTCAAGCAAGTTCTGCATCAGATCTGTGGAGGTGGAGCACACCACTGCTGTCCCTCGAAGCAGGGCGCAACGGTGGTTGCTCTACGTCACCACAGCCTCCTGACGCCTCCACGAGCGCTCCGATGCATGAACGTGAGCTAGGGATGGCGGAGACCTCGAGCCCGCATGCACCAGACTGACGTACCGCTCCGGGATAGTGCGATGCTGTTGAGGGTGTGCGTGGGGCTCCGGCGAGGCCTCCGGCGTATACTCCGGCCGACGCACCTCCATGGAGAGGTGCATAACCATCGAGAATGCGCCTACAGGCCCCGGAATCCAGGCGCGCACTCGAGCCGAACGCTTTCTCGACGGAAGCGTCCTGTCTTCGCCAAAGGTCCGCTCGGGGGCTCTGATAGCACGGCCAGACAAAACAGGACAAGGAGTTATACTCTGGCAACCCCCTGCTATACCAAAGTCCAGAAACTATCGACAAATACCTTGCTGGAGGGAAGTTGCCGGAAGAGTATAGTCTCCTGCTTGCCGGGGATCTGAAGCCACGACAAAAGATAGAAGCACCGCAGGGAGAAGTACCGTGACACGACAAATAAGTGATAAATATTTCAGATTGAGATTTCAGAGTAGATAGGTTGTTCCCTTTCTGAAAAATCCCAAACCTTGTTTGAGAAACCTGCGCGTAGATGGAACCTTGTCAGGATCAGTGCGCCTTAGTTCTCTTTCGAACTAGTTCAAGGACCTAAACGGCCATAGAGCGCCTTCTCACTGTTTTGAACCGGTTCAACAATCTAAGTGGCTACATAACACCTTATTTCGCCTCGAGCCGCGCTCGATGATCTAATGGTTGCACCGAGTGCGGCAAGGAGCCTTGCCGCTAAAGACCCCTCAATCGAACTGCTAAGGATCCATTCCTCAAAGCACTAGCTGCAGGACCAGTCACGCCGGCAAGCTTCCAGAAAATGCAAAAGGCGTATCATACAAGGGGAAGAATCAGACGCCAAGGAAACAACGTTTCATTCATTTGTTTGAAACAAACTCAAACATATTACATGAATGATTTTTGCTACCCTAACCTATTACACTGTCTTTTGGCGAGGGACTCGTTCGCCGGACAGAAGTTCAAGAACACAAAAAGCGGGATAACCCCCGGCATAACCCAGGCTAGTTCCTCCTGGGCCAGCACTACACGGAGGAGAACGGGGGCATAAGACAGGCCGACCTGAGGGGATGAAGAAGCGAGAGCCCGCGATCGCACCTCCTCAAAGACGGGGCTCGGTGTGGGCTCCGGCAGAGTAACACCGCCGGACAAGGGAGAGTCGTGAGTGAGCCTCGATGGCAGGGCCGACAGTCAGTCGGAGCTCGGGTAGTCGTACTCTGACTTGCCCCCCCGAGATCCTGACCTACCAAGAGCGCCACTGCCGCCACTGTCCTCCTCATCGCTATTGCTCGAGGAGGGACATTCGGCGCCGCTAGAGGTCTCTTTGCAGCAGCCGAGACGTACACCTGAGCGCCCATAAAACTTGACGGATGGCATATTATCCTCCGCTAGCTTGAAGCGGAGGATATGCCCATCCTAGAACCAGTGGGCGCTGGCGAAGGCTTTCCAGCCCCGCCCGAGCAACATGGAGCGGTGCTTCGGGTACTCCATGAGCACTTGCATAGCGCCGTGGGAGCAGCCATACGCCCGCAACCATAAGAGAGGGGGCTTGGCAGCCTCCATCGCCCTAGCAAATGGGTGAGGGAGATGCAAATGGCCCCGCGGAACACCGTGTAGCTCCACGACAAACTCCAGCGCCGTCCCATCCGAGTGCCCGCCAAGCCCAGGAGAAGACGGAGAAGCTGGAGTAGCACTCCGCCTCCCTCGGACACGACCTCCGCGGCGACCGCGACTTCTCGCCCCTCCGCCACCATGGGCGCTCCTGCCGCCCTCCGCAGCTGCACCCCCTGAAGTTGTGGCATGATCCGAGTGGGATCCCCTTGCCACCCTGGCGGCCGATGGTGGCTCTCTCGTCCCCAAGCCATGGTTAGGGGAAAGTGCCACCTGAAGCTACAAAAGATTCTATAGATCCAAATCTAGGGGTGGTGATGTTCCAGGAGCTGATGGATGAGCAAAACCCCCTCACAAACTCCCTAATTTATAGGGCAAGGCATGGGGGATAACACCCCTCACTCCAGAAACCGCCACCCTTTCCGCCCAGTCACCCATGATCACGGGGGAACATGGAACCGCCCCGCTGCGCCAATGCATGCGGGGATGGGTCCTTCCACGACTGCGGCCATTATGTCCACGAACGCCACTTGCCCAACTTTTACTGCGCATGCTTCAAGCATGGCAGTAGTGCGTCGGGAGGTGGGGAGGCTACTATGCGCGCACTTCCCTACCTCACTCGTTTGATGGGCGACGTGGGGAAGGGCCGCCTGTAACGGCTCCAAGACTGCAGAGTTCGCTGCTGGGGAAGCCCGTGCACTACTTTGGGCCTATCCCAGCAACACCCCACGCGCGTGCGTGGCGCAGCACGGGGGCTCCTGTCGGTGGCACTAAAGACTGGGGTCCCTTGTGCCCCAAACTTGTGCACGGGCATCGGCAACGCCCCGACAGCAGTGTGCTGGGAAGAACGTCAGGGAGGCAATCCAAGACCCACCAAGGCCACGCCCGTCCCTCTCCAAGTGGGGCGTTGGATACAAGGGCTCCAGACGCAAGGCCCGGCAAGCCCTCCTTGCCGGGAAGATTCCCATGGCCCCGACAAGACCACTTCGCCGGGAAGACTACCTGAAGATTAGCAAGGCCCCGACAAGCTTCCCTTGCCGGGAAGACTCGCATAGACTGGCGACGCCACCGGCAATCCCTCCTTGCCGAGAAAGTGTCAAGGCCCCCGGCAAGCCTTCCTTGCCGGGGAGGTGACCAAGTCACCCGAAGGAGGCTCCAGGTCAGCAAGTCCCTGTTCCCTCGCGAGGTGTCCCCTCAAGTTCCTACCACAATCCGACCGCTCCAGCACACCCCTCGTGTGCCAGCGCAAGGCCCAGGTGTCGATTCACCTGGGTACGTGTCGCAAACACCTTGCGGTAGGTCAGGGGCCAGACAAGGCATGTACTGCCCCTAACACCACCGAAGAAGTAGAGCAGTGAACACTGTTCACCGTATCTCCTGTGAGCATACTGTTGGTGACCCCTTTGCCTATAAAAGGAAGCCCAAAGCTCATTCTTAGGGGTTGGAATTTTTGGGGATCAGAGACTCCCCAATCACATACTAAGTTACTGTAGCAAAATGAACCTACAGTAAGCCCACAATACAAACTAAGCAGGAGTAGGGTTTTACGCGCCAAGCGGCCCGAACTTGGGTATAGGAACCTTGCCGGTGTTGATCGCTAGTTCCGCTCTCAACACGATACCTCCCTCTCCCCACCAAACGATCAAGGGACTACTCGATTTTCTCATAGCTGTTGGTTTTTCCCCAACACACTACAAATAACTTTACAAGACCATCATCAGAATATGCACAGAAACATGACTAGCATCAACACAACATGGCAATCTGAAGAAAACAAATTCTCGGGATTTGTGAAAATAACAGGGTGCAAGAGCAGTAGTTTTAACAGATTAGCATGTTTGACAACAGAAATATCTATGATGCAAATCCTACATGTGGAAACTAATGGCACAACATGATAAACCATAATTATTTTAGCAAAACACTTGATGAGGGCAACACCAAAGAAATTGTAGATCAACGGCAATTCACATGGAAAAGCAACAACAAAATATAACAGTTTCAGACTTGGAATTACTTTGACATCTTAAAATAGCGGCATTGAGTAAGCATATTCACATGCTAAAAACTACAACTAAACATGAAATTCATGGAATGGAAAACATACAACCAACAACTAGATACGCCATGCTACAACTTACTCCATTGGCACCAGTTCAAAAGAGGCATGATTTGCTTGATACGAGGTTCATAGAATGGAACTAAACAATAACATATTTGTAGTTTTAACATGAAGGCCACTTGAGAGCAAGAAACAAACATTCTATAGATATTTTACATGGCAACCAAAGGCATGGCATCAAAGTAGACATAACGTAGAGCAAATTCCATGAAGGAATTACATGCATAGGAGCTACGACTTAGATGCAATCATCCACACAAGTTTGAGTAAAATATCATATTTTCAAACTATGACAAGATGCACCTTTGTAGCGCAGATTTGAGCATGTAAATGAATCCTAATACACAACCAAAAGCAACCATTATTTAGAGCACATCGATTAGATGAATTTACATATATAATTCATCGGCATCACACCAACACGCACAATATTATAGATGCCTTAATATGCTAATATGATGTTTTTTTAAAACACAAAAAAAGACTTAGTGGAAATAAAACTTGTTAGAATCATGACAGAGTGGAGCGCTGATGGCACGGGACGACACGTTGCAGGCTGCTGTCTGGATCGGGGACTCGACCGATCCCAGGACAACAACGTCAAGATTAGCGGCGAGGTAGAGGAGGGCAGCCGGTCGAGGGCTGTGATGGTGACGAAGATCGATGGAGGGGATATAGACAATGACGAAGGGCGGATCATTCCGGCTCCTATCGGATCTAGCCGGGGAGGCGACGCGACGAGGCAGCAGAGACCGGGCCGATGGCGGAGCTCACGGGCGAAGGCGGCGCTCGGCCGAGCTATGGCGAGTTGCTGAGGTGCCTTGGGGTCGCCGACAAGGGAGGCAGAGAGCACGCACGACGGCATATGGTCCTGCAACGGCAGAGGGAAGCGGAGAAGCGGCGGCGGCCATGTAGTGGAGGCGATGCAGTTCGGCGGTGGGGAAGACTGTGGCGAGGCAACGAGAGGGTGATGCTCAGGAGGCAGAGGCGAGCAGGGCTCATGCGGGCCGGTGTATGGGAAGCGGCACGGGCGCCTTGGCCCAGTTCAGGCCCCGGGTGGACCAGAGGTGGGCTCCAGGGACCAGCGGTGCTCGAAGAAGAAAGGAGAAAAAGTGGAGGCTGGGTGGCATGGATTTCGAGGCGAGGCTAGGGTTTAGTCTAAAAATAGGTTGGGAGTGTTGCTTAAATATTAAAAAAATGGCTAGGGTTAGTGCATTTAGTCTGTTTTTGGACCATCGGATCTCAATCCAATGGCTTAGATCAAAGGGGGCTAGGCTAGGTGGGTTGTAATTTTTTAAACGGAAAGCATCCGACGTTTATCCGGCTATAGTTCCGCTATATGTTTAACGGTTTGGGTATTAGAATACCTCCGAATGTGACGAAATTTGGCAGTCGGTCTACCTACACTATATTAAGACACACGCCAAATTTCAACCCATTCTGAGAAAGTTCTATACGCACTTGTAAAAACAATATTTCAATGATGTCGCGGGCGCGTGTGTGAGTGTTTGATCACGAAATGGTCAACGACAAGAATGAAGAGAACCGCCGACAATGAACGCATGCAAGTTTTCAAAAATGACGGCAATGGAGTGCCGATGCAATGCAAGTGATGCGAATGATGCGAATATGGATGCTGAAAGCACAATTTGTCCCTAGGTTGGTTATGATAATTCATCACAACATATGCATCATTGGACTAATGTGTTTTCCAAGTATATTTCAGAAAAGTTCAGAAGATACTATGGCTTAAGGTTTATGTGGAGATGCCCCTGCATGCAAGAAAGGAATAATATTGGTTCAAGCTTCAAGCTAGAAGACTCTTCATTTTATACTTGTGAGAAATTACTTTTGAGTCCATAGGAAAGCCAATACTATTATAAGGGGGTGAGGTAGTAAAATGAATTGATTGCTCAAATGCTCAAAGTTAGCCACCAAAACACTAAGTCATTTCTCCCCACGTATCCACTCTTCAAGTTCCACATTCACAAATTTAGTGTAACCAACATTGCCACATCCGATCCACCGAGTTTCAACCTAAGACAAAACCCTAGCCATTCCCACCAAATTGGTGCAACCGAAACTGCATCGGTGCTACCGAGTTCAGTGTGACCAACATTCTGTTGCCAAGATACACAAAATAGAAATTTCCGAGTTTGAGTATCGCTGCCACCGAGTTCTATATATCGGTCTCACCGATATTCAAAAGTTCACCACTTTAGCGCTAATCGGTATCACCGAGTTGTGCACTTCGGTGTCACCAAGTTTGCTCTTTTGTGTGTAACGGTTGTATTTTGGCTGTTGCCTATATATACCCCTTCACCCACCTCTCATTCGTGGGAGAAGCACTCAGAACACACACACTTCATTTCCAGATCCATTTTCCGAGAGAGAACCACCTAGTCATGTGTTGAGACCAAGATATTCCAATCCAATCATTTGAATCTTGATCTCTAGCCTCCCCAAACTGCTTTCGACCAAATCTTTCGAAGCACAAGAGCAAGGAGTTCATTGATCTACCCCATCTATTACATTTTTGGAGGGTGGTGCCTCCTATATTGGTTAGGTGTCACTTGCAAGCTTCCTACTTCGTGTTGTGGAGTTGAACCAAGATGTTTGTAAGGGCAAGGAGATTGCCTACTTCGTGAAGATCTACCGTGAGTAAGGCTAGTCCTCCGTGGACGGAAGCCATGGTGGGATAGACAAGGCCACTTCTTTGTGGACTCTCCATGGGTGGAGCCCTTGTGAACTATCGCATCCGTTACCCTCCATGGGTTGAAGTGTCCACTAACATGTATGTACGATAGCGCCACCTATCGGAACCATGCCAAAAATAACCGTGTCAACCTTATGCGTTTGATCTCCCTTCCTTACTCCTCTATTTACACTCACATGTTTACTTTCTGTTGCTATACTATTAGAACTGCATGTGTAGGGTGTATTTCACTTGTGATAACTTCCGTAGTTGCCTCTCAAGTAAAATTGGTAAAATGCAAAAAAATTATCTTATCAAGTAGTCTAATCACCCCCCTTTAGACATACTGTCGACCCTACATATGCGATACATAAATAAAACACACGACGAAACTCTAAATACATGGAAGGAATCTGGAGAATTGGTCTTGGGTTGTTACAACCACGTAGTTGAGAGCATTCAACATAGGTGTGGTGATGTCGCTCCGTTGGTCTGGCGTTCATGGTCAAATTTGTGAGCTACCTAGGGACCTAGGACAAGCATGTCTGTTGGGCATGGTTAGAAGGTATGCCCGGCTGAGATCCGCATGTTTGGCATCGGTTGTGGTGGTTTTCTCGTGGGGATGTGAAAGCACAACTTCTCCTAGATGGTTTTGGTAACTAATGACAACATATATGTCATTGAATTAACGATTCTATCTAGTGTATTTCAGGAAAACTTCAATGATTGATTTACTAAGGATTGTGAGGAGAACCCTGATAACCCACAAGTATAGGGGATCGCAACAGTTTTCGAGGGTAGAGTATTCAACCCAAATTTGTTGATTTGACACAAGGGGAAGCCAAAGAATATTCTCAACTATTAGCAATTGAGTTGTCAATTCAACCACACCTGAAAGATTCAGTATCTGTAGCAAAGTTTCAGTAGCAAAGTAGTGTGATAGCAACGGTAGCAACGGTAACAGTAGCAGCAGTGACAGCAGTAGCGGTAAAGTAATGTAGCAAGGACCAGTAGGAAAAACTCATAGGCATTGGATAGGTGATGGATAATTATGTCGGATTACATTCATCATGTAACCGTTATAACATGGGGAGATATGTAACTAGCTCCAGTTCGTCAATGTAATGTAGGCATGTATTTCGTATATAGTCATACGTGCTTATGGAAAAGAACTGGTATGACATCTATTGTCCATCCCTCCCGTGGCAGCGGGGTCCTAATGGAAACTAAGGGATATTAAGGTCTCCTTTCAATAGAGAACCGGAACAAAGCATTAGCACATAGTGAATACATGAACTCCTCATACTATGGTCATCTCCGGGAGTGGTTCCGGTTATTGTCACTCCGGGGTTGCCGGGTCATAACACATAGTAGGTGACTACAACTTGCAAGATAGGATCAAGAACACACATATATTGATGAAAACATAATAGGTTCAGATCTGAAATCATGGCACTCGGGCCCTAGTGACAAGCATTAAGCATAGCAAAGTAGTAGCAACATCAATCTCAGAACATAGTGGATACTAGGGATCGAACCCCATCAAAACTAACTTGATTACATGATAGATGTCATCCAACCCATCACCGTCCAGCAAGCCTACGGTGAGATTACTCACGTACGGTGAAGAGCATCATGGAAGTGGCGATGATGGATGGTTGGTGATTACGAAGGCGTCGATTCCCCCTCTCCGGAGCCTAGAACGGACTCCAGATGTGCCCTCCCGAGGAAGAACAGGTTGTGGTGGCGGCTGCGTATCGTAAAACGCGATGAACCCTTCTCCTTGATTTTTTCCGGCCGAAGGAGAATATATAGAGCTTGAATTGGAGGCCGCGGAGCCACGAGGGGCTCATAAGCCCGCCAGGCCCGGCCAGGGGTGCGGGCCTGGTGGGCTTGTGAGCTCCTGGCTCCATCCCTCCAGGTGATTCTTGCGTTAGGATTTTTTTATATACTCCACAAAAATTCCTCGTAAATATCCAGGTCATTCTGAGAACTTTTATTTCTGCGCAAAAACAACACCATGGCAATTCTGTTGAAAACAGCGTCAGTCCGGGTTAGTTCCATTCAAATCATTGAAATTAGTGACCAAAACAAGGGCAAAAGAGTTTGGAAAAGTTGATACGATGCAGACGTATCAACTCCCCCAAGCTTAAAGAGTTGCTTGTCCTCAAGCAATTCAGTTGACAAATTGAAAGAGACAAAAGAAAAACTTTTACGAACTCTGTTTGACCTTGTTGTTGTAATTATGTCTAACTCATATTCAGATTTTCAGCAAGATCATAAGCTAACCACATAAGCAATGACATTTAGGTCTCATGATGTACTGATATCAATGTCATAATCAACTAGCGAGCAATAATAATAAGTTTCAAACGTCAACACTTCAATCGAAACAATCATGAAGCAGTATGAAGACATGGTATCTCGCTAGCCTTTCTAAGACCGCAAAACATAAATATAGAGCACCTTCAAAGACCAAGGGCTGACTGAACATTGTAATTCATGGCAAAGAAGATCCAGTCACAGTCATACTCAATATCAATTAATAGCAAAGCATAAAAATGACGGAGGTGCTCTCTAATTGGTGCCTTTTATGAGAAGAGGATAAATCAATAGAAACGTAAATAGATAGGCCCTTCGCAGAGGGAAGCATTGATTTGTAGAGGTGCCAGAGCTCAAGCTTTTAAAACAGAGATAAATAATTTTGGGTGTTATGCTTTCATTGTCAACGCAATGACCAAGAGTTTTCACCATCTTCCATGACACACGTACTATAGGAGGTTCCCAAACAGAAAAGTAAAGTTTTGACTTCCCCACCACCGATCAATCACACTCCACGACTAGCCGAATCCTCGGGTGTCGTCCATACCAACAACAATCTAGGGGGAGTTTTTGTTTGCAATTATCTTTTCGATTTGAGCATGGAACTGGGCATTCCAATTATCGGCCCCTTTCTCGTGAGTGATAGTGAATAAACACGTATCGAGGATAACACGCCTAGCATGGAAGATACTGATCGCCCCTTGTCACCACATGAGCGGTTCGGGCATACAAAACAGATTATTACTTGAAGAATTAGAGAGTGGCACAGGCAAATTTAATTGGAACGGCAGGTAGATACCGCATATAGGTAGGTATAGTGGACTCATATGGAACAACTTTGGGTTTATGGAAGTGGATGCACAAGCAGTATTCCCGCTTAGTACAGGTGAAGGCTAGCAAAAGACTGGGAAGCGACCAACTAGAGAGCGACAGCAGTCATCCATATGTATTGAAATTAACCAACATTGAGTGCAAGCATGAGTAGGACATAAATCACCATGAACATGAATATCATAGAGGCTATGTTGATTTTGTTTCAACTACATGCATAAACATCTGCCAAGTCAAGCCACTTGAATCATTCAAAGGAGGATACCATCCTGTCATACTACATCGTAATCATCTTGAAATTCATGTTGGCATCCAAGACAAACCATTATAAGCTCCTAGCTAATTAAGCATGGCATCAGAAACTATGATCTCTAGGTTGTGAATGCAAACACGTTTCTCTCATAACAAAGCTGAATTAGGAACGATGAGCTAGTCATATTTAGAAAAACAAAATAGGTCGAGTTCATACCAGCTTTTCCAGGCTCAGTCAGTTCATCATATATCGTCATTATTGCCTTTCACTTGCACCACCGAATGATGTGAATCATAATGAGAGTGTTCGTGCATTGGACTAAGCTGGAATCTGCAAGCAAACATAGAGGAGAAGACAAAGTAATATGGTTGTTTGACGGATAAACAGATATGCATGTGAGAGCCACTAAACATGTTAACCATGGTCTTCTACCTTGACCCAAAGAAAAAGAAAACTATTTACACGGGAAAGCTCCCAACAAGAAAAAGAAGAAAGGGAAATCTTTTTGGATTTTCTTTTCAAAACACCACTAATCAAGCTGGAAAGCAAACTTACAACTTTTTTTGTTTTTCTCAATCTAAACAAACACATGAGAAGAAAGCGAGAAAAAGAACTAAACTAGCATGGATGATACAATGGCAAGGTGTGAACATCGACTATCAAAGTGAATGTGAAAGCAAGAACATAAAGTCGGTGAGAAACACGTACTCCCCCAAGCTTAGGCTTTTGGCCTAAGTTGGTTTACTCCCACGGCTGGTCCGGGCGATATCCAAAATCATGATGGGGGTTGGACAAGATCGCGGCAGCTACCGCCTGAATAGCTGCCTCACAGAGGCGAGCAGCCTTCGCCTCCCTCTCATACTCCTCTGCCTCTCCTCTGGTTATGTAATATCTCCATTTTACCTGAAAGTCAAAGAAGGCAGGAGTAGGAACGGTAATATGGAAAACACGCTCTCGGTTAAATATTAACCCGTATAGGAGGGATTCATTATCCCTCTCAAGGAACTGATAACGTGTCATAGCGGCGTGACCAAGGAAAGCTGTATGGAGCGGGGGATCTCCTTCGCGGATGGGTATTCCAAGAAAATTTGCTATACGAGTGGCATAGATCCCACCAAAGAAATCCCCTTCATTAGCATTATTATTTAGCCTCCTCGCGATTATAGCTCCCATGTTGAAACTTCTATCACCCATTACCGCGCTCTTAAGAATATTAAGGTCAGGTGCACAGAGGTGACCATGATCAATCTTGTCGTTAATGCATCTACCTATGAAGAGGGCAAAATAATGTAAGGCATGGAATTGAATGCTCCCCAAGGTAGCGTGCGTAATATCTCTAGTTTCTCCAACAGTTATACTAGAAAAGAAATCTCTAACCGAAGAGTTATGAGGATCATTGGGACTACCCCAATCAGGTATCTTGCAAATTCTATTAAAATCCTCTAAATCCATGGTGTACGATTTGTCATAAAGATCAAACAGTATGGACGAGTCACGGCCAACTGAAAATCTGAATCTACAAACAAAAGAGGCAGTTAGCATAGTATACTCTTTGCATTTGTTTGAGATGAATTTTTCGACCCCGGCGTTGTGAACAAATGTATCAAACTCGTCTTTGAAACCTACACCTATCATGAATTCATCGGAAGGCCATTCACATGGTTGTACCTGTGCGTTCCTCGGCTGATAAGAGTCGGGCTCCCGAATCGAGAAATGGGGACCCCTTTTGCTTGAGGAACCACCATGATAGTTTCTCCTGAACATCTTCTTTTTTTCTGAAATTTTTAGTGACTCAAGAGAAAAGTGAACGAGGCTCAAAAAAACTCATAGCAACTACTCCTACAAGTGCCTAGAGGCAATATCATGCATCAAAACTACTTGGGACCAACTAAAATGAACATGCAAAGCTCAAGACCAGGGTCACCAAGGCAGAAAAAATACACAACGAATAAAGCACTAGAGCAAAAACTAATTGGACCAATGGAGGAGTCACATAGCAAGGAACAGCTTCCCCAAAACAGTTTGGTGAATGGGGCTTTGCACAAGGAGATCAAAAAATGCAGCAAGAGGAGCAAGAACACGGGTTTGAGCTGTGGAATGATTTTTTCTAGAGGTAGGACAAGGAGATGCAGGCTAGAATAAGTGGAGGGGGGCCACATGGGGCCCACAAGCCTGCCAGGCCATGCCAGGGGGTGGCCGAGCCTCCTGGGCTTGTGGCCCACTTGTGCATCCCCCTGACTAGCTTTCTATCTCAGAATTTTTCAAAAATTCCAGAAAAAATCATACTTGAATTTTAGGGCATTTGAAGAACTTTTATTTGCGGGACACTTTTCTAAGGGACGGAGAAAGCAGAAAACAGGAAAATAAAGCTAAATTTATCATTTTTCTTCTAAACAACCGAAAGAAAAAGTTGGGAACAGAGGGTTGTGACTCCTAGATTCATCCATCTCATGGTCATCAAAATAAATTCGTCAATGAGGTTGATCAACTCTCCTTGACAAACTTTTTTTGAATCGCATAAAATCGGAGAATTTTTGAATAATCACTAGGTTACCTCAATGGGGATGTGCATATCCCCAACAAGTAAATCATACTTCATCTTGACAGTAGGTATAGGGCATTCAAAGCTCCCAATAAGAATTGATGAAGTTCTTTCAATAGCATTGATGCAATGTACTCGATATTGTTTCTTTGGAAAGTGCACGGTATGCTCATTACCGTTAACCTGGAAAGTGACATTTCCTCTGTTGCAATCAATAACATCCGCTGCAGTGTTTAAAAAGGGTCTTCCAAGGATGACCGCCATGGCATCATCCTCGGGAATATCCAGAATAACAAAGTCTGTTAAGATAGTAACATTAGCAACCACAACAGGCACATCCTCACAAATGCCAATAGGGAAAGCAGTTGACTTGTCGGCCATTTGCAAAGACATTTCAGTGGGTGTCAACTTATCCAATTCAAGCCTACGATAAAGAGAGGGAGGCATAACACTAACACCGGCTCCAAGATCGCATAAAGCAGTTCTAACATAATTTCCTTTAATGGAGCAAGGTATAGTGGGCACTCTGGGATCACCTAGTTTCTTAGGAGTTCGACCCTTGAAGGTTTAGTTGGCAAGCATGGTGGAAATCTCAACCTCAGGTATCTTCCTTTTATTAGTCACCATATCTTTCATGTACTTAGCATAAGGAGACATTTTGAGCATATCTGTCAAACGCATTTGCAGAAAGACAGGTCTAATCATTTCAACAAAGCGCTCAAAATCCTCATCATCCTTTTTCTTGGATGGTTTGGGAGGAAAGGGCATGGGTTTCTGAACCCATGGTTCTCTTTCTTTACCATGCTTCCAGGCAATGAAGTCGTTCTTATCATATCTCCTGTTCTTAGGTTGTGGGTTATCAAGATCAACATTGGGTTCAATCTCCACATCCTAATCATTACTAGGTTGAGCATCATCATGAACACCACTATAAATATTATCACTAGGCTCATGTTCATCTCCAGATTGTGTTTCGGCATGAGAAACAGAGACATCATTTGGATTCTCAGGTGTAACAGCAACAAGTTTGCTAGCATGCAAGTTCCTATCATCTTTCTTTTTCTTCCGATTACCAAGATGACTAGGTGCATCAGTGCTAATGCCTTGAGAATCTTGTTCAATTCTCTTAGGATGGCCCTCAGGATACAAAGGTTTCTGAGTCATTCTACCGCCTCTAGTGACAACTCTAACGGAATTGTCATTCAACTCATTGAGCAAGTCATTTTGAGCCTCAAGTACTTGTTCTACTTGAGTAGTGACCATAGAGGCATGTTTACTCAAAAAAATAAGATCATTGACATTTCTATCCACACAAGCACTTAAATGACTAAGCATACGAGCATTCTGTTCCAGTTGTGTGCTAAAATCGTCATTGAAACTTTGTTGTTTGGCAACAAAGTTATCAAATTAATCTAAGCATAAGCTAGCAGGTTTATCAAAAGGAATATCATTCTCATTGAATCTACGAAGAGAATTTACCTCTACTACCTGTGTCGGGTTATCAAGACCATGTATTTCTTCAATAGGTGGTAGATTCTTAACATCTTCAGATTTAATACCTTTCTCTTGCATAGACTTCTTGGCTTCTTGCATATCTTCAGGACTGAGGAATAGAATACCTCTTTTCTTTGGAGTTGGCTTCGGAGGTGGTTCGGGAATAGTCCAAGCATTATCATTGCTCAAGATATTATGCAATAGAATTTCAGCTTGTTCCACAGTTTGTTCCCTGAAAACACAACTAACACAACTATCTAGGTGGTCCCTAGAAGCATCGGTTAGTCCATTATAAAAGATATCAAGCATTTCATTCTTCTCAAGAGGGTGATCAGGCAAAGCATTCAGTAACTGGACAATCTTCCCCCAAGCTTGTGGGAGTCTCTCTTCTTCAACTTGCACAAAGTTATATATTTCCTGCAAGGCAGCTTGTTTCTTATGGGCAAGAAAATATTTCTCAGAGAAGTAGTAAATCATATCCTCGGGACTACGCACACAACCAGGAGCAAGAGAAGTAAACCAAGTCTTAGAGTCATCCTTTAGCGAGAAAGGAAAAAGCTTAAGGATATAGTAATGGCGAATCTTTTCCTCACTCGTGAATAGGGTGGCTATATCATTCACCTTCGTAAGATGTGCTACGACCGTTTCAGACTCATAACCATGAAAAGGATCAGATTAAACCAAAGTGATTAAATCAGGGTCAACAGAGAATTCATAATCCTTATCAGTCACAAAGATGGGTGAAGTAGCAAACTTAGGATCGTATTTCATTCTAGGATTCAGAGATTTTTCCTTCCACTTGCGTAGTAAATTATCAAGATCGTAGCTATCCTTACAAGCAAGAAAGTCCTCAGCTACCTCTCCCTCCATAACATAACCCTCAGGTATACCAGGCAATTCATATCTAGGAGAGCTAGTTCTAACAGGTGAAACAGTAGGCTCTACTTCAATAATTCCAACAGTTTCAGAAGTATCATCACATTCAGCAACAACTCTAGCAATTTGTGCATCAAGAAATGCACCTAGTGACAAAGTAGTATCAAGCAAAGCATCATCACAAGCATCATGGATAGCAGAAGTAGCATCATCAAGCACATGCGACATATCAGAGTTTCTAGTAGGTGGTGGTGTCGCAAACTTACTCATAACTGAAGGTGAATCAAGTGCAGAGCTAGATGGCAGTTCCTTACCTGTCCTCGTAGTTGAGGGCAAGACTTTTGTTTTTGGATCTCTCGGATTCCTCATAGTGATCAACAGATGTGAATCCCAAGTGACTCAGAGAATAGAGCTATGCTTCCCTCCCCGGCAACGGCGCCGGAAAATAGCCTTGATAACCCACAAGTATAGGGGATCGCAACAGTTTTCGAGGGTAGAGTATTCAACCCAAATTTGTTGATTCGACACAAGGGGAAGCCAAAGAATATTCTCGAGTATTAGCAGTTGAGTTGTCAATTCAACCACACCTGAAAGATTTAGTATCTGCAGCAAAGTTTCAGTAGCAAAGTAGTGTGATTGCAACGGTAGCAACGATAACAGTAGCAGCAGTGACAGCAGCAGCTGTAACAGTAGCAGCAGTGACAACAGTAGCGGTAAAGTAACATAGCAAGGACCAGTAGGAAAAACTTGTAGGCATTGGATCGGTGATGGATAATTATGTCGAATGACATTCATCATGTAACAGTTATAACATGGGGAGATATGTAACTAGATCCATTTCGTCAATGTAATGTAGGCATGTATTCCGTATATAGTCATACGTGCTTATGGAAAAGAACTTGCATGACATCTATTGTCCATCCCTCCCATGGCAGCGGGGTCCTAATGGAAACTAAAGGATATTAAGGTCTCCTTTTAATAGAGAACCGGAATAAAGCATTAGCACATAGTGAATACATGAACTCCTCATACTATGGTCATCTCCGGGAGTGGTTCTTGTTATTGTCACTCCGGGGTTGCCGGGTCATAACACATAGTAGGTGACTACAACTTGCAATATAGGATCAAGAACACACATATATTGATGAAAACATAATAGGTTCAGATCTGAAATCATGGCACTCGGGCCCTAGTGACAAGCATTAAGCATAGCAAAGTAGTAGCAACATCAATCTCAGAACATAGTGGATACTAGGGATCGAACCCCATCAAAACTAACTTGATTACATGATAGATGTCATCCAACCCATCACCGTCCAGCAAGCCTACGGTGAGATTACTCACGTACGGTGAAGAGCATCATGGAAGTGGCGATGATGGATGGTTGGTGATTACGAAGGCGTCGATTCCCCTTCTCCGGAGCCTAGAACGGACTCCAGATTTGCCCTCCAGAGGAAGAACAGGTTGTGGTGGCGGCTTCGTATCGTAAAACGCGATGAACTCTTCTCCGTGATTTTTTTCCGGCCGAAGGAGAATATATAGAGCTTGAATTGGAGGCCGCGGAGCCACGAGGGGCTCATAAGCCTGCCAGGCCCGGCCAGGGGGGGGGGCTGGTGGGCTTCTGAGCTCCAAGCTTTGTCCCTCCAGGTGATTCTTGCGCCAGCATTTTTTATATATTCCACAAAAATTCCTTGTAAATTTCCAGGTCATTCCGAGAACTTTTATTTCTATGCAAAAACAACACCATGAAAATTCTGCTGAAAACAGCGTTAGTCCGGGTTAGTTCCATTCAAATCATGCAAATTAGAGACCAAAACAAGGGCAAAAGAGTTTGGAAAAGTAGATACGATGGAGACGTATCAAACCCATAGATGCAAGGAATTGGATTGGCCAAGCTTCAAGCTTCAAGACTCGACATTTTACATTTTTTGAGAAATCACATTTGAGTCCATAGGAAAGACAATCGTATTAAAAAGGAATGAGGTGTCTATGATGATGTGGTTGCTCAAGTGCGTAGAGATTAGCCACCAAATATACGCATGAAATTCTCCCACAAATATCCTGTCCAAACCCCAAAGTCAAATTTGGTGGCACTAGTAGATCCAAATCAGCCCTAACGAGTTTAGCCTAGACAGAACCTATGCCAAATCCTAACATCACGGTACCACCAACTTTGGTTTCAGTCTGACTGAAAACAGTTTCCAACTCCCTGGATAGCTATTTGCTAAAATCAAAATTTCCGAGTTTTACAAATCAGTGCCGCCGAGTATGGTAACTGCCTAGGCTAACCAAAATAGGACCCTCCAAGATTCATATATTGGTCCCACCAAAAAGCCTAAAGTTCCTACATTTTGCACTAGTCAGTGCAACCGAGTTTGTACCTCGATTTCACGATGTTGGGCAATAATGTTGTAACGGTTGAATATTTGGAGATGCCTGTATATACCTCTCCATCAGCCTCTCATTCTAGGAGGAAGCGCTCAGAACGAACCAACACTTGCCCCATCCATATTTCCGAGAGAGAGCCACCTACTCATGTATTGATATAAAGATATTCCAATCCTACCATATGAATCTTGATTTCTAGCATCCCCAAGTTGCTTGCCACCAAATAAATCTCTTCTACCCAAGGAAAATTAGTGACAACGTGATTGAGTGTTGAGGAGACTATCTTTTGAAGCACATGAGCAAGGAGTTCATCATACTACAACATCTATTACCTTTTAGAGGATGGTGTCTCCTAGATTGGTTAGGTGTCGCTTGGGAGCATCTGGATTCATGTGGAATTCAACCAAGAAGTTTGTAAGGGCAAGGAGATCGACTACTTCATGAAGATCTACCCCGAGTGAGGCTAGTCCTTCGTGGACGTAAGCCGTGTTGGAATAAACAAGGTTGCTTCTCCGTGGACCCTTTATGGGTTGATCCCTCTATGGACTCTTGTGGCCGTTACCCTCCGTGGGTTGAAGTCTCCATCAACATGGACATACGATAGCACCACCTATAGGAACCATGCTAAAAATCTCAGTGTCAATTTGTGTTTGATCTTCCTATCCCTACCCCCTCTATTTGCATGTGCATGTCTTTAATATCTGCTCCTATACTCTTAGACTTGCATGTGTATGGTGTGCTTACTTGCTACAATTGCTAAAACTTGCCCACAACTAAAACTGGGAAAAGCACAAGTTTTTATTTGGTCAAGTAGTTTAATCACCCCCTCTAGACATAGTTCGGATCCTACAAGTGGTACCAGAACTTTGGTCTCCATTGCATTTGTTTCACAATCTAGGAGAGTATGGCATTGTAACGACTAAGATGCGACACTTTCCTATTCTGGGGGCGATGCCTCAAAAGGGAAAGGGGTGCATCTAAACTTTTCGCAAGCGAGATAATAATAACATTACATAACTGAAGAATGACAAGTAGGGCATACACTCGCCATCTGACAATAGTATAGCATAAATGTTAGAGACACACAATTATTGAGAGCATAGCTTAGTCCCGCTACGGACAACATGAAACAAATAAAATTACGACACTCCGCAATGCTGGCCCACGATCACGACCACGGCCTCAGTCCTCCTGATAGTTCACGTATAGACGGCCAGAGTCCTCATCGAACTCCCACTTCAGCTGGTTGTCATCAGGATCTCCTGCGTCGGGCGTACCTGTACCTGTTGGGGTTTGTAGTAATCTGTGAGCCATGGGGACTCAGCAATCGAATGACCTTGGTATCGAATCAAGCCAAGGTATTAGGTGAGGAAGGTTTAGTGTATGGGTTTGCAGCAACCTAAGCATATATGGTGGCTACCTTACGATGATCAGAGTAATCATATGGTGGTCTACGCGAGCGATCGAAGACTAGATTGATCACTAAGTGATCCTGAACACCTACCTACGTCAAACAGAACCCCACCGTGTTCTCGATCGAAGAGCGATCTCCGAAGGAGACAGTCACGGTTACGCACATAGTTGGCAGTTTTATTAGAGTTACTTCAAGTTGTGTAGAACCGGACGTTACCAAAATATCCACATTTGCCACATAACCACGGGCACGGCTTCCCGAAAGATTAAACCCTACAGGGGTGCTCCAACTAGTCCATCACAAACTTCCACGGGCCACAAAGTAATCCTCTATCGCGAAACTCGTGATCTCATCGGAGTCCTCACAGAAAAACCTCAACTTTGAGGAGACCCAAAGTTTCACCGGAATCCCTATACGCAAGATATATTGCTAAGGTAAGACAAATCTAGCAGGACCTCCCGACGTGTCGACGAACCCGATAGGAGCCGCGTATCTCGTTCTAAGGACACGACGGATGGGAAAGCCTATAGGAAACCATACCTCAAGTTTCCTTGTGGTGGCCCCACAGTGTGCCCAATTTGGACCAACGCTCATGAGGAGCACTGGCCCAGGGTTGTTGATTAAATCCTCGGGGTAGCTATTCCCTATGCAAATTATTATTAGGTTATTAGCAAATTAAAACCAATGTTGGGTCCTACCACACAAGCCTTAACACTACATGATTTATCAAGGGGGTCCCCATAACAACCCCGAACGTGTTAGGAGCGATCAGTTATGGAATCAAACATCGGTAACCGAAACTAAGGCGGCAACAATGGAACAAATCACCCGGCAAAAGGCTAGGCCTTCCGTTATTTGCCAAGTATATAGGTGCATTAATGAAACAGCAGTTTAAACATAATGATATCAAAATACCCATGTTATCACTTGGGACAGTTGACACCTGCAACTAGCAAAGCTACTCATTAGAGGTTGAGCAAGCCTACTTAGACAAACAACATTTGCTGGGACATGGAGGTGTTTGGGTTCATGGAAAAGACAAGTGGCATTTATATCAAGTGGTAGGCAGCGAGCATGTAACGAAGGAAACATGATTCTAAGCATAATAAAGCTAGAAACGGTGTCAAGGTCACGGTCATCTTGCATGTGATGTCTTCAGCTTGGAACTACTCTTGATCTTCCCGCACGTACTCTCCATAATCCACGTACTCGCTCTCTGTTCCCGATGCTACCCAAGAAAAGATAACAGCCAATGAACACCGGCAAAACATAATGCAACAACCAATATGATGCATGTGTGAAGAAGGAAGCATGCATCACTATTCTAGTCACTTTCATATGCATTAGTTGAGTTAATTGAATTCCGGATAGAACCTCATATTAAGTTATCTTGACATGCATGAATATGGAATGATCATGTGCACCACGAGAAAACGATGCAAAAAAATATACTGAACGTAGAGAACGGAGTGACGGATCAACCGGAAACTACAAAACAAGTTTCAAAGGCCTACGTTTCAAAACAGACACAAACACACTCTAATGGGCCCTCCCTGGTGTTACCAGGTTGCCACGTGATCAAGCAACAAAATATAAGTGGGGTGGTGCATGGGAACACACCACACCATCAACAATGCCCATACAAGCTTCAAAACAATAAAATATCCAATCTGATTCCCACAGCAACTTAGCAGTTTGTCTACAAGATTTAAAGTAGCTACAACCATCTAAATGAGTCAAACAAGATATGAACCAGAAGCCATCCAAAAGCTCTACAACCCTGAACAAAAAGCTAATGAAAAGGAATCACCCATGAGCAGATCTTTAGACACTAACTTAGCCAAAAATATCACAGTTTCTGGGACTCGGTGAAAATCTTCACCAGCTGCTTATCCTCTGAAGCATTTTGCCAATCTCCAAAATGATAAGTGTATAAGCATGAAATTTAACAGGGAGCTAAAAAAACATAAAATATCACAAACTTTAGTTTGTTGGTGGGATAATTCCCTGCACAGGAGCTAATTCACACAAGACAACAGGGGAAGAAAATAACATCAGATTCCCAAACTTAGTGAAAATCACAAGGTTTCACAAATCTGTCAGTTTCACCCAATTGTCCACTTTGACATGGCACAATAGGTGCATACCAATTCCTAAGAACAAAACAAAGGCCCCATCCTGTATAGGGGTTCACCCACTACCATTCCATCAAGGAATCATCCACAAAGGGTCATAGCAGCACCTAATGTAAAGCTCTAAACATGGCATCATATCAGAAAATAACAGTTTTATGAAGTTGCTCTAAACTGAAATCTGACTGCACCAATGGATTCCTGAGATGATTTTACCCCAAAATCAGATATCATACATGGGTACTCGCATGTAACAACAATGGACAAAGCTAGCTCGAAGATATCACATAGAATCCTATAAGCTACAATAACTATCATCACATGTGAAAACTAGCACATATTGCATCGCCTACACATGCACATCACTAGGGAAAAAACAACCTAACTAGGCATAGCATGGATTCACTAACATGTCACCAACATATAGAAATAGGTGTTCAACCACACACACACATACATGCATGCGCACACACATACACATGCACATGTATATACATGGAGTCACACCACCATCTACCGCTACACATGCCCACACACAAGATCTACTCACAACAACCCCACATGCCTATTTATAAACATGAGGGATTAGGCCCTCTTGCACAAGTGTGTGTGTGCAACACATACACACATACACACACACATCCACCTACACACTCTACACTACCTCTAGTGCAACATGGGACAAAAACAAATAAAAGAAACATCACACAAGCCCCTGGTGTAGAAGGATGCAAAAACAAAACATATACCAGCAAAAGAAAAAAGAAAGCAACAAAATAATAAAGGGGAGAGTGTGGGGTTCGAACCCACAACCCCGTGGTGCCAACACAGGCACAACACCACTAGGCTACGGCTTCGGTGCTTACCAGAGAGGGGAATATGAGTAGGCTAAGCCCTCTCTGGCGCTGCCCTTCTACTGGCGAAAAAAAAGAAAAAGAAAAGGGCGCCCGCGGGGGATCGAACCCACGACACATTGCGGTGGCGCACGCTCGGTTGCCACTGTCCTACGTTAAGAGATCTTAATAGAGAGGGGGAGTGTGCTCTTTGAGCAACCCCTCTGCTAGTATCCTACCACGGCGGCCGGAACAGGGGAGACGCTCCGGCGACCATCCGGCGAACTACTCGGAACGGCAGCTACGACGCGGGACGCGGGATCTATGGGGACTCCATTCCCGTGGCTAATCCACACGGAGGAGCTCTATGACGGCGGCGCTATAGGGCGGCGCAACCGGACATCGACGACAGCGCAATTCCGACGACAGAGGGGGCTGTTGCGCGGGAAAAGAAGGGGAGGAGGAGGCCCTCACCCTGGGGTTCTCGGAGACGAGCTCGCTACCGAGAAGAGGAAGATGGGGAGGGGCGCCTACAACGACCCGCTGCTCTGCTCCAACGACGTCGACGTGGAGGAGACGCCAGGGAGGGGGAGCGGCCCCGCTAGCGACGGAAATGGAACGGGGGGAGATCCCCCATCCTTGCAGACGCCTCGGACTTGACGAGGATGCACCGGTGATGAGGGGAGGGACGACGGTGAGGTGAGGCGCGACTCTTTCTCTCTCTGAAGCTTACGTGCAGAGGGGGAAGAAAGAGGGAGAAGGAGGTGGCGGCAGGGGAGAGGAACCCTAGACGAGGCCCGCACGTCGAGGGGAATAAATAGGCGACGAAGGGATGGCCTCAACATCCGTGAAGCCATGATGTCGGCCCCTCTCTCTCACATCTCTCTCTGTGTCTCCGATGGAAAGCGGCCAAGAGGGGGACGACGTCAGGAGGAAGAAGAGAGAGCATCCGGATGTCGTCCCCCTCTTGGCTGCTTTCCGTTAGAACGGAAAAGAGGGGGACGACGTCAGAACGGACAACGACGAGAACCGGCAACTACTAACGGATGCAAGTTTGAAAACTGGCGGCAACGGAGATGCCGATGCAATGCCGATGATGCGCATGATGCGATGATGATGCGACAAAAGAAAATAGGCACACGACGAAAACGGAAAGAAGGGGGAATCTTCTAGAACGTCGGTCTCGGGCCATCACAGGTACCTCCTCAACCACAATTAAATACTATAAAAGTTTAACATCTTTAAAACAGGTTCAATCAAGGTTTAACACACAAGTTAAAATATCAAAAGGGGAAGGGCTTTGCATTGTTTTGAAAGCATAGTTTGGAAAGCTAAGTTTGAAACCATCACATCATTATATCCCACTATAAGCAAGCTAGCAAACCAAGATGAATCAACTAGCCACAAGAATGAAAGCAATGCAATGACAAGGATGCCATGATGCAAGATGATGACATGACATGAACCACATGAAATGATAACCTATATAACATCCACAACAAAGTTCCACAAAAATAGGAAAGCATCCAAATATGGAAAGGATTACATCTGGGATGTTACAAACTCTCCCACACTACAAGAAGATCTCGACCCGAGATCTAGGACTGACAGAACTCTAGAAATTAGGAACGGAGATGATCCTCGCACTCCCAAGTGGCCTCTTTATCGGAATGATGTGACCATTGCACCTTGAGAAACTTGATTGACTTATTGCGGGTCTTGCGCTCAGTCGTCTCAAGAACTGCAACTGGATGCTCACGGTAGGATAGGTCGGGTTGAAGGTCAATATCCTGAAGATCAACTGTGCACTCGAGAGTCTTGAAGCATCTCCGGAGCTGAGAGACATGAAACACGTCATGCACATTTGCAAAGTTTGAAGGGAGCTCTAATTGATATGCAAGGTCGCCTCTCTTGCCAACAATTCTGAAAGGCCCAACAAAACAAGGAGCAAGCTTTCCATTGATGCCAAAACGCTGAGTGCCCTTCATAGGAGACACTTTGAGATAGACGAAGTCATCGAGCTGATAAACAATGTCACGATGCTTGCTATCATAGTAGCTCTTCTGACGGGACTGCGCTGCTTTGAGATTATCCCGAATGACACGACACATTTCTTCTGCTTCAGCAATCATGTCATTCCCAAGAATCTGACGCTCACCGGTCTCTGACCAATTGAGCGGGGTACGACACTTCCTGCCATAGAGAATCTCAAACGGAGCTTTTCCTGAACTTGCCTGATAGCTGTTGTTGTAAGAAAACTCAGCAAAAGGTAGAAAGTCTTCCCACTTCATCCCAAAGGAAATGACATAGGCTCTTAGCATATCCTCGAGGACCTGATTGACTCTCTCAAGTTGCCCACTAGTCTGAGGATGAAAGGCTGTGCTGAATCAAATCTTAGTACCCATCATAGACTGAAATGAGTCCTGGAACTTTGAAGTAAAGATGCTTCCTCGATCCGAAGAAATCAGCATTGGAATACCATGCAATGAGACTACCCTTGACGTATACAGCTCCGTAAGCTGAGCTGCCGAGATAGACTCCTTGAGTGGAAGGAAATGAGCGACTTTTCTCAACTTGTCGATGATGACAAAGATGGCATCGTTACCTTTCTTGGACTTCGGAAACCTGGTGACGAAATCCATCTCAACATGGTCGAACTTCCACTCGAGGATGGGCAAGGGATGCAAAAGACCTGCCGGACGTTAATGCTCTGCTTTCACCCTTCGACAAACATCACATTCATTTACGAAATGAGCAATTTCACTCTTCATGCGAGTCCACCAGAAGGTCTGTTTCAAATCCTGATACATCTTGGAGCTTCCTAGATGTATCGAGAGAAAAGAGTTATGAGCTTCTTCCATGATAACCTTTCTGAGATCCCCTTTTGGAACGACAAGGTGATCCTCAAAGAACAAAGTATCTCCGGCATCAACGCTGAAGCACTTGTATTTTGGAACTCCCTTTGCCAAGCCAATCTTAACTTTCTTCAACATTGCATCAAGAAATTGAGCTTGTCGGACCTGGTCTTCCAAGGTAGGAGAAATCTGAAGATTAGGAAGAAATCTCTAAGGTACTAACTGAAGGTTGAGCTTTCTGAAAGAATCACAAAGATCAGGCTGGAGAGGCTTCAGAATGAGACTGTTCCAGTAAGCCTTCCTGCTCAAACCATCTGCGACGACATTAGCTTTGCCTGGAGTGTATTCAACGCTCGGATTAAAATCTTGGAGAATTTCCACCCAACGAGTTTGCCGAAGATTAATGTTAGGCTGGGTCAAGATGTATTTGAGACTCTTGTGATTGGTGAACACTTCAGCCTTTCTCTCCAACAAGAGGTGTCTCTAAGTCATCAGAGCATGTACCACTTCCGCCAACTCAAGATCATGAGTGGGGTAATTCTTCTCACTTGGCTTCAACTGCCTCGAGGTATAAGCTACCACTTTCTTGTCTTTCATCAGAACTGCACCAAGACCTTGAAGAGAGGCATCGCAGAACACTTGATAAGGTTTGGAGTCATCAGGAGGAACCAAGAATGGAGTAGAAGTGAGCTTCTCTTTGAGTGTGTCGAAAGCCATCTGACACTCTGGAGACCAAACATACTTCACACTCTTCTGAAGAAGACTTGAGAGAGGCTTAGCAATCTTGGAGAAATTCTCAATGAATCTTCTGCAATAGCTCGCAAGCCCGAGAAAGCTTCGAAGCTGCGTCACATTTTGCAGAGGTTCCCACTCAACACTCGCCTGCACCTTCGATGAATCAACTTTGATGCCCTCGGCAGAGATGATGTGCCCAAGGTAGGCAACTTCCTTCAACCAGAACTCACATTTGGAAAACTTAGCATAGAACTTATGCTCTCTTAGCTTATCAAGCACAAGCCTGAGATGTTCTTCATGCTCTTCCTCAGTTTCTGAAAAGACCAGAATATTGATACGTCTCCAACGTATCTATAATTTTTGATGGTTTCATGCTGTTATCTTGTCAAACTTTGGATGTTTTATATGCCTTTTATATCTTTTTTGGGACTAACCTATTAATTCAGTGCCAAGTGCCAGTTCGTGTTCTTTCCGTGTTTTTGACCCTTTTTCAGGCGGAGTCCAAACAGAATAATTCTTTCACGATGATTTTTTATGGAAAATATCAAAAATACTGGAAGAAAAAGATACCGGAGAGGGGTCCCGAGGAAGCCACAAGCCGTGTTGGCGCCCCCCCCAGGCCGCACCAACCAGGCTTGTGGGCCCCTAAGGGGCCCACTTGACGCAACTCCACTGCCATCTGGTCCTATAAATCCAGAAACCTCTAGAAAGAAACCTAGATCGGGAGTTCCGCCACCGCAAGCCTCTGTAGCCACCAAAAACCAATCTAGAGCCCGTTCCAGCACCCTGCCGGAGGGGGAATCCATCTCCATTGGCCATCTTCATCATCCCGACGATCTCCATGATGAGGAGGGAGTAGTTCTCCCTCGGGGCTGAGGGTATGTACCAGTAGCTATGTGTTTGATCTCTCTCTCTCGTGTTCTTGATATGTCTTGATCTCGATATACCGTGGGCTTTGCTACTATAGTTGGATCTTATGATGTTCTTCCCCCTCTCCCTTCTTGTAATGAATTGAGTTTCCTCTTTGAAGTTATCTTATCGGTTTGTGTCTTTGAGAACACTTGATGTATGTCTTGCACGTGTCTATCTGCGGTGATCAACTTGCGGGTTTGTGACATTGGGAACCTATGCATATGGGTTGGCACACGTTTGATTCATGTGAGTACTCGATGTATGTTTTGGTGATCAACTTGCAGGTTCGTGACATTGGGAACCTATGCATAGGGGTTGGCACACGTTTTGACTCTCCGGTAGAAACTTTGGGGCACTCTTTGAAGTTCTATGTGTTGGTTGAATAGATGATTCTGAGATTGTGTGATGCATATCATATAATCATTCCCACGTATACTTGAGGTGACAATGGAGTATCTAGGTGACATTAGGGTTTTGGTTGATATGTATCTTAAGGTGTTATTCTAGTACGAACTCTATGATGGATCGAACGGAAAGAATAGTTTCGTGTTATTTTACTACGAACTCTTGAATAGATCGATCAGAAAGAATAACTTTGTGGTGGTTTCGTACCCGACAATAATCTCTTCGTTTGTTCTCCTCTATTAGTGACATTGGAGTGACTATTTGTTGCATGTTGAGGGCTAGTTATAAGATCCAATTATGTTATCATTGTTGAGAGAACTTCACTAGTGAAAGTATGAACCCTAGGCCTTGTTTCCACGCATTGCAATACCATTCGTGCTCACTTTTGTTACTAGTTACCTTGCTGTTTTTGTAATTTCCAATTACAAAAACCTATATCTACCATCCTTATTGCACTTGTATCATCATTTCTTTGCCGAACTAGTGCACCTATACAACCTACCATTCTATTGGGTGTGTTGGGGACACAAGAGACTCTTTGTTATTTGGTTGCAGGGTTTCTTGAGAGAGACCATCTTCATCCTGCGCCTCCCGCGGATTGATAAACCTTAGGTCACCCACTTGAGGGAAAATTGCTACTGTCCTACAAACCTCTGCGCTTGGAGGCCCAACAACGTCTACAAGGAGAAGGTTGCGTAGTAGACATCAAATATCATCAAGACACAACAAGACGAATTCATTCTTGAATGGGGAGAAGATATAATTCATCATCGACAAAAGGTCGGCGGAGCATTGGCCAAACAGAAAGACATCACCGTGTACTCATACGAGCCAAAGCTTGTTCTGAAAGCAGTCTTTGGAATGTCCTCTTCGCAAATGCGAATCTGATGATAACTCATCCTGAGATCAAGCTTCAAGAAGATCTTAGCCCATTTCAATTGCTCAAACAACTCATTGATGTTAGGAAGTGGATACTTGTTTTTGATCGTCTTCTTATTCAATGGACGGTAATCGACACAGAGTTGTTCCGTATCATCCTTCTTCTTGACGAAAAGCACTCCACAGCCCCAAGGAGATGAGCTTGGTCTGATCAGACCCAGACGCTCTTGCTCATCAAGTTGTTTCTTCACCTCCTTCAGCTCTTCTGGACCCAGTTTGTACGACCGTTTACACACAGGCTCGGTACCCGGTTCAAGCTCAATTACGAACTCAACTGCTCAGTGCGGAGGCATTCCTCGCAGTTCTTCCGGAAAAACATCTTCATACTCACAGACCACTGGAACTTGCGAAATTGGAGAGATCTCATCCTTCTCATTCAAGAAAAACAAACGAACTGTGTCATCACGTGTTGCGAAGATAATCACATCCTCCGAAGAATAAGTTAGCTTCACTTCTTTAGCTTCACAATCAATAGATGCCTTGTTAATAGCCAACCAATCCATCCCAAGGATCAAATCAATATTAGAGTTACCAAGGACAATAGGAGAAGCGAGAAAAGCATAATCACCCATCTTGACAGTGATATCCGGAACTACCAAACTAGAACTCATATGCTTCCGAGGGGAAACAACTGCTAACGTCTTAGACAACTACTCCTCGTGCAGATTATGCTTGGATGCAAATGGATATGATATGAAGCAATGCGAAGCACCAGAATCAAATAAAACCTTAACAGGAATATCATTAACTGAAAGATTACCCATAATCACGTCTGAGGAGTTATCTGGTTCAGCTGCATTCACCATATTGACTCTCGCAGACCTGGGGTTGAACTTCATAATAGCATTGCTTGGAGGCTTCCCTGGAGGAGGGGGCAGAAGACGTAGCTGAGAGGTGCACTTGTTGGAGTAGTGACCCTGATGCCCACGCTTGTGACAAGTAACATCTGACAGCGGACGGAACAACACCTGAGGATTCCCTTGCTTCTGCTGCTGAAACCTCTGCTAGAAAACTGGGTTGGATGGGTGGGAAGAACCACGACCACCTGACTGCTTGAACTGCTCAGTCTGCCAAGGAGGAGGAGGATACACCTAGTATTTTTGCTGCTTCTGGACCCTAAGCGAAGCTGCCTCAGCCCTGAGAGCCAAGTTATAGAACTTATCAAACTCATCGGGATCATGCAATGCAAGGGCCAGCTACAAGTCCTCTCTCAGATTACCTCTGAACTGATAGATCTTACTCTTCTGATCTGGAATGTCCAGCAAAGCATATCGAGCCAGCTCATGGAACTCGACGTTGTACTTGTACACAAAGGAACCACCTTGCTTCAAGCATCTCAACTTCTCACGCATCTCTTCCACAAAGCTAGACGGGATATAGTGAGACCTGGAATCTGTGCAGAACTCGTCCCAACTAATCATTCTGCCTCCCCTGGAGTCCTTGAACTGCTGCCACCAAACTGCTGCCGGCCACTTGAGCTGAAACATTGCAAATTTGACGAAGTCCTGTGGACAGACATTGCTGCACTCAAAGTGTTTGATCATATCCCGAATCCAGTCATCAGCATCGAATGGCTGGTCACAAGATTTGAAGGACTTCGGCTGGTTCGCTAGGAAGTGATTCAGAGATGCAAACTGATTACCACCATGGTTGAAATTGCCCTGCTACTGATTGGTCCTCTCTTGCAATAGTTGGATTAACATCTGGGTGTTGGCATTTGTTGTAGCCATCACTGCTTGCCAAGCCTCTACAGAAGGAGGCGGCGGCGGAGGAGGAGGCGGAGGAGGAGGTGGCGGAGCATCAGCACCCTTGCGACCCGGATTCTGGCGAGTTGGTGGATCCATCCTGAAGACGGACAGCACATTAGTCCAGAGAATAACATTCGAGGCAAACCTGAATCACTAGGCAGAAATATCTGAACAAGAATATTTAGCAATTGCACTCGAACAACATAGTAAGAATGCTTTCTCAAAGTGACTGCCGACAACAACTGATTAAGGACCACTTGCAAACCAAGTATGAGCTAGAACTGCTTGGAACAAATGTATGACAGAGATTCCATCCGATATCTTCGTGGATATTATATCACGGGCTCGAACTTACAATAGCCATCCTGTGCAAGGCAGTGCACACGACATATGAAGCATCCCCAAGTTGTAGGAAGCTACAAGGACTCTTTAAGACATAACGAGAACCGTTGTAAGACGACCGTGAACAAACGTATCCACTGAATGTGGAATCCCAACCTCACATCATGCATCTGTAGGAAGATTGTCCTATAAGTCACTACCTGATATCCCACCTATGAATTCCCGAAATATCCGGTCATGCAATCTCGTACACGGATACAAGGAGTAATATGTCACACAACTCGTATACTAACCCGTCGAGTGTATCACATCCGTCAACACATAACCAGAATTTCGGACCTTCATCTACTACAGACCCTCGTAATCACAACGATACAAAGTGTGGCGATACATCCGGAACTCTCTACACCAGTACTGGGGAAGTCGGACTCCTCTCGTCACAACTAGTATTGAAGCAATTACGAACATACTCCGTCCTGAGATACCAAGAAATCTAAATGATGGCGATGTGCACAAGAATCCCTGGAGCTAAACTCCCCGGAAGAAATCAAGTCAGACAGGAGGCACCAAGCCAGAACTCCGTCACATCGATATCATATAGATTTCAAAATATCCGCGTGATCCTAATTTTTTTTGAGCGAGAAGAGGAGTAGAATTAAGATTTCCTAAGTCGCAAAGTTGTCAGAATCATGATTCTGAATCAGATCGGAGCTCCGTTGCGAGAATCGTGAATCGTAGAATCTTAACTATCAGGATCGTAGAAACTTAGATTCTATGAGAAAAATCATAGAATCGGAGGGGCTATTTTGGATCGTAATATCGTAAGATTCTAAGACTTGAGTCATGATTCTCACAACTTTGCTAAGTCGAGAACCTCACCAGAGCATAGAAGAGGAGAAGAAAGAAACCTACTCTCCGATATAACTAAGACTCAAATAGTTTTACTAGACTCGACTCGGTCAAGTTCGATCACACAAAGGCTCCTATGGTCGTAAGGCTATGATTACCAACTTGTAACAACTAAGATGCGGCCCTTTCCTATTTTGGGGGCGGTGCCTCAAAAGGGAAAGGGGCGCATCTAAACGTTTCGCAAGCGAGATAATCATAACATTACATAAGTGAAGAATGACAAGTAGGCATACACTCGCCATCTGACAATAGTATATCATAAAGCTTACAGACACACAATTATTCAGAGCATAGCTTTGTCCCGCTACGGACAACATGAAATAAGTAAAATTATGACATCCCACAATGCTGGCCCACGATCACGACCACGACCTCAGTCCTCCGAATAGTTCACGTACAGACGGCCAGAGTCCTCATCGAACTCCCACTCCAGCTGGTTGTCATCAGGATCTCCTGCGTTGGGCGTACCTATACCTGTTGGGGTTTGTAGTAATCTGTGAGCCACGGGGACTCAACAATCAAATGACCTTGGTATCGAATCTAGCCAAGGTATTAGGTGAGGAAGGTTTAGTGTATGGGTTTGCAGCAACCTAAGCATATATGGTGGCTACCTTACGATGCTCAGAGTAATCATATGTTGGTCTACGCGAGCGATCGAAGACTAGATTGATCACTAAGTGATCCTAAACACCTACCTACGTCAAACATAACCCACCGTGTTCTCAATCAAAGAGCGATCTCCGAAGGAGATAGTCCCGGTTACGCACACAGTTGGCAGTTTTATTAGAGTTACTTCAAGTTGTCTAGAACCGGATGTTCACAAAATATCCACATTTGCCACATAACCGCGGGCACGACTTTCCGAAAGATTAAACCCTGCACGCGTGCTCCAACTAGTCCATCAAAAACTGCCATGGGCCGCAAAGTAATCCTCTATCACGAAACTCGTGATCTCGTCGGATTCCTTAGAGGAAAACCTCAACTTTGAGGAGACCCAAAGTTTCACCAGAATCCCTATATGCAAGATATATCGCTAACGTAAGACAAATCTAGCAGGACCTCCTGACGTGTCGACGGACCCGATAGGAGCCGCATATCTCTTTCTCAGGACACGACGGATGGGAAAGCCTACAGGAAACCATACCTCAAGTTTCCTTGTGGTGGCCCCGTAGTCTGCCCAATTTGGACCAACGTTCATGAGGAGCACTGGCCCGGGGTTGTTGATTAAATCCTCGGGGTAGTTATTCCCTATGCAAATTATTATTAGGTTATTAGCAAATTAAAACCAATGTTGGGTCCAGCCAGACAAGCCTTAACACTACACGATTTATCAAGGGTGTCCCAATAACAACCACGAACGTGTTAGGAGCGATCAGTTATGGAATCAAACACCGGTAATCGAAACTATGGCGGCAACAACGACACAAATCACTCAACAAAAGGCTAGGCCTTCCGTTATTTGTCAAGTATATAGGTGCATTAATTAAATAGAAGTTTAAACATAATGATATCAAAATACCCATGTTATCACTTGGAACAGCTGGCACCTACAACTAGCAAAGCTACTCATTAGAGGTTGAGGAAGCCTACTTAGCCAAACAACATTTGCCTGGGACAAGGAGGTGTTGGGGTTCATGGAAAAGACATGTGGCATTTATATCAAGTGGTAGGCAGCGAGCATGTAATGAAGGAAACGTGATTCTAAGCATAACAAAGCTAGAAAGGGTGTCAAGGTCACGGTCACCTTGTGGGTGATGTCTTCAGCTTGGAACTGCTCTTGATCTTGCTGCACGTACTCTCCAGAATCCACGTACTCGCTCTCCGTTCCTGATGCTACCCAAGATAAGATAACAGCCAATGAACACCGGCAAAACATAATGCAACAACCAATATGATGCATGTGTGAAGAAGGAATCATGCATCACTATTCTAGTCACTTTCATATGCATTAGTTGAGTTAATTGAATTCTGGACAGAACCTCATATTAAGTTATCTTGACATGCATGAATATGGCATGAGCATGTGCATCACAAGAAAACGATGCAAAAACATATAAAGAATGTAGATAACGGAGTCACGGATCAACCAGAAACTACAAAACAAATTTCAAAGGCCTACGTTTCAAAACAGCCACAAACACACTCTAATAGGCCCTCCCTGGTGTTACCGGGTTGCCACATGCTCAGGCAACAAAATATAAGTGGGTGGTGCATGGGAACACACCACACCATCAACAATGCCCACACAAGCTTCAAAACAATAAAACATCCAATCTGATTCCCACAACAACTTAGCAGTTTGTCTACAAGATTTAAAGTAGCTACAACCATCTAAATGAGTCAAACAAGATATGAGGCAGAAGCCATCCAAAAGCTCTACAACCCTGAACAAGAACCTAATGCAAAGGAATCACCCATGAGCAGATCTTTAGACACTAACTTAGCCAAAAATATCACAGTTTCTAGGACTTAGTGAAAATCACAAATTTTCACCAGCTGCTTATGCTCTGAAGCATTTTGGCAGCCTCCAAAATGATATCTACAGAAAGTGTATAAGCATGAAATTTAACAGGGAACTAAACAAACATAAAATCTCATAAACTTTAGATTGTTGCATGGGATAATTCCCTACACAGTAGCTAATTCACACAAGACAATAGGGGAAGAAAATAACATCAGATTCCCAGACTTAGTGAAAATCACAAGGTTTCACAAATCTGTCAGTTTCAGCCAAGTGTCCACTTTGACAGGGCACAATAGGTGTTGTAGAGGGGTTCACCCACTACCATTCCATCAAGGAATCGTCCACAAAGGGCCATAGCACCACCTAATGTAAAGCTCTAAACATGGCATCATATGAGAAAATAAACAGTTTTAGGAAGTTGCCCTAAAGTCAAATCTGACTTCACCAGTGAATTCCTGGGATGATTCTACCCCAAAATCATATATCATACATGGGTACTCGCATGTAACAACAATGCACAAAGCTAGCTTGAAGATATCACATAGAATCCTATAAGCTACAATGACTATTATCACATGTGAACACTAGCACATATTGCATCACCTACACATGCACATCACTAGGGCAAGAAAACCTAACTAGGCATAGCATGGATTCACTAACATGTCACCAACATATAGAAATAGGTGTTCAACCACATACACACACCCACACATACATGGATGTGCACACACATACACATGCACAAGTATATACATGGACTCACACCACCATCTACCCCTACACATGCCCACACACAAGATCTACTCACAACAACCCCACAGGCCTATTTACAAACATGAGGGATTAGGCCCTCTTGCACAAGTGTGTTAGTGTGTGTGCAACACATACACACATACACAGACACACACATCCACCTACACACTCTACACTACCTCTAGTGCAACATGGGACAAAAACAAATAAAAGAAACATCACACAAGCCCCTGGTGTAAAAGGATGCAAAAACAAAACACATAGCAGCAAAAGAGAAAAAAAGAAAGCAACAAAAAAAATAAAGGGGAGAGTGTGGGGTTCGAACCCACAACCCCCTGGTGCCAACACAGGCACAACACCACTGGGCTACGGCTTCGGTGCTTACCAGAGAGGGGAACATGAGAAGGCTAAACCCTCTCTCGCGCTGCCCTGCTACTGGCTAAAACAAAGAAAAAGAAAAGGTCGCCCATGGGGGATCGAACCCACGATGCACTGCGCTGGCGCACTCTCGGTTGCCACTGTGCTACGGTAAGAGATCTTACCAGAGAGGGGGAGAGTGCTCTTTGAGTAGCCCCTCTGCTATTATCCTACCACGATGGCCAAAGCAGGGGAGACGCTCCGGCGACCATCCGGCGAACTACTCGGAACGGCGGCTACGGCGCGGGACGCAGGATCTATGGGGACTCCATTCCCGTGCTAATCCACGCAGAGGAGCTCTACGACGGCGGTGCTACGGGGCGGCGCAACCGGACACGTAGGGCATCGACGCCGGCGCAATTCTGGCGACACAGGTGGCTGCTACGTGGGAAAAGAAGGGGAGGAGGAGGCGCTCACCCTGGGGTTCTCGGAGACGAGCTCACTACCGAGAAGAGGAAGAAGGGGAGGGGCGCCTGCGACTACCCGCTGCTCTGCTCTGGCGACATCGACATGGAGGAGACGCCAGGGAGGGGGAGCGGCCCCGCTAGTGACGAAAATGGAATGGGGGAAGATACCCTATCCTTGCGGACGCCTCGGACTTGATGGGGACGCACCGACGACGAGGGGAGGGAGGAGGCGAGGTGCGGCTCTCGCTCTGAAGCTTACCTGCAGAGGGGGAAGAAAGAGGGAGAAGGAGGTGGCGGCGGGGGAGAGGAACCCTAAACGAGGCCCACACGTCGAGGGGAATAAATAGGCGACGAGGGGATGGCCTAGACGTCCGTGAAGCCACGGCGTCGGCCCCTCTCTCTCACATCTCTCTCTATGTCTCTGACAGAAAGCAGCCAAGAGGGGGACGGCGTCAGGAGGAAGAAGAGGGACGCCGAGCGGGCTGCGCTAGTGAAGAGGAGAGGCGAGGCCCAGGTGGAGGAGGAGTAGGCCGGCCCACCTGGGCTTCTCTGGAGCCGGCTAAAACAGAAAAGAAAAATGGGTTTTCTTTTTAAATAACCAAAACAGCAAATAAAATACCGAGAGCAACATAGGGTTTTTGAAAATAAAATAAAAACACCTAGGGCATGAGGGACTTATGCCCTATTTAAGTAAAATGCAAACCTGATTTTTAGGAAAACTAAATAATACAAGAAACGGGAATTATGATGTTGTTTTAAACAAAAATCCCATGGACCTAAAGTCTAACATAACAATGAGGGGTACTGTCACGCCCAAGATGCGACCCTATCCTCAATTTGGCACGAAGGCCTCGTCAGGGATAGAAGCGCATATCGTCGTGTTGCAAGAATGGATATCGTTACAAGTACATGTACTGAAAAGAAGAGATATATATATATATATAGAATTGGCTTACACTCGCCACAAGCTACATCAGAGTCACAGCAGTACAATACATAATCATCATGAAGAAGAGCAGGGTCCGACTACGGACGAAAACAAACGAGAAAAGAAGAACGACATCCATCCTTGCTATCCCAGGCTGCCGGCTTGGAACCCATCCTAGATCGATGATGAAGAAGAAGAAGCAACTCCAAATGAACAATCAACGCGCTCATGTCAAGTAACCTTTACCTGTACCTGCAACTGGTGTTGTAGTAATCTGTGAGCCATAGGGGACTCAGCAATCTCATTTCCAAAGGTATCAAGACTAGCAAAGCTTAATGGGTGAGGCATGGTTAAGTGGTGAGGTTGGAGCAGCGGCTAAGCATATATTTGGTGGCTAAACTTACGAGTACCAGAAATAAGAGGGGGAAGATCTACGCATAGCGAACGTGAACTACTGTTGATGAAATAAATGATCCTGAACACCTACCTACGTCAGACATAACCCCACTGTGTCCTCGATCGGAGAAGGAACTCACGAAAGAGACAGTCATGGTTACGCACATAGTTGGCATAATTTAATTAAGTTACTTCAAGTTATCTAGAACCAGTGTTAAACAAAGCTTCCACGTTGCCACATAACCGCGGGCACGGCTTTCCGAAAGATTTAACCATGCAGCGGTGCTCCAACTAGTCCATCACAAATTACCACAAGCCGCATAGATATTTCGTCAAAGGTAAAACTAATCCAGCAAGGCCGCCCGACGTGTCGACGATCCCGATAGGCGCCGCGTATCTCGTTCTCAGGACACGACAGATGGGTCACACTAGGAGAACCAAACCTCTGGTTGCCCCACGGTGGCCCCGTAGTCTGCCAATTTGGACCAACACTCATGAGGAGCACTGGCCCGGGGGTTGATTAAATTATCCTAGGGGTACGGAAAGTCCCTATGCAATTTTACTAGGTGATTAGGCAAATGTAGTACCAAAGTTGGGCCTTGCCAGACCAGCTTTAATCTAAAACGAATTATCAAGGGGGTCCCCATAACAACCCCGATCGTGTTAGGAGCGCTCAATTATGGAAAATAACACCGGTAGCCGAAAACTAAGGGGGCAAAGGTGGAACAAAACACCAGGCTAGAAAGGCCGAGCCTTCCACCTTTTACCAAGTATATAGGTGCATTAAATTAAATAGCATTTAAGAGGGTGATAGAACAAGGAACCATGTTATCACATGGAAGCAACTTCACCTGCAACTAGCAACGCCAACACAAGGTTAAGCAAGTAGTAACATAGCCAATCAGTGGTTTGCTAGGTTGAACAGGTTGAAGGTTTTCATGGCATTGTGAGAGGCTGATATTTAACATGTGGTAGGCAACGAGACATAATCGTTAGCATCGAAATAACTAGCATGGCAATGATAGTAATGGTATCTGGGGAAATGGTCATCTTGCCTGAGATCCCGCTTGGAAGAAGAATGCCTCCGTGAAGGAGACGAACCGACGTAGTCGAACGGGTCCTCACAATCCGACACGCTTGCGGAACTCTATCGAGACGGGGAAAACCGGAAACAAGAATCAACACACGAATTCACCACACGATGCACAACACAAATGATGCATGAGCAGCTGAATACATGCAAGTCACGGCATGGCAAATTACACAAACAAACACTACACATTAAGTGAAGTTCAATATGCAACGAGTTGCATATTGATGAAACTCCACGTTTATTTAGTTCAATTCCGATTAGATACACAACAACATCAAATGTAGTTAAACATGGAAGAGGTAAAGTATAATCAAACTACCTATCTAGGCATTTTAAATGAGGTCGGAAATGACATATAGCATCTCCGAAACGACCTCACATGTTAATTTACAATTCTGTCCAGATCTGAACTAACACATTTAGTTAGTTTTTAAACAGAAAAACAAACAGGTTCACGTGATTCTACGTGTCGCTACAAGCAATTTACACATAGAGGACATCTCCAACGGAGCTACGGATCAAAAGATACAAGCACCACAAGATATGATGGCATGAATGCAATATGTGTGCAACGGCGGTCACGAGCACTTCAAAACATACAACCAGCAAGAGAAAATGATACTACACGAGATTCTAAGCAAGTTTCATATAGGGCACGATCAAATCGGAGCTACAGTTCAACAACTACGAGCAAAACAAGAATTCACTACAATCTGCCACAATCAGCCACATAGCATTTTCTACACCCCACAACTACGAGCTACACAACTCCAATCTACTCAACCAAGGCATGAAACGATAGAGGGAAAGAAGCACTAAAGCAAACAACTAACAACAACTAGCATGGCATCATGGATCACTAGGGAAAGAAGTCACGAAATGACATCTCACACACTATTTCAGACTTGGTGAAAATAGCAGTTTTGAAGCTGCAGTTTTCGATCTGAAGCCATATTGACAGCAGCAAAAACTATAGCTACAGGGCTCCAAATGGCATGAAAATTCACATCAAGCTAGAGAAACACAAGGGCTACAACTAACTCCATTGGACCAACCTCAAAAGAGCTACAGATCACAAGATACAAGCAAGACAAGACAACAACAAAATATAAAAGATTCCAGACTTAGAAATATTTCAGCACCTCCAAATCAGCACTATTTCTAGCAACTTGAGAGCAAGCAAACCACACCTAAACATGCATTTCTATTGCAACCAAAAATACCAGGGGCTAGAGTAAACATCCAAGAACAACTCTCTAGTTGACAACTCCTTCAAACGAAGCACGGAATAAATCCTACGAAAATGACAAGAGGGCAACATGGCAAAATATCGCGCGAACTAACTTGCTCAAAAGCTAAAACTAATTGCACATAAAAATCCTATGGATTTTTCTACCCCGAAAAACATATAAAATATGTGGGGTTGCACAACAAAATAATGCCAGACGTAAATGCGAGATAAATTACCTATACACGGAAAAATAAATTAGCGGCAATCCCTACACGCAAAAATACGAGTGACCGCTCTAAAATACACGGCTAGAGGGTTCCTAAAACATGGACATTTTATCTGCAGCACACGAGTAATCCGGACACGCATGAGGAATTATACGGGACGAAATCTATTGTAACAGCACGTAGAACTATGCATTCGGCACGCTAAACGGTGTCAAACAAATATGCAAGTTGCACCAACGTAATCTACGCGCAAAACTACACGAAATCCATATGCTACATGTCGCGATCCGACTTACGGTTAAATAGCTACGATCGTTACATTATTTAGCTAAATCCTGAAAATTAATATATCCTCAGAAACTGCTAAGCTAAATGGGCCTAAACAGAGGCAATCTAACAACAACAAAAAAATGCACAGGCGGGGGAGGATCTCACCTCGCTCCTGGGCCGGCCTGGCCGGGAGGGAGAGGGAGGCCTTGGCCTAGCTCGGGGCCAGCTGGGCCAGGCGGCAGCTCGGCCGCGGGAGGGAGGCGGCGCGCTGGAGTTGGGCCTCTGGGCACTGGGAGGCCCAGGACAGGCCAAGCGCTGGCGATCGGGCGTCACCTCGTCTTTCTCCTTGATCCAGAGGAGACGGCGGCGCTGGGACCTGTTGCGGCGGCCGGTGACAGGTCTTCCGGCGTGGGGGGGAGCCGCCACGGGAGCGCAGCGAGGCGGGGATGGCCGGAGGGTACCGGATCCGGGGGTTGCCGGCCCGGATATGGCGACGGGAGCTGGCGGCGGCATAGCTCCGGGCTGCGGGCAACCTCCGGTGACGGGGAGGCGGCGCTCGGACTCTCCGGCGAGCTGGGGCACAAGGCGGCGGCGGAGGAGCGTCATGGCGGCAGCTGGTGGCGCTGGCGGCGGGGCACGACAACTCGGGGCTGCTGCTGTTGGAAATATGCCCTAGAGGCAATAATAAAATGGTTATTATCATATTTCCTTGTTCATGATAATCGTCTATTGTTCATGCTATAATTGTATTAACAGGAAACGGTAATACATGTGTGAATAAATAGACCACAGTGTGTCCCTAGCAAGCCTCTAGTTGGCTAGCTCGTTAGTCAATAGATGATCATGGTTTCCTGATCATGGGCATTAGATGTCATTGATGACGGGATCACATCATTGGGAGAATGATGTGATGGACAAGACCCAATCCTAAGCATAGCACTAGATCATATTGTTCGTATGCTAAAGCTTTTCTAATGTCAAGTATCTTTTCCTTCGACCGTGAGATTGTGCAACTCCCGGATACCGTGGGAGTTCTTTGGGTGTATCAAACGTCACAACGTAACTAGGTGACTATAAAGGTGCACTACGGGTACCTCCAAAAGTGTCTGTTGGGTTGGTACGAATCGAGATCGGGATTTGTCACTCGGTAGAACATCATCATGAGCTCAATGTGACTAAGGAGTTAGTCACACGATGACGTGCTACGGAACGAGTAAAGAGACTTACCGGTACGAGATTGAACAAGGTACAGGTATACGGACGATCGAATCTCGGGCAACTTCTATACCGACAGACAAACGGAATCGTATACGGGATTGATTGAATCCTTGACATCGTGGTTCATCTGATGAGATCATCGTGGAGCAAGTGGGAGCCACCATGGGTATCCAGACCCCGCTGATGGTTATTGGCCAGAGAGGTGACTCGGTCATGTCTGCCTGTCTCCCGAACCCGTAGGGTCTACACACTTAAGGTTCGATGACGCTAGGGTTATAGGGAATTGTTATACGAGGTTACCGGAAGTTGTTCAGAGTCCCGGATGAGATCCCGGACGTCACGAGGAGCTCCGGAATGGTCCGGAGGTAAAGATTGATATATAGGACGGATGGTTTCACACACCGGAAGTGTTTCGGGCGTCACCGGTAACGTACCGGGACCACCGTGACCACCGGAGGTGGCCCCGGGGGTCCACCGAAGGGGGGCAACGACCCCGAGAGGCTAGATGGGCTAAGTGCGGGAGGGAACCAGCCCCTAGGTGGGCTGGTGTGCCTCCCACACCCAGCACAATGCGCAAGTGGTGGGGAGAGGGGGCAACCCTAGGCGCAGGTGGGCCTTAGGCCCACCAGGTGGTGCGCCACACCCCCTCCCACCCTAGCCGCCGCCCCCCTCTCCCATCTGGTGGCCGCTGGCCCCTAGGGAGGGAACCCTAGGGGTGGCGCATCCGTCCCCCGTCCTCCTATAAATAGAGAGGGGTTTTGGCCATTGAGGGACACACTTTTCCCTCTCCCTCGGTGCAGCCCTGCTCTTCTTTCTCCTCCTCTCTGCGGGTGCTTGGCGAAGCCCTGCCGGGAGACCTCGTCTCTCCATCGACACCACGCCGTCGTGCTGCTGGAGTTCTTCCCCAACCTCTCCCTCCTCCTTGCTGGATCAAGGTGCGGGAGAAGTCACATGGCTGCACGTGTGTTGAACGCGGAGGTGCCGTAGTTCGGAACTAGATCGGAATCGCTGCGAGTACGACTCCATCAACCGCGTTCTAGCAACGCTTCCGCTTAGCGATCTTCAAAGGTATGAAGTGTTGGAAATATGCCCTAGAGGCAATCATAAATTAGTTAATTTCTTTTGCACCAAAACTTTTATTTAAAACCTATTATCAAAATGAATTCCAAAAACCATCTTATTATTATTTTAAAAGTTATTTTATTATTTTGTTTAAAAGCCTTTCTATGAGGCCAGAAATGGTCTCCGATGAAGGAAAGTTATTTTATTTGCTTTCAAAATATTTAAGAAAATTTAGGGAAACTGAGTGGATATATTTATTCCATATATATGAGTTTCAACACATGATCATGTTCAAAATATTGGGCAAACTCCTCCAAAACCATTCGTGCATATTTCAAGCTTTTGGAATATTTCTATAAGAAATATTCTCAATAAATTCCAGTAAAATTCTAGCATGTCATCTATGATATTCTTGATGATCTTGCCAAGTTTCATTTCAAGCCAAGTTGATTTGGCTCCCCTAATCACTCTAAAACCCTATCTGCCCAGAATCAACTTTGAGCAACTCTACATTGTGAAGTGTCTCCAATTGTGCTCAAATTTGGTGGGCCTGTTCCAGTACTCCAATGAGGCATCCACACCAAGTGGTACACCAAGGAGAATAGAGGAACTTGTCCTAACACCCTCAAAACCCTCTCTGTTGATTTCTGACTTTGACAAACTTTATATTATAAAGTTTGTCCAATTGACCTCAAACTTTTTGTGCATGCCTTAATGCTCAAATGATGCCCCAACACAAAATATTGGATTTGTGCGAATTTATTTGAATAGGGTTCTAAGAAGAAACCCATTTCTGCCCCTTTCTAGGGTTTTTCAAGTCTACATTGGAAAACTTGTCCAGCAAATCCCAAATTTGGTGTGCAAGCCTATTTTCATCTATTATTTGATCATGTTAAGTTTCATAGCCATTGGAATTTATCTGGTAGCCCAACCACAGATCAAACACCTTGTGTGCTCTCACTAATTTGGCTTTTATTGCCCCTTCTACTTTTACACTTGAGCTCAACTTTCTAGCACAGCCTCACATAGTTACATTTCACCTCGAGAAACATTCCCATGGCCACTGGTCAATTATTGGGGAAGGACCCTTTGTAACTTTTCTCATTTTCACCCATGAAATCACTGTTTTTACCCTCTTGTTTTACTTTTGCTTAACCCAAGACCCCCAATTCTTTCGAGAGCTTCCCTTGTGTGCCAAGGCATCATTTGGAATCAATTGATGACATGCTCATGTAGGAAAAATGAGCAGCACCTCTTCAAGTCTATTTTTGGCTGAAATGTGACTTTGAACATCAAGTAGTGTCTATCCTCCTTTGTTTGTGCTGAAACTTTGCAGTATTAAAGTCTTTCCATGCCTAGCACTGCCAAACATAGTTTCTCCCCAAGTCTCCCCACATAAGACCCACTTTTATCAGCTCCAAGTTTGTTGTTAGAAACATAACAACAGTCAAAGCCCCACCTAGATAGCTCCAACTTGGTCCAGACTTCACCAGTGCATCGTGGCAAGCATGCCTTGCACGGTTGACACCTTGGCCTGGCCAAGGGGTGCCCCAGGACAGAGGTGACCGTGGTGACCACCACTCTAGCAGGCAGTAATGGTGCTCTGCACCCTCTTCTCCTTCTGCAGCTCGGTTCCCTCCTTGGAACCATGTCTCAGAGCGTCAGAGCGTCTCCTTTTGACCGGTCAAGCCATTCTCCATCATCAGCTAGCCTCCAAGACCCCTTTGGGACGTGTGGCGCCCATGCCCACGAGAGCTCCAAAGAGCTCTCAAGCTCTCTCGGCCCTCCCCTTTCCTTTAACCTCTCCTCTAAGACTTTGCTGCCTCACATCTTCTTCCCTTCTTTCCCTGGAATCTCCCAAACCTCCCCAACCAGCCAGAGGCTGCCCTGAGCAGCCCCTCTTCTTCCATGGCCGCCATGGCCGTTTCGGCCATTCTCGAATCAGAGCCCCTCCCGAGCTTCCTCCTTCTCCTTAGCGCCTCCAGGAGGACCCCCTAACCTGCGGCACCAGTCCCCGTTCCCCCTCTTCCCTCTAGGTGGCCAGGGCTCCTCTCCCCACGGTCGCCATCGCGGCTCTCCCTGCGGCCAGCCCTAGCCGACGCCGCTATAGCCCTTCCCCGCGGGCGCTTAGGGCACAGTAGGATGCGGCACGGTCGCCCGAGCCCGTCGGTGTGCCTGGCCTCACCGGAGACGGCCCGTGTCGCCGGAGCTAGCTCCGAGAGCACTCGGCCATGGCTCCCCTTCCCTCCAGTGAGCGCAGCGCGAGGAAGGAGATGAACCTGCCAGTGGGGCCGTCTACCCCACCAGTAAGCCTCTGGGTCGGCCTGCTAGGCCCACCGGTCGGGCTAAGTGGAGACGACACTGGCTGTGGGCGCCTTCAAGTGCCGAAGGCGCACTCCAGCAAATACGCCTCCCGTGTGGCACCTCGCTGGTGGCCCGAGCCACTGGGCCGGCCCGAAGGCCTAGCTGCCGCCTAGTGCGCAAGATAGCCTTCCCCCCAAGAGATGAGCTCTTTTCCTTTTTATTTCCCTCCTTAACTTATAAATTCCACCATAAAATCATTCTGACTCCAAATTGCATGATTCAAATTTCCGCAGGTTCCTAAATTCAAGCTATATCCACATATGTGCTTTGCACATTTTTCCAAGAAGATTTTCTGTTCTGTTATTACTCAAAATCCAAATCTGGATACAAATGTCCCACCTTTCAAAATTCCTATAGGTTCCAAATCAACTCCAAATGGAGTGATTCCAATTCCCAGAGCCTTCTAAAATCATTCTCCATTTTCAGAACCATGGTCAACATTTTTGTGTGACTTATTTCTGTTGCAATAAACAAATAGCTCTCTTTGCTATTTATTCCTCATTGTAAAATCTCTAGGATATTCATTTCAACTCCAAATCCAGTGAAACCACTTCCTAAATATTTCTAAAATCATCCTCTGTTAAATGGGTGCCTCCACTCATTTTTAACAGAATGTTTTCTGTTGACCTCTTCACAGGTCACCTATCCCTCCTTTCCTTCCATCTAGACACCCCTGATGATTCAAACCCCTTGGCAAAGCTTCAGGTATTTTTCTTATGACCAGAGAGGTCCAAGAAAAATATAACTTCTATTTATAGAACACTTTTATTCTGCTGGAAATATGGCTTACTTTAGTTGTTTCCGACGATAGTTGACGGTACACGGAGTATTCGGGGACGGAGCGGAAGACCTGGAAGACCCCGAGGACTTACGTGGGCAAGGCAAGCAAGCCCTTTTGCCATTACTGAAGTAAATAAAATGATGCATGCTAGAATAGCAAGTATTTTCCGTTGCATGTGATCACGATGCCGGTTCATCATTGATGTGATGGTACCGAAGGCTTCTTCGAAGCACTTGCATTGATGGTAATGATATTCACATGGCTCCTCGGAGCACAACCATGATGAGCTTGATCCTACCATCTACGAGGATGATGCTACTGTCATGTTGACTAGTAAAATAGATTCACTGCATTGAGCTTGACCCTACCCCGTGAGGGTCATGATATTATCATGTTGACAAGTAATAATAGAGCATTTTATCATGAGCATGATGATGAGTTAAATAACGAGTTTACGAAAACCCCGTCGGGTGCCACTAATGCCCGAGGGTGATGATGAGTTGGTGATCAGTTTTGGTGAAGTGATGCACCGGTGATTTGGTGTGAGTATGGTTTCGGAAATGGATTAGATTTATGATGTGTCGACCGTCCCAACCTTACCCAGTACAACCACGATACCCCTTTATGGGACGGGGCTTTGTTGATTACTCTGGTCGGTGCTAGCAAAGAGCCACATTACTAGTGGCGGGAGTGATCGGTGTCACTCTCGTGATGGGGTCGTGCCAGGTAGGACGACTATGCCATTATTATGAGTTCCAGGCACACCGTTGGTCCCTGCATGGTTGTTACAGTCCAGAGTCGGTGCTCGTAAGACGTACAACATGTGGGCTGGGTACCAATCGAGTGGATCTCTTTGTCTAGTATCGTCAGGGGAAAGATGATGACCGGGTACTTACCTCGGGTATATGTGATATACCGCGAGTCATGGATGACACGGAAGTATTCTGTTTCTTGTGGGTCCAGCGTACTACCTCTGCAGAGTGTAAACTATTCGAATAGCTGCGTCCACGGTCAAGGACAGTTGGGTGGTGCTGCTTAAACTACATCCAGAGTTTCCGCATAAACCAAGTGTGTGTGCGTGGTGTTAAAAAGGTGTTGTTATGATAATCACAATAATATGATCAAGTTCGGTGACTTGACATATAGGGTAAACCCGAATGGTTTAGCCCTCATTAATACCTTGAGGTTATGACAAGTCCGATGACTTGGCATATAGGGTGAACCCGGTGTGTTTAACCCTTGTCAGATATGTTGATATCTGTAACCTGTTCTTCAAAAGTAATTCGTTAACCTGATGCATATACATGATCATCCCACCCAGATGAGTTACACTAAAGAAGCATGATCCTGTTATCCTTCACTTCCATTGTTCATATCATGGACTGTTTGCGAGTACATTCAAAGTACTCATTGGCTTTCCACTGGTTATTTCATTGACCAGGTGTGGAAGACAGGATACGGTGAAGATTAACTCGGTGACGTTCTTGCGAGCTAGGATGCTTCCCAGTCAGAATGCCTGTAGGTTAAGGCTGATGGCATGGGTTTACGCTTTCAACCAATAATTCGGCTATTGGTCTAGTTTGGTGCTTTGGCCTTTAAGGCCCTATGTATGTAAGACTCGACCGAAGTGGTCATTTATTGTATCAAACGGTATGTATGGATGTAAGACTCTATTATTCAGTATCTGTGTTCGGTGAGCATTGATCCTTGGGATCACTGGGCACGGCGATCTCGACTTACCAGTCGGGGTCCCCACAGATAGGCCAAGGTTGGGTTGGTCACCTCATGGGCTTCGGCCCATGGAGCAGAGGAGGCTGGACTTGGGAAAAGATGCATGGGAAACAAAAAAATTCCTACGCGCACCCAAGATCAGTCTATGGATATAAACAACTACGAGAGGAGGAGTATAATTACATACGCTTGTAGATCGTTAAGCGGAAGCGTTAAGGGACGAGGTTGATGTAGTCGAATGTCTTCGCAATCCAATTATGATCCGTCCCGCAATCCAATCACATTCTGATATAGTGCCGAAAGGAGGACACCTCCGTGTTTGGCACACGTATAGCTCAATGACGGCTTCACATCCTCGATCCAGCGAGGGAAGGTGAAGTGGTATCTTGATCTATCTGATAGCACGACGGCATGGTGCTGGTGGTGGCGGAGCTGTCCTGGCAGGGCTTTGCCATGTGCTATCGCGACAGAAAAGAGGGAGAAGTACTACTACTACTACGAGAGAGGAGGGCTGCGCCATGGCCCTTGGGTGCGTCGGACCTCCCTCTTCTCTAGTATATATATGGGGAAGGGTGGAGGGGTGGCGCCCTAGAGTTTCCCCTAGGGTTGTGCGGCGGCCAAGGTGCCTTGGCGCCCAAGGAGAGTGGGGTTGCGGCCACCTCTGGACCATCCCACCTCCTTGGCCGCATGGGCGTAAGGTGGGAGGGGCATACAACTCACCAGGGGCTGGTGTGCCACCTTTCACAAACCATGGGGCCCTATGGGGCAGGTGGACCCTCCAGGTGGACCCTCGAAATACTTCCGGAACCTCCGTCACAAAACCGGTAACTTTGTGAAACTCTTCTCGAACTCTAATACTAACTTCCGGTATATCAATCTGAAAGTGCGTTATATCTACTAGAGGGGGATGAATAGGCGATTTTTACAAATTCATCACTTTGGAATTAATCGTTGAAGAAATTACCATGCGACGAAATACAAGCAGCGGATTAAGTACTCAAGTGCATGTGAAACATAGCAACAACCTATTCATCGTAATGAAATGAAACATACACAGAGCACAAATAGCGTGTAAACAAGATAGGGAGATGAAGAACAAGGAGACTGAAGAATTTGAGATGAGGAAATTAAGAAAGTCTTCAGTGAAAGTATTCACACAGTAACAACCAATTTCAACGACAAGTACTTGACACAATAGATGAGTCGAGGAAATAGAACCAGGAGCTCGATGAAGACGGTGATTTGATGAACCAGTTCCAACTTTTGTGACAGTCGTACGTTTGGTTTGGAGTGTCATGGTATTTAAACCAAAGGACACACAGTTCCAGGACACACAATCCTTACTGTATTCTCCTTGATCAAAGGTCACACAGACCTCACCCAACACTCATGGTAAGTCTTCAGGGAAGACTTCCAAACCCTTACAAACTCGATCACCTACTTATAGTCTAGACCATAGACGCCTAACCATCTAGAAGATACATAGTCTTCAAAGGTAACAACCGTTGTTCCACACAAGAACAATCTCTTCAGTGATGCTCTATCACTTTGGTATTTGGTTTTGGTTTTGGTTTGGGTGTTTGGGTTTTCCTCAGAAATATTAATCTCTCAAAGTCCTCAGTGGATGGGATGCTCTCAAATGACAAGTGTCGAGTTCTCGCTCAGAGCAGCCAACCAGCTAGTGGTTGTAGGGGGGCTATTTATAGCCTGGGATCAATCCTTACATGATATGACATAAATGCCCCCTAACGGTATGACCGTTATGTGGATAAGGTTTTGGGACAGCGAGCGCAAAGCACAACAACTGTCAGAATTTTCAAACTATGAAAATCCTGAAATCTATCATGTTCCTCACTTGTAGTAAATTCGCACCGGAGAAAGCCTAACTCCTCGGCCAGAATAATTTCCCCAGAGAACAAAAAAACTTTGTCTCTGTAAGTGAAGAAATTGATTGAAGTGCAAGAGATTTGCAAAGGCTTCACTCGAAGGGTCAGTTATGTGTGGGCTTTGAGATGATCATCACTTGGAATTTTTTCCTTAGTATTACCTCGAACCCCTTTAAAAGTACGGTGTTCCTATTACTGAAAAGAAAGGAAATGAAACTACGAAAACAAAAGTCTTCATGCTTCAAAGTCCTCAATCTTCAAGGACACACCAATTTCCTCACTTTCATAATCTTCACGAAAGTATCAAAGTCTATAGCTGAGGACATTCATTTTTAGGTGTCGATATTCTTCAAATCTATCAAACTCCTCAACGACTTATAGAGCCTGTGTACACTCACAAACATATTAGTCCCTTAACCTATAAGTCTTCAATACACCAAAATCACTAAGGGGCACTAGATTCACTTACAATCTCCCTATTTTTGGTGATTGATGAAAAATAGGTTAAGGTTTCAACAGGAATAAATATATGAAGTGTAAGTACCGAGTTTGAGGGATTTGATTGCAAGATATAGAGAACCTCCTCGTGAAGATGTGCATATTCGAGGATTTTTCTTTGGACTGCAAATGGACAATGTAGGTTAATATCATGGAGATCTCCCCTTATATCTTGTAATTCATACACATATTTAACATATATCATGAGGAAATTGAAATGCATGATGGAAAGTGGTGTCTGGCGATATTCAGCACGCCTGCATTAATTAACATGAGGAATAAGCATGCGTGGAAAAGCAGTTCAAAAGTGTCAGACCACCACCAGACTTAAGTTTACAACTCATATAGCCAAACACTTTAGAAGAACGAGAGTTGTAACTTAACAAAAACACAACCCATATAGGTATACCCGCTTGAAGACTAACTCAAATTTCTACCCCTTTGTTATCAAGTGACGAAAAGGGACAAAATTGAGGACTAATGCCCCTAAAGAATTTCATCTTGTTGGTGGTGGAGGAGCGTCAGTGTTCTCGGGATCATTTGTCGATGAAGGTCCTACAACACTATCGTCAAGATCCTCAGCTTCATCTGTCGAGTGCGATGAAGAAAATGAACTGGTGACCAGCAGAGGAACTTGAACTTTCTTGAATTTCTACTTGGGAAGAAATGACCAATCAAAGTCATGCTGAAATTCGATCTCTTTAAGTTCTTCATGAGTCTTGAGGCGAGACAGGCTCCTTCCAAGGAGTGGATGGGGGAGGATTCAGCCAAAGGGCAAGATGACCCTTCCGGTCATATTCAGCAGCGAGCCCAATTTCAGGACATAGAAGGTCACCTCCTATATTGCCAAGATGGCACGCCGTGCAACGAATCATGGGTCGTCATGCTCTAGCCAAGTTCATTGAGGCGAACCACCATGCCTAAGACACGCTCAGGAATAAGGCCACCGAGCCCTTCTGGGATGGTGCGGGTTCTTAAGCCTGGTGCAGCCCGCCAGGCGACCAGGGACGACACTCAGATGATAAGCCGGCATAGTGGCGACCTTCCTGTGAAGCACCATCCAAGAAGGGTGTAGTAGCCGGGACTCCTAACAAAGTCTCCATTCGGGGCATGTAACACTTAGTATGGGGGCAGGAGGAGGGAGTGCACCCCATATGTAAAGATTAGTACCCAACAACATTTCGTTGGAAATGCATGATTGATCCTACATGAGTAACATGAAATTTTGTGGATGATTTCCGCCTCCACGGTGCAAAAACTTTTCCGTCCCTAACACTCTCTGTTTTCTTTTTATTTCCTTCCTCTCTAGAAGAGGATAGGATCCCCGCATACAAGTCTTACCGGGGGAAGGAGAATGGTAGTGACTTCGGCGGCTGTAGAGTGATCACTTCGTAGAATTAAGGTATAAAAACTATTTCAAAGCCCTACTTCGGTGGCTTTTCTTTGAAATAAAATTGTTGTTTGTATGGAAAGACCTGTACGCGAGGGACCCTTGCTGAAACTGTCCGCACGTTTGGATGTGTCGAGTTTGCTCAACGTCCCAAACATCCGTGGTGGGGACGGCAAGATGGCCTCGTCGGTAGCGTTACCCCAAGGGCTACTGGGGATCTGTCCTGAAAAGGTACCCACAGACAGGGTGTGCTCACCAGCGAGCACGCCCAGCAAAGCGTAGGGCTCGAACGGATATACAAATCTAAGATTATGTTGAAAATAAAGAAGCATACACGCGGAGGAAGAAACGTGCATTATAAACAAAAATAGATTCACAATATTAATCCCAGGCACGGGCCCCTCTACATGAATATTGCAGGAACAAAAACTGAGCAGTTCAAGGTCATAGAGATGGCCTTAGACGAGATCGGGGCGACGAGCATGTCGAGCTCGCTAGTGTCGAAACCTTTCGGTAGCTTGGACATGGATTTCAACAGGTCGACGTTGGGGTTGTTGTAGGCGACCTACACCAGAACCTTGTGGAGAGCTCCACGACACAGCTCGTGGCAACCCTTCAAGAAGTCATGTGCCCGCTCCACCTCGTAATTCGCCAAGGCGCCCATGAGCTTCCTGAAGAAGAGGGACAGCCTTGCGCTCGCGACCTCCGGGCCATCGCCGGGGAATACCTACTCCTGCAAGCCCATCTTCGTCAGCCGGGCGGAGAGCTCCTTAGCAAGGGTAACAAGTTGCGTCGTCCACAAGAGGAAGTTCCCTCTAACTCGATATAGGAACGCACGGTGGAGGCGACCAACGACCTCTCCATCTCGAGTTCCTTGAGAAGGCTACACTTCTTGGCTTGAGCGCTCTTGAGGCTCCCCTCCTTGGCGGTCACCCTCGCGAGCAAGTTGGAGCTGGTAGCCGTGGCGTCCTCCAGGTCTTTGGTCTTGCCCGCAAGCGCGGCCTAGGAGTCCACCAAGGCTTGGGCATCCTTCTGGGCGCCCTCTTCCAGCTTCGAAATCATCCGCTTGGACGTAGGAAGGTCCTGCTCCAGACGTTGCATCTTGTCCTCTAGCTCAGCCTTGGCAAGCCCAATAGCCTCCATGTCATTCATGACCTCATGGAGCTTGCCGGAGTACTCCATGACCTGCTTCTCGAGCGTGGCCTCGTGCTCCAGCTCCAGGACCTGGACCTGCTGGCCAACTTGACCCCGAGCTTGTCGGTGAGGTCCTTTTATCGGGTCGCGAGGTTTTCTTCCTGACAGTCCAAGGAGATCTTGCGCGCCTTCAACACCGCGTCCTGATTCGAGATGTCCTCGTTGATCTCCCGCCAGGCCTTGTCAGCCTCGGCTCGCCGATAGACGAGGTTAGCCCCCGCCAAGTTGAGCGCAGCCAACTGCTTGCCGAGATCCCTGTGGGCCTCGGCAAACCACGACTGCATTTCGGCGTGGAGCGCCCGGGCCCTCTCTTCGGTGACTGCAAGGAGGGCCCCTCGGCGATCCAGCTTCTCCAAGTGGCTGGCGTAGTGCGCCAGCAGCTGCCGAAAGTAGCCGAAAGTCCTTGCCCAAGGACGCCAAGATGGCGTGCTCCCTGGCCTTGTCCGCCGAACGGATCCACAGCCACTGCCTCGTCTACGTCCACCCCGTCGGAGAAGGCCTTCAAGGTGGCATTGTCGAGAAAGCTGACGAACTCCAAGTCGCCCACCCGCAAGTACCTTCACTCATGCGAGCGGCATGGAGCAGAAAAGATATGTTCTCTCCTGACGCCCCGGAATAGGGACACCTACGATGCTGGACGCCGTGTCCTCGGTCGGCCCCTCGAGAACCTCTTTACCGGTATCCCTGGGCGCGTAGTGTGTATGGTCCTCCTCTGTCAACATGCGGATGACCTCCCCGGTCGCCTCTTTGGCAGTCCCCTCGACGTCGTCTCCAACACCGAGGTCCTCCGGTGCTGTTGGACCTTAAAACAGGAATGAAAACAGTTGAACTACGGGAAAAAGCGCAAGGATGACATCTTGCGTCCTCATGGAAGGAAATGTAGAAGTTAATCATTTTGTTTCTTTAGGATTAGGAAAAAAAAGCCAAACCGAGTCCTAATATTATTAGGATTCCTAGTCCTAGTCTATTTCCATATTCCCTTGTGGACGTGTATAACAGGCATCCTAGGGGTGTTGATTGTAACACCAGAAAAACGAAAAGCAATACAAAGCAAAGGCTCGACACGGGCCTTTAGTCATCAAATCCATCGATCAGTTTTATTCGTGTCGCTAGTTACGCAAGTTCCGTCAAGTAGCCGGCCGAAGCAAGAATCGCGTAGGTACGCCTGTACAAGCTACATACGCATGTTCAAAAGCCAACAATTGGTATCAGAGCCTCGACGATCTACGATCTACGATGACGGACAGCGACGCTGAGTCGGTCAAGTCCGGCAGCGGCGGTGCCAAGGCGAACAAGAACGGCGACAAGGTGAAGAAGGGCGTGAAGTCAGCAACCAGTGATGGAGGAACGAGCGGCGCCAACGTCCAGGCGCATCGCAACATCCCCTTCCAGTACCCGATGCTCACCGACGCCAACTACGGCGTGTGGGCGGTGAAGATGAAAATTATTCTCCGAACCCTTCGAGTGTGGCAGGCAATCACGGACGATGACGTCGATGACGAGTCCGACGAAGGTGCCATGGCCGCCATAGCCCAGTCCTTGCCGGATTCCGTACTAATGACATTGGCGGAGTTCAAGACGGCAAGAGAGGCGTGGAACGCACTCAAGGAGATGAGGATCGGAGAAGATCACGTCACCAAGGCTCGGGCACAAGTGCTGAAGCGCCAATTTCACAAGTTGCAGATGGAGGAAACTGAATCGGTGAACGACTATGTCATGCGTCTTACTACTTTGGTGGGAGAGATCCGCGCGCTTGGTGCAAAGCTCAATGAGACCGAGATTGTGGAGAAATTTTTCAGTTCGGTGACTGATAAATTCACGTACATCATCGGCACGCTCGAGCAGCTTTACGACATCGACGACATGACCATAACGGAGGCAATCGGACGCTTGCGGACATGGGAAGAGAATGCTCGTGGCTGTCAGAAAGGCAAAGGAGGAGGTAGCGACCAACTCATGTACTCGCGCGCAGATTGGAAGGCCCCAAGTAGCAAAGGAAGGCGTGATGGTGGCGAAGGCTCAAGCAACGTGAAGCGCGACGGACAAACCGGGAAAGGCAAAGGAAAAGGCAAGCCACAAGGTCGTGGTAAGGGGGACCAATCTAAAGGGCGGAAGCCACGGAACTTGGATTTATCCGAGGTTAAGTGCTATAACTGCAACAAGATGGGTCACTTTGCAAAGGATTGTCCGTAGCCTAACAAGCGGGAGATCAAGGCAAATTTGGCAAAGCAGGAAGACGAAGGCCCAGGTCTTCTGATGGCCGAAGTTTGTGATCTCGCTAAAACGGTGGTTGTGAAACCAACCCGGAAGGTGCTACTTCATGAGAAGAATGTAACACCTAAGTTATCTGGGGATCACAATGGGTCGTGGTATCTCAACACGGGTGCCAGTAACCACATGACGGGATGCAAGGAGAAATTCATCGAGCTGGAATACGATGCTGAAGGCTTGGTCAAGTTCGGTGATGGTTCAGCTGTGGAGATTTGCAGGCAAGGATCTGTCCTCTTCGAGGGTCTCACAGGCGAACATCGCATACTCACCGGAGTGTACTACATCCCACGGCTTCGCAACAACATTATCTCTATTGGGAAGCTTGACGAGAATGGATGCAAGGTGAATATCGAGAACGGAGTGATGACGATCTTCGACAACCTCCGAAACGTGCTAGCTCGTGTTAATCGCACACGGAATAGGCTCTATATCCTCAACCTTGATCAATCTCAACCGGAGTGTTGGCTCGCCAAGAGTGATGATGATTCATGGTTATGGCATGCTAGATTTGGACACGTTAACTTCTACGCCTTGAAGAAGATGTCAAAGATGGAGATGGTATCCGGGATGCCATTTATCGACCATGTTGATCGAGTATGTGATGGGTGCTTGGTTGGAAAACAACACTGCAGGCCGTTCCCTGCTCAGTCTACCTATCGTGCAAGTGATGCACTCGAGCTGCTCCATGGTGATCTATGTGGCCCTATCACCCCAGCAACTCACGCGGGAAAGAAGTATTTCTTTCTCGTGGTAGACGACTACTCGAGATATATGTGGGTCGTTCTCCTACGATCTAAAGATGAGGCGTTTGAAGAGTTCAAGAAGCTGAAGGCTGCAACGGAGATGGAACACAAGTTGAAGGTTCGCGCTCTACGGACAGATCGCGGCGGAGAATTTACGTCGAATGAGTTCAATGACTACTGCGAGAAGATTGGCATAAAGAGGTTCCTCACGGCACCTTACACGCAGCAGCAGAATGGGGTCGTTGAAAGGTGCAATCGAACCGTCGTTGACATGGCAAGGAGTTTACTCAAGAGCAAGAACCTGCCGGGGACTTTTTGGGGAGAAGCTGTCTCGACGGCGGTCTATCTTCTCAACCGGGCTCCAACGAAGGCGGTGATCGGCAAGACTCCGTATGAAGCAATTTACGGACTTAAGCCGAATGTGTCTCATCTACGGACATTCGGGTGCGTGGCACATGTGAAGACGGCGGAGCCGCACCTCTCAAAGCTTGCCGATCGTAGCACCAAGATGGTGTTCATCGGATACGAGAGAAGTTCCGGCACCAAGGCATACCGCTTCTATGATCCACAAACCAAGCGTCTACGGATTTCACGCGACGTCGTGTTTCAAGAAAACCAACCGTGGAATTGGAGCGCCACAGCCGACGATGCTCCAAACAGTAACATATTTGCAGTTGAATTTCCAACTGACGATGATGCAGGAGAAGATGTCTAGGTGGTTGGCAAGACGCCCAACCAAGGTGACCACAATGGTAGTGATCATCATGGTGCCGACACCGACGACGACGTGCATAGGTCGCAAGGAGATAGCGACAACGAAGCGCACGGCACGGGTGGAGATCTCGACGACAACATCGACAACGAGGCGCATAGTGACGTTGACAATCAAGATGATGATCATGATCAGAACGACTACGCCGACGACGCGGATGTAGATGACACGCACGAGACTCAGCCATCTTCCTCAAGTGCATCAACATCGACACAATTTGTGTCACCTCCTTCGCAAGCCACAACGGATTCCTCAGGGCCTCGTCGCTACAAGACCCTCAAGAAAGTCTACAAGTACACAAAGCCAGTTACGCTCGAATACTCCGGACTATGTCTTTTTGGAGTTGAGGAGCCGGCGAACTTCGTAGAGGCGAGCAAAAGTCCTAGCTGGACGCACGCCATGGATGAGGAGATGAAGGCGATTGAGACCAATGGCACGTGGAATTTGGTAACCCGACCTCCAAACCAAAAGACGATAGGTTTGAAGTGGGTTTACAAGTTAAAGAAGGACACGGAGGGTGCCATTGTGAAGTACAAGGCAAGACTCGTTGCAAAGGGCTACGTACAACGTCAAGGAGTTGACTATGATGAGGTGTTTGCACCGGTTGCTCGACTCGAGACGGTGAGAGTGCTCCTAGCTTTGGCAGCACAAGAGGATTGGAAGGTTAATCATATGGATGTTAAATCCGCTTTCCTCAACGGCGATCTCACAGAAGAAGTGTACGTGGAACAACCCCTCAGCTACGAGAAGAAAGGCGAAGAAGGGAAAGTTTACAAGCTCAAGAAGGCACTTTACGTGTTGAAGCAAGCGCCAAGAGCTTGGAACTCAAAGTTAGACCAAAGTCTGGTCTCGCTCGGGTTCTAGAGATGTCCCCTCGAGCACGCAGTCTATACAAAGAACTCCAAAGGCTCAAATCTGCTAGTTGGAGTTTATGTCGACGATCTGATTATCACCGGAGATAGCATACAAGAAATTGAACGTTTCAAGGCGCAAATGAAGAACAAGTTTAGCATGAGCGATCTGGGATTACTCAACTATTACTTGGGCATCGAAGTGAAGCAAAGCTCCGGAGAGATTTCCCTATGTCAATCGGCTTATGCGGTCAAGTTATTGGAAAAGTGTGGCATGTTAGATTGCTACGAGACACAAGTTCCAATGGACCAACGTCACAAGTTGAGCAAGCGTAGCTCAAATCCGCCGGTGGACACCACAATGTATCAAAGCGTTGTGGGCAGCCTAAGATATTTGGTGCATACCCGACCTGACTTGGCTTATTCAGTCGGGATCGTGAGTCGTTTCATGGAGAATCCGACAACCGAGCACATGAGCGCGGTCAATCAAATCTTGCGCTATGTGAAAGGCACCATTAATCTTGGTTGCACGTACAGACAGGGAAAGGAAGGATTGATCCTTCGTGGATATTTAGATAGTGACATGGCAGGTGATGTTGATGACCGAAAGAACACAACGGGCATGGTTTTCTACCTTGGCCCGAATCCGATTAGCTGGAATTCTCAGAAGCAAAAGGTGGTGGCACTGTCTTCATGCGAGGCAGAATACATAGCGGCAAGCACGGAGGCTTGTCAAGCAGTGTGGCTGAGAAGACTCCTAGCTATTCTTGCAAAGCGGGAGGTGTAGAAGGTGTCACTGAAGATCGATAACCAAGCTGCAATCTCGTTGTGCAAAAATCCGGTTCATCACGAAAGGAGCAAGCACATAGATACCCGGTTCCACCATATCCGGGAGTGCATTGAAGAAGGGTTGATCGAGGTTCAACATGTGAACATGAAAGACCAACTTGCCGATATTTTCACCAAGTCCCTCGGTCGACAGAAGTTCATCGAGATGAGGAGGAAAGTCGGAGTGCAAGAAGTGAAGTCAAGCAACAAGATTAAGGAGGTGAATGTAGAAGTTAATCATGTTGTTTCTTTAGGATTAGGAAAGAAAGCCAAACCGAGTCCTAGTAGTATTAGGATTCCTAGTCCTAGTCTATTTCCATAGTCCCTTGTGGACGTGTATAAAAGACATCCTAGGGGTGTTGATTGTAACACCAGAAAAACGAAAAGCAATACAAAGCAAAGGCTCGACACGGGCCTTTAGCCATCAAATCCATTGATCAGTTTTATTCGTGTCGCTAGTTACGCAAGTTCCGTCAAGTAGCCGGGCGAAGCAAGAATCGCGTAGGCACGGCTGTACAAGCTACATACGCACGTTCAAAAGCCAACAAAATTTACTAGTGGATTCCTGCTAGGGAGGCACCTCGTTTCCTCCCATGGTGGTCTCCATCGCTGCCGCCTTGTCGGGGGCCCCTCCCATCAGTGCATCGATGATTAGGATGGTCTCCATGACAGGGTCCATCACAGGAGGAGTCCCCACGGGGGTCAAGCCCTCGTGCGCGACCTCTAGTCATTTCGCTTCCACCTGCGCGGGGGTAGGAGTAGGAACATCGACATCGCACCCACCCTCCGCTACACACAAAGGGTGTGTTTGCTTGGAGGGATAGGCTAGGGTGGTTGTGGGTATCCCCAACCAGGTGGCTGGGGATAGCCTTTTTTTGTTTGGTTGTAAGGGTAGGGTTATCCTTTTCTTTGTTTGGCTAGGGTGGTTGGGAGAATGGATAACCAGGTGCCTGGGGAGCCCGCGACGGCCACCTCCTGCGCCGGCCGCACCCGTGCAGGCCACCTCCCGCGCCTCCCGCGCCGGCCACCTCCCGCGCCGGCCGCCTCCCGCCATGCCGTGCCGGTTGGCCCAGGGTGGTTGCCACCGCCCGCCTGTTTTTGGCGGTTGGCCACATCCCTTTTTTCTAAGAATATTCCCAACATCTGGTTGACTCTGTCCCTCCTCTCCAGGGGCTAAGAGGGGTGTTGAGTTCTATGATTTCCTTCTCAGGCGATGCAACCCAAACAGATGAGGCAATCGTCATGCCTCCGACGCCGGACGTCCGGCCCACCATCGTAGCCATCCTCTGTGCCAGGGTCTCCTCATCCCTACAATAATAAATAGGAACATGGGCAACAAGGATCATAAGACAAGACCGCTCTAGACCGGCACTTACTCCTCGTCTTCATCCTTCAAGCTAAAGGTGGATAGGTCCCACATGTCCCCTTGATGCGGGGCAGGAGCTGGTGGCGGGGAAGGCTCCGTAGCCCCTCTGGCTGGGGCTGCACGGCATGTCGCGTGCTGAGTACGAGCCTCCCGCGCCCGCCGAGGACGGGCAACACTTGCGGCGGGGTCCTCCTCTTCCTCTTCATCCTCAACCTCCGATGGAGGGGAGAAGCAGACTGGCTCCCCCGTGATGGCTGACGCCCTTGTGGAGCACACACGTCCTCTTCGAAGCAATACGCACCGGGGGATCATCAGGCGCCTTCTCCCCACCAGCATCGACACCCGCGTCACCGGCGCCTCCGGTGATGATGGGCCTCTCTCGGGATGATGAGTTGGTGCCGTGATATCGACACCCTCATGCTACACCTCTTCGGGAGTGGCTGCTCCCAAGCTGCTGCCGCTGATGCCTAGACCATCTTCTAAGGCTCTCGGGCCTATGAAAGTGATCTCCTCCGGTGTGGTGGGCAGATCATCTACCCCTCATCCCTGATGTGCACCTCTTCTAGATTATCAAACCATTTCTGTTCCCTTGCCGGAAGCTTCCACTCGGGGTCCAACCCGCTCGTATCGCACTGAGGCATCATCGCCACTATCTTATCCCGACGGGAGTTGTTGCAGAGGGGACGACGGTTGGCAAGAGAACGAACTTCCCCTTCGGGAGGAAAAGCTGGCGGTGGAGCTAGAAGAGATCTAGGAAGGTCAGGTCACCGGCTAGCCCGGGACAAATCCTCATGATGTCCGCTGGCTCCATGTATTCTCAAGCGAAGTGCTTCCGATCCTAGAGGGGGGCGATGCGACTTGCAAGGAAATCCGAGCCCACCATTTTTATGGTGAGCTCCATCGCCTTCAGTTCAAGCACGCGTGTGATCGCAACCTCCAGCTTCGCATCATCTTGGCGAGAGCACTCCAATCGTCCCTACGGGCGGCCACAGATGTCCGGACCTTGTAGAAAGGCAGATGCTTGACGTCTACAATGTAGCATCATTGTCAGGACCGGTTTTTCTGTGATATTAATTTCCATTCAAGTCATACCATCCCAGGAATACTGTTAGCTGGTACACAATTCCTTGATACAAAAGTCCAAGAAAAAATACAAATTTGAGGTACAAGACCAAGGTGGTCTATGGAGTACATCAAAAAGTTTCTACTGGTTGATGGCGGAAGCGGTTCGGGAATCTCCAGCATCTAGGGGACTCCATTTTCAACAGGAACAACTGACCTGGGTTATTCCTATCTCACACGGCTGCTGTCTTCGGTGCCTAGGTTCCCGGGCTATCGTAGGGGTCCTCCTTTCGAAGCACGCAATCTGGCCAAGATAATAGCGAGGGACAATCCAGTGAGTACTTTGAATGTACTCGCAAACATCATTAAATCAGACATAAAATAGATGGTGGTTAATATGCACTTGCAACAATACCACAATATTTCGTCAACCATAATATACTCCTCAAGTACTAGTAAACATGTATCTTAACCATAGTAAGAAATATAATGAGCAATGAATAAGAGCAAAATTAACAAATGCGATATAATACATGCCTTCGTCGGGCGTCTGAGCGACACCACGTAAAGGGCTTATGTGAAATAATAACAAGCTTGCCACAGTCCGGCATGTGAGCGACACCGCATAAAGGGCTTATATTAAATAAACATGTTGCAGTCGGGCATCTTGGCGTCACCTCATACAAGGCTTATAATAAACATGCCACAGTCGGGTGTCTGAGCGACACCACATAAAGGGCTTATAATAAAACATGCTAGAGTCGAGCGTCTCAGCGACACCACCTAAATGGCTTATATGAAGATCATAATAATGAATATCCAGGAGGTAGAACCGTCCCAGGGATATTCAACATTCATGTATTATAAAGATTAGTCCGCGATAAAATAATAATTACGATCATCCTCCATACTTAACGGTTTGTCTCCTGTTTATGTTAACTTCCCCCAAAAACCGACACTTGACGTGTCAACCAGTCGTCCTTGACCGCGGACACGGCTACTTGAATAGTTTTGACTCTGCAGAGGGTGTACTCTTTACCCCCAACCCACAGGTTTCAATTGTCACTACTACTAATCCCGCTTATGGTACCTCAGAAGTAAACACTCATAACAAATACACAACCATTTTCGCCCCGCGAAAACTTGCCTCACCTGGGCTATGCTGCGAGGGAAAAGCCATAAGACGGGGAGGCTCCAAACTCTACTAGCATAGGAACAAATTTATACCGCGTGCTACAAGGGAAGATTTCTTCCCTCTCAGTCCGAGACCCTAAACACCCATGCCCCGTGACCGGATGACTGGATTTAATCCAATACCCCGGACACCTTCATCCCAACCCCTCTACTTGGTGTGTACGTGGTAATAGGTTTACGACCTACTGGACCATATTCCCTTTCAGGGAGACCTGTGGTAGCACGAAAGGGGTAAGGTGAGACACTGACAAGACTCGATCTATGATTGACTCAGGAGGTTTAAGTTATTCCCTGCATGATTAGCACAAGAAAAGTGTTTTAAGATTCTAGACAGAAGCACCACCTTTCATACCCCAACATGGCTCGCTGACGATCCTCGTCCAACGAGATGTTAGTTCCCCGAAGTCGTGTCTTTATGAGACACCAACTTTTCTCGGATCCCATCTAGAAAGGCATGTGCGGCAGAAGGGAGTGGCTACTGTCACATGCATCACATATGCAACAGATATAATTTTCTCATCATGTACCCATGTGCATGGTTGTACCACCACATGAAATACCATCAAACCTATTCAATATAACAATCATGTTCTCTACATCAAGCAAACCACACACAACCAGAATATATCCAAGTTCAGGATGGTTGCCTTCAAAGTGGAGGTAGGTGGGTGCACATCAAAATCTCTGGAAGGTTTTGATATTTCTTCAAATTCCTATTTAAACAAAATGCTCAAATCAACATTCAATACAAAAATCACTCAAAAGTTGTTTGGAAGTTTTTCAAAGAAATATTAAAATAAACTAGATAAAATTTAAAAGAGGTGAGAAAAAGAATCAACTCATTTGGAATATTATTTTAAAAGTTGTGGCAAGTCAAAGTTTGGTGAGCAAATCTGTTTTTAACTAAAACAAAAAATAAAATGATTCGGCACAATTACATTTACTTAAATAGGGAAGCGTATCGAGGTTTCTATGTCTTCCTGGGGGGAAGGCACATTTACATGGGTGCGCGACCGAAGGGATTGGTCCCCTCACTGACAGATGGGACCCATGTGTTGGGTTTGCCTTCTTCCTCCCGCATGAGTGCTGACACACACGAGGGATGGTCTCCGGTGGCGATTACCGGCAGCACGTTTCACCAATCGATGTGCTCCGGCTATGCACATGCTCGGGAGGATGAGGTGCCATTTTTGGGGCTTAGGGATGCACTGGAGCTTGAGGGCCAGTAGCCCTTCATCCATATCGGAGGGCAACTTCGGGATAGAAGGGGTTCGATCTAGGCTCGCTCTAGGTCGGTTCTGAGAGGTGGGGTTGCTCCATGGGGTCGAGGGGAGTCGAGGGGCAGATCGAGTGGGGCTAGAGGGCTTCGGCTTGGCCGAATTTGACCGAAACATGTCGGCGGTCGAAATCACCAAAGCTGGGGAAGATGAAGGTCTCGGTCCAAATTGGAGGAAGGGGAGGTCTCCTATGGCTGCGTAGAAGAGGTTGCCGATTCTAGAAGGCTCGGGGCCGCCTTTTTATAGGGCCTCGAGGTCGGTCTTGAGGTGGTGGCGATAAGATCACCGGCCAGGCGTCTCTGTAGTTGTAATGGGACGTGGTGTCACAGGCTGTGGTCAAAGGGGTCCTGGCAGGTGGTTGGCTAGCAGACGATAGGGCATCGGTCATAGGGGGGCGAGCTGGCGATTAGCTGAGGCGTGGGCGATGCTGCATCGCCACGGTAGCCACTGCTTGCATCGGCGGCCAGCACGGCGGTAGTGGCGCAGGTGCGAGCGAGGGGGGTCAGCAGTGCTAGCTTAGGGGGGCTATAGGCTGCCACTTCGGGGCGTTGATACGTCCATTTTGCATCATGCTTTCATGTTGATATTTATCGCTTTATGGGCTATTATTTCACTTCACGGTACAATACTTATGCCTTTTCTCTCTTATTTTGCAAGGTTTACATGAAGAGGGAGAATGCCGGCAGCTGGAATTCTGGCCTGAAAAAGGAGCAAGTTTGAGATACCTATTCTGCACAACTCCAAAACCGTGAAAATCAACGAGGATTTATTTAGGAATTTATAAAAAACACTGGGCCGAAGAATTACCTCAGGGGAGCCAGCAGGAGGCCACAAGCCTGCTAGGCCCGGCCTCCCCCCTGGCCGCACCTAGGGGGCTTGTGGGCTCCCTGCTGGCCCTCTGGCCCCCCTCTTTTGCTACAAGAAGGGTTTCGTTCGCGAAAAAAATCAAGAGGAGGCTTTCGGGAGGAATCGCCGCCGCCACGAGGTGGAACTTCAGCAGAACCAATCTAGAGCTTCGATAGGGTCGTCCTGGCGGGGAAACTTCCCTCCCGGAGGGGGAAATTGTCGCCATCATCATCACCAACACTCCTCTCATCAGAGGGGAATCATCACCATCAACATCTTCATCAGCACCATCTCATCTCCAAACCCTAGTTCATCTCTTGTAACCAATCTCCGTCTCGCGACTCCGATTGATACTTGTAAGGTTGCTAGTAGTGTTAATTACTCTTTGTAGTTGATGCTAGTTGGATTACTCGGTGGAAGATTATATGTTCTGATCCTTGATGCTACTCATTACCTCTCTGATCATTAATATGATTATGCTTTGTGAGTAGTTATCTTTGTTCCTGAGGACATGGGATAAGTTAGGCTATAAGTAGTCATGTGAATTTGGTATTCGTTCGATATTTTGATGCGTTGTATGTTGTTTTTCCTCTAGTGGTGTTATGTGAACGTCGACTACATAACACCTCACCATTATTTGGGCCTAGAGGAAGGCATTGGGAAGTAGTAAGCAGATGATGGGTTGCTAGAGTGACAGAAGCTTAAACCCTAGTTTATGCGTTGCTTCGTAAGGGGCTGATTTGGATCCACCAGTTTAATGCTATGGTTATACTTTGTCTTAATTCTTCTTTCATAGTTGCGGATGCTTGCGAGAGGGGTTAATCATAAGTGGGAGGTTTGTCCAAGTAAGGGCAGCACCCAAGCACCAGTCCACCCACATATCAAACTATCAAAGTAGCGAACGCGAATCGTATGAACATGATGAAAACTAGCTTGACAGAAATTCCCATGTGTCCTCGGCAGCGCTTTACCTCCTATAAGAGTTTGTTCAGGCTTGTCCCTTTCTACAAAAGGGATTGGGCCATCTTTCTGCACCTTTGTTACTTGCTACTTGCTACTTGCTACGAATCATCTTACCACACAACTACTTGTTACCGATAATTTCAGTGCTTGCAGAGATTACCTTGTTGGAAACCACTTGTCAGATCCTTCTGCTCCTCGTTGGGTTCGACACTCTTACTTATCGAAAGTACTACGATAGATCCACTATACTTGTGGGTCATTAGGCATCTCTGAAATAAAGTAGGTGGGCGCGACAACTACTGTGCAGCACGTGCAAAACCTGCGCTCCTCGCGTGCTCTGGGCACACATGGCTGGTGTTCGACAAAATGCCGATGCATGCGAGAGACGTCCACTGCCTATGAGACTTCAAAATACTAGGTGGGAGAGCTAAATGGGGCTGAGGGACATGCTGGTATGGAACATAATGAAAATCCGCAATGCAATTTAAAAATTATGCCAATCCTCGTCACACACACAATGTGCTCAACAGAATGCCATGGGCATCTAGAGACTTTTACTGGCCACCAAAATTTCCAGTCCAAAGTCTCTTTGTATGCTAATAATGATGGCAAGGTTAGTTTTTTGAAAATCAGAAACTTGTTAGTGCATTAATTTGAGAAAAACAATTCTCGGCAGCATCTTAGGGAGTTTAAAACATGGGCTTAATAAATCCAAAAGGGGTTGATTTCCTAGACTTAAGGGTTTGATAGGGCCTACTATCATCAGTAAAAGTCACAAGAGAGTTGGGGCAAGATAGAACATCGCTCTAGTACAAACTGTAAGTCTGGCCAAGAACAGAAAAGAGGATGTGGTGCTAAAAAATTTCAAAACACCAAAGTGGGTTTTTGCATAAAAGTGATTTATATGAACTCCTTGACAACTCCAAATTTTTGAAGAATTTTTGAAAGAGAATATTTAGGGCTTGTAGTACAAAGCACCAAATTGGACCATAATAGAAAAGAAGATAATGAGCTCAATTTTTCCCTAACATTTGGCTAGGTTTTTGCGAAAAAAATTTCCATGGGCATCATAGGTCATCCAAATTTGTTTGGGGGATTTTTAAAAGAAGTTACCAAATGGCTGCAGTTCAAATCATGAGTTTAAGGAATTAAGAAGTCAATTTTGAATAAATGAAATTTAAAATAAAATATTTATAAAAAGGCCTTCACTGGATTTGGACACGAAGGTGAAATATTTGAGGCAAACACTCAAGTCAAATATTATTTTTCAAAAGCTCCTACTTAGGAAAGGAAGATTTTACAAAACAAACCAAGGAAGGGATCTGAAAACAGCAGAAAACCCAAAAAAATTGAAATAATCTTGGCCAAGAAAAATCATGGCTAAATTTTTGGGGTGTTACAAACTCTACCCCCCTTAATAAAATCTCGTCCTCGAGAGTTTTTAGGGACGTTGCAAAATATTCACTCCTACCTCACTTTAGTATCGGCGTGGAAATAACTACTCTACGAGGTTACAGTAGAAACGCTAATTGGTGCAACTCTGGTGTGTGTTAGGGCATATTTCTCCCTAAGTGATTTTAGTGATTTATGACAAATGCCTGCGGACTAATCATGTGCATTCAGCATTTTACATAATTCATGACCAGACACAAGACGATTCGATGCCCCTCGGAGTCTTTCAAAGACGACTACTTTCTACGTTTCTCTTTGGTGGATTTGAGTCGTCGGAAAGCAGTACTATTAAGAGGGTGTCCACATCGCAAAGGTTTGGGTGGAAACAAAGTTGTCAGAATCGTGATTCTGAATCGGGTCGGAGCTCCGTTGCTAGGATTGTGAATCGTAGAATCTTAACTATCAGGATCGTAGAAACTTAGATTCTATGAGCAAAGTCATAGAATCGGAGGGGCTAGTTTGGATCGCAAGATCATAATATTTTAAGACTTGAGTCACGATTCTGACAACTTTGGGTGGAATCAACATGTACACATTTCTATTGCACCACCTTTCATGTCCTTCAATTGGAGCTCCAACCATGTTTTTCTTGTGTGTGAAAAAGGGTCAGCGGTAGTACCGCTGGCACAGTGGTAGTACCGCCCTTAGATCGGTAGTAGTTTTTGTACTACCGCTCTATGGGCGGTAGTACCGCTCCCTAAACGGTAGTAGTTTTCTACTACCGCTTCGTTGGACTTCTTGCGCATCCTTTTGCCACCAAAGTGGTAGGCATGGTAGTATTTTCTTACTACCGTGGTTGGTGAGCTACAGGGCGGTAGTACCGCTCTTATGAGCGGTAGTACCGCTCCAAGCAGCAGTAGTACTTCTTGGATAGTGCAATTGCTAGGTGGGTAACGGTTGGATTGTACCCCCCCCCCACTATATAAAGTTGTCTTCCTCGCCGAGAATATACCTTTTACCTCCCCATGCTCCATTGTTGCTCCAAAGCTCATTGTTGCCCGATCTCTCTCCCTAGCCAATCAAACTTGTTGATTTCCTAGGGATTGCTTGAGAGGGACTTGATCTACACTTCCACCAAGAGATATTTGATTCCCCCAATAATCCCTTGCAGATCTTGTTACTCTTGGGTATTTGAGCACCCTAGACGGCTGAGGTCACCTCGGAGCCACATTCCATTGTGGTGAAGCTTCGTGGTCTTGCTGGGAGCCTCCAAGCTTTGTGTGGAGATAGCCCCAACCTTGTTTGTAAAGGTTCGGTCGCCGCCTTCAAGGGCACCAATAGTGAAATCACGACATCTCGCATTGTGTGAGGGCATGAGGAGAATACGGTGGACCTAGTGGTTTCTTGGGGAGCATTGTGCCTCCACACCACTCCAACGGAGACGTACTTCGTGTCAAAGGCAAGGAACTTCGGTAACACTTCCTCGTCTCCTCCAGTTCCACTTGCGGTTATCTCTTACCTTTACTTTGTACTTATTATTGTTGTGGTGTATTCCTTGCTTGCACTTGTTGTCCTTCTTGTTAGCATCATATAGGTTGATCACCTAGCTGTTCATATAGAGAACCTTTTGTTGCTAACCCTAATTTATTAAGACAAGCTAAGAATTGGTAGTTGCCTATTCACCCCCCTCTACTAAACCATATCGATCCTTTCAATTGGTATCAGAGCCACGTCTCTTTATTAAGGGTTCACCACCCCGAAGAGTATGGTTGACGATGGTGAGGTTTGGCCCGAAGGGTCCAAGGCCATGGAGTTGGTTTCGATTAAATGGGATGACTTGAATGAGTCCATGACGACCGAAGTCAAATCCATTCTTAAATAATTACTTGAGGGTATGAAGAATTCTCCCGACCCGTTGCTTGTGGTTAAACTCACCTCATCAGAGTCGGAGGCCAATTCCAACAAGGAAGCGACTAAAGGTACTTGAACTTCTACCCCTCTTGACAAGAATGGGACGGGAACCTTTGCCTCAGTTCCTCCTCCCCCAGTCTATGGAGAACCGGTCCCTACACCGCATATTAATAACCTAGGTCCTCCTCCGATACTTGTTAAAGGTGAATTCGCTACTTGGGTCTTTTCCATCAAGTCTCATTTGAATCATAGCTCAACAAATGTTTGGAGAATCATCGAACAAGGCTATTACCCTCATGATCCAAGGAATAGCACTCCAAGAGAAGAGGCGGACAACCAATACAATCATTTTGCATTGTTCATCCTTCAATCTGCGGTTCCTCCAGAAGATCTACCTCACCCGCGCCCCTTGTACCGTACAAAGGATTGTTGGGAGCACATCATGGTGCTATACAAGGGGAGCTCAAGCATTCAACGGTCTAACTTTGAAGTGGTTCTTGATCAGGAGGATGAGTTTGTGATGCTAGAAGATGAGGACCCACGTGATCTCTATCGAAGGGTGACTGCACTTGCCGTTGCTCTCCAAGACCATGGGAGCAAATATACGTATGACACTTGGATCAAGCGCAAGTTTCTCAAGGCCATCATGCCATTCAACAAAGCCATGTATTCCGTCATTCGTCAAAGACTAGATATCCACTCATTGACCTCAGGCGAAGAGTTGGATGAGTTCATTGCTATGGATATTATGAACAAGATCACCGACAATGCTGTTGCACGTGTCCGGTTGAAGACAGCATCACCCAACCTTGCTTTGAGAACCAAGGCCATTGTTGATGAAGAAGAAGAGGAAGAAGATGGCTGCCCCGAAGACACAAAGAATGCTTATCAAGAGCACATGGCTCTTGCTTCAAGGCAGTTTTGGGGCAACAAGGGAAACTCAAGTCCCAACTTCTCCAAGGACAACTCAAGTGGGTCCAAGAGCAAGAAACGAGTACAGACATGCCCTAATTGCGGCTATGTGAGTCGCTTTGTGGCATATTGTCCTTATGAGAAGAGGGAAGACAACGGGGGAAAGCTCATTCGCAAGGACAGAGCCAGGTCTTTCCCAAGAAAGAACACGTTCACCAAGAAGACTCCTCCAAGGGGCTTGGTAGCCCCTGAAGAGTACACCTCCGATGATGATGAAGATGATACAGGCTGTGAGGGGATATCAACGACTACCGTGCCCATTGCCACTTCCTGCCCCAAGGCGTTTCTCTTCAGGCCACCAACAAGAACCGTATTGCCAAGTGCCTCATGGACAAAGGTATCAATAAGGTAACCCCCGTCATCAAGACCACTCTCACTACCTCTCCTTCTTTGTTAGACTTTGTTGATTATAGTGAGGTAGTGGAGCTTGATGAGAATGAGTTTGACAAATTCCTGTGTGAGATCAAAGGTGAAACCAAGAAGCACTTTGTTGCTCTTTTGGAACAACTTGGTAAGGCCAATGATCTCATTGAGACTCATGAGGATACTATCTCCAAGTTGGAAGAACATACTCTTGATTATGCCGATGAGATAGCGGAACTATCCATTGCTCTAGAAGAAGAGTGTGGTCTTCGCTTGGCTCTTGAGGAGTCACACAAAGTTGATCATGCTAACTTAAAAAAGATCTTGATCATGCTATTGTTCTTTCTCGTGTGCTTAATTCCTGGAAAGTTACACTTGGGGTTGGCCATTATAGACTCAAGGAAGAATTTGACACACTTGACAAAGCCCACAAGGTCTTGAAAGTTGTTCATTCCTCTCTTAAGGAGTCTCATGATCAACTCCAAGTAAAACTAACCAAGGAGATTTCTACTTGTCCTCCTTTTGTTCTAATTGAAAATGATTTTGCTATTAACCCTTGTTGTGAGCATATGTATCTTGTGGAGGAGAATGCCAAGTTGAAAGAACAACTTGAAAAGGGCCTTGTGTCATGCATGCAAGGCAAGAAGAATCTCAATGACCTTTGGAGTAATCAAAAGGAAGTACTTGGGTTTGCACTCAAGTCGAAGAAGAAAAATAAGAACAAGACCAAGCTTTCTCCCCCTCTCAAGGACATATTTGTCAAAGAGGGTGAGAGTACTCATAAGAATAAGAAGAACAAGGAAGGGGGTGACAATGTCAAGAAGGGCAAAACCACCCCTACCAACAAAGCCGACGACTTTAACCCCTCTTATGTCTTACGTCGTGCTAGTGATGGGCATGTTTATGCCAAATTTGCCGGTTCTTATTATGAGTACATTGAATGGGATATTTGGGTTCCTAAGACCCTTTTTTCTGACATCATATGACCCATTCAAGAATGGGTACCTAAATCCAAGCATTGATCTCTTGTAGGAGTTTGCTTCCGGTGGAGTGTCATGGTTGCTCGACAGTGGAGCAACAAATCATATGACCGGGAGCAAGGACTTAGTGGTGGACATGCATCCAATTCCATCTATGCCCACCCATCTCCAATTTTCCACATTTATCTATTGAGAAGGTCATATTGATTGAGTCCCTTGCATACAATCTACTTGTCGTTCATCAACTTGCAATTATGGGCTTTGCCACACTCTTTAATCTTGATACCATTGCCCTTTTATGGAGCAAGACTCTTAAAGTAGCCTTCGTTGGACATGTCGAGAACATTCTTTATGTGATAAAGTTTTCGGAGTGATCTAATAAGATCGTGACTTGTCTAATGGCTAAAGTTGATGTGGGCTGGCTATGGAATCGTCGTCTAGCTCATGTCAATATGAGATCTTTGCAAAGTATCCTCAAAGGGGACCATGTTCGTGGACTAAGAAATGTGAGTTTTTCAAGATACCGTGCTTGCAATGCTTGTATTGAAGGAAAGCTTCATGAAACAGCTCACGTCCCACTACTATCATCTACTCTAAAAGGCCCATGGAGCTCCTTCACATGGATCTCTTTGGTCCTCCATCTTTTGATAGTCTTGGGGGAAGAAAGTATTACTTGGTAATTGTAGATGACTACTCAATATACACTTGGGTATACTTCTTCAAGAGGAAGAGTGAGACTCAACAAACTTTCATCAACTTTTCTAATGAAGCTCAACGTCTACATGAAGTAAAGATTTTCATGATTAGAAGTGACAACGGCACCGAGTTCAGGAACTACACCTTGAATGAGTTCCTTAGTGATGAGAGGATCAAGCACCAATATTCAGCACCCTATACCCCTCAACAGAACGGTGTGGCGGAGAGGAAGAACCGCACGTTGATGGATGCGGCAAGAACCATGATGGCGGAATTCAAATCTCTGTACAACTTTTGGGCCGAAGCCATTATCACCACATGTCTTGCATCCAATCGGCTCTACCTTCGCAAAGGCTTAAGCAAGACTCCATATGAGATTCTTACCAGGAACAAACCCAATATCATGTACTTCTGGTTGTCCAATTGTAAGTGATTTATACACAAGAAAAGTGTTTGTTTGTCTAAATTCGAAGCTAGAGCTCAAGAGGGCATATTTGTTGGTTATGGTACAAACTCTCATGCTTACCGTGTTCTCAACAAGTCCATTGGACTCATTGAGGATACGTGTAACATGGAGTTTGATGAAAATAATTGCTCCCAAGTGGAGCAAAGTGATCTTTGTGATCTAGGTAATGAAATTCCTCCTCAAGCCATAAGAATAATTGGGATTGGTCAAATACTCCCCATTGAGGAACCCCTTGTGACCGAAGGAGAAGGTCAATGCTCTATTCAAGTGGAGCCATCACCCTCGCTAGACCCACAAGCTTCCGAGGAACAAAGTGAAGGCCCTCAACCCGACAAACATGATCAAGGACAAGATCAACCTCATCAAGATGGTGTCACACCAAATGATGTCCAAGATCATTCTCAAGACTCCGAGTTTCCTCAATATCAAGTGCAACCACAAGATCAAGGGAAAACTAGTGAGGACACTGAAGACGGTGCTCATGATGTTCAATAAGAAACCCTTAAATTATCAAGTTCGGAAGTCTTGAAGCGTTGTGCCGCCAGGAGGGCTAACAGGTTCCGAGTTCAACAACATATCTTCAAGAATGTGCTTGGTAGCTTCAATTAAGGGGTAACCACTCGTCAACAATTATCAAACTTTTGTATGCATCACGTGTTTGTTTCGTGTGTTGAACCCCAGAAGGTACATGATGCGCTCGATGATGAGGACTTGCTTGAAGACATGCACGATGAACTTAGCAACCTCGAGCGAAATCAAGTTTGGGAATTAGTGCCAAGGCCAACAGAGAATATAATGTCATTGGAACCAAATGGATCTTTAAGAACAAGCAGGATGCAAATGGTGTTGTCATTCAAAAAAGGCAAGACTGGTGGCTCAAGGCTACTCCCAAGTCGAGGGTATCGACTACGGTGAAACTTTTTCTCGTGTCGCTCATCTTGAATCTATTCACATGTTGCTTGCATTTGCTTCTCATCATGATTTTAAATTGCAACAAATGGATGTGAAGAGTTCTTTTCTTAATGGTCCTTTAAATGATTTGGTATATGTCAAACAACCCCCAGGATTCGAGGATCACAATTCCCCACTCATATATACAAACTCAAGAAGGCACTCTACGACCTTAAACAAGCCCCACGTGCGTGGTATGAGTACCGTACTGAGTTGTTGCAAGATCATGGGTTTGAGATTAGGAAAATTGATCCCACCCTTTTTACCAAAAAGGTCAAAGGGGATTTGTTCATATGCCAACTATATGTTGATGATATTATATTTGGTTCTCCTAATGAATCTTTCAATGAAGAATTTGCTGCACAAATAACCATGAAGTTTGAGATGTCTATGATGGGAGAGTTGAAGTTCTTTCTCGGGTTTGAAATGAAACAAGGAAGAGAAGGAACCTTCATCAAACAAGCCAAGTACACTCAAGACATGCTCAAGAGGTTTGAGCTCGAGGACGTCAAGCTAGTCAAATTTCCCATGCAAACCAAATGCAAGCTCGACAATGATCCCAATGGTAAAGCAGTGGATCAAAAGGTATATCACTCCATGATTGGATCCTTGCTTTGCCTTTGTGCATCTAGACCAGATATCATGCTGAGTGTGGGAATTTATTCATGGTTTTAATCTGCACCATAGGAAAGCCACTATGTGGCAGTCAAGCGAATCTTTCGATATTTAGCTCCTACCCCAAACTTTGGCTTGTGGTACCCCAAAGGAGCAAGCTTTAGTTTAGTAGGTTACTCTGACTCAGATTGGGCTGGAGACTGTGTCGAAAGGTAGTCAACCTCTGAAGGATGCCAATTCATTGGTCGCTCTTTGGTAATTTGGTTTTCGAAGAAGCAACACTGTTTGTCACTTTCTTCCACTGAGGTTGAGTATGTAGCTGCCACAAGTTGTTGTGCTCAATTACTATGGATGAGGCAAAGTTTAAAGGATTACGGTGTGACTTGTGACAAAGTGCCTCTTCTATATGACAGTGAGAGTGCCATCAAGATATCTCTCATTCCGGTGCAACATTGTCGGGGAAACCGACACCTATGGGAAACTCAAGGAGTCCATTGATCGTTTGGCGGGGAGAGAGAGGTACGACCTCGAGAGCGGAACTAGCGATCAACACCGGCAAAGTCTTTGTACCCAGGTTCGGGCCGCTTGGCGCGTAAAACCCTACTCCTGCTTGGTTCGTATTGTGTGATCACTTTAGTGTGGTTTTGCTACAGTAACTTAGTAGGTCATTAGGGAGTCTCTGATCACCAAAAGGTCCAACCCCCTAAGAATAAGCTTTGGGCCTCCTTTTTTAGACAAAGAGGTCACCAACAGTGTGCTCACGGGGTGCATAGTGAACACTGTTCACCTCTCTACTTCTTCGGTGGTGTCAGGGGCAGTAAATGCCTGGTCTGGACCCTGACCTGCCGCAAGATCGTTGCGACATGTACCCTGGTGAATCAACACCTGGGCTTTGCGCTGGCACACGAGGGATGTGCTGGAGTGGTCGGATTGTTGTAGAAACTGGGGGGGGGGACACACCTGGCGAGCGAACATGGGCTTGCTGGCTGGAGTACCTATCGGATGACTTGGTCATCTTCCCGGCAAGGGAGACTTGCTGGGGTGTTGCTATTATTTCGGTAGTCTTCCCAGCGAAGCGGGCTTGCTGGGGCCTTGGGAATCTTCCCGCCAAGGAGGGCTTGCTGGGGCCTTGCATCTGGAGCCTTTGTACTCCATGCCCCTGGAGAGAGGGAAGAGCGTGGCCTTGGTGGGTCTTGGACTTCCTTCCTGCTGCTCTACCCGGTGCACTGCTGTGAGGGGCGTCGCCTATACCTGTGCACAAGTCTGGGGCACAAGGGACCCCAGTCTCTAGTGCACCGACGGGAGCCCCCGGGCCTGGACCATCAACGCGTGTGGGGCGTAGCTAGGCCAGGCCCAAAGTAGTGCACTGGCTTCCTTGGCAGTGGACTCTGCAGCTTCAGAGCTGTTGCAAACGGCCCTTCCCCACGTCATGCATGTAGCACACGAGGTGGAGAAGTGCATGCACAGTAGCCTCCCCACCTCCCGACGCATTACAGCCACGCGTGTAGCATGTGAAGTAATAGCCAGGCAAGTGGCGTTCGTGGCCATAAAGGACACAGTCGTGGCAGGGTCCGCCCCCGCATGCATTGGTGCAGTAGGGCGGTTCCCTGTTCGCTCGTGATCATGGGTGATTGGGTGAGAAGGGCAGCGGTTTCTGGAGTGAGGGGAGCTACCCCCGCGCCTCGCCCTATAAAGTAGGGAGTTTGCGAGGGGGTTTTGCTCATCCACCAACTCCTGAAACATCCACCACCCCCAGCTTGCGTCTGCGGAATATTTCTAGCGCCGGGTGGCGCTTGCCCCCAACCATGGCTAGGGGACGAGGGAGGCCAGCATCGGCCGCCAGTGCGGCAAGGGGATCCCACTCAGATCATGCCACAACTTCAGGGGGTGCAGCCGCGGAGGGTGGAACGAGCGCTCGTGGTGGCAGAGGGACGAGGGGCCGTTGTCGTCCTGGAGGCCGTGGCCGGGGGAGGCAGAGTGCTACTCCAGCACCTCCGTCCTCTCCTGGGCTTGTCCCTGTAGGGACTCACATTGAAAGGACTCCGTTGGAGTTTCTTGCCAGACTGCAAGGCCGCATTCGGACCTCGCTTCAACTCCCCACTGCCTTTTCCCTAGTGATGAGCGAAGAGAAGCCCCTGATGTCGCGGCTTCAGGTGCACGGCTACGGCAACCACACGATTCCGGTGACCGTGGAGCAGCCGAGGCCTCGGCTCGTGTTCCTCGCTCGCGGGTGGAAGATCTTCGCCCGTGCCCATAACCTTTGGGATGGGCACATTCTTCGCTTCAAGATGATGGCAGCAACCTGCTCTCCGTCAAGATATATGGGAGCTCGGGTGCGCGCCTCGGCTGCTGCGAAGAAAGCTCGAGCGGGACTGACAGCCCTTCCTCACGCGAGAGCGACGAGGACGGGTCGGATGGTAGCAACGACGAGTATGGGTCAGATCCTCGGTAGGCTAACCATGGGTAAGAGGATATGTCATCGGACTAACCGTCGGTCGGACCATCACCGTCACTCTGCGGTCCTTCTCCTCCCGAGCGCGGACTGACAAGCCGGAATAACCGACGCTGACGCATACCGCAGGATCGCATGGTTTCCATTCCCGTCGTCCCTTAAGGCCCCGTTCTCCACTAGGCAATGCTGGTCTAGGAGGGGCCAACACTGGTCGCGTCGGGGGCCTTGCCACTTTTTATGTTCTTGAAATCCTGTCCGGCGAGCACGTCCCTCGCCAAAGGACAGTACAATAGGTTAGAGTAGCAAAAATCATTTGTGTAATATGTATGAGTTTGTTTCAAACAAATGAATGAAATGTTGTTTCCCCTGCGTCTGATCTTTCCCCTTGCATGCTACGCCTTTTTGCATTTTCTCGAATCTTGCCGGCATGACTGGTTCTGCCGCTAGTGCTTTGAGGAACAGATCCTTAGCAGTTCGCTTGAGGGGTCGTTACCGGCAAGGCTCCTTGCCGCATTCAGTGCAACCGTTAGATCATCGAGCGCGACTTGAGGTGAAATAAGGTGCTATTAAGCCACTTAGACTGTTGAATAGGTTCGAAACAGTGTGAATGCACTCTGTGGCCATTTAGGTTGTTGAACTAGTTTGAAATAGAACTAAGGCGCATTGATCTTGACAAGGTTCCATCTACGCGCAAGTTTCTCAAACGAGGTTCGGGATCTTCCAGAAAGGGAACAACCTATCTACTCTGAAATCTCATCTGAAATATTTATCACTTATCAGTCATGCCGCAACACTTCTCCCCGTGACGCTTGGGTCCCCGGCAAGCAGGAGACTATACTCTTCCAGCTTCTTCCCCTCCGGCAAGGTACTTGCCGATAGTTCTTGACTGCCGTATAGAAGGGGGTCGCCAGAGCATAATTCCTTTTCCTAGCTTGCCTGGCCATGCCGACGGATCCCCCGAGTGCACCTTTCGCGACGACGTGATGCTTCCGGGGGGGTGGAAGAATTCGGATGGAGTGCGTGCTTGGGTTCTGGGGCCTGTAGGCGCATTCTCGGCGGCTATGCACCTCTTCGTGGAGGTGCGTCGGCCGAAGTATGCGCCGGAGGCCTTGCTGAAGCCCCCAGATAGACCCTCGATGGCAGCGCACCGTCCCGGAGCGACGCGTCAGCCTGATTTCTCCAAGCTCGAGGTGTCCGCCTCCCTATCCCACGCTCGTGTAGGTGTTAGGAGGCCATGGCGAAGCAGAGCGACCACCGCTGCGTCCTGCCTCGAGGGACCGCAGTGGTGCGTGCTACTTCCCAAGATCTGACGCAGAACTTGCTCGAATCCCCGAAAATGCTCTCAACGACCGCTCCCCCTACCTGGCGTGCCAAAGATGTCGGGGAAACGACACCTATGGGAAACTCAAGCAGTCCCTTGATCGTTTGGCAGGGAAAGAGAGGTACAACTTTGAGAGCGGAACCAGCGATCAACACCGGCAAGGTCTTTTTACCTAGGTTTGGGCCGCTTGGCACGTAAAACCCTACTCCTGCTTGGTTTGTATTGTGTGATCACTGTAGTACGGTTTTGCTACAGTAACCTAGTTGGTGATTAGGGAGTCTCTAATCACCAAAAGGTCCAACCCCCTAAGAATGAGCTTTGGGCCTCCTTTTATAGGAAAAGGGGTCACCAACAGTATGATCACGGGGTGCATAGTGAACAGTGCTCACCGCTCTACTTCTTCGGTGGTGTTAGGGGCAGTAAATGCCTGGTCTGGCCCCTGACCTGCCGCAAGATGGTTGCGACATGTACCCACGTGAGTCGACACCTGGGCCTTGCGCTGGCACATGAGGGATGTGTTGGAGCAATCGGATTGTGGTAGAAACTGGCTGGGGACACCTAGCGAGCGAAGAGGGGCTTGCTGGCCTGTCGGATGACTTGGTCATCTTCCTGGCAAGGAAGGCTTTCCGGGGGCTTGAATACTTTCCCGGCAAGCAGGGCTTGCCGGGGGCCTCGTCAGTCTGTGCGAGCCTTCCCGGCAAGAGAGACTTGTCGGGGTCTTGCTATTTTTTGGGTAGTCTTCCCGGTGAAGCGGGCTTGCCGGGGCCTTGATAATCTTCTCGGCAAGGAGGGCTTGCTGGGGCCTTGCGTCTGGATCCTTTGTACTCCATGCCCTTGGAGAGAGGGAAGGGCGTGGACTTGGTGGGTCTTGGACTTCCTTCCTACTGCTCTTCCCGGTGCACTACTGTCAGGGGCGTCGCCGATGCCCGTGCACAAGTCTGGGGCACAAGGGACCCCGGTCTCTAGTGCACCGACAAACATAGCAAGACCAAGCATATTGATATTCGTCATCATTTCATTCGAGATCATATCAAGCAAGGAGATATTGAGGTCCTCTTCATCAACACTCAAGAGCAACTTGCAGATATTTTCACTAAACCTCTAGACGAAGCAAGGTTTCACGAGTTATCGCATGATCAAATATCCCCGATTCAAGTAATGTGGATTGAAACTAGGCACACCACACCTCACTCATCATTATATTTGGCTCTAGGTTTAGGCATGAACATAGGGGGATTGTTATTCTCTCAATGAACTTTCCCTCCCCCATTATGCATAAACTGAGCATGTCTTTCACATTAGCCATTGTTGATGGCACTTGTGCTTCAAAGACGAGCTGTGGTCATGAACCCAAGGATAATTCTTCGCGGTGTCATACCATTTATCTCAAACACTGGTGGCTCTGGCCACCGCCCTCTCTTCTTTAGAAGATTCAGTTCTGTGTTCAAGTGCGTGCGTGTCTATTCTTATATTCCCTTGGGTTTTTCTGTGCTTCTTCTCTTCCACTAGCAAGGTTCAAAGTTTTTCATTCGAGGAGAACAAAGTTTCCACGTGTTTTTGTCAAGAGGGGCATGGTACTACCACTCCCAGCACGACAGTAAATTTTTACTGCCGTTGGACAAGCGGTACTACCGCTCAGCTAGCGGTAGTAAAATTTTACTTCCGCTGGCCAAGTAGTACTACCATGATGACTGTGGTACTACCGCGCTGCTAGGGCCCTAGGGGGTTATTTTCGGGCAGGGGGCAGTTCTTTCTCCCCCATACCCATTCCTCTCTTGGCTTCCTTTTTTCATCTCTATTTTCTCAAGAGCTGCTGCCGGAGGGACTCGCCGGATCTCCTTCTCCGGCCACTCTCTTCCGATTCCATTTGGTGGGATCCTCTCCCTCGTGCCATGGACATCGGTACTGCCCCATGTTCCCTTCGGTTTTGCCTCATTTTTGTTGAATCTAGGGTTAGGGGCATGTATGTTGTTCTTCGTGTCCTGGCACCATTTCTTCATACTAGGAGGGTTGGGGAGTTCTTGCGTGGTAGAACTTTTCTCTATAGGGTGCAACATGTGGGTTTGGGTCTCCGGTAGTACCAGATCTTCAAGTTCCCTGTCAGATCTGGCACTTCATCACCCTTGCGGTACTACCGCTCCTCCTGGAGCGGTACTACTGTTGCGGAGCGGTACTACCGTTGTGAGAGCGGTAGTAATTTTTTTACTACCGCTTGGACGACGGTATTACCGCTGCCACAGCGGTAGTAAAATTTTACTACTTCTCGAACAACGGTACTACCGCTGTTTCCTCAGCACACATGTTTTGTCCTTCGAGTTCTCCTTTTTCTGGGATTTTTCTGATTGATCTTTGCCTTGACTTCTTTTGTCATTGTGTTGTGTTTGCGTTCGCGTGACATAGGTGTTGGCTCCACGCACTTTAATCCACCTCTTGATGCCAGTTCCAAGTGACCTCGTTCTTCAGATATTCCGGAAGGATCGCAGGATTTGAAGCGCAATTTCAAGAAGCCTTCTGAGAAGAACAAGAATAATGTTGATTGGGATGCTATTCCACTTGGAGAGTTTTAGCTTCGCTGAAAGGTCGACCCCTATGATAGCGATTGGGTTCAGTTCCCTGGAGGTGACATGTTCTGGTCTAAGCAGCAATTTCTTATTTATGAGGATGTGATCAAGACAAAGAAGAATACATATGTACCAGTCCAGTGGATTGAGATGAACCATCTGAAGAAGGACCCTCCAAACTTTGGTGAAGCTCTGACCATGGTGGAACAGCTTCAGATTGAGGAGCTCATCACATTCCATCATGATTTTGATCCTGAGATAGTGGCACAGTTCTTTGCTACTATTCGCTTTCACCCTGATAACGACCGCACTATGACCTAGATGACAAATGGGGAGCAACTATCTGCTACCTGGAAGGCGTTCATGGACCTTGTGCACGTCCATGATGAGGGGCTTGAGCACCCAGTTGGCTTGCGCCCACACGCTAAGCCTTCTGCTACAGCTAAGGAGAAGTTGCTTCCGTACTATATTGTGAATAAATCCAGATCTGGTGAGGTCTCCCACGTTATGAACCTTTTCCTTGATGTCATGCACTGTATATTTCCCAACACAATGTTTACGTGCATTGGCAACATGGACCAGGTGCATTCATACCTCGTGGATATGCTTATGATGTGTCGGAAAGGGCGGACTCGTTCCTCCGGACCACTTGATGTTTCTCACGTCATGTGGAGCGAGCTTCACTCAGCAGTCTTCCACCGTAAGGTTCCAATCTACGGCCCTTATCTTTTTTACCTGATCAAGAAGAAGTGGGAGCAGACCTTCCCAGCTATTGAGTTACATGCTCCTCTATGGATTCGCCATGAGCCTATCAAGCTGCGATAGAAGAACAAATGGGCCAACACCACCACCACACCTGCTGCTGCCACTAGGGATTCTGATGAGGATGAGGCTGCGGCTGAGGATGAGGTTGTTCCAGAGTCACATGTGCCTTCCTCTGTCGAGCCATCATGGGCCTAGAAGCTCACGGACCGGATGAAGACCTTGTTCTGCATGCAGGCGAAGGGGCAATACATTATTCATGCTGCTCAGAAGGAGATCCATCATCGTGACAAGCTGATTATGAGGAAGCTCGATGTGCACATCTCCAGTGGGTTTGAGCAACACATAACTCCTAAGGCTGCATGGATGGAAAAGAACAATCTGCACTGGGCTGAGTCTGACAAGGAGACAGATGAGGAGATAGAAGACCAGACCGATGAGGAGTCGGTTGAAGGGTCTGATGGCCGAGTCCTCTCCAGTTAGAGCTACCACATGTGTCGTATGTGTCCTCTCTGCCTTTTTGGTGTCCTGATACCAAAGGGGGGAGAGTTTAGGATTTGCTTGCACGTTTTCTATGTTGCTTTATTTCTGAATTCTTTGGCCGTCTTTTCTTTGAGTCTGACACTATGAGACATCATTCCTTATCATATGGTGTGAGACAAATGCTATGACTCCTCTATCTTTATTGTTTCATTATTATTCCAGTTTATTAGTAGCTTGTGAGTCTAACTATTGTGTGCCCTTATCTTCATGCTCACATGCTATGCCTTGCTTCCAGGCCTAATGTTTATTCAGTTTGTTGCAAGGATCGCCTTGTCTATATAATCTAGGGGTAGTGCTTTTCTTTGTTTGTGTGCTGGGCAGTCCATATCCTTTTTCTAAAGTATACACACATCGAGGGGGAGCCTGTCTCTAGTTTGTAGATTTTGGGTTGGCATATGCTATTTCTATATCCTTTTGTGCAAATCCTATATTTTCATCAATCCACCGAAAAGGGGGAGATTGTTAGGGCATATTTCTCCCTAAGTGGTTTTAGTAATTGATGACAATGCCTGTGGACTAATCGTGTGCATTGAGCATTTCAGATAATTCATGACCAGACACAAGATGATTCGATGCCCCTTGGAGTCTTTCAAAGACGACTCCTTTCTATGTTTCTCTTTGGTGGATTTGAGTCGTAGGAAAGCCGTACTATTAAGAGGGGGTCCGCGTCGGAAAGGTTTGGGCTGGAATCAACACGTACACATTTCTATTGCACCACTTTTCCTGTCCTCCAATTGGAGTTCCAACCATGTTTTCCTTCTATGTGTAGAAGGGCGAGAGGTAGTACCGTTGGTGTCAGCGGTAGTAACGCTGGCACAACGGAAGTACCGCCCTAAGGGAGGTAGTAGTTTTTTTAATACCGCTCTGTGGGCGGTAGTACCGCTCCCTGAGCGGTAGTAGTTTTTTTACTACGGCTCCGTCGGAGTTTTTGCGCATCCTTTTGCCTCCATAGTGGTAGGCACGATAGTATTTTCTTACTACCGTGGTTCGTGAGCTGTTTGGTGGTAGTAACGCTCTTATGAGTGGTAGTACCACTCATAGAAGCGGTAGTACCGCTCCTAGTAGCGGTAGTGCCGCTTGGCTAGTGCAGTTGGTGGGTGGGTAACGGTTGGATTGTACCCCCCACTATATAAAGGTGTCTTGTTCCCCGAGAAGCTTACCTATCACCTCCCCAAGCTCCATTGTTGATCCAAAGCTCATTCTTGCCCTATATCTCTCCCTAGCCAATAAAACATGTTGATTTCCTAGGGATTGCTTGAGAGGGCATTGATCTACACTTCCACCAAGAGATATTTGATACCCCAAATAATCCCTTGCGGATCTCGTTACTCTTGGGTGTTTCAGCATCCTAGACGGTAGAGGTCACCTCGGAGCCACATTCCATTGTGGTGAAGCTTCATGGTCTTGTTCGGAGCGTCCAAGCTTTGTGTTTAGATAGCCCCAACCTTGTTTGTAAAGGTCCGGTGGCCGCCTTCAAGGGCACCAATAGTGGAATCACGACATCTCGCACTGTGTGAGTGCGTGAGGAGAATACAGTGGCCCTAGTTGCTTCTTGGGGAGCATTGTGCCTCCACACCGCTCCAACGGAGATGTACTTCCTGTCAAAGGGAAGGAACTTCAGTAACACATCCTTGTCTCCACCGGTTCCACTTGCGGTTATCTCTTACCTTTAGTTTGTACTTATTATTGTTGTGGTGTATTCCTTGCTTGCACTTGTTGTCCTTGTTGTTAGCATCATATAGGTTGTTCACCTAGCTGTTCATATAGAGAACCTTTTGTTACTAACCCTAATTTGTCAAGACAAGCTAAAAATTGGTAGTTGCCTATTCACCCCCTCTAGTCAACCATATTGATCCTTTTAGTGTGGTACTAGTGCTGCAATTTAAAATCTAGGGTTGGACAATCGAGACGTTGCTACTAATGGCTATGATGGTTTTCGGAAATTGAAAAAACTTCAATTTCCGAATTGTGCTTGCCATACCAGAGTGCACAGTGCTCTCTCTAGCAGATAGGTGGACCAAGGGCCCACTATGAGTCTATTCTTCTTCCTCCGGCTCTCTTCTTTCTTCTCTCTCTCTCTCGCGCTCTCTGTGCTTTCTCCACCCCTGGCGTCTAGCACATAGGCGTCTAGGGCTTTACCGCGGTAGTGCGCCGCGTGCTAGCCGCCGGCGCAATGTGCACTTACTTCGCGGGCCAGTGCGTGTCGGCACTGCTCACGGATTCACCTTCAAACACCGGCGATCGAGCGATGAGCAGCGTTGGTGGACTTCACACACCGTACACCAAACTCGGGCTATAAAACGACTGCGTCGTTCTCTCCTCTACCCCACACCTGGCCTCACTCCTCTTTATTCCTTCTTCTTCATCTATGTTTGCAGGAGCTCAAGGCAAGGCTCCAATGGTGGACGAGCTTCTGGGGTGGCTGATAATCCTGCTGGCTGGAGGGTTGGCGGCATGGATCAGGCTCTTAGTGCTCCTATGCATGATGATCCAGGATGATCGTCGCGATGATGTTGCTCGAGTGGTGGCTCTCCGCATTGGCGGTGAACATGAATACTAGGCGTGTGCAAATTCTATGGGTGGTTGCTAGTCTGCTGGCAACACTCTACAAAAGTAAAACACCCACAATGTATTCCTCTCGAGAAGACTCTGGTGCTAGCAACACGATGGGCTAGGTGTAAGTGTGTGCGGTTCTGCCCTTAGTGCATTGGCAGAGCGAGTGTGGTTGTGAGATGATTGGCATGTGAATTAAATCCTTGTTGGAAATTTTTTTGCTGTAGTAATTTTATTAATAAAACTATCACACAAAGTGTCGGTGCACTAAATATTGGTGTCTCTAGTGCCCCAGAGTTGTGCACGGGCAAGAAGAGCCCCTGACGGTAGGGCACGGCAGAATCCAGACAAGCAGCACCCCCAAGGAATCCAAGTACCTCACAAGGCTGCCTTGTCAGGAAGACACCCAAGGCCACGCCCGTCTAATGGACGTGATGAATGCACCTAGCGCAAGGCCCTAGCGAGCCTCCCTCGTCGGGAAGACAGCCGAAGCCCCTGGCAAGCTTCCTTGCCGGGACAAAGCGCCAAGGCCCCGGCAAGCACCCTTGCCGGGATGACGTGGAAAGATACTAGAGGGAGACCGCCCTTGCCACAGTGCCACCGCCCCTAGAGTTCCAGCGCATTCCGCATGCGCCAGCGGGGCATCCAGGTGTCAAAACACCTGGACACATGTCTTCACCAGCACTTAGCTGATATGGACAAGACGTGCATTTAATGCACCTGATAGTGGTAGATAGATAAGCACCGTTGTAGGTTCACTGTAACATCTCATGAACCTACTATCGAGCACTGTAGGTGACCCCTTTGCCTATAAAAGGAGGCCGTTAGCTCATTCTCAAAGGGTTAGACTCTGTGGAGATTGGCCAAGTAGACGATTATCATCACTGTAACAAACAACAAAAGAATGCTTAACACGATCATACGAGCAGGACGTAGGGTTTTACGTGTAAGCGACCCGAACTTGGGTAAAAGGCTTGCCGGGTGTTGATCGTTAGGTTTGCTCTTGACGTTGTTTTCCCCTCCCTACGATTACAAGGGTATGATGTTGATCCCCATAGGTGTCGACCTAGCATCGCCGATATCTTTGGCACGCTAGGTAGGGGGGAAGATTGCGTTAATCTGACCTAGCCTTCAGCGCACCACCTCTTCTTTGTCGCCATGGACACCAAGAGGAGGGGCGTTCCGGCGACCAACACTCCCGTACCGAGTCCTCCGCCCCCGGCGGTGGCAAGAGAGGGTGCGGGCGCAGGACAAGAAGGCGGAGTCCCCGAGCTACCGCAACATTCAGGAGAGCAAACCCATGCGAGTGGAGTCTCCCGCGGCCGCGGTGATCATTCTCCCCTTGGTACAGCGAAGGACTCGGCCGCGCGACCAGCCGACGGCGTGACCACGTCCAAGGATGCGGTGACGCCTCTCAAGACGCCCGCACGCGCCCACACATCGTGGCCTTGTCAGGCCATGCAGGACGGATTGCCCCAGGAGGGTGGCGATCCTCCCCCACCTAAGGGGACCACTGGACCCCGTTCTCGAGGTACCCCGAGCACGCGTACCAGTGGGAGCTCTTTCTAACACGGTTAGAAGTGAGAGCCCCGTGAGTTCTTCGCACATCTCGCCACCGCCCGCACCAGCGGAAGCACTGAAGTGGGCTCAACTGCTCCTCGATTTCCCTCCACCGGCGGACAAGCAAAGGGAGTCGAGGGCCACCATTCAGAGCCTCCTCGCAGTCGCCGATGTAGACCAGCCGAGGCAGACGGGGACGTGGAAACGACCCTCCAGCAAACACGCTCGAGACCGTGCCGAGAAGACGGGGGTTCCCACTGCCACCGTGCACTCTCCTCCACGGCGATGGGAACGGGTCATCGTCTCTGACGACTCGACCAGGTCTTCATACCCTCGCCACCACTGCGATCAGCGGGACATTCTCCGCAAGCGGTGCGAGGAAGATGCTGGCACCCTCATCGAGCGGCAGCGCGAGACGCGCCGTCAATTAGATATGCGTGCTGGGACCGCCGCTGGCGCATCGGTTTCGGGTACCCTGGCGACCTAACGTACGAGGTAAGTTGCCCAGCGTTTACCCACAAATTACAGCGCATCTAGTGGCCCAACTCCTGTACTTTGAAACCGAAGATCCCTGAAAAGTACGATGGCAGGACCCATCCGTCGGAGTTCCTAAGCATCTACACCATTGCGGTACAGGCTGTCGGGGGACGAGACGAGAAGATACTGGCCAACTACTTCCCGTTGGTGCTCAAGCCCAGCGTTAGGTCGCGGTTGATGCACCTCCTCAAGAACTCCATTTCCTCCAGGAAGGAATTGTGCCAGGACTTCGTTGGCGCCTTTACTGGCGGCCACCGAGCTCCTGGTCAGGAAAGCGACTTGCACATCATCCCCTAGAAGGAGGGTGAATCCCTGCGCAAGTACATCCAGAGGTTGAACCGCATCCAACACAACATCCCGGACGTCCACCCAGCTGTCGTCATCAGCGCGTTCCACCAGAACGTGCGCAATTAGAAGATGCGTGCAGAGCTGGGGATGAACAAAGTCTGCGATGTCGCCGAGCTCTACACTCTGGCGGGTAGGTGCGCGCGTGCAGAAGAAGGAAGGAGGCTCCTTGGCGAGAATGCTGGTGTTGAAGCCAACTGCAAAGACGAAGACGCCGACGTCCCCACGAAGAGGGGAAAGCGGCATAACAAGAAGCGGAACGACAAAACCGTGTTTGCCGTCAAGGCGACCGGCAACGCCGACTCCGCAAAGAAGGCGAAAGCCGAGGCCTCCGACAAGGATACCGCCGGGAGCGTCTTCCGCAAGGCCTTGGCGGCCGCCGATAAACCGGATGGCTCCGGCGCCCAGTACTTCAAGATCCACCGCACCCAAGGCCACGACCTCCAGCACTACCGTAAAGTCAAACAGCTTGCCGAGAGGCAGCTGTAAGTGCATCTAGTGCCACTTAGTGATTTTGGTGGTTTGAATACTTATATGTTAAGTATCTAATGTGTTTAAGAGTGTACACAGGATCTATAAGTCATTGAGGAGTTTGAGATATTTGAAGAATATCGACCCCTAAAAATATATATATCTTCGGTTGAAGAAATTGGTCTGAAGCTGAAGAAATGAATCGCGAGGAATTTGTGATGAAATTGATATTACTCATGAAGATACTGAAATTGAGGAATTCGGTGTGTCGTGAAGAAAATCACTTTGAAGAATTTGAAGCATGAAGATTTACTCTTTCTGTTTTATTTTCTTCACATTTGAGTAATAGGAACACCGTACTGTTAAAGGGGGTCGAAGTTACACTTTGGAATGAATATCCTCATGATGCTCAACCCAAGCCTAATCCTACCAAAAGCCTCAAGTGAGGAATACGAGTGACATGAGGCCTCTCACAATTGAGGGTTCCGACCGTTTTGATAGCCACGCCAAGTCATTGGTCTTATCCACTCCAACGGTCATATTATTTAAGGGCATTAGTGTCAAATCATGTTGGGATGCTCCCAATCTATAAATAGCCACCCCCCACAACCATTAGCTGGTTGACTGCTCCGTTAGGAACTGACACTTGTCATAAGAGCAACCCAATTCCTCAGAGTCTTCGAGAGTAATTCATAAGTGAGGAAATACACCATACACCGAAACCACAAACCAAACCTACTGATTGAGCATCACTGAAAAAGTTGTTCCTGCGTGGGACTGAAGCCAGTTACCTTTGAGGACTGTGCATCCTACAGACGGTTAGGCGTCATGGTCTAGAGCTTTCCAGCAGTCAATTGTGGATCGCCGGGTGACCAAGTTTGTGAGGGTTTCGAAGTCTGCACTCAAGACTTACCACGAGTGTTGGGCGTGGACTGTGTGTCCTTAGCCCAAGGAGAACACGGTAGGGACTGTGTGTCCTTTGGTTTCAATACCAAGCCGCTCCAAACTAGATGTACAACTGTCACAATAGTTGGAACTGGGTCATCAACCACTGTCTTCACTCAGAAACGGGTTCTAATTCCTCAACTCCTTACTTTCCTTGTATTATGTGTTGATGACTTTCACTGCTACTGTTTGAAGAATTTGCTGAAGACTTTCTCTGAATTTCCTCAACCCAAATTCTTCACGTCAGTTAATCCTCATCTGTATTATGCGTTCCTGCTCACAGTGCAATCTGTTTTCACATTTCTCAGTCCGAAAAACTGCTCTTGTGAAACTTTGCACTTCTGATCGTTTACTGTTTCCGCTGTAAGTTAGTCATCAGTGAGGAATTTCCTCAAAAGGAATTTCCTCAGTGATGAAATTCTAAAAATCTCCTATTCACCCCCCTCTAGTCGATATAACGCACTTTCAATTGTTATCAGAGCAAGGTACTCCCTTGTTCTGTGTGATTTTGGTTTAACCACCTGGAGTTTTAGTTATGTCGACTGGAGGCATGTTTAAGGTGACTGCAGCATGTCCTACCTTCGAAGGAAAGATCTTTCCCTTCTGGAAGAACAAAATGCAAATGCATCTACAAGTTATTGATAATGATCTCTGGTATATTGTGGAACATGGCGTCCCCATCATCTCTGCCAGTGTCTCTGGTGCTGATGTGAAGAAATTCAAGCAACTCGATTCTCAAGCAAAGAATATCATCTGTGGCTATCTGAGCCCAGGCCAGTTTGGAATAGTAAGTGCTTTGGGCTCTGCAACACTGATCTGGAAGAGACTGTGCAAGGTCAATGAAGGAGTATCAACCCAGCGTGACTCTCGTGTTGATATTCTTCGCAATCTCTTCAATCGCTTCAAGAGACATGACAATGAAAGCTGCCAAGACACCTTTGATCGCCTCACTGACATATCAAATGAACTGCAAGCACTGGGAGCTCGAGACATCACTGGTCCCGAAGTTGTGAAGAAACTGCTGAGATATTTGGATTCTTCATTTGCTACTTTAGTTCTGATGATTCAAGAAAGACCAGACTACAAGATGCTTGATCCAGATGATATACTCGAAAGGTTAAATACTCATGAATTCCAGCTAGAAGAAAAGAAAGATCTATATGGACCAAGCTATTCCAGACCACGTGCACTGAAGGCTAGAGCAATTTCCTCATCTGAAGAAGTAGACACAGATGACAACATTGGTAACCCTGAAGAATTTGGACAGGAGCTTGCAATGCTCGTGAGGAAATTCCAGAGATTTACACGACGTGGCTAGTTCGGTAAATCTTCAAGAAGAGATATGAGGAAATCAGAATCTTCATCTGAGGACTACAAGAAACGAACCTGCCACAAGTGCAAGAAATCAGGTCATTACATTGTTGATTGTCCCCGTTGGGGTAAGGAATCAAAGAATAAGAAATACAAGGATGACAGTTCTGATGACTCAAAGAAGAAGTAGAAGAAATCTTCAAAAACCTCATCTTCAAAGCCCTCATCGCACAAGAAGACTAGTTTCAGAAAGGCTCGGGCACTTATTGGCAAGGAAATGGACTCAGAGGCAGAATCAGAGGAAGGTGATGAAGAAGAGGGTTCTGATGAAGACTCAAAATCCGGACAGGCTAGTCTTGCACTGGCAACCACTTTCGTCAGCAAGTCAATCTTCAATCTTGAAGAAAATGATAGCACCATCCACACTGATGACTATGCTGATGACTTCGCTCCAACCTATTGCTTCATGGCAAAAGGTTCAAAGGTACCAAATAATGCCTCCTCCTCTGATTCAAGTGACTGTGAACCTGATGATTATAAGAAACCCAGTTACAGTAAACTTGCTATCATTTCCACTAAACAACAAACTGCCCTGGAAAAGCTTCAGAAACTGCTAGATAAAAGTGATGATCTGTTGAATGATGAAATGAACCTTACCCAAATCCTCACTGAAGTTGTGAAAAGTCTTCAGTCTAGATTTGATAATCTTCAGGATCGTTATGATACACTCCTCACTCATCATGAGAAGCTTTCCTATGAATTTCTTCAAAGGAAGCTTGATCTTGAGAAGCTGAGGATGTCTCATGATGATCTTCGAATGGAAAATGATTCATTACGAGCTCAACGGATTAGCGCTGGTCAAGTTGAATCCATTCCTCCATGTCTTAAAAGCATTGACCGCGAAACTGCTAATTCCTCACCAGAATCATCAAATGCTACTATTGCTACAAATTCTTCAACTGCACTTGTTGTGTCTATTTCCTCACTTGAGGAAAACACAAATGTTACTGATGAAAATGCAGGGTTAAAGGAATTGTACGTGACAGGCATATACAAAAGCCTCAAAGGACATCAAACCCTTTGTGATGTGCTCAAAAAGCAGAACTTGAAAAGGAACCCGAGGAAAGAAGGAATTGCCTTTGAGAGGAAATTAAATGCTGATGGATCTTATTGGAAACCTGAGCAGTATCCCAAAACCTCATGGGTTGCTGCTACTAGGCCTCCTTTTGATCCATCTAATCTAACTGGATTTTCATGTGAATATCCTATTCCTCAGATGAGTCATTTGACTCCAACTATAAACTGTTCAAAAATCAATCTGGTGAAGTATTTGCTCGATATGTTGGAACTAACTGCAGGAATGGCCCTCCCTTGAGGAAAATCTGGGTTCCCAAAAGCTGTCTTGAAAATCTTCAGGTGAATATCCTCATGACACCACCACTGAAGAATCTGAACCCCAGATCAAATTCCTCAGGAGGACCAAAGTATTCAAGAGGATCAAAATCCTCAACTGGTCAAAACTATGCTCGTACCCGTGCTAATGCATCTAACATGCAGGGAAACTACAAGGAATATGAATATGAGCGTTACTCCTCAAATCATTATGTTCATAAATCCTCAAACCAGTTCTCTGCATATTCATATGAGTACTTTAACCCTCCTACTGTTAAGAGAAGTGCATTGGCTTCAATGCCACCTTTCTCATATGGTGCTCGCAGGATTATGAATGCTTTGCCACCCCTTCACATGTGGGTGGTGAAGAAATCGAACTAATCACTTCTGCAGGTCAGGTCTCTAGATGAAAATCATCATCTGAAGAATTTGTTGGAGACCTGAGGAAATGCTTGATAGGACGCAAGCTAATGATTGATGAAATAGAGATATTTCACACGTCCTTATATTTCTGTTATGATGAAATTCTGATCTGATGAAATTAATATCATATTCTTCAAATCTGAAGCATATGAGAAGGTAAGCTGTACTAATTCATCTGCAGGATGACAAACCCAAGAATACTGAGTGGGCTCTTGATAGTGGCTGCACACATCACATGACTGGTGATAAAATCTTACTGATGAATATGCCATTAACTCCATCACCTCTGAAGCAAATCACATATGCTGACAAAGGTAAAAGCAAGGTATTGGGACTTGGCAAAGTGGCTATTTCCAAGGATAGGCATATGGACAAAGTGATACTCGTTGAATCCCTTGGTTTTAACCTCATGCCAGTCTCAATGCTTTGTGATCTTGATATGATTGTTATCTTTGGTAGATATAGATGTGTACTCATCATGGAATCTCACAGATCCAAAGTCTTCGAAGGTGTAAGAAGAGGGGATTTGTACATTGTTGATTTCTCTCCAGGTCCTCAACCAGCCACTTGCTTACTAGCAAAAACCTCAGAAGGATGGTTGTGGCACCGAAGACTAGGTCATGCAGGCATGAGGAATTTGCACACGCTCGCGAAGAAGAAGCATGTCATCGGCATCGAATTAGTCAAATTCCTCAAGAATCATCTGTGCGGTGCTTGTGAATCTGGGAAAATGACCAGATCCAAGCATCCCTCGAAGACTATCATGACCACTACACGTCCATTCGAAGTGCTTCATATGGATTTATTTGGACCTACTCACTATGCCACACTAACCAATGCAGCATCTTTATATGGTTTCGTCATAGTTGATTATTATTCCAGATATACTTGGGTGCATATCATAGTGTATAAAACTGAAGTGCAGGAAATCTTCAAACGATTTTCTTCAAGGGCCTCGACGAACTTTGGCATCAAGATCAAACATATGAGGAGTGATAATGGAACCGAGTTCAAAAACACTGGTCTTGATGATTATCTTGATGAACTTGGTATTACTCATGAATTATCTGCTCCTTATACTCCTCAGCAGAATGGTGTCGTCGAAAGGAAGAACAGGACTCTGGTTGAAATGGCAAGAACTATGCTTGAAGAATATCAGACTCCTCGTTGCTTTTGGCCTGAAGCAATCAACACTGCATGCCATATCATCAACAGGGTATATCTTCACAAATTCCTCAAGAAAACCTCATATGAACTCCTCACTGACAAGAAACCCAATGTAAGTTATTTTAAAGTCTTCGGTGCAAAATGCTGGATTAGAGATCCTCACCATAGCTCAAAATTTGCACCTAAGGCCATATGGAAAGGACTCGCACACTTACAAAGTCTTCAACAACTATCACAACAAAGTTGTTGAGACTGTAGATGTGCGGTTCGATGAAACTAATGGCTCGTAAAGAGAGCAATTGCCTTCTGATCTAGATAAACTGTCTCCTGAGGAAGCAATAAAGCTCAAACCTACTGAAGACATTGTCCCCACTGAGGAAATTGGTGAAGAAACGCTCCCCATCACTGATGAAAATCAAGAAGATGCTCCTGAGGAAATTGCACCAGAACCATTTCCTCAACCTAGACGAAATCCTCAACCAACTCATCCAAGGATTGAAAACGAAGTAGAACTTGACAAAATCCTCAACGACATCAACGCGCCAGGTCCTCTCACTCGCTCAAAAGCTTCACACTTAGTTAACTTTTGTGGGCATTTTTCCTTTGTATCCATCACAGAACCCTCAAAAGTTGCTGAGGCTTTTCTGGAACTTGAGTGGATCCAAGCTTTGCAAGACGAACTTCTTCAATTCAAGACGTATGGGAGCTCGTCAAACGACGAGATCCTCGCAAGCACAACATCATCGACACCAAGTGGATTTTCCGAAACAAGCAAGATGAGGACGGTCAAGTGGTGAAGGAACAAGGCACGACTTGTAGCCCAAGGCTACACCCAGGTTGAAGGAATAGATTTCGATGAAACTTTTGCTCCTGTTGCTATACTTGAAGCTATTCGAATACTACTTTCTTATGCTAATCATCATAGCATCATCTTATATCAAATGGATGTGAAAAGTGCATTCCTCAATGGTAAGCTTGAGGAAGAAGTATATGTTGCTTAGCCCCCACGTTTTGAGGATCCAAAGAATCCACACAAAGTCTTCAGACTCAAAAAGGCTCCTTATGGTCTCAAGCAAGCCCCTCGGGCATGGTATGATATATTGAAGGAATTCCTCATGAAGAAAGGCTTCAAAGATGGTTCACTCGATCCAACTCTTTTCACTAAATCCTATGATAATGAGCTATTTGTGTGTCAAATATATGTCGATGATATCATATTTGGCTGGACAGACAAACGATACAGTGATGAATTTGCCTACATGATGAGTGAATAATATCAGATGTCCATGATGGGGGAGCTGAAATTCTTCTTAGGTCTTCAAATTCGTCAACAAAGCAATGGAATCTTCATATCACAGGAGAAATACCTCAAGGATGTTCTAAGGAAATTCGACATGCATGAATGCAAAGGTGCCAAGACTCCAATGCCTACCAATGGCCACCTTGGCACTGATGAAAATGGTAAAGATTTCGATCAGCAGGTATATCATTCTATGATTGGTTCTTTATTGTATCTATGTGCATCTAGGCCAGATATAATACTTAGTGTTTGCATGTGTGCACGTTTTCAAGCAAAACCGAAGGAATCACACCATAAGGCTGTGAAGCATATTCTTAGATACTTAGCTCACACACCAACACTAGGATTATGGTATCCCAAGGGCTCAAATCTTCATCTGGTAGGGTATTCTGATTCTGACTATGCTGGTGACCGTGTGGATCGCAAGTCAACTTCTGGCACATGCCATTTCCTCGGAAGATCACTAGTTTGCTGGTCCTCAAAGAAGCAGAACTGCGTATCACTCTCCACTACCGAAGCTGAGTACATTGCTGCCGGTTCATGCTGTGCTCAATTACTATGGATGAAGCAAACCCTCAAGGACTACGACATCAACATGAAGAATGTGCCTCTCTACTGTGACAATGAGAGTGCTATCAAGATTGCATACAACCTAGTACAACACTCGAAGACCAAGCACATCCAGATTCGTCATCATTTTCTTTGGGACCATGTCCTCAAGGGCAATATCCTCATCGACCATGTGAAGACTGATGATCAACTGGCAGATATCTTCACTAAGCCCTTGGATGAGAAAAGGTTTTGCAAGTTGCGGTGTAAGCTAAATATCTTAGAATCTTCAAATGTTTTGTAAAAACATGCACACATCCTAACACTTATGCAAAATTGATGACTTAGATGTGCAACACATGATGAATCGATTTTCTTCAACTGATGAAGAATGTCACTCTAAATGTGAAGAAATCAACGAAGAAATTGATTCTCAGGGCCCTACGACAATTGTACGCGGCGTCTCTAATCAACATTCTTATATGGTGGGTCACGCCACCGCCCAATGTGAAATTCCTCAAGTTGATTTTCTTCAAATGTTCCATTTCCTCAAATTGTGTTTTTCTTCAAAACGTCTCTTCTTCATTGTGACGATTCATCACAAAATCTTCAAACACCCTTGATGACTTTCATTTGACTAGATAGACTGTGATTTCAAGTCCTCAACAACATTCACTTATAGCTATTTCTTCAAGTTGATATTTCTGCTAAGTGAATGCGATCGGACCCTACTTTCCCTCTATGCTATACTCATCCAGTCTATTCATTTCTTCATATGTGTTCTACTTGAAACTTTGTTCAAAATCCTCACTGCGTCCTTGTCAGCTGATGATTTTGTAATGAAAATCCTCAAATTTTCAAAAATTGTTTCTTTAATGCACAGTAACTGAACCCCACTTCCCACTATCGGATAACCACGATCTCCACTATCTCCACCGCCTTGTTCGGGAACTACACATGTCGTGCGGAGACGTAGAGGCAGGGGTTGTTTGGTCCGAAATCTTCGTGCCAACAGTAACTGTCTGGCTATAAATATGTCCTTATCCCCCTCGGCAAACTCTTCTTCGCTCCATCGCTCTCCTGCCACACCAAACACCACCGAACCCTAGCGCCATCGCTGGTAGTCTCGTCGCCGGTGAGGAAGAGCTTCACTGCCTCGACTTCTCCGTCGCCGGAACCACGCTGGATTCGGACCATCTTCGTCCGCCGCCGCCATAGACGTCCTCTGTCGCCGGGTTAGGGTGCATTGGACACGCGACCGAAGAACCTCTCTACACAACTTCTCTGTGTTCTTCGTGTGCTCCTTCAAGGGTAAATAAAATCCCATTTTTACCGCAAGTTAGATCTACAATTTTACATCTTCTATGTGAAATCTGTTTTTCCTCAAGAATCGATAAGCACTTGATTCCTCAAACACTGCCTATCACCACATCATTGATGAACTATACTAAGCATCTAAGATTTCCACGAGATTCCTCAATTGTGCGAATTTTCGGATCTATACAACTCTGGAAGCCAAGAACAGTATGCTTAGGCAAATTCCTCAACCACTGGTTATATTCCTCAACTGTCAAACTTTTTCATTTTCTTCAAATCTGAGAACGCATATGACCTCTCCAAATTCCTCGCAACTATACTCTGTTCACAAGTACACACATGTCAGCTGATGAATCTCTCGGTTATCATCACATTAACTCATTTGCAGCGTTTCTGGAAGAAAATCTTCAAGTCTCATCAGAATCCTCAAGAGTTCAATCTCATCAGCAAAATCCTCAGCTGAAGAAAATGGAGGATGACAGAAAACAGAAGGGAGGAAAGAAACTTGAGCAAAACACAGCTGTGGATATCCCTAAGGATATTTACTTGGACTATTGCACACCTGATGAAAATGAGACAATGGCCAAGAGAAAAATACGGCTGCAGAAGATAGAACGCCGATGGGCGAAGGAATGGAAGGAATACAGGTTTGTGACTGCCAAGTATGCGAAGAAATTCGCTCTAAAGCCCCGTGGCAGACAGGCCCCACTTGAGGATCATCAAGTAGCACATCCCTCAAGCCTCAAGACCATTGATGACTATCCAGATGAGAAGGAAAAGCATCTGGCTAAGCTCAAGAAGCAGGCAGAAGCTGCCGTGAGGAAATTCAATGAATCCTCAGCTGCTGCCTCAGGTGCTGCCACTTCCTCTGCCGCTGAGACCTCTGGTTCAGAAATTCCTCAAATGCAGTCTGTGTCGTCAAAGCCAAGGGCTCCAAAGCCTCAAGAGAAGTCTGCTCAGGCATCAGTTACAAAACCCTCAGCACCAAAACCATCAGCTCCAAAACCCTCAGTGCAAATCTCCTCACCTCCAAAATCCTCAGCACCAACACCAAAGCGTCAAGAGAAACCAGTACAAAAGCAAGTCATGAAGCCTATGACCGCCAGCTCCAGCTCCTCACTCCCAGTTGCAACCAGCTCGGAGACAAAGTCTTCACCACCTCCTGTGAAGACTCAGGTGTCTGTTGAATGTGCAACTCTGCCAAGGCCCAGCAAAATCATCACCATCCCATCTGCATCAGAGGGCAGTGATGAATATGATGATCAAACCCTGCAAGCCATCATCAGAAACAAGCAGGAAAGAGTAGCTCAAGCATCAGGCGGTGCCATTCCTCTGGCCATGGACCCCAAGGTCCTCCTTGACTACATCAACATCTGGTATGAGGACCCAAACACTCCGCTTGATGATTTGAAACTTCCCCCTGGCATTAGCCACATGGTGGCCACTTTCATCAATGAAGCCAAGTGGAAAGAACAACAGGCCAAGCAGGCCAAAGTTGCAAAGCTTAAAAAGGAGAAATTGCCCAAGCAGAATCTCCTCAACTTGACTCCTGATGCACTGGTATCAACACAGGCAGAGCTGAAGAAATTGACTGATAAGTACTCCAAGCTGTCAGATCGTAAGAGTCTCAAGAGCAATTTCATCAAGTTGGCCACTAAAGCTGTTGATGACTACAATAAGAAGGCTGCACCCCCAGCACCAACTTCTCAGCCCTTGATTGAGGAGCCAGCAGACGAATCTCCTCATGATGAGGAAACTCCTCAAGCTGAGGAAGTACACCAAGAAAGCCGTGCAGATGTACCGGCTATTGAAGAAATCATCATGGAAGCTCCAGCTGGTGAATTTGCTGCAGCTGATGAGACTGCCTCTGACCCAGCTGCTTCATCAAAGCTAGCTGTTGACTCTGTTCTAGCTAGTTCTTCCATACAAGCTGAAGAATCTGTCGAGAGAATCCCTTCACCAAAAGCTTCAAAGGTGAAGAAGATGACTCCGTCTGCATAAGACGTAAAGAAAACCATGGCTGCTGAGAAGGAAGCCAAGAAGAGAAAGGCCTCCTCAGTAGAAGAAGAAACCGAGGCCAAGCGTCTCAAAGCACTTGAAGAAACTGCTCCTCTGGACCCTGTGCCCTTAAATGTCACTCTGTCTTATGAAATGGTCATCATTTATGATCAAGCGCAAAAGGCAGATGAAGAAATGAAGGATGCCGCCTCTGAGGAACACACTGACGAAGAAATTCTTATAGACGACAGTCCTCAGCCGTCATTCCTCACAAAGATACTGCTCAAGGATCAGCTGCACCAGCTGATGAAACTGCCTCTGCCACCAAGCCAGCTGAGGAAGAACAACATGAAAATCCTCAAGCTGATGAAATTCAACGGTCTAAGCAAAATCCTCAAGATGAGAAACAGGCTGACCCAACTCCTCCAACTGAGCAAGAAGAAGCTATTCCTCAGCCTGATGCACAGCCACAGCAAGCCCTTCAGCCTGATGCACAGCCAGCACCATCTCCTCAGCCTGAAGTACCAGCTGCTGAAATTCCTCACCCTGAGGAAAATGCCGAGGAAAATGCACCTGACCAAGGCAATGCATTCGTCGTGCTCAACCCAGAGACTGCCATTGTTGTCTCCCCTCGTGTTCCTCAGCAAAATCTTCAACCAGTTCAGCGTCAGCCATTCTCCAAGCGTCCAAAGTTTCAAAAGGAAAATTTCATTGAAGAACGCATTGACTTCATTGGAGAGAACCCCTATGACATGCCTCAAATGAGGCATCTGAAGTTTTGGACTAGGACACAGATGATTTACTATGCCTCTGTGCTATGTGGACGAAACAAGATATTCCAGCACAGGCATATTCCTCAGGTTGAACTTGAAGCTATACCGTGCCTCGAGCCAGTCCTCAGTGTACTCCATGATGCTGGTTTACTACCAATGTGCTCTGACATCTCTGACTGGAACAACGAGCTAATTCTTCAGTTCTATGCCACTCTTCACATATCCGGCAACCCTGAAGACATTAACACTTGGGTGTTTGATTGGATGACACAAAACAGTCACTACAAGGCTCCTGCTACTGAACTCCTCCGTGAACTGCCTGTACCAATTCCCTCAGATGAGGTTGTGAAGCTTTATGGTCAGCGTGAGCTGCCCAATGGGATGATGGAAGTCCTCATGAAGCCTTTAGCTGAAGGAAAACCTCCGAGAACAACCTTCCTCGTCCACGAGCTCAAGTACACACCCAGATCTGTTTACAGAATCCTCTGCAGTGTGCTCGCGCCGATCAAAGGCCATGATGATGAAGAACATGTTGTAGGCCTCATGAAGAATATCCTCTTCAACATCATTTATGGTATTCCTATCAACATCCATGATTTCTTCTTGAGGACTTTTGCCGACAATGCTATGTGTCCTTTTGATCACAAGATATATGCCCCATGGATCATGAGATTCATCAGGACAAGGACAGGTATCAACTTCCTCGCTGATTTCCAAAACCATGTTGGTTATATGCCTCCTATCCGGTTCAACAAGAAGACTTTCAAGCCCATTGAAGGAAAAAGCAAATCAGTGATTGAAGAAGGCAGTAGGCCCCTTGATGGCCAGTTCAGAGAGCCAGAAGCTTATTCTTCTTGGGATGATACTGAGACTCGTCCGGCAAGCCCCGTTCCTCCTCGCGTGATGAATACAAGAGAGCTCCACCTCAGTCTTCACTAGAAGGTGGATCGCAATCACAAGTGGGTCAAATGCCAGTTTGGCGCCATTGTGAAAACCCTCACTGAAACACAGAACTCTGTGAAGCTCAACCATCATTATCTGCATGAGGTTTTTGATCGCACCTGGGCTACACTTGCACATCTGAAGACTCGGACTGAGCTTGAAGAAATGGACTTTGAGCGAGACTTTGAATGGTCGTGGCCTCCCAATAAGAAGTTCAGGCCTATTCCAGTTCCAGACCATGAAGACATCTCCTTTTCTTCATTCCGCACTGCTGAAACTGATGAAGAGCAGCTCGACACTGCTACCGGTCCAAGGAAGAAGACTACTCCCAAGAAGCATCACGGCTCTTCCTCAACCGCCAAGAAGTGAAGTCTTCACGGGCGTTAGTCCCCAGTTTGTCCCTTTTTGTCACTTGATGACAAAGGGGGAGAAACTTGAGAGTTAGTATTCAAGCGGGATATTTTTGGGGCTTATGAACAATATTTAAGTTACAAACTCTTGGCTCTTCTGAAGTTTTTATGTAATGAGTTCTAACTTAAGCCCGATGGTACTCTGACGCTTTTGAACGTTTTTCTTCGCATGCTTATTCCTCAAGTTTTAATGCACGCATGCTGGAATTCGTCAGATACCATTTGTCATCATGCATTTTCATTTTCTTCATATGATATGTTACATGTATGCATGATTTACAAGACTCAGGGGGAGATCTCCATGATATAAATCATCAATGTGCATTTGCTGTGAAAAGCAAAATCCTCAAGGGATGCACATCTTCAGGGGGAGTCTCTCTGAATCTTGATTTCAAATTCCTCAAATGAGTATTTACACTTCATATTTTTGATCCCTGTTGAAGACTTAACCTAATTGTCATCAAACACAAAAAAGGGGGAGATTGTAAGTGCATCTAGTACCCCTTAGTGATTTTGGTGGTTTGAAGACTTATAGGTTAAATATCTAATGTGTTTATGAGTGTACACAGGATCCATAAGTCATTGAGGAGTTTGAGATATTTGAAGAATATCGACCCCTAAAAATATATATATCTTCGGTTGAAGAAATTGGTCTGAAGCTCAAGAAATGAATCGCGAGGAATCTGTGATGAAATTGATATTCCTCATGAAGATACTGAAATTGAGGAATTCGGTGTGTCGTGAAGAAAATCACTTTGAAGAATTTGAAGCATGAAGATTTACTGTTTTATTTTCTTCACATTTGATTAATAGGAACACCGTACTGTTAAAGGGGGTCGAAGTTACACTTTGGAATGAATTTCCTCATGATGCTCAACCCAAGCCTAATCCTACCAAAAGCGTCAAGTGATGAATACGAGTGACATAAGGACTCTCACAATTGAGGGTTCCGACCATTTCGATAGCCACGCCAAGTCATTGGTCTTATCCACTCCAACGGTCATATTATTTAAGGGCATTAGTGTCAAATCATGTTAGGATGCTCTGTTAGGAACTGACACTTGTCATCAGAGCAACCCAATCCCTCAGAGTCTTCGAGAGTAATTCATCAGTGAGGAAATACACCATACACCGAAACCACAAACCAAACCTAGTGATTGAGCATCACTGAAGAAGTTGTTCCTGCGTGGGACTGAAGCCTGTTACCTTTGAGGACTGTGCATCCTCCATACGGTTAGGCGTCATGGTCTAGAGCTTTCCAGCAGTCAATTGTGGATCGCCGGGTGACCAAGTTTGTGAGGGTTTGGAAGTCTGCCCTGAAGACTTACCACGAGTGTTGGGCGAGGACCGTGTGTCCTTAGCCCAAGGAGAACACGGTAGGGACTGTGTGTCCCGGGACTGTGTGTCCTTTGGTTTCAATACCAAGCCTCTCCAAACCAGATGTACGACTGCCACAACAGTTGGAACTGGGTCATCAGCGACTGTCTTCACTGAGAAACGGTTTCTAATTCCTCAACTCCTTACTTTCCTCGTATTATGTGTTGATGACTTTCACTGCTACTGTTTGAAGAATTTGCTAAAGACTTTCTCTGAATTTCCTCAACCCCAAATTCTTCACGTCAGTTAATCCTGATCTGTATTCTGCGTGCCTGCTCACAGTGCAATCTGTTTTCACATTCCTCACTCCGAAAAACTGTTGTTGTGAAACTTTGCACTTCTGATCCTTTATTGTTTCCGCTGTAAGTTAGTCATCAGTGAGGAATTTCCTCAAAAGAAATTTCCTCAGTGATGAAATTCTAAAAATCTCCTATTCACCCCCCTCTAGTCGATATAACGCACTTTCAGCAGCGAGCCGAATACCAAAGGCGCGACAAAGAAAAGGCTCAGCAAGGTGGCCAAGGGTCAGGCGGGAAGAAGGGTGCCCAAGGGAGCCGCCCCGGCAAGTTCAAGGGCAAGAAAGTGAGGCCCGCACAACCTCAAGAGAAGACAGAGGATGATGACGATGAAGACTTCACTGACGATGATTCCAGCAACCACGAATTCTAGAGGGCAATAGACATGATGTGCCTTGAAGGAGGCGCCTCGCTGCATTCTTCCCACCGCCAGCTCAAGAAGTGGGCACGTGAAGTGTTTGCGGCAAATCCCTCCATCGGTGCCCCGAAGCCCCTGAGATGGTCGCAGACACCGATCATTTTGGACTCTGAGGACCACCAAAACCGCGTTACCGCGGTCGGGTGCTTGCCATTGTTCGTGTAACCGACAATCTGCAACCTCAGAGTAAAGAAAATGTTGGTAGAATGAGGGGCCGGCCTGAATCTCATTTCCCCTGATGTAATCTAGAAGCTGCAGATCCCCGATGAAGACCTTGAGGACACAGGCGCGTTTCAAGGGATCAATCCCGGGAAGATCCAACCCAAGGGAAAGATCATGGTGCCAGTGACTTTCGGCACCGACCAGAACTACCGAACGGAGAAGGTCGTCTTCGACGTCTCCGAAAACCCGTTCGCGTACAATGGGATCCTGGGGTGTCCCACAATGGCCAAGTTCATGGCGGCCTCGCACTTCGCCTACGGCACCTTGAAGATGCCTGGCCCGGTCGGAGTCATTGTTGTCCGTGCCGACAAGAAGGACGCGCTACGATGCACGGACCGCCTCTACCGGGAGGTTGTGGCGGCGCCCGTCACCAATATCCCTTCCGCGTCACCCCCGGCGAGGGCCCCAACAGAGAAGAATAGTGACAGGGGAGCTTCCCGCATCGACCTCGGCAAGTGCACCTCGTTGGAGTGCTGTGCTACCGGTAAGGACGTGCCTGAAAGCTCCACCACGCGAAGAAAAAAGTCCATTGCCGCTCCGCCTAAGACCAAGAAGGTGATAGCTAGGGAAGACGGCTCGGGTGGGACTTTCACCATTAGTTCCACCCTCGACAACAAATAGGAAGGCGCGATCATCGCCTTCCTGCGGGAAAATGTCGACGTGTTTGCTTGGCAACCGTCAGATACTCCCGGCGTTCCCAGGGAGGTGATTGAGCACCACCTTGCCGTCTGTCCACATGCGAGGCCGGTCAAGAAGAAAGTGAGGAAACAGGCCCTGCAGCGGCAAGAGTATATTGCCGAAGAAATCAAGAAGCTAGAAGCAGCCGGCCTGGTCACAGGAGTCATCCATCCCACGTGGTTGGCCAATCCAGTCTTTGTGCGCAAGGCAAGCGGGAAATGGCGGCTTTGTATTGACTTCAGTGACATTAATAAAGCCTGTCCGAAAGATCCTTTCCCCTTGCCGCGAATGGACCAGATCGTTGACTCCACCGCCGGCTGTGACGTACTATCCTTCCTCGATGCCTACTCCGGTTATCTGCACATCTACATGGCCGAGGAAGACGAGGAGAAGACCGGATTCATCACCCCGTGTGGCACATACTGCTTTGTACGGATGCCCTTTGGGTTGAAGAACGCCGACTCAACTTTCACGAGGGTGATCCAAATCAGTTTTGAATCCCAACTCCATAGAAATCTGGAAGCCTATATGGATGACATAGTGGTCAAAACCAATGACAGATCCACCCTTGTGTCAGACCTGGAAGAAACATTTGCCAATCTGCGCAAAATCAACCTCAAGCTCAACCCCAAGAAATGCGTCTTCAGTGTCCCGTATGGCAAGCTTCTCGGGTTCTTCGTGTCCCAACATGGGATCGAAGCCAATCCCGACAAGATCATGTCCATCGAATAGATTGAGGCGCCGAAGCCCGTCAAGGACGTGCGACACCTAGCCGGATGTGTAGCTACCCTGAGCCGATTCATCTCCAAGTCCACTGAACACGCCCTGCCTTTCTTCAAAATCCTGAAGAAGGCGGGACCGATGAAGTGGACTCCTGAGGCAGAAGTGGCACTACAAGACTTGAAGAAATACCTCTCCTCCGCACCCGTGCTGGTGGCCCCTAGACCCCAAGAGCCACTGCTCTTGTATCTAGCGGCAACCAACCAGATGGTTAGTGCTGCCTTGGTGACGCAGCGGGAGGAAGACGACGAAGCCCTGACAAAGGCAACGCCACCCGACGAAGATGCGCGTGATGGCCAGCGAGAGCTCCTCGCTGTGGCTGAAGACGACCAAGAGAAGTCCTCACCAACCAGCAAACCTGTGCAAAAGAAGAAGTTGGTGCAACGCCCGGTCTATTTCATCAGCTCCCTCCTACAAGGGGCCAGAATGAGATATTCCGGGGTGCAGAAATTGCTTTTTGGCATCCTCATGGCCTCAAGGAAGCTGCGCCACTACTTCCAAGCACATGAGATCACATTTGTCACTCTCTTCCCGCTGCAGAGTGTTCTGCGAAACCCCGACGCGACCGGCATGATAGTAGACTGTGCGTTGGAATTGTCCAGCTTTAGCCACAAGTTCGAGAGCATTTCGACCATACATAGAAGGCCCCTACCGGAGTTTACTGCAGAATGGACCCCAACGCCAGACGAAGAAATACCAGAATCAACCCTCCCGGGGAAGGAGTCAACTCAAGAATGGGTCATGTACTTTGATGGAGCGTTCTGCCTCCACGACGCTGGGGCTGGCGTGCTTCTGGTCGCGCCCACCATCAGGCATGTCAAGTATGTGATCCAAACATATTTCCCCACAGAGAAGTCAACCAACAACACCACGGAATATGAAGGGCTGCTTGCCGGGCTCAGAATCGCGACAGATCTTGGGATTTGAAAGCTCATCACCAGAGGTGACTCCTAGCTAGTCATCCGCAAGGTAGCAAGGATTATCTAAGCCCACTGATGGAAGCCTACATGGAGGAAGTGAGAAAGTTGGAGGAACGCTTTGACGGTCTATAGATGGAGCACGTACCCCGTGCCGAAAACACCATCGCAGATGACCTGTCAAAGCGTGCAACACTTAAACTTCTTGTGGAGCCAGGTACTTTCGTGCTACGGCTAACTCAACCCTCCGTGGCACCAACAACCAAGCCAGACAAAAGGAAGAAGCTCAACTCCGGCAAGTACCTCCCGACAGACCTACCAAGGACCCTCGTAAGGACCTTGCCGCTGAAGAAGTTGTCGGACCAGAAGTAGAGTCTGCAAGGGGGGATCCCACCCCAATAGAAGACATGCCATTGCTCCTCGCCGTCGAGCCATGCGCTCCAGCATGGGAGCAGAACATAGTCCGATACCTCCATGCTACTGCAACAAAAGACCTTCCAACGGCGCTAGAAACAAGCGTGCTGACGGGAGACTATCCTCAGCAACGGCACCAGGAATCCTTCTGCTACGGCTACGCCTTTAGGGACTTCCTTGGCAAATATGCAAAGGATTCCCCCGTGGCCTTGGAGCCTTGCGTTGGTGTTCCCTCGAAGCGGAAAGGGTGATGTAGCATAGAGGTGGTAAGTATTTCCCTCAGTTTTGAGAACCAAGGTATCGATCCAGTGAAGGAATATCACAAGTACCTGCACAAACACAAAGAGCATGCACCCAACGCTATGAAGGGGTTGTCAATCCCTTATAGATTGTTTGCCAAGTGAGAACTGAAAGCAACAAAGAAACAAAGCAAAGTAAAAGTGAAAGTGGAAATGATAGGTGTGAATAGACCCGGGGGCCGTAGTGTTCACCACTGGCTTCTCTCATGAAAGCAAGTAGACGGTGGGTGAACGAATTACTGTCGAGAAATTGATAGAACCGCGCAAAGTCATGACTTTATCTATCGCAATGATTATAACTATAGGCATCACGTCCAAAACAAGTAGACCGATACTTTCTGCATCTACTACTATTACTCCACACGTCGACCGCTATCCAGCATGAATCTAGTGTACTAAGTTCATGACAACAGAGTAACGCCTTAAGCAAGATGACATGATGAAGATGGACAATCTCATATCTATGATAAAAGCCCATCTTGTTACCCTTGATGGCAACAACACGATTCGTGCCTTGCTGCCCCTTCTATAACTGGGAAAGGTCACCACACGATATGAACCCTAAACCAAGCACTTCTCCCATTGCAAGAATCATAGATCTAGTTGGCCAAACAAAACCCAAGACTCGCAGAGACTTACAAGGATATCAAATCATGCATATAAGAAATCAGCAAAGACTCAAATATATATCATAGATAATCTGATGACAAATCCACAATTCATCGGATCTTGACAAACACACCGCCAAAGAGGATTACATCGGATAGATCTCCATGAAGATCATGAAGAACTTTGTATTGAATATCCAAGAGAGAGAAGAAGTAATCTAGCTACTAACTACGGACCCGTAGGTCTGAAGTGAACTACTCACGAGTCATTGGAGGGGCGATGATGTTGATGAAGAAGCCCTCCAACTCCAAAGTCCCCTCTGGCAGGGCACCGGAAAGGGTCTCCAGATGAGATCTCGCGGAAACGGAAGCTTGCGGTGGCGGAAAAGTGTTTTCGTGGATGCCCTGATTTTTTGTGGATTTTTAGGAAATTTATAGGCCAAAGACCTAGGGCAGGGGAGCGCCAGGGGGGCCACAAGCTTGGTTGCCGCGGCCTCCCCCTGGCTGCGGGAACAGGGTTGTGGGCTCCTTGTGGGCCCACTTGCTTCGCCCTCAAGCCTCCCGATCTTCTTCCGTTCTGGAAAAATTTATTTTGGGGATTTTATTCTGTTTGGACTCCATTCCAAAATCAGATCTGAAAAGAGTCAAAAACACAGAAAAAACGGGAACTGGCGCTTGGCACTGAATTAATAAGTTAGTCCCAAAAAAGATATAAAAGGTAAAGAAAACATCCAAAGTTGACAAGATAACAGCGTGAAACCATCAAAAATTATAGATACGTTGGAGACGTATCAAGCATCCCCAAGTTTAACTCCTGCTCGTCCTCGAGTAGGGAAGTGATAAAGAATGATTTTTTGATGCTTTCATGCTATATAACATAGATGTCCTTTGTAACTCCTCTTATGTGACGTGAATGTTCAGATCCATTAGAATCAAAACAATAGTTTTTTATTGACGTGGAAACAATAATAATTCAAGCAAACTAGCAAGGTAATCATGGACTTTCAAAATAACCAGGCGAAAAGAAAGTTATCCCTACAAAATCATATAGTATGGCTATGCTCTATCATCATTGCACAACGAATTTAAATCATGCACAACCCTGGTATTGGCCAAGTAATTGTTTTCACACCTTTGCTTTCTCAAACTTTTTCAACTCTCACGCAATACAGGAGCGTGAGCCATGGTTTTAGCACTATAAGTGGTGTGGAGTATGGTGGAGGTTGCAAGACAAACAAGGAGAATATGGTCACATTAACTAGGCATATCAATGAGCTATGGAGATGCTCATCAAAAGATATCAATGTGAATGAGTAGGGATTGCCATACAAATGATGCACTAGATCTAAGAGTAGGTGAGAGCTCTTAAAGAAAACTAGTGGGTGTGCATCCAACTTGCTTGCTCACGAAGACCTAAGGCAAATTTGAGGAAGCCTATCATTGGAATATACAAGCCAAGTTATATAATGAGAATTTCCCACTAGGTATATGGTGGTGACAAAACGAGAGACTCTCAATCCTGAAGATCATGGTGCTTAATATGCACAAGTGTGGAAATGTGGTAGCATTGTCCCTTCTCTCTTTTTCTCTCATTTTTTTGGTGGGCTCTTTGGCCTCTTTTTTTAAAAAAAATTTGGTGGGCATATTTGGCCACTCTTATTTCCACACATGGGAGAATGCTCCATGAATGATGATCATCACACTTACAACTCAAAACTTAGAGCAATGATGACTCTATATGGAATGCCTTCGGTAGTGTACCGTGACAATGATCTAGCATGGCATGGACATTAATGGAAACATGATGCTAGCTATCTTACGATCATGCAATGGCAATGTAGACGTGGTGGCACATGTCATGGTGGTAGTTGCATGGCAATATATCTCGGAATGACTTTGAAAAAGCCATAGTAGGTAGGTATGGTGGCTGTTTTGTGGGAGGCTGATGGTGGGTTTTGTGCACCGGCGAAAGTTGCACGACACTAAAGAAGATAGTGATGATGGAAGGTGAAAGTGCATCTAAACCATGAACTCAACATTAGTCATGAAGAACTCATATACTTGTTGCAAAAGCTTTATTAGTAATCGAAACAAAGCATTCAACGCATACTCCTAGGGGAAGGGTTGGTAGGTATAAACCATCGTGCGATCCCGACCGCCACACAAAGGATGACAATCAATAGACTAATCATGCTCACACTTCATCATATAGCGGTTCACCATACATGCATGCTACGGGAATCACTAACTTCAACACAAGTATTTCTAGATCCACAACACCTTACTAATATAACTTCAATATTATCACAACCAGAACTCAAAACTAGTTGAGATGAATCAAACTTCTCTAACTATTCAATGCACATGAAGGTGGAAGTTTTCGTATCCCTTTGGATAACTAACCCTTTTTTGAGACTAATTTCATAGCATAGATCAACTACAAAGCCACGCACCGCCGTGCTATAAAAGATATAAGTGAAGCACACAGAGCAAAACAACTAGCTCAAAAGATATAAGTGAAGCACATGTGAGCTGAATTGTCTACCAAAAGATATAAGTGAAGCTCGACAAAATCACAGTGAGTGCATGTCTGTCTCTCTAGGTGTGCAACAAGGATGATTGTGACACAACAAAAATAAAAGACTCCTACGATACAAGCGTTCCAAGCAAAACACATAACATGTGGTGAATAAAAATATAGCCCCAAGTAACGTTACCGATGGATTGAAGACGAAAGAGGGGATGCCTTCCCGGGGCATCCCCAAGCTTAGGCTTTTACGACATCCTTGAATAAACTTGGGGTGCCTTGGGCATCCCCAAGCTTGAGCTCTTGCCACTCTTTATCTTTTTGTCCAAAAGAACTTCACCCAAAACATGAAAACTTCACAACACGAAACTTAAAAAGAAACTCATGATAACATTAGTATAAGAAAGAAAACCACCACTTCCTTAGGTACTGTAGCAAACTTAAATTCTACTTATGTGATGTTGGGTTACCGTATTTTCAATCTTCCATGGCTAATACCCCACGATACTATCCATAGTTTCATCAAAACAAGCAACCAACACAGCAAAAACAGAATCTGTTAACAGCAGACCAGTCTGTAGCAATCTGTATACTTTGTCTACTTCTGTTACTTCAAAAATTCTGAAATATTACGACAGTCTGAATAATTTGCGTAGCAATCAGCAGCAAAAAGAATCAACTCAAAAGCTCTTACAAAAAAATGAAAATTCTTTTCGTGAGCAGAAAGTTTCTGTCTTTTCCAGCATGACCAGCATAACGCTTTTGCTTGGCACAAACGAAAAAAGAAACACAAAAAACACAATCATAACATCATTATTAAAGTGTGGAAAACGCAAAACAGAAAGAAAAAGGATAGATTTGTTGGGTTGCCTCCCAACAAGCGCTATTGTTTAACGCCCTTAGTTAGGCAAAAGGTGATGGAATCACGTATAGTCATCTTTGGTGCTCAAACCATAAGTAGTGTGATCATTTATCATCTTAAGATGTTCATCTTTGTTGGATAACTCACCACTAGCTTTAGGAACAAAAACAGACTTGACGGTCTTTTTGAGAGTGAGATTTGGAGTATTTTGCACAACGGCAAAAGCGGAACCCAAGTTGGTTATGACATCTTCTAGTTTGCCAATTCTAGAAGAATCATTAATTATAGGTCCCTTCTCCCTTCAATTTTTCAAAACATTTCCCACTTTGGATCCGTACTGCGTAATTTGATTGTGAATCTTTCTTTCCAAACCCTCAATAAGTTCAATTGTGGCAATTTTGTTTTCAATAGCGTCAACCCTTTGCATGACGTGTTCCAAGGTTAAGGAACTTCCATTAACCATGAGCGGGGGTGAGCCTACCAAATTCATGATAGCCCCATAGGAATCAACAGTATGGCCACCCAAAAAATTCCCACTTACGATGGTATCAAGAATATACCTATTCCAACGAGAGATTTCAACATAAAAACTACGAAGAAGGACGGTAGTGGATTGTTTATGAGTGGATCTACTTTGAGCATTGCAAATCCTGTACCAAGCGTCCTTTTAATTTTCTTCCTCATTCTGTCTGAAATTGAGAACTTCGTTCTCAGGGGTATCATTTGGAGTAGTGGGTCTAGCCATTGATGGACTATCCCACACAAGAACGAGCAGGAAGAAAGCAAGTGAAGCGGGCAAAAGAGAGCGGCAAAGGAAGACAACAAAAAGTCAGAAGGAAAAAGAAAAAGGCAAAGGCAAAGGAAAAGGGCAAAAAGGCACAAGAAAAAGGCAAAGGAGAAAGGCAAATGAAAACGGCAAATGTGAAGTGGGGGACAGGAAAACGAGAGGCAACTGGCAAAAAAAGTAAATGCAAGAGATGAGTTTGTGAGACCTACTTTGATAGATCTCGCCTTCCCCGGCAACGGCGCCAGAAATACTTCTGCTACTGCAACAAAAGACCTTCCAACGGTGCCAGAAACAAGCGTGCTGACGGGAGACTATCCTTGTCTTGATACTCCTCAGCAACGGCACCAGGAATCCTTCTGCTACGGCTACGCCTTTAGGGACTTCCTTGGAAAATATGCAAAGGATTCCCCCGTGGCCTTGGAGCCTTGCGTTGGTGTTCCCTCGAAGCGGAAAGGGTGATGTAGCACAGCGGTGGTAAGTATTTCCCTTAGTTTTGGGAACCAAGGTACCGATCCAGTGAAGGAATATCACAAGTACCTGTACAAACACAAAGAGCTTGCACCCAACGCTATGAAGGGGTTGTCAATACCTTATAGATTGTTTGCCAAGTGAGAATAGAAAGCAACAATGAAAAAAAGCAAAGTAAAAGCGAACGTGGAAACGATAGGTGTGAATAGACTCGGGGGCCGTAGTGTTCACTAGTGGCTTCTCTCATGAAAGCAAGTAGACGGTGGGTGAACGAATTACTGTCGAGCAATTGATAGAACCGCACAAAGTTGTGACGTTATCTATGGCAATGGTTATATCTATAGGCATCATGTCCAAAACAAATAGACCGATACTTTATGCATCTACTACTATTACTCCACACGTCGACCGCTATCCAGCATGCATCTAGTGTACTAAGTTCATGAGAAGAGAGTAACGCCTTAAGCAAGATGACATGATGTAGATGGACAATCTCATATCTACGATAAAAGCCCATCTTGTTAACCTTGATGGCAACAACATGATGCGTGCCTTGCTCGCCCTTCTGTCACTGGGAAAGGTCACCACACGGTATGACCCCAAAACCTAGCACTTCTCCCATTGCAAGAATCATAGATCTAGTTGGCCAAACAAAACCCAAGACTCGGAGAGACTTACAAGGATATCAAATCATGCATATAAGAAATCAGCAAAGACTCAAATGTATATCATAGGTAATCTGATGAAAAATCCACAATTCATCGGATCTTGACAAACACACCGCCAAAGAGGATTACATCGGATAGATCTCCATGAAGATCATGGAGAACTTTGTATTGAAGATCCAAGAGAGAGAAGAAGCCATCTAGCTACTAACTACGATCCCGTAGGTCTGAAGTGAACTACTCACGAGTCATTGGAGGGGCGATGATGTTGATGAAGAAGCCCTCCAACTCCAAAGTCCCCTCTGGCAGGGCACCGGAAAGGGTCTCCAGATGAGATCTCGCGGAAACGGAAGCTTGCGGCGGCGGAACAGTGTTTTCGTGGATGCCCTAATTTTTTCTGGATTTTTAGGGAATTTATAGGCCAAAGACCTAGGGAAGGGGAGCGCCAGGGGGGCCACAAGCTTGGTTGCCGCGGCCTCCTCCCTGGCCGCGGCAACAGGGCTTGTGGGCTCCCTGTGGGCCCACTTGCTTGGCCCTCAAGCCTCCCGATCTTCTTCCGTTCTGGAAAAGTTTATTTCAGGGATTTTCTTCCATTTGGACTCCATTCCAAAATCAGATCTGAAAAGAGTCAAAAACACAGAAAAAATAGGAACTGGCGCTTGGCACTGAATTAATAAGTTAGTCCCAAAAAGATATAAAAGGTAAACAAAACATCCAAAGTTGACAAGATAACATCGTGAAACCATCAAAAAATATAGATACGTTGGAGACGTATCACTCCAAACTGGGGAATTGCCTTAGGAACCCGAAGAAGAACAGAAGGTAGCTCGCCAGTCAAGCATGTACCAATTCATGGACGATGCACTCTACAAGAGGTGACTGAACGACGTGAAGCTAAAGTGGATCCCCAAGGAGGAAGGACTAGAGCTGTTGGCCGAAATTCACGGAGCAATATGTGGATCGCACATAGGGTCAAGGGCCCTTGCCGGCAAGGCGTTCCGACAAAGTTTCTTTTGGCCCACAGCCCTCCAGGATGCAACTGCACTAGTAACCAAGTGTGAAGCATGCCAGTTCCATTAAAGAAAGCTTCATCAGCCAACGCAAGCTCCCCAAACCATCCCTCTCTTGTGGCCATTCTCGGTCTGGGGCCTTGATATCCTCGGGCCCTTCCCCGGCGCCGCCAGGGGATTTGAGTACTTGTATGTCGCAATCGACAAGTTCACAAAGTGGCTAGAAGTGGAGCCAACAAGAAGGGTAACAACACAGTTAGCTTTGAAGTTCTTCAAGGGGATAGTCTGTCGCTTTGGCATCCCAAACAGGGTCATCACAGACAATGGCACCCAGTTCACGAGCCACATCTTCATGCAATACGCCCAGGACCTCGGCAGCAAAATATGCTTCACTTCCGTTGCTCACCCAAGGAGCAACGGTAAAGCCAAAAGGGCAAATGCCGAGGTACTGCGCGGGCTCAAGACCAGAATTTTCGACAAGCTGCGTGAACACGGAAGGCACTAGATTCATGAACTAGCGGCGGTTCTTTGGTCGATCAGAACGATGCCAAATCGAGCCACCGGCCAGACACCCTTCTCCCTGGTCTATGGGGCAGAAGGAATTCTTCCCACGGAACTCGCTTATGGGTCACCTCGGGTGCTCGCTTATGATGAGCTGGAGCAAGAGCAACTGCGTCCAGATGATGTTGTGCTCCTCAAGGAGACCCAGATTCTGGCGGCTGTGTGAGCCTCTCGCTACCAGCAAGCCTTGCAGCGCTATCATAGCCGCAAAGTACGAGCCAGAAGTTTCGTGGAAGGGGACCTTGTTCTTCGGCACGTTCAGATGGCGAAGAATACCAACAAGTTGACGCCGAAGTGGGAAGGGCCATATCGGGTATTACGAGTCACCAGGCCCGGCGTTGTCCGCCTGGATACCGAAGATGGCTTACCGGTGAGCAACTCCTGGAACATAGAGCAACTTCGAAAGTTCGGCCAACCGGCGACCACCTTTTGTACAAGCCGAAGTTGCATGTAATCCTTTGTACAAAGCCAGGCGAAGACCCTGAGCGCAGTCAAATAAATCATAGTGTTCCGCATCATCATATAGATCCTCATGATAGAAAACATGCATGCATCTATAACTTTGTGAAACACATGAACTAACAAGGGGACCATAGCCCCGGCAGATATTTTCCCTCTATTCTTTCTTTTAGAAGACAGGTATAACGCCTGCGCACAAGTTTGCCGAGGGGAAGATAGTGGGGACGCCCACAGCAGTGACAAGACCCAAGACAATCCACTCCGAAAGAACTAAACACAGACGACAAAAAAGTTGTGGACACTTGGGTAAGCCGATTGGGTGAGTAGACTCCTCTCCTCTCTAAAACGCCCTCACTTTCTCTCAAACGGAAAAACCTGTGCGCTGGGGATCGCTGTCACTAGTCTCCGAAAGGTCGGCTCAACAATCAAGGTGGCTTGTCCAACACACCTCTTTTGTAAAAAGCGTGCTCGGCCGCCCATGACGAGGGCCGAAAGGGAGTTAAATATCCTGCCGGCAGTGACGGCCCCCGGCAAAGTATCGCAGGAAAGAGGGAAGGGGCGGTAGAGGAAAGTCATCACTACTCTCCCAAAGGGAGTACTGAGTATATTACAAATACCAAAGATTATGTTCAAAGCATAGATTACAATAACAAAAGTCACGGAGGCTAGTCCTGACGTGGACCTTGCACCCTTTTAACCTTGTCTATCCTGTCGACGATAGACATGACCTTCTGTTCGAAGGGCTTGGGTCCACTTCCTTCGGCATGCGTACCATGGAGAGATTAAAATCATGGTTCCTGTATGCCAGCTTGGTAAGCACCTTGAGGAGGACGTTCCGGCACAGCCGCCGAGCCTCGCCCGCTATCCGCGTCGTCTCTTCGGCTTGGAGACGCTTCAGGGCATCGGTTAGACTCTCGAAGAACAAGGCCAAGTTGACGCTCGGAGGAGCCTCCGGAGAAGGAGCATAGTCGGGGCCTTCGAGATTCATGGTGGCCAGCTGGTCGGCGATGGCAGACGCGACGTTGACAAGGTACCCCATCCACAACTTGACGACCTTCACGTACTTTCCATGGTCGACGGAGGCAGCGTCAACCTGTTCCGCCGAGACCTGGAGCTTCTGAGCCAGATTCTCCTCCCGGGCCATTCCCTCCTTGAGTGCATCCTCCACGGAGGTCAACTTGGCCCGCAGGGCATCCAGGGAGGCATTGGCACTGCGGAGCTGAGCGGCCTTGTCAGCCGCAGCGACCCCAACCTCCTCCAAGCTGGCGAGGGCCTTGTGCCTCGCAGAGGAAAGCACCAATACCTTGTCGCGGAGGACATCGAGCTCTTCCTCGAACTCTTTCACTATCCCGGTGAGCCCATCCTTGGCGACTGGGTAGCAACGCTCGGTCGATGATATCCTAGAGTTTGCCGGCGTACTCTGAAGCCCGGGCGTTGAGGTCGCTTTTGAACTAATCCGTCAGCTCCTGAGTGCGCTATGCCACCAGTTTCTCGACCTCCTCGCCCTTGGCATGGAGCCCCTCGTTGAGCGCCTGCTCCTGTGCAGCGAGCTCCTTCTCGTGATCTTCCAGGCCGATCCGGATGTTGGTGAGGCGGGCCTCCTAGGCTGCGGTTCGGTGCCGAAACTCTTCCTCCTCCTTTCGGACATCGTCCGACCGAAGGTTCAGCGCTTGATCCTCGGCCTTCAGTTTCTCGCGCTCGGCTTGCAGCGTCTTGTAGGCCTCGTAGAAATGAGCCCGCGTTTCTTCAAAACGCTTCTCAAACTCCTCCTCCGCCGCCTTGATGACCACCTCCCGGGAGTCCAACTTCTTCCTCCTGACGCGGTACATGGCTTGGAGCTGGCCGACGTGGTCTCTCATGGAGAGGAAGAGCTGCTCCTCGCTAAGTTCTCCGCCGCCAGCCTCCAGCACCATCGGGCGTCAGGGCCAATGCCAGCGGAGACCTCCACATCGATGTTCTCCCCTTCCACCAAAGCCCTTGATCACTCCGCCCCCGGAGGGACGACGAACATCCCCTCACCGGCGCGTAGGTACACACTGCCTGGGATGTCCTCGGGACTGGGGGCTAATCGTCGCCTACCTCACCACCGGTGGAGTGGGGTTCTTCACCCTTGGCGGTCTCCCCGCCCCCGGATGGCAGAGTATCGTCGTCACGCGCCCTCGTGCCCTCAACAGGACCCTATGTAGGCTCCTGGATATCCTGCTCCCGCTCCCGCTCCTCGTGGGCGACCTCGCGCACCATGGCGTTGGAGGCCTCAGCCGCCGCTTTGCAGGCACCCTCCATAACCACGACATCGATCTCCATATCCTCCACGGGAGAAGTATCTAAGGGACAGGAAAAGAAGAGGAACGGTCGAAATCAGACAAAATAATCAAGAAGAAAACTTAAGATTCAACTTACGGATGCTTCTGGATAGGCGCTCACCGTCCTCCTGGTTGAAGATGGTAGCTGCCTCCTCCCCAGCAACGTCTGTTGCCGTGGGCTCGTCCTCAAGCACCACAAGCTCAGGCGATGCACGCTAGGGGCTTTGCCGGGGGCTGGGCACAAGAGTGGCCGCAGGCGCCGACGGAACTTCTGGAGCGTCCGCCAAGGGACTGTCGCTGCTTGGTTCCACGGCATCCGCCGGGGGCCCCTTGCCAGCCGACGCATCGACATCCTTTGAAGGATCGCCCTCGGCCGTGCGCTTGGGGATCGCCAGATGCACCCTGCCAGCCCGTGCGTCCGCCCCTGCCGACGGCTCATCGGGAGCTGACGCCCTTGCCCTCTTCATCGACCTCTGGGCCAACGTCTAAGTGTCCCTGCAAACGAGCAGCGACACCAAGTCAACAAAAAGAGAGAAGTAAACACCAGGCAAGCGCGAGTGAGGGGGGTTTGGAGGATCAAACTCTTACTCATCATCCTCCTCCTCCAAGCTCAAGATCAAGATATCATAATCCACCTCCGTCCCGGCATCCATCAAAGGGTACACCACCATCGGATGTTTGACGGGTGTGGTAGGTGGACTTTGCCAGACTGGGATGTTGGAGCCGAAGCGATGGAGCAATCGCTTGTTTTTTCGATGTGCCAAGCACTCCTCCATCCCCTCCTCCCTCTCTTGCATCTCGGCGACAGACGCACGTTCTTCTAGACAGGCCCTCGCAGCTGAACCACCAGAACCCCCGGCGAGCCAGCCCCAACGGCGAGGGTATGCTCCTCCATCCGGCGGGTGATGTGTGCCTACTCTGCAGTGGTGGTGCCGCGGACAAGGCCTTTTTCTTCCCGGACGGGGGCATCCGACAACATGTCAAAGAAGGTCGAGACCACCTCTACCGCGGGCTCCAGCCAGGTCGTAATCCGGCATCATCGCCGTGAGGCTGCTCAGGGCTGAGCTGTTTCACAACGGGAGGACCCCATGCAGCAGCCGGATCTTCAGCTCAGAATTCAACACGGGATCTCTCTCTACACGGGTGCCTCGAAAAGACGCTGCTCCTCCGGGCATTGCATGACTCGGAAAATAACAATACCCCCTTTCACTGGCATATGGTACTGCAAATCGAAGGCGAGCAGTCGCTTCGTGGGCAACAACCTCTATGGCCATATTTAGGGTAGGCATAGTTTTCCTGCTAAAGAAGACTTCCGTGGGGTCTTGGTTAGGGTCCACTGGGAAAATGTGCAAGACTGCCCAATATTTTGAGGTGGTGGGAGAGAACCTCGATTTGAACAGTTCGTACTAGGGTAAGAGGTGAGAACCCATGGTACTGCGGGTAAACTCCCACAATATATTAACAAAACTGCCCGGATTTGCATCCGGAGTTCTGAGGTAACTCCCTTGGGGTAGCATAGAAAAAGGGTTGGGAAGGCAGTGCACAAGGCGAGGGATGGTGGAAAAAGTCACTGGGTGACTCTCATATAGGGCGGGGTTAGAGCACAAGATTTGGGTTGGGTTGGTCTCGATGGTTGGCTCCGCTCTAAGGTGGTTCGGTCAAGGCCATAGATTAAAGCCCACGACATGTGATATATTACTATGGTGTTCGGTTGGGTTAGGCTTCCGTTGGTTACGTCCAACCATAAGCTATCTGGCCAAGTGCATACACATATGGCCACGAGTGGTACTATGAAAATAATGGCACATGAACCATCTGTCAATTTATTTATGTTAATACCAGCTGATACATTACACACAAGGGAATACAAAGGCATGGTTATGGCCTAGTCTACTTCGTTTACATCTAGGTGGGCGGGTCTTGCACACGTCGAGTTTCCTGGAACCACGGTATCACGGTTGCTCGGAGAAGAAGGCGGAGCTACAAGACTGGGGTAGCGGTGTTGTCCATTGCGAGTTGCTGTGGCTATTGTCACGTTGGAGGAAATCCCCAAAATGTGGCGAAGCTCCTCACGGAAGATATGTGCATGATTAGGTTCGGTAGCTCGGCTATACCTTAGGAGCTCAATCGGCTCCCAAACAACACTACAGGGTTGTTGGCGTCGAGGTACGCTTCTCTCCTCCTTGGGTCAAGACGAGCCAACTCTTCAGGAGCTGCAATCAGGTCGAGGCTGACCTGCTTGTACAGTGCCTCTTGCGCTCTCATGTAGCGCACGAGATGCAACAAGGCGGGGTCGGTCTCATGGGCTCCGCTGCCAAATGGAGCGGCCTACCATAACCTTCACGACTAGGGTTGTAGTATAACGAGCAACAGTTAACCCTTGGCGACAAAGGTCAGAGTCGAACTATTGCCTCTCGGGCTGCTAGCTGGATGGCTTGTGGCTCGTAGGAAGTTGTCCTTCCGGTGAACCGATGGGGATGCTCTTGGGTGATACTCCTCCTGCAGATGTGTAACATGGCCCAGAAGTGACAGATGGCATAACTCGTGTGCTCTTGGTACACAACATACTCCGGAGGCTCTTCCATGGTAAAGGCACGGTGGGTTAGGTTGGGAAGGATGGCTACAAAACCTCCTTGTTCCGCAGCGGTGGTCTCATTGTGAACAATGGGGCCTGGCATCTTGGGAGGCAGTTGTGGCAAATCGTTCCCTTTATAATAAAATATGCCAGAGTCGGCCGTCTCAGTGACACCACCTAAAGGGCTTATATGAAGATCATAATAATGAATATCCAGGAGGTAGAACCGTCCCAGGAATATTCAACATTCATGTATCATAAAGATTAGTCCGCGATAAAATAATAATTACGATCATCCTCCATACTTAACGCTTTTCTCATGTTTATGTTAACTTCCCCCGAAAACTGACACTGGGACCGACACTTCACGTGTCAAGTAGTCGTCCTTGACTGCGGACACAGCTACTCGAATAATTTTGACTCTCCAGAGGGTGTACTCTTTACCCACAGCCCACGGGTTTCAATTGTCACTAGGACTAATCCCGCTTATGGTACCTCGGAAGTAAACACTCAGAACCAGTACACAACCATTCCCCCCCCCCCCCGCGAAAACTTGCCTCATCCGGGCTACGCTGCTAGGGAAAAACCATAAGACGGGGACGCTCCAACATCTAGTAGCATGGGATCAAATTTATGCTGCGCGCTACAAGGGAAGATATCTTCCCTCTCGGTCCGAGACCCGAAACACCCAGGCCCCGTGTCCGGATGACTGGATTTAGTCCAATGCCCCTGATACCTTCATCCCAGCCCCTCTACTTGGTGCGTACGTGGTAATAGGTTTACGACCTACTGGACCATATTCCCTGTCAGGAAGACCTGTGGCAGCACGGAAGGGTTAAGGTGAGACACTGACAAGACTCGATCTATGATCGATTCAGGAGGTTTAAGTTATTCCCTGCATGATTGACACAAGAAAAGTGTTTCCAGATTCTATACAGAAGCACCACCTTCCATACCCCAACATGCCTCGCTGACCATCCTCGTCCAATGAGTTGTTATTTCCCCGAAGTCGTGTCTTTCCAAGACACCGACTCTTCTCGGATCCCATCCGGAAAGGCATGTGTGGTAGAAGGGAGTGGCTACTCTCACATGCATCACATATGCAATAGATATAATTTTCTCATCATGTACCATGTGCATGGTTGTACCACCACATGAAATACCATCAAACCTCTTGGAGGTTTTGATATTTCTTCAAATTCCTATTTAAAGAAAATGCTCAAATCAACATTCAATACAAACCCCGCTCTCGGTCAAGAATGGACGTGTGGAGCATTAACAGTTGTATCATCAAGCACCTCAAGACTCACAACAACAACAACAAGGGGACATGAAGACTACCTCCGACTCAAGGTTTTCTATCTCTCCAACCCCTAGCCTAGAAATCTCGGGGACGAGATTTTCTTAAGGGGGTAAAGTCTGTAACACCCTGTGTTTAGATTTCCTAACTAATTAACTTATTTCAAAAATTAGGACCAATTTTTTGTGAAGGCTAGTGATGCTCGAAGTGACTATTGTCTGCTTGCTTGCTTGAATGCTTGTGTCTGATTCTCAACAATTTCTGTTACTTTCCACACTCACCTCCTTAGCCCAGAACTCATGCCTAATGATCAAGGCATGTGTTTAGGGCCAGAAACTATTTTTATCAAATATTATTTTCACCAAAAAGCATTTCTTTGAATTAAGCTTTCAAAACCCCTAAGATGAGCAACGTACTACAAGTCCTCAAAATAGGGAATTTCTTCTGCACCAATTATTATATTTAAAACCCCTTAACAAAATGACTTCCCAAAACCACCATATTATTATTTAAAAGTTATTTTACTAATTTATTTGAATGCCTTCCTGTGGGGCCAGAAATGGTCTTTTATGAAGGAAAGTTGTTTTTATTGCTTTCAAACTATTTAAGAAAATTTAGGGAAACTCAGTGAGCATATATATTCCATATATATGAATTTCAACACACGGTCATGGTCAAAATATTGGGCAAACCCCTTCAAAACCTTCTTGCCCATATCAAACTTTTGGAATATTTCTATAAGAAATATTTTCCATAAATTCCTGTAAAATTCCACCATGTCACCTATGATATGTTTGATGATCTTGCCAAGTTTCAGCTCAATCCAAGTTGATTTGACTCCCCTAATTATTCTAAAACCCTATCTGTCTAGATCCAAGTTTGAGCAACTCTACATTGTCAATTATCTCCAAATGTGCTCAAATTTGGTAGACACGTTCTTAGAGTCCAATAATGCATCCACACCAAGTGGTGTATCAAGGAGAATAGAAGAACTTCTCCCAATCCCCTCAAAACCCTCTGTGTTGATTTCTGACTTTGGGAAACTTTACATTATAAAGTTTCTCCAATTGACCCCAAACTTTTTGTGCATGCCTTAATGCTCAAATAATGCCCCCACACCAAATATTGGATTTGTGGGAATTGATCTGGATGGATTTGTAAGCAGAAAGCCATTTCTGCCCATTGCATGGGTTTTCCAAGTCTACATTGGAAACCTTGTCCACCAAATCCCAAATTTGGTGTCCAAGCTATTTTTATTTATTATTTGATCCTGTTAAGTTTCATATCCATTGAAGTCCATCTGGTTGCTCTGCCACTCATCAAACACCTTGTCTGCATTCACTTTATTGGCTAGTTTGGCCCCTTCCACTTTAACCCTTCAGCTCAACTTTCTACCACAACTTCGCATCGTTACATTTTACCTCCAATAACATTTCTATGGCCACTGGTCAATTATTGGAGAGAGGCTCCATGTAACTACTTCTCATTTTCACCCTAGGATCACCATCCTTACCCCTATTGTCCCACTTCTACTTAAGCCAAGCTTCCATCTGTTTCCATAGGACCCCTAGCATCCTAATGCATCATTTAAGACCATTAGATGGCATGATCATGTAGGAGAAACGAGTAGCACATCTACAACTAGATTTCTGGCTGAAAAGTAGCTTTGTACAGCAAGTAGTAGCTACTCTCCCTTGCTTGAGCTGAAACTTTGCAGAAATACAGTCCTTCCATGCCTAAGGCTGCTAGACATGCTTTTTCCCCATTATCTCTCGTGTTAGTGCCCCCTTTAGTAGCCCTAAGTTTGTTGTTGCAAACTTAATACCAGTCAAAACCTATTCAAACCAGCTCCACTTGGGGCCAAACTTCACCAGTGCCTTGTGGCCTGCATGCCTTGCATGTTTGACACCTTGGCCTGGCCAAAGGGTGGCCCAAGACACCAAAGTGGGGTGGTGACCACCACCCTGGAGTGTAGAAATAGTGCTCTGCACTTTGTCTCCTTCCTCCAGTCCATTTCTAGCTGGTCCAAGATGTCTCAGTATGTCTGAGAGCATTCTTTTGACCGTTCAAACCGCTCCCCATCATCAAAAAGCTTCCAAGCTTCCTCAGTCACGCGTGGCATCCATGCACCAGGAAGCTCCAAGAGCTTCCGAGCTCTCCCTTCCTCTCCCCCTCTTATTCCTTCTTCCCAAGCCCCTCTCGGATCCTCTAACCCTCTCTGGCTTCCTCCCCAACTCCTCCTCTCTCCCTGGAGCCTGCTAGCTCTTTCCCCCACAGCCCGCAGGTCCCCATGGCTGAGGCCCTCCCCCGATCATCGCTCCAACTCGGGCTAAGGACGAGCTCTCCCTCGCTCCTGGACCCCCGTGGCCCTCCTAGGCACCTCCGGGACTTTTTCCCCTGCCTTGCTCCCTTCTAGGTGGCCGAGGCGCCTCCCCCCATGGCTACCGTCGCGGCCCTCAGCCGCGGCCAAGACTCGCTCTCCCCGTGGTTCCCCTACGGGAACGGGACCCCTAGAATACGCGGCTCGTTGCCCCGAGCATGCTGGTGGACGGAGCGACGCGGGAGATGGCCGGAGAAGCCAGATCGGTGCCGGCGCCCGTGCGGCCTAGCCTCCCCAGCCCTCCTCTGTGTCAAGAGGGAGGAGGACGACGGAGCTGACAGGTGGGCCCCTCGGTCAGCGGCTAGGACCCGAGGCTACTGGCTTAAGTGTCCGCGCCTCGGTGGAAGGCCGTCTCCTCGCGCGGAAGGCGCATTTTGCGCAAGGCGCCTCCTGCGTGGCACGACTGGCCAAGCAGAGCCAGTGGGTCGGCCCGAAGGCCTATCTAGCGCCCTAGGCGCAAGATAACCCCCGAAGTCCGAGCTCCTTTTTTTTCTTTTTTCTTTTTTGCATAACTTCAAAAATCCATTCAAAAGTCATTCTAACTCCAATTTGTTTGATTCAAACTCCTGCAGGTTCCTAAAATTCAGGGCTATCCAGATATGTGCTTTGCACATTTTTCTAAGCAACCTTTGTGTGGTGTTTTTATTTAAATCCAAGTCTGGATAAATTAAACCCCACTTTATGAAAATCCTGGAGGACTCAAATCAACACCACATGGAATGATTCCAATTTCCAGAGCCATCTAATAGCATGCCCTATTTTTGAAGCCTTGTGCAACATTGTTATCAGGCTTTAATCTGTTGTATGAAATAAATAGCTTCCTATTGCTATTTATTCCATATTAGAAAATTCCTAGAATATTCATTTAAACTCCAAATCCAGTGAAACAACTTCCTAATTATTTCTAAAAGTGTTCTCTGTTGTCACATCCCTGAAATCTCTAGTAGAGCCTAGCAAGTTTGAGCTCATGTTTTCTTTCTTTGCATTCTAAGTAAATGAATTGAACTCAAGAAAGAAGTGAAATCAAAGGAAAACTCCAACAACTCTATAATAAAAAAATTCAAACTTGTGACAAATCAAAGAACCCAAAATGGCCTTCATAAAAGTCCATCATTTTTGATAAATTTTGGAAAACACAATTCAGGGGTGGATTTCTTTTTAAAAATACTTTTGGCATTTTATTTTGAACTCAAAAGCCACTAAAATCAATTAATTAATTGATTTCAAACACTTCCTTGTTTTATAAAATGTTGAAAACTTTGTATGGGGTTGGAAATATTCCAAACAAAACCCTAAAAACAATTTCAATATTTTTACTTATGCCTGAAGGCAAATATAAAATAAAACAAATGTGAGTAATATAAAACAAAACAGAATAAGAAATAAAAACAGAAAAAGGAAAAGAGAGAGAGAGAGACCTTACCTTTCGCCTACCTGGTCGGCCCAGCCCACCGGGGCACCCCTGTCTTCTACCTCTTGCCAGAAGGCAAAGGAGAAGCGGGGGACGGCGAGCTCGCGAGAGCGCCACGCCTCCTGTCTGCCTGGCCTCCACGCCGACTTGGTGAGTGGGATAGGCTCAGCAGAGCCGTCCCGATCTCCTCCTCCTCCTCTCCATTTCTCCCTCTCTCCACTGGTCTGCTCTCCTCTCCTGCCGCCATTGCCGAGCTAGAGCTCGAGCTCGCCACCCTGGCCTCCGTCCACCCCTCACCTCCCTGAAGTGCTCTACGGCTCCGCCCCGACATGCTGTTCCTCATCGTCAACAACCCCGAGCTCCTCGGCCTCCACAGCGTCGCATCGCCGTCTTCTTCCCCACCAGCCACCCGAACTCGCTGCCGTTGATTCGTCGGCCAGAGAGCCCCTCCAACCTCGCCGATGCCAGGAATTGATCCCTTGTGAGCCTCCGATGGTTTCCCCTCTGTCTCCCGCTTGAAATCCCCTTCCAGAGCATCTCCCCGACGAGCTCCACTTCCGACCGCCGCGCACGCTCGTCGCCGGCACTCTCTCCGGCGACCCTAGCTCCTTTTGATGGCCCTGGTCGATGAGGCGCTTCGCCAGCAACCTATAACAGCAAACCCCGCTCGATTCGGTGCAGTGCAACGTGTTTTAGCGCAACTCCACCGAGCCTCCGTCACGGATTTGGTCGCCGGCGACCACCCTCCGGTCGCCGTCGACGTGGCAGGTCATTAGGACCCTAATTAATCTGCTTCACACGCTGACACAGGGCCCCACTGGTGAGTCAAACCTCACTTAGTGCGGGTCAGCATGGGTTTTAGCCCTGGCTCACTACCGTGTGGCCCCCACACGTCAGATTTGACCTGGCCCAGGCGCTGTTGACTGCTGACGCAGGGATCACATCACAGTGATGCAGTAATAGCTTTTCTGATTTAATTTAAATCCAGGAAATCGCTAAAACTTGTAAAAATCATAGAAATTAAAATATAACTCGGATGAAAATAATTTATATATGAAAAATGGTCAGAAAAATCCAAGGAATCCGATTAAGGCTTTTTGATAATGGTTTCAGAATGTTAAAAAAACCAAATAGGCAAAATGATGAATAGGATAAATTTAGTAATTAGTTTGGAGTTGGAATTTGATACCTATTTGAATTCCACTTCAATTGATATGACCAAACATTGATAAAGGAAAATCAATACCTCAGAATACCATCCTCATGCATGTGAAAACAAATTATGCATGAGCATCAGGTCGAATCAATTATAAGGATATCCAGGAAAATACCTTGCTTGAAGTGATATTTGAATCGTGATTCAAATCAACTTTAACTTAAGAGATGATAGACACTTTAGCCCTACCACCTTTTATTTTAATGTCATGAGCATGCATCATGGTGTTGCATTTCCGTGAAGTAAATATTGTTCTTTCTTGTTTGCCGGTGTTGTTCCCTCTCGGTAGACGATGTTTCCGACGAAGTGATCGTTGACATTGATAAAGACTCAATGCTATCTTCAGACGTGTCAGGCAAGCAAACCCCCTTGAGCATATTGATATAAACCCACTCTCTCGCTCCTGCTCTGTTTTACTGCATTAGGACAAACACGATTCAACTGTACATGTTATTGGTAGTTGAACCCATTCCTCTGCATGACCTGATTTTGTCACAGTAAATAGTTGAAACCACTTAGCATGAGTAGAAACTGCTTGAGCCTTGTTGTGCTTACTCATCCATGCTTGCTTACAATGCCTGCTATGCATAGAGTTGTGTCGGGTATGATCCATCTGGATGATGAATCGGAATGGTTGTGATCATGTCCTACAGTGTGAGAGTAAAAGCATGAATCCGATTTGGTAAAGGTAGCGATGAGAGGCCAGGTAGGAGTACATGGTGGGTTTTCTCATTGGGACCGTCCTTAAGAACTGAGTTGTGTGTATGTTATCCAAGACAAGATACTACCACACATTGGGATACTTAATTGACCCTCTTGGCTTATTAATCGCCTAGATCTCTGTCCAGGAGTTGCAACTAGTTTCTGGTGTTTGTAGGAAAAGTGTTGGCGGCCGTGTTTAGCTCTGCCCGACAGGGTAGGCTTCTCTGCGGTAGATACCCGGTGGCACGGTGTACCAAGTGGCACCCGGATGGTGGGCTTGGGAACCCTGCACACATCGTTTGGGGCTGTAGAGGAAACCTCGGCCGGACTTCCTTGCGGCAGTCTCAAATAGTCGATAAACCTGGACTAGGGTCTTGTATAGTTAACGGTCGTGGCCGACACCCACGCCAGTGCTTCCGCTTGAAGGTTGCTGAGATGCATGACGTGCATATGCTGCTAAGTGGTGAGAGCATGTGTGAAGAAGTATACCCCTGCAGGGTGATTTAATCTATTCGAATAGCCACGTCCTCGGATATGGACTACTTGGAAACATTACGTGGTACATAGACAATTTAAATGGATACTCTAAAACATGCAAGATAAGTGTGAGTGCTATGGAAGGCTTTCTCGTAGGGAGACGAGAGTGAATCCATAGTGGTGTATTGATTGGTGAATATGTGGACTCGTGTGCGCTATCCCACCTCAAAGAAAGAGCTTGTAGTCGTAGTACAGGTTAGGCAAGAGTCAAAGCTGGCTTGCTGCAATAAAACCACACAATCCTTTCATTGAAACATGATGCATATGTAGATAGTTCTGAGGTAAGTCTTCCTGAGTACCTTTGTACTCACGGTTGCTTTATTTTTGTTTTTGCAGAGAAGAATTTAGTCTCAGCAAAGGTTTCTACGCGATGTGTTCGATGTTGACCGGAATAGCTCGGGAATCCCAGACAGAGGTCTGGCTCCTTTGGTAGGGTCATAGTAGCTTTTCAGACTCTTCCAGCCACTTTTAGTAGATGTGTGTACCCGGACATGATTTGCTTCTGCTTGATGTTTGTATGACTTGAGTGATGGGTCACGAGGCCCCTGTTTGTAATATCACACTATGTTGGTTCTTATGAGTCCTTAATAAAAGCTTGAGTCATAGAGTTATGTTGTGATTCCATGTTGTATCTACACATATCGTGCATATTGTGTGTATGTTATGAAATGCATTATATGTGTGGGATTCAACACCTAGTTGTGTGCCTTTAGTAGTACTCCTTACATGGAAATGCCTCTTTGTGCTTCTATCGAGCATTGGTAGCTTGCTACTGCTCTAGACACATTGGTTGACCGGCGTGTATCCTTCTTTCTTGCTGTGTCTGTCCCCTCGGGGAAATGTCACGCGGTGTAATGGAGTCCTTGTAGCTTTCTACGACTCGTCTACACACGCTGTTGATCGACACCTGCCTTGTTGGGTTATGTATGCCTGTCCCTGTACGGATGTACCGCTTGGGTTTATAACTAGTCATGTCGACCCGGGTTCTTTTTCATTTGAACGCTAGCAACATATTCATATACGTGCGCCAAAAGACGCAAATGGTCCCGGCCAAGGTAAGGTTGCAGCCGTGGAGTTTACCCTGTGTGAGGCCACAAAGTGATGTGATGTGTTAGAAGCTGGGTTCTTATGACTCAGGATTGGGGTCCCGACAGCATTGGTATCAGAGCTTGACTGCCTGTAGGATAACCAAGCCAAACTAGTCGATGTTGAGTCTAGCAACTCTTTAGTTATATAAGGGAATTGTTTGTGGAAGGGAACGTAAAGCTCTTTTTACTCCTTTCCTTGTGTCATTCTTATTCTGAGTCATCCTCTTATTTATTCTACGGGGTTTAAGAATTAGGCTTTCTCATCTAATCATTAGGATGACGAGTTATTATGCTGGAGACTTATAGAAAATTTGTTGTCTTCTTGGATCAGTGTCTTCATAAGAATTCAATGGTTATGTTGTCAGTTTATTGCAGGTTGCCTCATATTTCATGCCGTACATGTGACGCCCCGGTAAATTAAGCTACACTAAACATATGCTAATGGTGACACGTCACCGGGATTACTATTGGTAATCTCGCATAGCTTCAAACTATGCAAATTCAAGTTTGAAATAAAATCAAAACAATAGAAGTTTTCGGATCTTAAGATAAGGAAATGTTGGGGAGACATAAAGATTCCCTAATGATTTATAAAGTGAACATGGCATTTATAAAATTATTGCAGTCCCTATATAATTAAAACAGAAAACTATTATAAAAAAAGGAATAAATAAATATATTATAGTATTAAAAAAACAAAAGAAAATCCCCCGGCCCAACTGGGCGTAGAGGCCCAGCCGGCCAGGCCACAACCCCCCCGCAGGGGAAACCATAGCCCCTCCCCTGCCTCGCTCCCTCCCTCCCCCTTTAGCCGCCGCCAGCCCCCCTCCCGTTCGCCTCCCACCCTGCCGCCAACTCCCCTCGTGGCCGCCCCCCACCGACAGAAACCCCCACGCGTCCCCCTCCTCTCTCGTCTCCATCCCCCACGAACCCTCCCTTTCCCGCACCCATGCCCTACGATTGCCCTGCCCGCTCGATCCCCAGCTCTCTCTCCCGTCGCTCCCGAGCCCCACCCCCCTCTCACCTCTTGGCTTCCCACCCCGAGGGCCCCAGATCCTATCTCGCCGACTCCCCCTCCCCGGAGAGCCCTTCCACACTCCAGCCACCCCCCACGGGTCTCCTGCTCCCTAGTCGAGACCCTCCCTTCGGGCACCTCCTACTCCTCCCGCCGGCCTCTCTCAGATCGGCCCCAGGAGCGCCCCACTTCCCATCCCCGCCGGCAGCACCTATCAGGTCCGGCCGAGGCCTCGCCGAGGTCCCTCTTGCCGGCCTCACCCACTCCGGCGGCTCCATCCCCGGGGGCCCCTCCTCACCGGGGCCCCTCTCGACGAACCTCCGGTCGGCTCCTTCTCGCCGGCACCACCACCACCGTCAGCATCGTCACCGTCTCGTCCTCCTCCTCGCCATCAACTCCGTCTCCCACGAACTCCGGCTTCACCGGGCCGTCTCATCAACATTGGTGAGCCCCTCCTTGGGCTCCTCCCACCATCTTGTTCTCCTCGCCGTCCCGGTTCCGTTCCGGCAAACAGGGCTTCGATCCGTCGACGGTAGAGACCGGTAGGAGGAGTTGAAGTGGGCTCTCTCCTATGCTGAGTTAGCAGAGAGAACTCTCTGTTGTGTTCTCTGTTGTCTGTTAACAGAGAGAGATGAGAGTGCTAAGAGTTAAATGAAAATAAAAACAGATGATGTATTCCGAATATATGAATGTATGTATGTATGAAGTGCGATGTATGTATTGCGTATATAGGTATTTGGAGGAATAAGATATTTGCATGTTTATATCTATGAATAAAATCGAGTAGTTTGGCCTAAGGTCACTTACCGGTGGGGCCAACGCACCCGCTGTCTATGACAGGGAGCCCCCACGCGATAATTAAAATAAATAAAGATAATGTTAATGTTTTTATTAAATAAATAAATAGATATATATTAGTTAAATTAGTTAATTGGATAATTAGAATAATCAGAGTATGACACGTGTGTTGACCAGTCAACTATTGATGTCAGCATGCCATCATGCTGATGTCATAATAGCTTTTTACTAAATTATTGAAATCTGTTTTTAATTCCTAATTATTGAATAAAACTTTAAAAATTAGTATTAAATAATCCGTAAGTCAGATCAAAATATTTTCAACATGAGAGTTGATCAGCAGAACGAGACGAACCCGGATACACGGTCCATTCGTCTGTCACGCGTCCGTAGCATAGCAAACATGGAACCTTTCCATCGTTTCCAGTATAACCGGTAGTAGCCCGAGAACCGGGAAAATATCGTCACATATTCTTCTCACGCTGCGTTAGCTCATGTCTAGCCTGCATCTTGCCATGTCATGCTTTGTGTTGCATCGGTGCTATTATTTACTGTTTCTTCCCCCTCTTCTTACCGGTAGACCCCGAGACTGACGCTGCTGCCGGGTACATCTAGGACCCTGCCGATCAGTCCTTTGCCGCAGAGCAGCAAGGCAAGCAAACCCCCCTTGATCATTCATATATCGCATATGTCTTTCTTCCTACTACTTGCATTAGTATTTTGTTACTGTTGTAGTTAGCTCCTATATCTGATGCATAGTCTGTTTTTGATGAACTGCTCCTTTCAGTCCTGTACATTTAATATGCTTAGTTTAGGTGGAGCAGTCATCCCTTCTGACCCTGTAGTTCAAGTTGCCCCGCTTGTTTTCAATCTCGATCCCTGATCGACGAGCCAGACCCGACACATCACATACACCCCCTTCGTTGTACGACGCTATAGGGATACTATCGGGTACCGAGGGTGACACCTCGCTAAGTACTCCTGATGATATCTCTGTAGTATAGCTAGTCGGTCATGGTTATCGAGGGTGATTCCTCTTTCACCATTCCCGATGACGCCTTTGTCGTGCAACCCCTCAAGTGTGGGACCCCCAAGGGTGATTCCTCCAAGCCCACCTTGACGGGTACATCGTTCGGAATCCAACGAGGGTGATACCTCGGATTCCCCCCCACCCCGATGTTACAACCACATAGTTACTCGACCTTGTTACTGGGATCATTGGTGATTAGTTGTAAGACGGGTGGATTCCCGTGAGACTGTGTTGATGGCCTAATTAAAATGTTAATGGATTTGGGTATTTGATCTGGTTTGGTCGGAGACCTTTTCGCACTAACCGGCTACGCGGGAAGAATTATGGGTACTCGGCGTCGCGGTATCAGCCGAAGCTTTTCAGATGCCAGCAATGTAGCGGCGCGCGCCCGAGTGGTCCCGAGATGCATCGCGCTTGTGATTAAGGGATGCTAGGACAAATGTCGGCCGCCCACGCCACGTGCAGGAGCGCGAAGGGGAACTCGGTCCATGAACCCTTTGTGCTTAGGAGTTAGACTGGCGAGCTGGCCTCTCTGATTAGTCTTAGGTGGGGCTACGACGTGTCGATATTCCGAGGCCGGGCAGGACCTAGAAAAGTATGTCCGGCCAGAGTGTTACGGAGCGTGATGGGACATGTGGTGCACCCCTGTAGGGATGAAAATTAACTATTCGGATAGCCGTGTCCACGGTTACAGGACGACTTGGAGTTGTGCCCGATCTTATACAACTACAATTGTTACTTAACTAGAATTAGTTTGCCTCGAGATTGCTTCCTTGCAGCGAGTCGAGGGAGGATCTTTAGGCGTGACCTCACTTTATTATTGTTGTAACAATATGACTATTATTGTTTTACCCCTGTTCTACTCTCGTCTATTGCTGCAAGACCCTGAAGATGCTAGTCTTTGATAGGACTAGGCCTTCTCTCTCTATTCTCGCATTGCTGCAGTCAGTCCACATATAACCCCCCTTCTTTGATATTGATGCATAATTAGAATAGTTCAGATGTAAGACTTGCGAGTACTTTGGATGAGTACTCACCGCTGCTTTGCTCCCCCTTTGTCCCCTTGATCCGTTGCTGCGACCAGACGATGGAGCCCAGGAGATGGAGTTTCCTCCCGACGTCTGCCGCCCCGATGGTGTCATCTACGTGGAGGCCGCTGATGATCAGGAGTAGTTAGGAGGTTCCCAGGAAGGAGGTCTCGCCTCGTTCGATCGTTGTATCTTTTGTGCTAGCCTTCTCTAAGGCACCCCATGTTTTATGTGTATACTCAGATATTTGTTGCTTCCGCTGACTCGTGTGTTTATCGAGCTTTCGTATTCTAGCCCTCAAGGCCCCTGGTTTGTAATATGAAGCTGATGTTATTTTATTTACGTCTAGAGTTGTGTTGTGATATCTTCCCGTGAGTCCTTGGGTTTGATCGTACGCATTTGCGTGTATGGTTAGCGTACGATTAAATCGAGGGCGTCACAAGTTGGTATCAGAGCCAATTGCCTGTAGGTAGCCCCCTTCCCAACTCCTTGGCCGAAGTTGAGTCTAGTTTTTGATAAACTGTACTAACACTGATGTTGTGGCTTACGGGCCCACATCTCAATTGGGTGGTATTAGTATCTTTTACTCCTTTCCTATACTCTGGGCTCTACTCTCTCTTCTCTTTCGGGTTAAAGCTTTTGCTAACTCTAACTCTAGGTTCTCGTAACTAATTCCTCTGGAGAGCCCGTCGGTCCAGTCGATGGCTTGATTTCTTAGAAGACTCCGAAGTTACTCTCCGATGTTCTCTCGAGAACTGATGATCATCGCTTCGGCGATTCCCCTTCCTCCGTCAACCCCTATGGATGACGACATACATATGTCGTCTAAACTTTATTTTCCAATTGCTCTTGTTTTTACGAGATGCAACGAATTATCTTATCGGGGATTCATCCATCATCAGTTGTCATGGGTATCGAAAGTTCTTCGACTTACTATTCGGTCTTCCGAAATCCTCTGTAGCCTAGTGTTCATGACCTTTCTCACGTGCTTGCATTATGGTTAAATCCATATGACACGCCGCATTCATTGAAATTCCTTTGTGAATTTTCATGTGATCTTATTGATTCTACCTTTGGGTGAATGCACACAATCATCTGTTGATACTCATGAATTATCTTCCGGCTCAGACGTCCTTCCAGACGGAGTGGGTTCTCGACAAATCAACTTTGGTTGGCTGTCCATCTAAGTCCATTCAACTTACTCGTATTTGACCAGAGCATCTGTTTATGATACACCAATCTAGGAATCTTAAATTCCTTTGGTAGTTAAGTATCAATATTTTTATGATGTTCTATAACCCGATGCATTGCGTCCTACCCCCTCTGATTGAGTACCGATACTCACATCAGATCATTTGTGGATTGCCAAACTCATGTTAGTTATTATCCGATGGCATCCTTTGCTTTAGAAAATTCTTGTGATTGCTTTCTCTCATACATGATGCCATTGGTAAATTGTGTCTTCTCCCTTTGATAAGTTGTACCATACGATTTGTTAGCCATGCTCTTCAAGCATGTGTTATTTACTCTTGAAGTTTGTGATATATGTTCCTAAGATGCCCCGATGGGTTGAACCTGTGCCTTCCTAAGTCGATATGACTCAAAGAGTTTTCATGAGTCTTACTCTTCTGGTGCTTTGCCGAATATCCTTTTAAAGCTGCAACCTGATCAAAGGCGAGGAATAAATGGCAGGTGATGCATTGATGAAGTGGGAGTCGACCTTGAACTTTGTGTTCATGCCCATGGAAACGACGTTGATCCTATCACAGAAATTTCTCGTAACAATAATCATTCATTATGTGGTTTAAATCTGGTATCTGTGATCTTGTCCTTTACAATCGTGGTTCCGACCATGTTGTCCTACCTTGATTTCATTCTCAGACGAGTTGAAGTACTTGTCTTCTTCAGATCAACACGCCGGTCCAAAACTTAAAGTTGATCTACCTTCGAGTATTATTCCTTGTAGCCCGAGGATATCGCGGAGCTATGAAACATCTTGTGAGCTCCTCATCAACTATGGTATTTTCCTTAATTCCAGTTGCCTCGTGTTTGAGTTGTTGGACACGTGAGTACATCGATAACTGAATCGAGTACGCATTACGATTCAACAATTTTTAGTTATCTTTCTTGTTTACGAGTTTGTACTCGATCATGTCATTCCAAGATGCTAAGCTACATCATCATCGTCATGTTGGAGCTCGACCATGCTATTTGTACCCTTCAGCCCTGGAACACATTTCCAACTGTGCTTTAAGATCACATCAAGCTTTTCAATTCATGTTGGTTGTCTCGAAAGGCAATCTCAATTTTTAAGCTAGCAGTCTTAACTGTGATTCCGACAACCATCACCATTGATTTCTTGGTCCTGAGTTGTTCCTAACCGGTATACCGACAAGTGAACTCTGATGTGTGATTCCAATAATTTTGACAACCCTATCACCTTGAGGTTAATAACTGATTGTTTCCTCCTTAGTGTGTTGGGTGTTGACTCATCATTTTAGCATTTGTCGTGCTACTCACTAAGTATTTCCGAGTGCACCCTTTTACCAATGTTTAATTGTTGTTGTTCCCTCGAGCATACGACATTATACCATTTGATTTGTCAAATGCTATGTCCTTGATATTATAACTTTGGAAATTCATCCCTGTCAAAATATTGAGGGATTGATGCTGCGCCCATTGACCACACCCTTAATTTATTCATGGTTCGTGATGAAGCTTTTGAAAGCACTATCTTTGTGCCTAACTCATGAAGAATATGTTGGGTAGAAGACGTGTATTTCCCAAAGTTCGTGTGCACTCTTTCTGCCGTGAATATGTGAAAGTCTTGTTTCGCTTCCTCTTAGGAAATACCAAATCATTCACACATGTGCGAAGTGTTACATGTTTTGAAGATTTGTTATCTTCGCTTCATATAACTTCTCTTAGCACTTCAAGCCACTAACTGATTTGATGAAAGGAAAAGAAGTTCCTTCATAAGAGCTAATCTAGACTTACACATGGAATCTTGACATCCTCGATGATGGTTCCCAAAATCAAAAATCAGTTGCATTTTGGCCTAAGAATTCTTTGTGGGCACGAATGTCTTGACATTGTGTTCATATGTCTTACAATCAAAGTCATGATTCAAGGATTACTTGTGAAGTTCATACACTGAGAATCCGGCTGTTGGAATTATGCCCTAGAGGCAATAATAAATATAGTTATTATTATAATTCCTGTATCAAGATAATCGTTTATTATCCATGCTATAATTGTATTGAATGAAGACTCATTTACATGTGTGGATACATAGACAAAACACCGTCCCTAGCAAGCCTCTAGTTGGCTAGCCAGTTGATCAAAGATAGTCAGTGTCTTCTGATTATGAACAAAGTGTTGTTGCTTGATAACTGGATCACGTCATTAGGAGAATCACGTGATGGACTAGACCCAAACTAATAGACATAGCATGTTGATCGTGTCATTTTGTTGCTACTGTTTTCTGCGTGTCAAGTATTTATTCCTATGACCATGAGATCATATAACTCACTGACACCGAAGGAATGCTTTTTGTGTAACTGGGTGACTATAAAGATGCTCTACAGGTATCTCTGAAGGTGTTAGTTGAGTTAGTATGGATCAAGACTGGGATTTGTCACTCCGTGTGACGGAGAGGTATCTCGGGGCCCACTCGGTAATACAACATCACACACAAGCCTTGCAAGCAATGTAACTTAGTGTAAGTTGCGGGATCTTGTATTACGGAACGAGTAAAGAGACTTGCCGGTAAACGAGATTGAAATAGGTATACGGATACTGACGATCGAATCTCGGGCAAGTAACATACCGAAGGACAAAGGGAATGACATACGGGATTATATGAATCCTTGGCACTGAGGTTCAAACGATAAGATCTTCGTAGAATATGTAGGATCCAATATGGGCATCCAGGTCCCGCTATTGGATATTGACCGAGGAGTCCCTCGGGTCATGTCTACATAGTTCTCGAACCCGCAGGGTCTGCACACTTAAGGTTCGACGTTGTTTTATGCGTATTTGAGTTATATGGTTGGTTACCGAATGTTGTTCGGAGTCCCGGATGAGATCACGAACGTCACGAGGGTTTCCGGAATGGTCCGGAAACTAAGATAGATATATAGGATGACCTCATTTGATTACCGAAAGGTTTTCGGAGTTACCGGGAATGTACCGGGAATGACGAATGGGTTCCGGGAGTTCACCGGGGGGGCAACCCACCCTGGGGAAGCCCATAGGCCTTAAGGGTGGCGCACCAGCCCTTAGTGGGCTGGTGGGGCAGCCCAAAAGGGCCCTATGCGCCTAGGAAAGAAAATCAAAGAGAAAAGAAAAAAAGGAGCTGGGAAGGGAAGGAAGGACTCCCACCCACCAAACCAAGTCCAACTCGGTTTGGGGGGGGAGCCTTCCCCCTTGGACTCGGCCGACCCCCTTGGGGCTCCTTGAGCCCCAAGGCAAGGTCCCCTCCCTCCCACCTATATATACGGAGGTTTTAGGGCTGATTTGAGACGACTTTTCCACGGCAGCCCGACCACATACCTCCACGGTTTTTCCTCTAGATCGCGTTTCCGCGGAGCTCGGGCGGAGCCCTGCTGAGACAAGGTCATCACCAACCTCCGGAGCGCCGTCACGCAGTCGGAGAACTCTTCTACCTCTCCGTCTCTCTTGCTGGATCAAGAAGGCCGAGATCATCGTCGAGCTGTACGTGTGCTGAACGCGGAGGTGCCGTCCGTTCGGTACTAGATCGTGGGACTGATCGCGGGACTGTTCGCGGGGCGGATCGAGGGACGTGAGGACGTTCCACTACATCAACCGCGTTCACTAACGCTTCTGCTGTACGGTCTACAAGGGTACGTAGATCACTCATCCCCTCTCGTAGATGGACATCACCATGATAGGTCTTCGTGCGCGTAGGAAATTTTTTGTTTCCCATGCGACGTTCCCCAACAGTGGCATCATGAGCTAGGTTCATGCGTAGATGTCTTCTTGAGTAGAACACAAAAGTTTTTGTGGGCGGTGATGTGCGTTTTGCTGCCCTCCTTAGTCTTTTCTTGATTCCACGGTATTGTTGGATTGAAGCGGCTTGGACCGACATTACTCGTACGCTTACGAGAGACTGGTTTCATCACTACGAGTAACCCCGTTGCTCAAAGATGACTGGCAAGTGTCGGTTTCTCCAACTTTAGTTGAATCGGATTTGACCGAGGAGGTCCTCGGATGAGGTTAAATAGCAACTCATATATCTCCATTGTGGTGTTTGCGTAAGTAAGATGCGATCCTACTAGATACCCATGGTCACCACGTAAAACATGCAACAACAAAATTAGAGGACGTCTAACTTGTTTTTGCAGGGTATGCTTGTGATGTGATATGGCCAACGATGTGATGTGATATATTGGATGTATGAGATGATCATGTTGTAATAGTAAATATCGACTTGCACGTCGATGGTACGGCAACCGGCAGGAGCCATAGGGTTGTCTTTATACTAACGTTTGTGCTTGCAGATGCGTTTACTATTTTGCTAGGATGTAGCTTTAGTAGTAATAGCATGAGTAGCACGACAACCCCGATGGCAACACGTTGATCGAGATCATGGTGTGGCGTCGGTGAAAAGAAGATCGTGCCGGTGCTTTGGTGATGGAGATCAAGAAGCACGTGATGATGGCCATATCATGTCACTTATGAATTGCATGTGATGTTAATCCTTTTATGCACCTTATTTTGCTTAGAATGACGGTAGCATTATGAGGTGATCTCTCACTAAAATTTCAAGACGAAATTGTGTTCTCCCCGACTGTGCACCGTTGCTACAGTTCGTCGTTTCGAGACACCACGTGATGATCGGGTGTGATAGACTCAACGTTCACATACAACGGGTGCAAAACAGTTGCGCACGCGGAACACTCGGGTTAAGCTTGACGAGCCTAGCATGTGCAGACATGGCCTCGGAACACATGAGACCGAAAGGTCGATCATGAATCATATAGATGATATGATTAGCATAGGGATGCTTACCACTGAATCTATACTCAACTCACGTGATGATCGGACTTGAGCTAGTGTAAGTGGATCATGAACCACTCAAATGACTAGAGAGATGTACTTTTTGATTGGGAGTTTAGCAAATAATTTGATTAAGTTAAACTCTAATTATCTTGAACATAGTCTAAGTCCACTTTGAATATATTTGTGTTGTAGATCATGGCTCACGCGACAGTCACCCTGAATTTTAATACGTTCCTAGAGAAAGCTAAGTTGAAAGATGATGGAAGCAACTTTGTAGACTGGGCTCGTAATCTTAAGCTAATCTTACAAGCTGGGAAGAAGGATTATGTCCTTAATGCTGCGCTAGGAGATGAACCACCCGCTACGGCTGATCAGGATGTTAAGAACGCTTGGTTAGCACGTAAGGAGGACTACTTAGTAGTTCAATGTGCAGTATTGTAAGGCTTAGAACCGGGACTTCAACGTCGCTTTGAGCGTCATGGAGCATTTAAGATGTTCCAGGAGTTGAAGTTTATCTTTCAGAAGAACGCCCGGATCGAGAGGTATGAGACCTCCGATAAATTCTATGCTTGCAAGATGGAGGAGAACTCATCTGCCAGTGCACATGTGCTCAAAATGTCTGTGTACTCAAACCGTCTAGCTGAGCTGGGGATTGAACTCCCGCAAGAGGCTATCACTGACAGAATCCTTCAATCACTGCCGCCAAGCTATAAAGGCTTTGTGTTGAACTACAACATGCAAGGGATGAACAAGTCAACCGGCGAGTTGTTTGCGATGCTGAAAGTCGCAGAGTCTGAACTCCGTAAAGAACATCAAGTGTTGATGGTGAATAAGACCACTAGTTTCAAGAGAAACGGCAAAGGCAAGAAGGGTAATTCGAAGAAGAGCAGCAAGCCTGTTGCCAATCCGACGAAGAAACCCAAAGCTGGACCTAAGCCTGAAACGGAGTGTTACTATCGCAAGGGTATGGGTCACTGGAAGCGCAATTGCCCCAAGTATCTGGCAGATAAGAAGGCGGCCAAAGAAAAATCAGGTATATTTGATATACATGTTATTGATGTGTACTTAACCGGCTCTCGTAGTAGTGCCTGGGTATTCGATACCGGTTCTGTTGCTCATATTTGCAACTCGAAACAGGAACTGCGGAATAGACGAAGGCTGGCGAAAGATGAAGTGACGATGCGCGTAGGAAATGGTTCCAAGGTAGATGCAATCGCCGTCGGCACAGTTTCACTTCAGTTACCATCAGGATTAGTGATGAACTTAAATCATTGTTATTTAGTTCCTGCGTTGAGCATGAACATTATATCTGGATCTTGTTTATTGCGAGACGGTTACTCTTTTAAGTCAGAGAATAATGGTTGTTCTATTTCTATGAGTAACATCTTTTATGGTCATGCACCTAATGTGAGAGGATTGTTCATATTGAATCTTGATAGCGATACGCATATACATAACATTGAGACCAAAAGAGTTAGAGTTAACAATGATAGCGCCATATTTTTGTGGCACTGCCGATTAGGTCATATTGGTGTAAAGCAAATGAAGAAACTCCATGCTGATGGACTTTTGGAGTCACTTGACTTTGATTCACTTGACACGTGCGAACCATGCCTCATGGGCAAGATGACTAAGACTCCGTTCTCCGGAACTATGGAGCGTGCAAGTGACTTGTTGGAAATCATACATACCGATGTGTGTGGTCCGATGAGCGTAGAGGCGCGCGGCGGATATCGTTATTTTCTCACCTTCACTGACGATTTGAGTAGATATGGTTATGTCTACTTGATGAAGCACAAGTCTGAAACATTTGAAAAGTTCAAACAATTTCAGAGTGAAGTGGAAAATCATCGTAACAAGAAGATGAAGTTCCTACGGTCTGATCGTGGGGGTGAATGTCTGAGTTTCGAGTTTGGTGCTCACTTAAGACAATGTGGAATTGTTTCACAGTTAACACCGCCTGGAACACCACAGCGTAATGGTGTGTCCGAACGTCGTAATCATACTTTATTAGAGATGGTGCGATCTATGATGTCTCTTACTGATTTGCCGTTATCATTTTGGGGTTATGCATTAGAAACAGCTGCATTCACTTTAAAAAGGGCACCATCAAAATCCGTTGAGACAACACCATACGAACTATGGTATGGCAAAAGGCCAAAGTTGTCGTTTCTTAAAGTTTGGGGATGTGATGCTTATGTCAAAAAGCTTCAGCCTGAAAAGCTGGAACCCAAAGCGGAAAAGTGCGTCTTCATAGGTTACCCAAAAAGAGACAGTTGGGTACACCTTCTATCTCAAATCTGAGGGCAAAGTGTTTGTTGCTAAAAACGGAGCTTTTCTCGTGAAGGAGTTTCTCTCGAGAGAATTGAGTGGGAGGAAGATAGAACTTGACGAGGTTGTCAAACCTCTCATCTCTCTGGATGGTGGCGCAGGACAAGGGGAAACCTCTGTCGTTGCGACGCCGGTTGAGGAGGAAGTTAATGATGATGATCATGAAACTCCGGTTCAAGTTTCTAACGAACCACGCAGGTCGACGAGACCACGTACTGCTCCAGAGTGGTACGGTAGTCCCGTCTTATCAATCATGTTGTTAGACAACAATGAACCTGCAAATTATGAAGAAGCAATGGTGGGCCCAGATTCCAACAAATGGCTAGAAGCCATGAAGTCCGAGATAGGATCCATGTATGAGAACAAAGTGTGGACTTTGGAAGTACTACCTGAGGGCCGCAAGGCTATTCAGAACAAATGGATCTTTAAGAGGAAGACAGACGCTGACGGCAATGTGACCGTTTATAAAGCTCGACTTGTGGCAAAGGGTTTTTCACAAGTTCAAGGAGTTGACTACGATGAGACATTCTCACCCGTAGCGATGCTTAAGTCCGTCAGAATCATGTTAACAATAGCTGCATTTTTCGATTATGAAATCTGGCAGATGGATGCCAAAACGGCGTTCCTTAAGGGTTTCCTTAAGGAAGAGTTGTATATGATACAACCCGAAGGTTTTGTCGATCCTAAGAATGCTAACAAGGTGTGCAAACTCCAGCGATCCATTTATGGACTGGTGCAAGCATCTCGGAGTTGGAACAAACGTTTTGATGAGGTGATCAAAGCATTTGGGTTTATACAAGTGGTTGGAGAATCTTGTATTTACAAGAAAGTGAGTGGGAGCTCTGTGGCATTTCTAATATTATATGTGGATGACATATTGCTGATTGGAAACAACGTGGAGTTTTTGGAGAGCATAAAGGATTACTTGAATAAAAGTTTCTCTATGAAGGACCTAGGAGAAGCTGCTTACATTCTAGGCATTAAGATCTATAGGGATAGATCAAAATGCCTGATAGGACTTTCACAAAGCACATACCTTGATAAAGTTTCGAAGAGGTTCAAAACGGAACAGTCCAAGAAAGGGTTCTTGCCAGTTTTACAAGGTACGAGATTGAGTAAGACTCAGTGCCCAGCAACTGATGAAGATAGAGAGCATATGCGCTCCGTCCCCTATGCTTCAGCCATAGGTTCTATCATGTATGCAATGTTGTGCACTAGACCGGATGTTAGCCTGGCCATAAGTATGGTGGGTAGGTTCCAGAGTAATCCAGGAGTGGATCACTGGACAGCGGTCAAGAATATCCTGAAGTACCTGAAAAGGACTAAGGAGATGTTTCTCGTGTATGGAGGTGACGAAGAGCTCGCCGTAAAAGGTTACGTCGATGTAAGCTTTGACACAGATCCGGACGACTCTAAGTCGCAAACCGGATACGTATTTATTCTTAATGGGGGTGCGGTAAGCTGGTGCAGTTCCAAGCAAAGCGTCGTAGCAGATTCTACATGTGAAGCGGAATACATGGCTGCCTCGGAGGCGGCTAAGGAGGGTGTGTGGATGAAGCAGTTCATGACGGATCTTGGAGTGGTGCCAAGCGCACTGAATCCAATAACCTTGTTCTGTGACAACACGGGTGCCATTGCCTTAGCAAAGGAACCACGGTTTCACAAGAAGACCAGACACATCAAACGACGCTTCAACCTCATCTGCGACTACGTCGAGGGAGAGGACGTAAATATATGCAAAGTGCACACGGATCTGAATGTAGCAGACCCGCTGACTAAACCTCTTTCACGCCCAAAGCATGATCAACACCAGAACTGTATGGGTGTTAGATTTATTACAATGTAATTCCCATGATGATGTGAGGGCTAGACTATTGACTCTAGTGCAAGTGGGAGACTGTTGGAATTATGCCCTAGAGGCAATAATAAATATAGTTATTATTATAATTCCTGTATCGAGATAATCGTTTATTATCCATGCTATAATTGTATTGAATGAAGACTCATTTACATGTGTGGATACATAGACAAAACACCGTCCCTAGCAAGCCTCTAGTTGGCTAGCCAGTTGATCAAAGATAGTAAGTGTCTTCTGATTATGAACAAAGTGTTGTTGCTTGATAACTGGATCACGTCATTAGGAGAATCACGTGATGGACTAGACCCAAACTAATAGACGTAGCATGTTGATCGTGTCATTTTGTTGCTACTGTTTTCTGCGTGCCAAGTATTTATTCCTATGACCATGAGATCATATAAGTCACTGACACCGGAGGAATGCTTTGTGTGTATCAAACGTCGCAACGTAACTGGGTGACTGTAAAGATGCTCTACAGGTATCTCCGAAGGTGTTAGTTGAGTTAGTATGGATCAAGACTGGGATTTGTCACTCCGTGTGACGGAGAGGTATCTCGGGGCCCACTCGGTAATACAACATCACACACAAGCCTTGCAAGCAATGTAACTTAGTGTAAGTTGCGGGATCTTGTATTACGGAACGAGTAAAGAGACTTGCTGGTAAACGAGATTGAAATAGGTATACGGATACTGACGATCGAATCTCGGGCAAGTAACATACCGAAGGACAAAGGGAATGACATACGAGATTATATGAATCCTTGGCACTGAGGATCAAACGATAAGATCTTCGTAGAATATGTAGGATCCAATATGGGCATCCAGGTCCCGCTATTGGATATTGACCGAGGAGTCTCTCGGGTCATGTCTACATAGTTCTCGAACCTGCAGGGTCTGCACACTTAAGGTTCGACGTTGTTTTATGCGTATTTGAGTTATATGGTTGGTTACCAAATGTTGTTCGGAGTCCCGGGTGAGATCACGGACGTCACGAGGGTTTCCAGAATGGTCCGGAAACGAAGATTGATATATAGGATGACCTCATTTGATTACCGGAAGGTTTTCGGAGTTACCGGGAATGTACCGGGAATGACGAATGGGTTCCGGGAGTTCACCGGGGGGGCAACCCACCCCGGGGAAGCCCATAGGCCTTGAGGGTGGCGCACCAGCCCTTAGTGGGCTGGTGGGGCAGCCCAAAAGGGCCCTATGCGCCTAGGAAAGAAAATCAAAGAGAAAATAAAAGAAAAAGGAGGTGAGAAGGGAAGGAAGGACTCCCACCCACCAAACCAAGTCCAACTCGGTTTGGGGGGGAGCCTTCCCCCTTGGACTCGGCCGACCCTCTTGGGGCTCCTTGAACCCCAAGGCAAGGTCCCCTCCCTCCCACCTATATATACGGAGGTTTTAGGGCTGATTTGAGATGACTTTTCCATGGCAGCCCGACCACATACCTCCACGGTTTTTCCTCTAGATCGCGTTTCTGCGGAGCTCGGGCGGAGCCGTGCTGAGACAAGGTCATCACCAACATCCAGAGCGCCGTCACGCTGCCAGAGAACTCTTCTACCTCTCCGTCTCTCTTGCTGGATCAAGAAGGCCGAGATCATCGTCGAGCTGTACGTGTGCTGAACGCGGAGGTGCCGTCCGTTCGGTACTAGATCGTGGGACTGATCGCGGGACTGTTCGCGGGGCGGATCGAGGGATGTGAGGACGTTCCACTACATCAACCGCATTCTCTAACGCTTATGCTGTACAGTCTACAAGGGTACGTACATCACTCATCCCCTCTCGTAGATGGACATCACCATGATAGGTCTTCGTGCGCGTATGAATTTTTTTTGTTTCCCATGCGACGTTCCCCAACACCGGCATCATCATCTTTTCTTCTCAGGTATCTTGAGTCTGAGGAATGCTAACACCAACCAGATCTGAATCTCTGGCAGATATGATGGCTGGAACATTTTTTCAATAATTATAACTTTGGTCTTATGTAACCCGGTACGGTGATGTCTTGTCTGGCACACCGGGCCGAAGGACCTATTGTTATAAATCCTTCCATATGTAAGGTTTGCCATTTTACCATGAGGAAATTGTATGATTTAGCTTTGCAAGTTGTTCCTCCTGGTTCCTCTTTGTATACCCATAAGTCCAACCTCTATCTAATTACCATGTCGATGCTACCCCGAAGCACGAATGTGGTACTTTAGATTTCAACAGGAACATTGGAAGCCCAATGCTAAATTGTTCCTGATCAATTATCCAAACCGTACGGTATGGGTAAACATCATGATTCATCTTGTCTCTTTATCAAGATGGTTAGGTACTGGATGACCTATCATGCATACCATACCCTATGATTTCCTCAGGGATGGTATACTCTAATGCTTGTGTGTGTGAACACATTTTTCCTTTACATTGGTCTGTTTGACCTTTCTTGTGGCATAACTTATGTAAGCAGTGTTGATTCCCTGCTTAGGTAAAATTCTCGGTATATGACTCTTGTCAATAAGACCCTGTTACTATTGTGGATAACATTCCGTTAGCCGCCGGCGGACGAGAACCTTGCCTATTGGTCTGCCTCGTTTCAACGAGCAGGAAAATGGTTCAATTCGTTCCCCGCCCTTGGTACCGCTGTTGTTCCAACATAATTGACAGGCTATCCTCTGACATGTCTTGCTACCAAGACCGTATAGTATGTCATCCCTCTGCCTACTCTCGGCCCACCTGGTGGACCCATAACCCAAAGTTCCACAGGATTGAAACCTGACTATCATGTACATCCTTGACTCCAAAGTATCATTTGCACTTCGCTCATATGGAATTCCCGAGCCACCGTTCAATGGACTGATCACTCTTTGGTCCAGAGGTTATCCAACATGCTAAACATCAAGTCCGCATTAATTACGACAATCTGAAGGCTGCTCAGTCTCGTCAGAAGAGTCAGTATGACCGTCATCATCAAGATATGGTCTACCAACCTGGCGAAAAGGCTGATCTTCATGTCACATCAATGAGAGGTGCACATCGTTTTGAGACCAACGGCAATTTAGCTCATCGCTATATTGGTCCTTTCACTGTTCTCGAAAGACGAGGAAAAGTGGCTTATCAATTGGAACTGCCGGCGAACTTTTCTCACGTTCACGATGTCTTCCATGTCTCTCAGCTCGGCCGTTGCTTCAAGGATCATATTCGAGCAGTGGATCATGATATTCTTGAGCGGCAACAAGACCTTTCTTACAAAGAACATCCGGTCCGCCTCCTCGACCAGGCTGAACGTCAGACTCGTCGCAAAGTCACTAAGTTCCTTAAAGTGCAGTGGTCAAATCATCCTGAAGATGATGCCACTTGGGAACGCGAGGATCATCTTCATGATGAATACCCCGAGCTCTTTCCTTCTACCTCTTAATTCTCAGGACGAGAATTCTTGTTAGTAGGGGAGAGTTGTGACGCCCCGGTAAATTAAGCTACACTACACATATACTAATGGTGACACGTCACCGGGATTACTATTGGTAATCTCGCATAGCTTCAAACTATGCAAATTCAAGTTTGAAATAAAATCAAAACAATAGAAGTTTTCGGATCTTAAGATAAGAAAATGTTGGGGAGACATAAAGATTCCCTAATGATTTATAAAGTGAACATGGCATTTATAAAATTATTGCAGTCCCTATATAATTAAAACAGAAAACTATTTAAAAAAGGAATAAATAAATATATTATAGTATTAAAAAAATCCCCCCCGCAGGGGAAACCCTAGCCCCTCCCCTGCCTCGCTCCCTCCCTCCCCCTTTAGCCGCCGCCAGCCCCCTCCCGCTCGCCTCCCACCCCACCGCCAACTCCCCTCGTGCCCCCCACCGACAGAAACCCCCACGCGTCCCCCTCCTTTCTCGTCTCCATCCCCCACGAACCCTCCCTTTCCCGCACCCACGCCCCAAGATTCCCCTGCCCGCTCGATCCCCAGCTCTCTCTCCCGTCGCTCCCGAGCCCCACCCCCCTCTCACCTCTCGGCTTCCCACCCCGAGGGACCCAGATCCCATCTCGCTGGCTCCCCCTCCCCGGCGAGCCCTTCCACACTCCAGCCACCCCCCACGGGTCTCCTGCTCCCTGTCCGAGACCCTCCCGTCGGGCACCTCCTACTCCTCCCGCCGGCCTCTCTCAGATCGGCCCCAGGAGCGCCCCACTTCCCATCCCCGCCAGCAGCACCTATCAGGTCTGGCCGAGGCCTCGCCGAGGTCCCTCTTGCCGGCCTCACCCACTCCGGCGGCTCCATCCCCGAGGGCCCCTCCTCACCGGGGCCCCTCTCGGCGAACCTCCGGTCGGCTCCTTCTCGCCGGCACCACCACCACCGTCAGCATCGTCACCGTCTCGTCCTCCTCCTCGCCATCACCTCCGACTCCCGCGAACTCCGGCTTCACCGGTCCGTCTCATCAACGTTGTTGAGCCCCTCCTCAGGCTCCTCCCACCATCTTGTTCTCCTCGCCGTCCCGGTTCCGTTCCGGCAAACGGGGCTTCGATCCGTCAACGGTAGAGACCGGTAGGAGCAGTTGAAGTGGGCTCTCTCCTATGTTGAGTTAGCAGAGAGAACTCTTTGTTGTGTTCTCTGTTGTGTGTTTACAGAGAGAGATGAGAGTGCTAAGAGTTAAATGAAAATAAAAACACATGATGTATTCTGAATATATGAATGTATGTATGTATGAAGTGCGATGTATGTATTGCGTATATAGGTATTTGGAGGAATACGATATTTGCATGTTTATATCTATGAATAAAATCAAGTATTTTGTCCTAAGGTCACTTACCGGTGGGGCCAACGCACCCGCTGTCTATGACAGGGAGGCCCCACGCGATAATTAAAATAAATAAAGATAATGTTAATGTTTTTATTAAATAAATAAATAGATATATATTAGTTGAATTAATTAATTGGATAATTAGAATAATCAGGGTATGACACGTGGGTCCCCCACTAAATTAATGTGATTAATTAATATTTAATCTTAATTAAAACTTGTGCCCATGACGTTCGGGACCCGCTGGTCAGTTGACCAGTCAACTGTTCATGTCAGCATGCCATCATGCTGATGTAATAATAGCTTTTTACTAAATTATTCAAATCTGTTTTTAATTCCTAATTATTGAATAAAACTTTAAAAATTAATATTAAATAATCCGTAAGTCAAATCAAAATATTTTCAACATGAAAGTTGATCAGCAGAACGAGACGAACCCGGATACACGGTCCATTCGTCTGTCACGCGTCCCTAGCATAGAAAACATGGAACCTTTCCATCGTTTCTAGTATAACCGGTAGTAGCCCGAGAACCGGGAAAATATCGTCAGATATTCTTCCGACCCGTCTATGACGGATGTTGCTGCGTTAGCTCATGTCTAGCCTGCATCTTGCCATGTCATGCTTTGTGTTGCATCGGTGCTATTATTTATTGTTTCTTCCCCCTCTTCTTACCGGTAGACCCCGAGACTGACGCTGCTGCCGGGTACATCTACGACCCTGCCGATCAGTCCTTTGCCGCAGAGCAGCAAGGCAAGCAAACCCCCCTTGATCATTCCTATATCGCCTATGTCTTTCTTCCTACTTCTTGCATTAGTATTTTGTTACTGTTGTAGTTAGCTCCTATATCTGATGCATAGTCTGTTTTTAATGAACTACTACTTTCAGTCATGTACCTTTAATATGCTTAGTTTAGGTGGAGCAGTCATCCCCTCTGACCCCGTAGTTCAAGTTGCCCCGCTTGTTTTCAATCTCGATCCCTGATCGACGAGCCAGACCCGACACAGCACATACACCCCCTTCGTTGTACGACGCTATAGGGATACTATCGGGTACCGAGGGTGACACCTCGCAAAGTACTCCTGATGATATCTCTGTAGTATAGCTAGTCGGTCATGGTTATCGAGGGTGATTCCTCTTTCACCATTCCCGATGACGCCTCTGTCGTGCAACCCCTCAAGTGTGGGACCCCTGAGGGTGATTCCTCCAAGCCCACCTTGACGGGTACATCATTCGGAATCCAACGAGGGTGATACCTCGGATTCCCCCCCCCCCGATGTTACAACCACACAGTTACTCGACCTTGTTACTGGGATCATTGGTGATTAGTTGTAAGACGGGTGGATTCCCGTGAGACTGTGTTGATGGCCTAATTAAAATGTTAATGAATTTGGGTATTTGATCTGGGTTGGTCGGAGACCTTTTCGCACTAACCGGCTACGAGGGAAGAATTATGGGTACTCGGCGTCGCGGTATCAGCCGAAGCTTTTCAGATGCCAGTAATGTAGCGGCGCGCGCCCGAGTGGTCCCGAGATGCATCGCGCTTGTGATTAAGGGATGCTAGGACTGACGTCGACCGCCCACGCCACGTGCAGGAGCGCGAAGGGGAGCTGGGCCCATGAACCCTTTGTGCTTAGGAGTTAGACCGGCGGGCTGGCCTCTCTGATTAGTCTTAGGTGGGGCTGCGACGTGTCGATATTCCAAGGCTGGGCAGGACCCAGAAAAGTATGTCTGGCCAGAGTGTTATCGAGCGTGACGGGACATGTGGTGCACCCCTGCAAGGATGAAAATTAACTATTCGAATAGCCGTGTCCACGGTTACAGGACGACTTGGAGTTGTGCCCGGATCTTATACAACTACAATTGTTACTTAACTGGAATTAGTGCCTCGGGATTGCTTCCTCGCAGGGAGTCGAGGGAGGATCTTTAGGCGTGACCACACTTTATTATTGTTGTAACAATATGACTATTATTGTTTTACCCCTGTTCTACTCTCGTCTATTGCTGCAAGACCCTGAAGATGCTAGTCTTCGATAGGACTAGGCCTTCTCTCTCTATTCTCGCATTGCTGCAGTCAGTCCACATATAACCCCCCCTTCTTTGATACTGATGCATAATTAGAATAGTTCTGATGTAAGACTTGCGAGTACTTTGGATGAGTACTCACCGCTGCTTTGCTCCCCCTTTGTCCCCTTGATCCGTTGCTGCGACCAGATGATGGAGCCCAGGAGATGGAGTTTCCTCCCGACATCTGCCGCCCCGATGGTGTCATCTACGTGGAGGCCGCTGATGATCAGGAGTAGTTAGGAGGTTCCCAGGCAGGAGGCCTCGCCTCGTTCGATCGTTGCATCTTTTGTGCTAGCCTTCTCTAAGGCACCCCATGTTTTATGTCTGTACTCAGATATTTGTTGCTTCCGCTGACTCGTGTGTTTATCGAGCTTTCGTATTCTAGCCCTCGAGGCCCCCGTCTTGTAGTATGAAGCTCATGTTATTTTATTTGCGTCTAGAGTTGTGTTGTGATATCTTCCCGTGAGTCCTTGGGTTTGATCGTACGCATTTGCGTGTATGGTTAGCGTATGATTAAATCGAGGGTGTCACAGTACAGCCGTTATGTTGTCCGAGTTTTCCAAAGTTCCCAAATAATCTAATGCAATTGCAAATTCCTTCCTCTTATTTCCAATGTCTTTGGCCACACAAAGCACACTAATCATTGTGATGAGGTACTTTATTACCTCGACCTATTGTTGAAGTATTAGGAAACCATGTCACCTCGAAAACCACCCAATAGTCTAGATGTGCTCTATGTTTCTAGTGCGATAATTCTGGCCAACATTTTAGAAAAATATCTCATGATGTTATTTAGTTTTTAGGTATTCTATTTCTGGGTCTTTGAATCCAAGGATCATTCTTCTCATCTCTATTGATAGTGTTGCTAGTTCCTTTAGAATGATTAGTAACCTTGTTGTAGCTCCCAAGGTTCATGGTCTATCATTCTTCCAACACCATGAATCATCTTTGGCAGAAGTTCTCCGTGAACTAAAGATCATAACAAGATTGCTCGTGATGAGTTCTCTAGTCCATATTATGATTCTGCCAACTCCGCCCTTCTGCATGGGTTAACTGGAAGAATTATGTTGAACTCGTTCGACATGCTAATCTATGCATCCACAACTCAAGAAATCATGTGCTCTTGAGTTGGCCCTATCTAGTTGTATTTTGACCTTCATCATTGAGAGGTTAGTCAAGAGTAGTTGTGCATTCTTGTTATCAATGTCTTCTATTCCTGTGGTCTGTCAAGTTGTGCTATTTCCAATTGACTGGGAGAAGTAAACTCCAGTACCTCATCCATTTCTAGGATTGGGTCAAAGTAGTTATACACTGCAGATCAAAATGCGAACCCAGCTTTTGTCCTGTTTTATCTTGGAGTATTACCCTCTTTTTGTCAAGAGTGTTGTGAGAATTGCACCATCTCTTAGGAACTCTTGATGTAGTGATACTTCTCGCTATCATTGTTCATCCCTCGGTTTTCGTGTTGGTTGTAACCGGAATATCGACAAGTGAACCATGATGTATGAAATCAATACTCCTAGCAATGCCATTGTTTAGTATATAATGGACAATAAATTCACTCTTATGGTGATGATGATTGAATCGTCATCCTAAGATTGACCGTGCTACCTAGTCCATGTTTCATGGTGCACTTTTCGATCAATGAGTAAGGATTTTGTCAATCCCTCGCTCTATTGATCACATCATCTTGCCCTGAAAAGCGAGATTGTTCCCGAGCTTAATAATATATCACTGGTTCGTGATTTTCCGAATATCTTCTCGGAAGTATTACCAGGTTGTTTCCTGACTATTATGATAGAGCTCGTGATCAAGTTGGTCTTTCTAGAAACCAACCCCTTCTCCAGGAATCCGTGTTGGATACCCTGAGCTAGTTGGTTAAGCTACACAACAACTTGGAGAGTTTGAAGATAAAAGCTTCGCCTAAACTTAGCTCATTTAAAAAGGATATTTTTACTGTTTTGTGAGTCTGATGAAGATGATATTGTCATCGGCTTATTCGTGTGATCAATTGTTGCATATATTATGTTGTCCAATTTTGCTTTGAGTATGGGCTATTGTCAAATCAAACTCAGAACAAAAGATTTTTGTAGCGGTGTTTTACTCATGGATTTCTCTAAGCATACACCATTATATTCTTTGATCTGACCAATGCTATTATCTTTCTCACATAGTTGTGGAAATCCATTTATATGGGTATCTTGATGAATTGTTGTTGAGCCCATCAGCAACATTCTCATTTGTTCCATGATTTTTGTTGGACACGAAGCTAGTGCTGGAAACTTTGTAGACATTGTCTTCGTTTCTCGAGCACGAGGTATATTTTACGTGTAAGAAGTGACTTCCTCTAATTCATATGCATCTGATGCAAGTTGCCACCGTGAATTCGAGAAAAGTTAATTTGTTTCTTCGGAATCATCCCAAGTCAATCATGCACATGCGAAGTATTCTATGGTTTGATGGACTGATCATCTTCACTACATATGTATCTCCTAGCACACCAAGCCACTCATTGATTTGTTTAAGAAAAAGGAGTTCCCTCCCAAGAACTAATCATATGACTTGTGTAAGGACTTTGGTATTCTTAATGATGGTTCCCATCCAGAACTCGGTAGTGTTTTGTTGTAAGACTTTTCATGTGGTCATGATTGTCTTGGGCAGTGTGTTCACATGTGCTTGCAATCCAGCTCATGTTTTGGAGTTGGCTTCCGTAGTTCATTTCCCGAGAATGTCGCAACGTTATCTCGTCGATTTGTGTTGCAAACTTTCTTTTCGGACATGCTGAGTCTGAAGCATCGTGTCACCAACCAGAGCTGAATCTCAGGCAGTTATAATGGTTGGAACTTTCCAAAGAATGATAATATTGTCTCTATGTAACCCGGTAAAGTGATGTAATAGCTAACACACCTAGCCGGAAGGCTTGATGTTATAATATCTTCCATCAGCAACCTTAGCCATCTTCCGTGAGGTTTTTGTATGACTTATTTTGGAAGTTGTTCCTCATGGACCCCATTTAAGCCCCGAAGTTCGACCTATATTTGATGTGCTAGATATAAAGAATGACCTAGAATTGGGTTGTGCTAGTACATCAAGGAGAACATTAGAAGCGGAGTGCTAAATGTCTCTCGGTCGATCAACCAGATTTCGTTCCCTTGGCACAACTGAAATCTGAGGAAGTGTTGTCTTCCTTTGCATCTGCATCCTCCATCACTGGTCATCAGAGTAGTAAGATGCGTCACCAAGATCTTGCTACAGATATTGGTAAAACTTTGATGAATATGGTAACGCTCAAGTTCTTGAGAGCACACTCAGACACTAGGTTATATCCTCGGTAGTAACTGGAAGGTGCCTTCCGTTCGCCGAGTTGTTCTATAACCCTAGTTTCTTTCCAACCTGAGTATGCTATTCTTTCAAATTCCTTCAAACAATCATTTGTGAATTGCCTTCCCTGGTATGACTGGTGTCAATGATCTCTGTGTCAAAAAGTAATTTTTTTGCCACTTAAGGGAATAACTCTACGAGTCACCCTCCTATGGTGCCCCGTTATGGTATGAAGGGTAACATAATCCTCGCTACTTTGAAACCTCGTCATCATCTGTTTTAAGCATGGATTTACTGCCTACCAATTGAACCTTTGCTATATGCCTCACTTCCTCGTTTCCTTCATGAGTGTTGTGTTTCAGCGCAAGGGACGTCTCTATATCTTATTCTATGAGTTGATCATGAGTTGCCCGATCTTCGAGAAGATCGAGTCTTGTAGAGTCTATCTGTTCCTTTGTTGTCGTGTTAGATGAAGACCTCGAAGACAAAGATGCCAAGATCAACATGATGCAATGAATCAACACCTTCAATAAGGGCAATTGGATCATGAATATTCCGATAGTGTAGTGCCCCTCTTCCTCTTCCTGACTAAGCCTGAATCTCGGGACGAGATTCTTGTTTTGTGGGGGTGAGTTGTCACATCCCTGAAATCTCTAGTAGAGCCTAGCAAGTTTGAGCTCATGTTTTCTTTCTTTGCATTCTAAGTAAATGAATTGAACTCAAGAAATAAGTGAAATCAAAGCAAAACTCCAACAACTCTATGATAAAAAACAATTCAAACTTGTGACAAATCAAAGAACCCAAAATGGCCTTCATAAAAGTCCATCATTGTTGATAAATTTTGGAAAACACAATTCAGGGGTGGATTTCTTTTTAAAAATACTTTTGGTATTTTATTTTAAACTCAAAAGCCACTGAAATCAATTAATTAAACACTTCCTAGTTTTATAAAATGTTGAAAACTTTATATGGGGTTGGAAATATTCCAAACAAAACCCTAAAAACAATTTCAATATTTTTACTTATGCCCGAAGCCAAATATAAAATAAAACAAATGTCATTAATATAAAACAAAACAGAATAAGAAATAAAAACAGAAAAAGGAAAAGAGAGAGAGAGACCTTACCTGTCGCCTACCTGGTCGGCCCAGCCCACCAGGGGCACCCCTGTCTTCTACCTCCTGCCAGAAGGTAGAGGAGAAGCAGGGGACGGCGAGCTCGCGAGAGCGCCACGCCTCCTGCCTGCCTGGCCTCCCCGCGGACTTGGTGAGTGGGATAGGCTCAGAAGAGCCATCCCGATCTCCTCCTCCTCCTCTCCATTTCTCCCTCTCTCCTCTGCTCTGCTCTCCTCTCCTGCCGCCATTGCCGAGCTAGAGCTCGAGCTCGCCACCCTCGCCTCCGTCCACCCCTCGCCTCCCTGAAGTGCTCTACGGCTCCGCCCCGATGTGCTGTTCCTCATCGTCAACAACCCCGAGCTCCAGGGCCTCCACAGCGTCGCATCGCCGTCTTCTTCCCCTGCGGCCACGGAACTCGCCGCCGTCGATTGGTCGGCCAGAGAGCCCCTCCAACCTCGCCGATGCCAGGAATGGATCCCTTGTGAGCCTCCGATGCTTTCCCCTCTCTCTCCCGCTCGAAATCCCCCTCCAGAGCATCTCCCCGACGAGCTCCACTTCCGGCCGCCGCGCACGCTCGTCGCCGACACTCTCTCCGGCGACCCTAGCTCCTTCTGATGGCTCTGGTCGACCAGGCGCTTCGCCAGCAACCTATAGCAGCAAACCCCGCTCGATTTGGTGCACTGTAACGCGTTTTAGCATAACTCCAGCGAGCCTCCGCCGCGGGTTTGGTCGCCGGCGACCACCCTCCGGTCGCCGTCGACGTGGCAGGTCATTAGGACCCTAATTAATCTGCTTCAGATGCTGACACAGGGCCCCACTGGTGAGTCAAACCTCACTTAGTGCGGTTCAACGCGGGTTTTAGCCCTGGCTCACTAACGTGTGGCCCCCACACGTCAGGTTTGACCTGGCCCAGGCACTGTTGAGTACTGACGCAGTGATGACATCACAGTGCCGGAGTAATAGCTTTTTTGATTTACTTTAAATCCAGGAAATTGCTAAAACTTGTAAAAATCATAGAAATTAAAATATAACTCGGATAAAAATAATTTATATATGAAATATGATTAGAAAAATCCTAAGAATCTAATTATGGCTTTTTCATACTGGTTTGAGAAAGTTAACAACACCAAATAGGCAAATTGATGAATAGGATAAATTTAATAATTAGTTTGGAGTTGGAATTTGATACCTATTTGAATTCTACTTCAATTGATTTGACCAAACATTGATCAAGGAAAATCAGTACCTCAAAATACCATCCTCATGCATGTTAAAACAAATTATGCATGAGCATCAGGTCGAATCAATTATAAGGATATCTGGGAAAATACCTTGCTTGAAGTGATATTTGAATCGTGATTCAAATCAACTTCAACTTAAGAGATGATAGACAGTTTAGCCCTACCACCTTTCATTTTCATATCATGAGCATGCATCATGGTGTTGCATTTCCGTGAAGTAAATATTGTTCTTTCTTGTTTGCCGGTGTTGTTCCCTCTCGGTAGACGATGTTTCCGACGAAGTGATCATTGACATTGATGAAGACTCAATGTTATCTTCAGACATGTCAGGCAAGAAAACCCCCTTGAGCATATTGATATAAACGCACTCTCTCGCTCCTACTCTCTTTTACTGCATTAGGACAAACACGATTCAACTGTACATGTTACCGGTAGTTGAACCCATTCCTCTGCATGACTTGATTTTTTCACAGTAAATAGTTGAAACCACTTAGCATGAGAAGAAACTGCTTGAGCCTTGTTGTGCTTACTCATCCATGCTTGCTTACAATGCCTTCTATGCTTAGAATCATGTCGGGTCTGATCCATCTGGATGATGAATCGGAATGGTTGTGATCATGTCCTACAGTGTGATAATAAAAGTGTGAATCCGATTTGGTAAAGGTAGCGATGAGAGGCCATGTAGGAGTACATGGTGGGTTGTCTCATTGGGACCGTACTTAAGAACAGAGTTATGTGTATGTTATCCAAGACAAGATACTACCACACATTGGGATACTTAATTGACCCTCTTAGCTTATTAATCGCATATATCTCTGTCCAGGAGTTGCAACTAGTTTCTGGTGTTTGTAGGAAAAGTGTTGGCGGTCATGTTTAGCTCTGCCCGACGGGGTAGGCTTCTCTGCGGTAGATACACAGTGGCATGGTGTACCAAGTGGCACCCGGATGGTGGGCTTGGGAACCCTGCGCACATCGTTTGGGGCCGTAGAGGAAACCTCGGCCGGACTTCCTTGCGGGTTCAGTCTCAAATAGGCGACAAACCTGGACTAGGGTCTTGTGTGGTTAACGGTCGTGGCCGACACCCACGCCAGTGCTTCCACTTGAAGGTTGCCGAGATGCATGACGTGCATATGGTGCTAAGTGGTGAGAGCATGTGTGAAGAGGTATACCCCTGCAGGGTGATTTAATCTGTTGGAATAGCCACGTCCTTGGATATGGACTACTTGGAAACATTGCGTGGTATATAGACAATTTAAATGGATACTCTAAAACATGCAAGATAAGTGTGAGTGCTATGGAAGGCTTTCTCGTAGGGAGACGAGGGTGAATCCATAGAGGTGTATTGATTGGTGAATATGTGGACTCTTTTGCGCTATCCCACCTCAAAGAAAGAGCTTGTAGTCGTAGTACAGGTTAGCCAAGAGTCAAAGCTGGCTTGTTGCAATCAAACCACACAATCCTTTCATTGAAACACGATGCATATGTAGATAGTTCTGATGTAAGTCTTACTGAGTACCTTTGTGCTCACGGTTGCTTTATTTGTGTTTTTGCAGAGAAGAATTTAGTCTTAGCAAAGGTTTCTACCTGATGTGTTTGATGTTCACCGGAATAGCTTGGGAATCCCAGACAGAGGTCTGGCTCCTTTGGTAGGTTCGTAGTAGCTTTTCAGGCTCTTCGAGCCACTTTTAGTTGATGTATGTACCCAGACATGATTTGCTTCCGCTTGAGTTTGTATGACTTGAGTGATGGGTCACGAGGCCCCTGTTTGTAATATCACACTATGGTGGTTCTTATGAGTCCTTAATAAAAGCTTGAGTCATAGAGTTACGTTGTGATGCCATGTTGTATCTACACATATCGTGCATATTGTGTGTATGTTATGAAATGCATTATATGTGTGGGATTCGACACCTAGTGGTGTGCCTTTCGTAGCACTCCTTACAGGGAAATGCCTCTTTGTGCTTCTATCGATCCTTGGTAGCTTGCTACTGCTCTAGACACATTGATTGACCGGCGTGTATCCTTCTTTAGTGCTGTGTCTGTCCCCTCGGGGAAATGTCATGCGGTGTAATGGAGTCCTTGTAGCTTGCTATGACTCGTCTACACATGTTGTTGATCGACACCTGCCTTGCTGGGTTATGTATGCTTGTCCCTGTACGGATGTACCGCTTGGGTTTATAAATAGTCATGTCGACCCGGGTTTTTTGTCGTTTGAACGCTAGCAACATATTCATATACGTGAGCCAAAAGACGCAAACGGTCCCGGCCAAGGTAAGGTAGTAGCCGTGGAGTTTACCGTGAGTGAGGCCGCAAAGTGATGTGATGTGTTACAGGCTGGGTTCTTATGACTCAGGATCAGGGTCCCGACATTTGTTAAATGAGTGCATCCACTCATTTTTATCCTAATAATTTCTGTGGGCTTCATAAAGAATCCCCTTCTCCTCCTTTCCTCCATTCAGAAATCCCTGATGATCCAAACCTCCTATGGCAAGCTTCAGGTATTTTTCTTAATACCAGAGGGGTCCAAGAAAAATATAACTTATATTATGAAGCACTTTTATTTCTGCCTGCTGTGTGGCTTACCGTGGTTGTTTCCAACGATAGTTGACGGGTAGATGGAGTACTCGGAGTTGGAGCGGAAGAGCTCGAACACCCCGAGTACACATGTGAGCAAAGGCAAGCAACCCTCTGACCATGACTGAGCATATGTTATATTGCATGTTAAGATAGCAAGTATTTCAGTTGCATATGATCATAAGTGCCGGTAAATTACTAAGGTGATGTTATCGATGGCTCCTCCGGAGCAGATGCATTGAGCTTGATCCTACCCCCTTGAGGATCATTCTAATATCATGTTGACAAGTAATACTAGAATAAATAGCATGAACATGTTGTTGGTATAAATCAAAGATTATGAAAACCCGTCGGGTGCCACTAATGCCCGAGGGTGATGATGAGTTAGGTGGCCACTTTTGGTGAAGTGGTGCACCGGGTATTTGTGTGAGTATGGTTTCAGAAATGGTATTAGATTTATGATGTGTCGACCATCCCAACCTTATATGTACGACCACGTTACCCCTTATGGGACGGGGCTATGTTGATTACTTTGGTCGGTGCTAGGAAAGAGCCACATTACTAGTGGCGGGAGTGATCTGTGGTCACTCTCGTGATGGGATCGTGCCAGGTAAGGCGACTATGCCATTTTTATGAGTTCTCGGCACAACGTTGGTCCCCGCATGGTTGGTAATGTCTACAGTTGGTGGTCATAATATGTACAACATGTTGGTTGGGTACCAATTGAGTGGACCTCTTTGTCTAGTATCGTTAGGGGAAAGGCATTGATCGGGTACTTACCTCGGGTAAGTTATATACCACGAGTCGTGGATGACACGGGAGTTTCCCAGATCTCGTGGGTCTAGCGTACTACCTCTGCAAAGTGTAAAACTATTCGAATAGCCGTGTCCACTATCAAGGACAGTTGGGTGGTGCTGCTTAAACTACGTCCAGTTGTTTCCGCATAAACCAAGTGTGTGTGAGCTGTGATAAACGGAGTTGTTATGGAAGTAATGTTATGACTAAGTTTGGTGACTTGGCATATAAGGGTGAACCCGGATGGTTCAACCCTCGACATATATATTGATATCTGTAACCTATTCTTCAAAAGTAGTTCTTAACTTATTATGCATACCTGTGATCATGTCTATTTACCACCAAGAGATATCCACCAAAGAAGCATGTTATTGTTATCCTTCACTTGCATTGTTCATATCATGGGCTGTTTGCGAGTACAATCAAAAGTACTCATTGGCTTGCCACTTGTTATTTCATTGACCAGGTATGAGAGATCAGGAGTTGGTGCAGAGTAACTCGGTGACATTCTTGCGAGCTAGGACGCTTCCCTGTCAGAATGCCTGTAGGTTAAGGCGGATGGCATGGGTTCACGCTTTCAACCAATAATTCCGCTATTGGTCGAGTTTGGTGTGTTGGCTTTCAAGGCCCTATATATGCAAGACTCGGCCGCAATGGTCATTTATTGTATCAAATGGTATGTATGGATGTAAGACTCTTATTATTCAGTTTTTGTGTGTTCGGTGAGGATTCAACTCTGGGGTCACTGAGCACGTTCATTCGGCGATCTCGACTCGTTAGTCGGGGTCCCCACATTTTCTCCTATGAAGAAATGTTGTTACTCATATAAGTCTTTCTTTTGAAACTTTGGCCTTTTGGAGAATGGTTGATGAGGCTTTGCTTGAAGATTATGATGATGTTCATTTTGAGGAATTGTGGCCACCACAATTGCAGTTTCAGGATTTAGCTCTACAATTGCAGTTTCAGCATTTCGAGCAGGAGCCTGTTCTTCAGCTTGAGGAATTTGCTGATACGAGGGAGCAGATGCAGTTTTTGGTGCTGGAGTTTCCTTTTCAATTTCTTCAGCAGATGCGGCTGATTCCACATGTGAGCTCTTTTCTTTAGAGTCAGTCTGAATCTCAGTGGCTACAGGAGTTTGAGGAAGTGGAGTTGTTCCTGACGAGTTTGGGTGAGCCTCTTCCTAGAACTCATCATGGATAACACGTGTGCTGCATCCAATATCTTCATCACCCTCCATTTTTTCAGCGGTCATTGGAGGTGTTGTGACTTGAGGAATTTCATCTACTTGAATTTCCTCATCCATTGGCGTGGACACAACAGAGCGATTATCGTCCATTTCCTCATCCTGTCCTGGAATCATGTATTCTTCAGTGAATGGAACAATCTTATATGATGGTGCTACATGGAGGGCAGTAACATCCACTGGAGCTAATGATGAGGTAGGCATAGTCTTCAGGTGTTTTGCCTGTGAAGTCTCTCAAGTAGTTGAAGCTTTTCTCTTCTTAGCTTCTTTTTCAGCAACTTTTGTTTTGTTCATGTTTGCTGCAGATGGGGGAGTCACTTTCTTCACCATGGAAGACTTTGGTGAAGGAGCATTTTCTTCAAGCATTGCTTTGTCAGTGTCTGGACTGGCAGATTCTTCAGGTGAAATATTCTAAGGAATTTCATCAGCAGATGGTTCTTCATTTTCATCGTCCTCACCCATTTGCACAATAAGGCTTGGCTGAGGATTTGTTGGCTGCTTTGGAGCGGCAACCTTGCTATTGTATTCATCAATTACAGCTGTTGCGGCTTTGAAAAATTGCACTTTGACACACTTTTGATTAGCATGAAGACTTGTGTATCTGTCAGTGAAGGTTTTCAGCTCTGCCTGAGTAGAAACGAGTTTCTCAGATGACATGTTAAGGAGGTTTCGCTTCAAGTATTTCTCCTTTTTAATCTTTGCAAGCCTGGCTTGTTTGGCTTGCTAGTCCTTCCATTTTACTTCATTGATGAATGAAGGAACCATATGACTGATTCCAGGAGGAAGCTTCAAGTCATCAATTGGTGTGTTTGCATCCTCATGCCAAATATCGATGAAGTTCAACGGTTCTTTTGGATCTAGTGCGAGGGGAATAGTGCTCCCCATAGCTTGTGCAACTCTTTCTTGCTTGTTCCTGATAATGGCTTGAATAGTTTCATCATCATATACTTCACTTCCTTCTCATGTAGAAGGAATGTTGACGACTTTGCTTGGACTTGGCCTAGTACCTCTATAGTCATCTTAGTCTTCAATAGACTAGGCGAAGATTTTGAAGCTGAGCCTGTGGCTGATGGTATGGATGAACCTGGATTCTCAGTCTGATGTGACTACAGAGGAGGTGAAGACTTGGTAGTTATTGCAATTTTATAAGGAATTTTCTCTTTTTATACTTCTGATGAGGCTTTTGGTTTGGGACTTGGTTTCTTCAACAAAGCCCTCTTCTGAGGTTTTTCTATAGCAGAAGCCTCAATAGTAGAAGAAGTAGCAGCTGTAGTTGCAGCAGCAGGGTCCTCATAGAATTTTGTGACATCAGCTTTAGCATTTTTCTTCAGCTTAGACAAATACTTGCCTTTTTCTTCAGGATAATCCTCAATAGTGTCTACACTTGTGGTATGTGCTGCTTGTTATCTCTCTGTGTTAATCTTTTGCAAAGTGGTTTGAGGGCAAACTTCTTGGCATATTTTGGAGTGACATATCTGTATTCCTTTCACTCCTTCACCCATCTGCATTCAATCTTTTGAAGCCTTATCTTGCATTTAGCATAGTTTCTTTGCCATCAATTTCTTCATCTGGCGTGCAGTACTCAGTATATATCTCTTCAGGTATCTCAAGGCAGTGTTATGTTCCAGCGTGTTGCCACCCTCCTATTTTCTGTCTTCCTCCATTTTCTTGAGCTGAGGTTTTTGCTGAGGAATTTGTATTCTTGATGATTCTGATGATACAATGAATGTTCTTCTAGAAATGCTTTAAATGAGTTAAGTTGATGAGAACCTAGTGATTCATCAGCTGACATTTTGTACCTGTGAAGAGAGCAGAGGTGTGAAGAATTTCGAGAGCATTCTCAGATTTGAGGAAATTGAAAAATTTCTTAAGTTGAGGAATTTGACCATTGAGTTGAGGAATTTGACTAATCATTCTGATCTTGGGTTCTAGAGTTGTGCAGATTCAAAAATTTAAACAATTGAGGAATCTCATGAAGAATTTAGTGGCTTAGTGAAATTCATCAAGTGTTCCATACATGGGTGTGCACAGCTATGAGAATTTCTGAGGAAAAGTTGATTTCACAATCTTTAAGACAATAAGGAGATCAACAGGGGCAGTAAAATAGGTTCTTAATTACCTTGTGCGAAGAACACAATGAACTGGAGAGGTAATAGTAGAAGTTCTTCGGTGCAGATCTTCAGTCCCTAACTTGGTGACTGAAGACAACTACGGTGGCGGCGGAGAAAGATGATCCGCTGTCGGCGTGAGTGCGACGACAACGAGGGCGAGGCAGTGAAGTTTTTCCTCACCGGTGATGAAGATGCTAGCGGCGGCGCTAGGGTTTGTGCTCGAGCGGAGAAGACGAGTGGGAGGAAGACGGTGAAGGGCTATTTATAGCTCAGGTGCAAACAGTGTGAAGCAAAAACTTTGGACATAATTGCCCTAGTCCCTTCGTCTCCGCATGACACGTGCTACCCACGATCGAAGCGGTGGAGTCTTGGTTATCCGAACGTGACTAGTGGGTGCGGCTACTGTGGTAACAATTAAAAAAATGAATTATGTGCATTTTCTTGCAAAGTCATCAGCTGACAAGGACTCAGTGATAATTTTGAACAAGTGTCAAATAGAACGCATATGAAGAAATAATGAGTTGAGCTTAGCATAGAGGGGCGTCGGGTCTGATCACATTCAGTTAGAAGAAGTACCAAATTTAAGACTGAGTAATAAGTGAATGCTGTTGAGGACACTAAAAGCTCATTAATATATATATATATATACACACACATATATATATATATATATATTGTCACATCCCTAGCTTCCATTTGATGTTAGCAAGAATGTGCTCATGTTTTATTCTTGCATTAAAAATGAAAAAACAAATCAAAGAAAAACCCTAGCACTTCTATATTCAACTCAATTCAAATCTTGTGATAAATCAATGAACCCAAAATGGCCTTCATAAAAGCCCACCCTTTTTGATAAATATTTTAGGAGTGGAACTAAATTTAAAAATATATTTAGCATTTTATCTAAATCATAAAAGCTACCAAAATCACCCAAATATGTGATTTTAAATATTTCAGAATATCATAAAATGTTGAAATATTTATGTGGGCTTGGAGATATTCCAAATAACACCCCGGGGTTTAGTCTCTATTTATATGAATAGTTTGGAGCCAAAATAAAATAAAACAAATGTCAAAACTGATTTAACAGAAATCAAAAATCAAAGAAAATAGAAAAGGGTTACCTGTCGCTCACCTTGGCCCAGCCCAACTTCTCTCTGTCGTATTCCTCCTTACCAGTCGGCAGCAGGAGGTGGCCGCCGCTTCCTCCGGCGCGGCCACACACCAGGGTGCCTGCATGGCCGCTCCGTCGCGCTGGCCGCGAGGGGATAACCCTCCTGAGCCCGTTCCAATCCTCTCCCTCTCCCCATTCGCTCTCCCGCTCCCCCTTCTCTCGGCCGCCATTAGAGCCAAGCTCGAACTCGAGCTAGCCATCGTCTCCAGCCACAGCAAGCCTCCCCGAGTGCCTCATCCTCTCCGCCTCGTCGAGTACGTCGTCCACACCAACGGAATCAAGCTCCCAAGCCCTGCATCGCCCCAACGCGTTCGTCTTCTACCTCGGATTGCCGACTTTCGCCGCCGTCGTTCTCCCTCTCCAGGCCATCCCTGAGCCCGCTCTCGATGCCTCTGCAATCCCTGTGAGCCCCGGATGCTTTTCGCCTTATTTTCCCCGTCGATCCCGAGCCCTAGCAACCGATTCCATCGGAGCCCCATGAGATCCACCGCGGGAGCTCATCGCTGGTGAGGCTCCGGTGATGGGTTGGTCCATCTGAGACCTCCAATAGCTTCAGCATGTCGCGTAGGTGCTGTAGGAGCCAAACCCGACCCATTTGCGCTCTATTTCGATGACCTCAACGTTGCCCTGGTGAGCTCACAGGCCGTTTCAATCCCCAAGACTTGCAAAAATGAGCTCACGGGCGAAGGTCGTTCCTCTGGTGCCTTCCGCCGCTTGTTTGGTCGCCGGAGGAGCATTTCCGATGCCCTCCGCCGTCCCTGGAGCCACCGGCGGCTCATCGCCGGTGGGTTTGACCCCCAGCACTGGTGGGTTGAGTCCCCAGAGTCTATGACAAGTGGGAAAAGCCCCTGGTTAATTAGCACTAACCTAATCGAAATTAAAGAAAATATTAAATACTAATGAGTCACTGACATGTGGGCCAGCCACTGCTAATTAACTAGTTAGCTTAAAGTATAAGTGAAAACTAACCAGAGTCATTGACCAGTGGGTCCCACTGGTCAGGTTTGACTTTCAGCGGCCAGTTTGACCTGGTGATGTCATGCTGATGCAGTAATTCTATTTCTGTTTTTAAAACAATTCCAGAATAAGTTCAAAACTTTGGAAATTCATAGAAAACTAAATATAACTCCAAATTTGACAAATAATATATGTAAAATGATCAGAAAATTCAATGAACACAATGGTGCTACTTTCATGCATGACCAACAAACTTATGAAACAATATCAGGTCAAATCAATTGAATGAATTTGATAAATATCTTACTTCAATTAATATTTGAATTTTGAATTCAAATCAGATTCATACTAAGGTTCTGTTAGTCACCTCAAACCATGCTACATTTCATTTCATGCCATGATCATGCATCATATTATTGCAAATGAATGTTATTGATTGTCGTTATTATTTCGGTAGGCTCCGCCCTTCCCGATACGTTCGAATATCCGACTGACGGATTTAATCCTTCCGCTGAGCAACAAGGCAAGCACCCTTTTGATCATCCCGATATAATCCCATGTTCCCGCTCCTGCTCTTACTTATGGCATTAGGACAATATATTTCAAATGCTTTACTTCGGTAGCTGAACCTATTCCTTTGCATGACCTGTCATTGCCAAACCTTGCAACCTAGCATACCTGGTAGTTGCTTGAGCCACGATATGTCTTATCCTGCTATGCTTGCTATGCCTAGAGTTGTGTCTGGTCTGTTTCATCTAGGTGATGAACAGGAATGGATGAATGTGTTCTAGTGACAAAGAAGAAGTGTGGAACCTGATTTGGTAAAGGTATCGATGAAAGGCTATGTAGGAGTACATTGCCGGTTGTTTCATTGGAACCGTCCTTAGGAACTGAGTTTCGTGTATGTAATCGAAGACTAGCTACTACCACATGTTGGGACATGAAATATGACCCCGCTCGACTTATTAATCGCCTATTACTCGGTCCAAGAGTTGCAAGTAGTTTCTGGTGTTTATAGTCATGCTGGAGGCCGTGCATAGTGCTGACCTTAGAGGTGGGCTTTGATGCGGTAGGCAGTGGCATAGTGTACAAAGTGGCACCCGGATGATGGGCTTGGGAACCCTGTGCACATTGTTTGGGGCCGTAGCGGAAACTTTGCCCATACTTCAGTGCGGGTTCACTCTCAAATAGGCGATAAACCTGGACTAGTATTAGCATGGTTAACGGTCGTGGCCGACTCCCTCGCTGGGCTTCCGCTTGAAGGTTGCCGAGGTGCATGATGTGCACATGGGGATAAGTGGCGAGAGCGTGTGTGAAGAAGTACACCCCTGCAGGGTTATGATCTATTCGAATAGCCGCGCCCGCGTATATGGACTACTTGGAGACATATGTTGTTCATAGATAACTTTAATGGCTACTCATAATAGTATCAAGATAAGTGTGAGTATCATGTATGGCATTTCCGTAGGGAGACGGAAAGGAATCCATGATAGTGTATTGTTGTGGTGGTAGTGGACTCGTGTACGACTTAAGAAAGTTGTTTAAAAATTATTTAGAATTGTGGTATAGTCTAGCCAAGAGTCAAAGCTGGCTTGCTGCATGAAACCCCACAACCCCCCTTTGTTGATACATGCGCATGAGTAGATAGATCTGTTCTAAAGTCTTGCTGAGTACCTTTGTACTCATGTTTGTTTAATAAATGTTGCAGAAGATACCCACGAGCCAACGGGTGGGTTCTATCTAGACCTCGACGATGACGAGTAGCTGGTGTCCCAGCTACGACTTGGCCCCTTTCAGAAGGGATCTGTAGATAGTCAGGCTTTATGCCTTTTTCTTTCAACTGTCTGTACTCAGACAACTTTAATGGTTCCGCTTGGTTTGTATGACTTTGCTTGTATGACTTGAGTGTCGGGTCATGTGACCCCTAACTGTATGAACATATTATGCAAGACTCTTCTAGATCTTCTAAATAAATGTTGTGATGTTGTATGGTTATGTTGTGATGCCATTGTTGTATCTATGCATATCGAGTATGTCATGCGTACGTGTGATGTACTGTGATATGTATGGGATTCGACACCTAGTCGTATGCCCTTAGTAGCTCTCTATACACAGAAATTCCCTTTGTGTTTCCACCGAGCCTTGGTAGTTCGCTACTGCTCCGGACACATTGGTTGACCGGCATGTATCCTTCTTAGTTGTCGTGTCTGTCCTACGGGGGAAATGTCTCGCGGTGTAATGGAGTCCTTGTAGCTTGTTACGACTCGTCTACACTCGCTGATGACCGGCACCTGCTTTGCTGGGTTATGTATGCCTGTCTCTGTACAGTTGAGCCACTTGAGTTTATGAATAGTTATGTCGAACCGGGTTCTTTGACATTGGAATGCTAGCGACACAATTGCATACGTGAGTCAAAAGGCGCAAACTATCCCAGCTAAGGTAAGGTGGCAGCCGTGGGGTTAACCGTGCGTGAGACCGCAAAGGGATGTGATGTGTTACACGCTGGATTCCTATGGCTTAGGATCGGGGTCCGGACAGCGGTGGTATCAGAGCCTGACTGAATGTAGGATTACCAAGCCAAACTGGTCGAAGTCGAGTCTAGAAATGCTTTAGTTATATGGAAGGGAATTATTTGTGGAAGGGAATGTAAGTTTTTTGCTTCTCTTCTCAAGTCATTCTATTCTGGTCATCCTCATCTTTTCTACGGGGATTAAGAATTAGGTTTCTTATCTATCTCTCAGGATCGCGTGTTACTAATCGGTAGATTGTAGGAAAACAGTTCGAGAGTTAATCCGAATTTTCTTTTGTTCCAAGGAAAAGAAAATAAGTATTTGATGACCATGGAATTGAACTTGATAGTTGAGTGGTTATGCTATCCTATGTTTTGTGGGTTGTCTGAAAATTGTTTTTGAGCATTTACAGCTGTTATGCTGCCCAATTTCATTTCCAGAGCTCTAATGCCTTTGCATTATTCTCTATTTCAGATGCATGTTCGTCCTTTTCGTCAGGTGGTCCGTCTGACTAGGTGCATTGATGTACCGGGTGACACGGCCATGCTGGTCAGGATGATGTCAGTAGCCGGTCACCGCTGGTACCCAGAGTATACAGTGGAGGAGTAGTACCGGGATTTCAACCAGAGTTAGTGCCTGTGCACTATTAGGGTATTCCCAGATTACCTTGGAGCCGAGAAGCCGATCCATTGGTCTTATGAATTGGAGGTTACCGTTGACATGGCGGTACAAGATGCCGCCTATTCAATGTTGACCATTGCTACCTCTTGAGCTTGCGTTGGTTTTTCCCTTGAAGAGGAAAGGGTGATGCAGCACAGTAGCGATAAGTATTTCCCTCAGTTTGAGAACCAAGGTATCAATCCAGTAGGAGTATCAAGATGAGGCACCAATGTACCTGCGCAAAAACAAACAAACTTGCACCCAACGCTATAAAGGTGAGATCTGAAGGTGGAAAGTGCAACAAAGTAATTTTGTAGATCTGAAAATATGATGTGAAGTAGACCCGGGGGCCATAGTGTTCACTAGAGGCTTCTCTTATAATACCAAGTATTGTGGTGGGTGAACGAATTACTGTCGAGCAATTGATAGAATCGCGCAAAGTCATGATGATATCTAAGGCAATGATCATACATATAGGCATCACGTCCGAGACAAGTAGATCGCTACTTTCTGCATCTACTACTATTACTCCACACATCGACCGCTATCCAGTATGCATCTAGTGTATTGAGTTCATAACAAACAGAGTAATGCCTTAAGCAAGATGACATGATGTAGAGGGATAAACTCATGCAATATGACATAAACCCCATCTTTTTACCCTTGATGGCAACAACACGATGCGTGCCTCGCTACCCCTTCTGTCACTAGGTGAGTACACCGCACGGTATGAACCCAAAACGAAGAACATCTCCCATTGCAAGAATTATAGATCAAGTTGGACAAACGAAACCCATAACTCGAAGAGAATTAAAAGGATACGAAATCATGCATATAAGAGATCAGAGGAGACTCAAATAATATTCATAGATAATCTGATCATAAATCCACAATTCATCGGATCTCGACAAACACACCGCAAAAGAAAGTTACATCGGATAGATCTCCATGAAGATCATGGAGAACTTTGTATTGAAGATCCAAGAGAGAGAAGAAGCCATCTAGCTACTAGCTATGGACCCGAAGGTCTGTGGTCAACTACTCACACATCATCGGAGAGGGAATGGTGTTGATGAAGAAGCCATCCGTGTCCGAATCCCCCTCCGGCAGGGCACCAGAACGGTCCCCAGATGGGATCTTGCGGAGACAGAAGCTTGCGGCGGTGGAAAAGTATTTTCGTGGTTCTCTTCTTTGGTTTCAGGATTTTAGAGAATTTATAGGCGAAAGAGGTAGGGCAAAGGAGCCACGTGGGGCCGACAAGTCTACCAGGCGCGCCCCCAGGCCGCGGATAGGGGGCGTGTGACCTTCCCCGAGGTCTCCTCCCTTCGTTCTCAAGTCCCATGCGTATCTTCTGTTATGGAAAAAAGCATCCCGCAGGTTTTATTCCGTTTGGACTCCGTTTAATATTCTTCTCTGAAAAAGGTCAAAAACACGGAAAAATCAGAAACTGGCACTTGGCACTGAGTTAATAGGTTAGTCCCAAAAAAACATATAAAATAGCATATTCATGCATATAAAATATCCAAAGTTGACAAGATAATAGCATGGAACCATCAAAAATCATAAATACATTGGAGACGTATCAAGCATCCCCAAGCTTAACTCCTTCTCGTCCTCCAGTTCGGAAGTGATAAAGACCGAATTTTTGATGTGGAATGCTACCTAACATATTTGTTCTTTGTAACTTCTTTCTTGTGGCATGAATGTTCAGATCCGTAAGATTCAAAACAATAGTTTACTATTGACATGAAAACAATAATACTTGAAGCATACTAGCAAAGTAATCATGAACTTTTGAAATAACAAGGCCAAAGAAAGTTATCCCTACAAAATCATATAGTCCGGCTATGCTCTATAATCCGCACACAACGAATTTAAATCATGCACAACCCCGGTATTGGCCAAGTAATTGTTTTCACACTCTTACTTTCTCAAACTTTTTCAACTCTCACGCAATACATGAGAGTGAGCCATGGAAATAGCACTACAGGTGGAATAGAGTGTGGTGGAGGTTGTGAGGCAAAAAGGAGGAGATGGTCACATCAACTCAGCTTATCAATGGGCTTTGGAGATGCCCATCAATAGATATCAATGTGAATGAGTAGGGACTGCCATGCAACGTATGCACAAGAGACATAAGTGTGTGAAAGCTCAAAACGAAAACTAGTGGGTGTGCACCCAACTTGCTTGCTCACGAAGACCTAGCGCAATTTTGAGGAAGCCCATCATTGGAATATACAAGCCAAGTTATATAATGAAAATTCCCACTAGTATATGGAGTGACAAAACAAGACACTCTCTATCATGAAGAACATGGTGCTATTTTGAAGCACAAGTGTGGAAAAGATAGTAGCATTGTCCCTTCTCTCTTTTTCTCTCATTTTTTTGTTTGGGCTCTTTGGCCTCTTTTTTTTCTTTTTTTTGGTGGGAATCTTTGGCCTATTTTTGTTTTATTTCCTCACATGGGACAATGCTCTAATAATGATGATCGTCACACTTTTATTTAATTACAACTCAATACTTAGAACAATGATGACTCTATATGAAATGCCTCCGGCAGTGTACCGGGATGTGCAACGATCTAGCTTAGCGTATGATATTGAAACATCTTGCTAGCTATCTTACGATCATGCAATGGCAATATGAAAGTGACGGCACATGTCATGAGACAGAACGGTGGGAGTTGCATGGCAATATATCTCGGAATGGCTATGAAAACACCATAATAGGTAGGTATGGTGGCTGTTTTGAGGAAGGTATATGGTGGGTTTGTGCACCGGCGAAAGTTGCGCGACACTAGAGAGGCTAGCAATGGTGGAAGGTGAAAGTGAGTATAATCCATGGACTCACATTAGTCATGAAGAACTCATATACTTATTGCGAAAGTTTTATTAGTAATCGAAACAAAGTGCTAAACGCATACTCCTAGGGGAAGGGTTGGTAGGTGTTCACCATCGCGCGATCCCGACCGCCACACAAAGGATGACAATCAATAAATCAATTATGCTCCGATTCCTAACATAGCGGTTCACCATACGTGCATGCTACAGGAATCACTAACTTGAACACAAGTATTTCTAGATTCACAACACCCTACTAGCATAACTCTAATATTACCATATCCATATCTCAAAACAAATTGTGAGGAATAAGACTTCTCTTACTAATCAATGCAATTGAATATGGAAGTTTTTATTATATCCTCTTTGGATGCCTATCATCTTTAGGACTAATTTCATAGCACACGCGAATTACCAATTTACTTAGAGAGAGCACTATCAAAAAGATATAAGTGAAGATCGAGAGTTTTTATTTTTTCAAAATGTGACACCGCCGTGCTCTAAAAAGATTTAAGTGAAGCACTAGAGCAAAGTTATCTAGCTCAAAGGATATTAGTGAAGCACATGCGAGCTAAATTGCCTAACTCAAAAGATATAAGTGAATCTCAATGAGTATTCTAACAAATTCACGATGAGTGCATGTCCCTCTCAAAAAGTGTGCAGCAAGGATGATTGTGACAAAACAAAAAGCAAAGACTCCTATAATACACGACGCTCCAAGCAAAACACATATCATGTGGTGAATAAAAATATAGCTCCAAGTAACGTTACCGATGGATTGAAGACGAAAGAGGGGATGCCTTCCCGGGGGATCCCCAAGCTTAGGCTTTTTGGTGTCCTCTTGGGCATCACCAAGCTTAAGCTCTTTCCACTTTTTATCCCATTGTCCATGAGAACATCACCCAAAACTTGAAAACTTCACAACACAAAACTTAAACAGAAACTCGTGATATCATTAGCATAAGAAAACAAACCACCACTCTTTCGATATTGTAGTAAACTTGATTTCTATTTATATTGATGTTATATTACTGTATTCTCACTTCTTCATGGCTAGTACCCCCCCGATACTATCCATAGTTTCATCAAAATAAGCAATCAACACAACAAAAACAGAATCTGTCAAAAACAGACCAGTCTGTATAAATCTGTATACTTCGTATACCTCTGTTATCCCAAAAATTATTACAAATTATGACAATTAGGGAAAGTCACATATCCACTAGCAGCAAAAAGAATCAACTCAAAATCTCTTTCTGGATAGAAACTAAAAATAATTTTGTGGGCACAAAGTTTCTGTCTTTTTCAGCAAGATCAAACAAGCATCACCAAAACTGATCATAAAGGTTCTACTTGGCACAAACACAAAAAGAAACATAAAAACACAATCATAACAGAATTATTATGGTGTGAACACAACAAAACAGCAAGCAAAAAAGCAAAAATAAATTCATTGGGTTGCCTCCCAACAAGCGCTATTGTTTAGCGCCCTTAGCTAGGCATACGACGATAGAATCAAGTATCGTCATCTTTTGTGCTCAAACCATAAGTAGCCCTCATCATGGATTCATTAGGCAATCTTATTTTATTTCTAGGGAAGTGTCCCATGCCCTTCTTTAATGGAAATTAAAATCTAATATTCCCTTCCTTCATATCGATGACAGCACCAATAGTCCTAAGGAAGGGTCTACCAAGAATGATGGGACATGTCGGATTGCAATCAATATCAAGCACAATGAAACTACGGGCACATAGTTCCTATTTGCAATAATAAGAACATCATTGATCCTTCCCATAGATTTCAAGTAGAATCCGCAAGATGCAAATTAAGAGAGCACTCATCAATCTCATTGAAGCCTAGAACATCACATAAAGACTTTGGAATAGCGGAAACACTATCACCCAAATCACACAAAGCATTGCATTCATAGTTTTTAATCTTGATTTTAATAGTAGGTTCCCACTCATCATGAAGTTTTCTAGGAATAGATATCTCCAACTCAAGTTTCTCTTCAAGAGATTTCATCATAGCATCAATGATATGATCGGTAAAAGACTTATTTTGGCTATAAGCATGTCGAGAGTTTAACGTGGATTGCATCAAGGAAATACATTCAATCAAAGATCAACTCTCATAATCGAAAGTAGTAATTTCATCACTACTCAAAGTTTTGATATCCTCTACTCCACTTTTAGTGCTTTTGGCATGAAGATAAATAGAGTCCGAATCATTGGGGCGTTTTTCAACCAAAGTGGATTCATATCCAGCCCCATCATCATTAGTATTGACATTAGAAAACAAGGATTCAATAGGAGTCGCACCAAGCACTTTAAGATCTTCATGATTCTCATCACGCGAACACGCCTTTTTAAGCCATTCATGTCTAGCACGAATTTGGGCAGTTATTTCTTTACTCTCATTCATGGAAACACGCATAGCTTTCAAAGTTTCATCCATATTATTCTTGGGATGAGCACATCTCAATTTCAAAGCATCACTATCAAGAGACATTCTATCAACGGTCCTAGCGAAGTCATCAATTTTGAGCAGTTTTTCTTCTATGGACGCATTGAAAATATTTTGCGAGTTCATAAACTCTTTAATATTACTCTCAAGATCCGAGGGTAATTTATTGTAATTTCCATGAGCATTGTTGTAGGAATTGCCAAAGTTATTCTAGGGATTACAAGGAAAAGGCCTAGGATTAAAATTACCTCTATAAGCATTGTTGTTGCCAAAATTATTCCTACCAACAAAATTAACATGCAAGATCTCATTGCAATTCTCAATCAAGGAAGACAAATGCATATCATTTGGTTCTAAAGGAGCACTTTTACTAGCAAACAATTTCATTAACTCATCCATCTTAGCACTCAAAGAGTTAATTTCTGCTATAACATGCACTTTTTTACTAGTAGGTGACCTTTCAGTATGCCATTGAGAATAGTTTGTCATGATATTATCTAGGATTTTTGTGGCTTCTCCTAGTGTGATTTCCATGAAAGTTCCACCGGAGGTGGAATCCAAGATATCTCTAGAAGTAAAATCCAAACCAGCATAGAAGATTTGTATAATCATCCAAAGACTCAGGCCATGACGGGGACAATTTCTAATCATCAATTTCATTCTCTCCCAAGATTGTGCAACATGTTCACGATCTGGTTGCTTAAAATTCATGATATCATTATGGAGAGAGATAATCTTAGCCGGTGGAAAATACTTGGAAATATAAGCATCTTTACACTTGTTCCTAGAATCAATACTATTTTTGGGTAAAGATGAAAACCAAGTTTTTGCTCGATCTCGTAATGAGAACGGAAATAGCTTCAATTTAATCACATCATCATCCACATCTTTCTTCTTTTGCATATCGCATAAATCAATGAAGGTACTAAGATGGGATGCGGCATCTTCACTAGGAAGGCCGGAAAATTGCTCTTTCATAACAAGATTGAACAAGGCAGCATTGATTTCATATGAATCCGTACTAGTGGTGGGAGCAATCGGAGTACTAATAAAATCATTATTATTAGTATTCGAGTGGTCACACAATTTGGTGTTTTCAGTGATGGTGACTTAGCAAGCAGACAAGCACACAAGCAACAGAAAGCAAGCGAAAGAAAAGGGCGAACGAAAAAGGCAAATATTTTTGTTAATTTTGTTTTTTATCAGTAGTGGGAGAGAGGAAAACGAGAGGCAAAAGGAAAATAATGTAAATGCAAGAGTTGAGTTTGCGATAGTTACTTGGATATGCTTCACTTGAATACTCCCCGGCAACGGCGCCAAAAATTGTTCTTACTACCTCTTGAGCTTGCGTTGGTTTTTCCCTTGAAGAGGAAAGGGTGATGCAGCACAATAGCGATAAGTATTTCCCTTAGTTTGAGAACCAAGGTATCAATCCAGTAGGAGTATCAAGATGAGGCACCAATGTACATGCGCAAAAACAAACAAACTTGCACCCAACGCTATAAAGGGGTTATCAATCCCTTCACGACTATTTGCAAGGTGAGATCTGAAGGTGGAAAGTGCAAAAAGGTAATTTTGTAGATCTGAGAATATGATGTGAAGTAGACCCGGGGGCCATATTTTTCAATAGAGCCTTCTCTCATGATAGCAAGTATTACGGTGGGTGAACGAATTACTGTTGAGCAATTGATAGAATCGCGCAAAGTGATGATGATATCTAAGGCAATGATCATAGATATAGGCATCACGTCCGAGACAAGTAGACCGATACTTTCTGCATCTACTACTATTACTCCACATATCGACCGCTATCCAGCATGCATCTAGTGTATTGAGTTCATAACAAACAGAGTAACACCTTAAGCAAGATGACATGATGTAGAGGGATAAACTCATGCAATATGATATAAACCCCATCTTTTTACCCTTGATGGCAACAACACGATGCGTGCCTCGCTACTTCTTCTGTCACTAGGTGAGGACACCGCACGTTATGAACCCAGAACCAAGCACTTCTCCAATTGCAATACTAATAGGTCATGTTGGCCAAACAAAACCCACAACTCGAAGATAATTACAAGGATACGAAATCATGCATATAAGAGATCAGAGGAGACTCAAGTAATATTCATAGATAATCTGATCATAAATCCAAAATTCATCGGATCTCGACAAACACACCGCAAAAGAAAGTTACAGCGGATATATCTCCATGAAGATCATGGAGAACTTTGTATTGAAGATCCAAGAGGGAGAAGAAGCAATCTAGCTACTAGCTATGAACCCAAAGGTCTGTGGTGAACTACTCACGCATCATCGGAGAGGCAATGGTGTTGATGAAGAAGCCCTCCGTGTCCGAATGACCCTCCAGTAGGGCACCAGAACGGTCCCCAGATGGGATCTTGCGGAGACAGAAGCTTGCGGCGGTGGAAAAGTATTTTCGTGGCTCTCTTCTTTGGTTTTGGGATTTTAGAGAATTTATAGGCAAAAGAGGTAGGGCAAAGGATCCACGTGGGTCCCACAAGCCTGCCAGCCCCCCCCCCCCCGGTCGCGGCTAGGGGGCTTGTGACCTCCCCCAAGGTCTCGTGCCTTGGTTCTCAAGTCCCCTTTGTATCTTCTGTTATGGAAAAAATCATCCCTCAGGTTTTATTCTCTTTGGACTCCGTTTAATATTCTTCTCTGAAAAAGGTCAGAAACACAGAAAAAACAGAAACTGGCACTTGGCACTGAGTTAATAGGTTAGTCCCAAAAAAGATATAAAATAGCATATTCATGCATATAAAACATCCAAAGTTGAAAAGATAATAGCATGGAACCATCAAAAATCATAGATACGTTGGAGACGTATCAACCATCATGAGAGCCAGACATGCACTACTGCAGAATTCTTAGTTATATTATGTTCCCGCTTCTCAGCCAGGAGAAGAAGGATATCTCAGTGGAGTCTACTTTGATTCTTCTTTGGAGGATCCGCTGCTGCAGATTACTACTCAGATGTTAGAGAATAGAGACCGAGATGCTCGTGCCCTTCGTATGGAGCTCTATGCTACTCGTGCTCGTCTGTGGACAGCTTTGACATAGCTCGCACGTGTAGTTCAGACAGGCTATGGAGATATGGAGATGTTGAACCCAGTTAGGACTCATCTTGCAGGCCATGTTGACTGGCCTGCTATCGGAGGTGTCACCCCTCTTCAGGGACCTCTACTGCCACCAGTCAGGGGACCAAGGCCACACCCGTGTCCTTACGGTTCCCAGGGGTCTCGGGCTAGAGTATTTCCTGATCCGCAGGTTCAGCTCCCAGGTCATGGAGGTAATCTGTATGAGATGTTTTATGCGGATGCTTGAGCTATGAGTGGAATAGTAGTATTGTAGTAGTTATATTCCCACAGTCCTGTGTGTCTTGTGGAGTATGACTATGTCATGGGATGAGTTTCGGAGGCATAGAAAAATAATGTATAGAAAGCTTGGAAAGCCTCTGATGAGTAGTATCATCTTTTCAGTAGTTTGCTCTTCAATTTGAGGTTGTACTGAACTATGTTATGGTGTGTATGAACCATGGTGTATATATATCAGTTTGCTTGTTACCATGTTGTTCGGATGTTCATTTCCACATTCCATGTGTTCAGTGCATTCCTAATCCATAGTTAGTATTGATGTTGATCTAGTCTAAGCTGTGAGCTTGTTTGCCAGGATGGTGATTACCAGGCACAACTGTGCCCCTAGCCATGAGCAGGGAGAAGGTAGTCAGGCCGCAGAGGAGGAACTGCCCCACCAGCCTCTCTTGCGGAGGTTATGCTGGAGGCAGAAAGAAACAAGCAAGAGACCAACTGTCTGCTAGAGTGTATTGAGAAAAATATGGCTCGTGAGCCGCGAAATGACGCGGTGTCCCTCAATGAGTTTGTGAAGCTAAATCCCCCGAAGTTCCATCACTCCGTCGATCCTCTCGACGCTGATGACTGGTTGTGCAGTATATCGCACAAGATACGCTCTGCAACATTTCTGAGGCTGACAAGGTGACCTTCGCTGCGTACTTTCTGGAAAGCCCCGCCAATCTGCGGTGGGAGAATTTTGAAGCTATGCGTCCTGCTGGACCAGCAGCCACATGGGCAGATTTCAGTGTAGCTTTCCATCTGCACCACATTCTAGAGGGTCTGATGGACCGTAATAAACTGATGCCAAGAAACAAGCATGATTCCGCAAGGTACTGAGCCCCGAACTTCGTCGTGACCTGCGCCTTCATGAATGTACAAGTTTCCAAGCTCTTGTCAACAAGGCGATCAGTGCCGAGACTGGTCATACCAACTATGGAGCCACGAAGAAGCACTCCCGCGATTCTGGCTCCTCATCCGGTTTAGCGTTTCCAAAGCGCCGGTTGTGGGTCCCGTATAGCTCTCTGTCGCCAAGATATACCCCGATGCCATCCTATGTGTTGCCTCAGGCAAACCAGACCAATCCCCAAGCAAATACCTATGGTGGTCCAGCTAACAATGCTGCACCACGTGCCAATCAGGTGATCTGTTATAAGTGCGGAGGACCAGGACACTATTCGCGTGAGTGTCCTCAGAATATAGGTGCCAAGCAACCTGGGAAGTCTATTGGGAAAGGCAAGTCGGGCAAAGCATATTATGTGAAGCCAACTCCTGCGCGTGGTCGCGTGAATTATGTTTCAGCAGAAGAAGCTGTAGAGGATCCTGACGTCATTTTGGGTATGCTCCTTGTCAATCACCACCCAGCGTCTGTTCTTTTTGACACTGGGTCATCTCATTCCTTCATTTCCGAAAGTTATGCGGAGTTGCATGACATGTCCTTTTGTGATATGCCAAATCCATTAGTAGTCCAAACTCCTGATAGTAAATGGCATACTTCTAGGATAAGTTATGACAATGAAATCCTAGTAGACAGGCTAGTTTTTCTAGCATCATTGATAGCCCTTAAATCCTCATATATCAATATCAGCTTGGGTATGGACTGGATGTTAGCTCATTACACCAAGATTGATACCCATACTAGGAATGTTCAGCTTACCCATCCATCGGGTGAGATAATTAATGTCTCAACTCGAGTTGCCAAATGTGAGCTCTATTCCCTCAATGCTAGTCCTCTTCCAGAACTTGAACACATTCTAGTAGTCCGTGACTTCCCGGATGTTTCTAGAAGAACTGCCAGGAATTCCACCTGACAGGGATGTAGAGTTTGTGATAGATCTTGTTCCAGGAACTGTCCCAATAGCCAGAAGAACCTATAAGATGGCACCCTTACAGCTAGCAAACTTAAGAAACAACTGGATGAGGCCTTGAATAAAGGTTTCATTCGACCTAGCTCTTCTCCTTGGGCTTGTCCCTTCCTCTTTGTCAAGAAGAAAGATAGAACGGATCAGATGGTTGTAGATTATCGACCAGTTAACCTGGTCACCATAAAGAACAAGTATCCGCTCGCTAGGATCAACGATCTGTATGATCAGCTCGTTAGATCCACAGTCTTCTCCAAAATGGATTTGAGGTTGGGTTACCATCAAATCAAGATCAAGAACGGGGACATTCCAAAAACGGCCTTTGTCACTCGTTATAGCCAATATGAGTACACCGTCATGTCCTTCGGTTTAACCAATGCCCCAGCCACCTTCTCTCGCTTGATGAATTCAATCTTCATGGAGTATTTGGACAAATTCGTTGTGGTATACCTCGATGATATTCTCATCTACTCGAAGAATAAACAAGAACATGTCGAGCATCTAAGGCTGGTATTGATGAAACTTCAAGAGCATCGCCTTTATGCCAAATTTCAAAATGTGAATTTTGGTTACCAGAAGTGACCTATCTAGGCCACGTAATCTGTGGTAAGGGTATTGATGTCAATCCCGAGAGAGTTCACGCCGTCCTTGATTGGACTCAACCTGAATCAATTAAGCAAGTTAGGAGTTTTCTTGGTCTAGTGAGCTATTGTCGCCGCTTTGTCGAGAACTTCTCCAAGGTTGCAAAGCCTCTAACCGAACTCCTCAAGAAAGATAAAAAGTTCAAGTGGACACCAAAGTGTGAGCATAGTTTTCAGGAACTGAAAAGAGGCCTGACTTCCGCACCTGTGTTGCTACCTCCACATTTTTCTAAGGACTTTGTTATCTATTGCGACGCCTCGCGACAAGGATTAGGTTGCATTCTCATGCAGGATCGTTATGTGATTGCATACGCATCTCGACAGTTGCATCCACATGAGGATAATTATCCCACACATGATCTTGAGCTTGCAGCTGTAGTCCATTTACTAAAAACCTAGCGACATTACCTTCTTGGTAATCGTTGCGAAATTTTCAGTGATCACCAAGGTCCGAAATATATCTTCACCCAGCCGGATTTGAATCTCAGGCAAAGACGGTGGGTCGAGTTGATCACTCATTACGACTTAGGGATAACTTACACCCCGGGGAAGGCCAATGTCATGACTGATGCACTAAGTCGTAAGTCTTATTGTAACAATATGATGTTACAATGAGGTCAACCACATATCTATGAGGAATTTCGGAAGTTAAACCTCCACATTGTTCCTCAAGGATTCCTTTCCAACCTGGTGGCGAAACCTACTCTTAGGGATCAAATCATAGCTGGCCAAAAGCGTGATAAAGGTATATCACGGATCAAGGATAATATTACTAGGGGAAACGCTAAGGAATTCTCTATGAATGATCAAGATGTTTTGTTCTTCCAGAACGGTCTAGTGGTTCCTAAGAATCCACATCTGAGGCAGTTGATCCTTAAGGAGGCGCATGAATCTCCTCTCACGATTCATCCTGGTAGTACTAAGATGTATCAGGACCTATGCCAGAGGTTCTCGTAGACTAGGATGAAGAGAGAAATTGCTGAGTTCGTTGCTAACTGCGACGTCTATCGTCGAGTTAAAGAGGAGCATCAAAGGCCTGCTGGCATCCTTCAACCTTTAGCTATTCATGAATGGAAATGGGATAAAGTGAGTATGGATTTCATCACTGGATTTCCCAGGACCAAGAAAGGGAATAATGATATCTTTGTGGTCATTGACCGTCTTTCCAAAGTAGCTCATTTTCTTCGAGTTTGTGAGAGTATAACAGCTAGCCAGCTGGCAGAGTTATATCTCTCTCGAATAGTGTCTCTTCATGGTGTCCCTCAGGAGATTAATTCAGATCGTGGAAGTATTTTTACTTCTCCTTTCTCGGAAAGTTTACAGAATGCCATGGGCACTCACCTATCTTTGAGCACTGCTTTCCATCCCCACTAAAGTGGTCAAGTAGAAAGAGTAAATCAAATCCTAGAGGATATGCTTCGAGCTTGTGTTATATCGTTCGGTAAGAATTGGGAGAAGTGTCTTCCATTCACCAAATTTGCTTATAACAATAGTTATCAATCAAGCTTGGGCAAACCCATTTTGAAGTTCTCTATGGACAAAGATGTCGAACACTTCTTAATTGGTCAGGAACCGGAGAGAGGCAACTCTTTGGTCCGGATATGATCCAGGAAGCAAAAGAGCAAGTTCGCATTATTCGTGAAAAGTTGAAAACAGCCCAATCTCGTCAAAAGAGCCAATATGATCATCATCATAAAGTTGTGACCTCTGAAGTTGACAAGAAGGCTTACCTTCGGGTTACACCTTTGAAGGGTACCCATCGCTTCGGTATCTGTCACAGCCCTAGATTATTGCTTGTAGTTAGTTGCATCAGTAAGCATTCATGAATGCATTCAAATCTGGATGATCTACAAATGGGGATGACCAAACAGTAACACCAAACAACATCCAAATAGGTTCAACAAGAGAAAAATCCTACCTACTCCATATTCAAAACAAAACCCTAGCAACTCTATATGCAAAACAATTCAAAAGTGGTGACAAATCAATGAACCAAAATGGTTTTCATAAAAGTCCATCATTTTTGATAAATGTTGGAAAGAAAATATCAGGGGTGATATATATTTCCAAAATACTTTTGGCATTTTATTTTAAACTCAAAAGCCACTGAAATCAATTAATTAATTGATTTCAAATACTTCCTAGTTTTATAAAATGTTGAAACTTCACATGGGGTTGGAAATATTCCAAATGACACTCCAGAGTTGTTTAGCTATTTTCTTTGAATTAGTTCGAGCCAAAACAAACAAAAGAAATGTCAGAAATATCAAACAGAAAGAATAAAAAGAAAAACATAAAAATCTTACCTATCCTGCGCTCCTGGCCGGCCCAACCCACCAAGGGCGAGGAGGTCATCTTCCTCCTCCCGCCAGTGTGCGGGTGAGGGGTCGGCCGCACGTTCGCCGACGGCCACCTCCTGCTTCGCGCTGGAGGCACCCCCTCCGACCCTATCTCCTCGTGCTGAGAAGCCCCGAGGTGCCCTCCTCTCATTCCTCTCCTCGCGTGCGTCTCTCCTCTCCCCTAGCTCCCTCTCCGCGACCACAAAGCAAGCTCGCCGCCGTTGCTCACTGCTACCCCAGCAACCGCACCCCTCCGGCCTTCCTGAGAGGCTCAGAAGCTCCGCGTTTTCCTCTTCGTCCTCAGAGTGAAGCCAGAAGGGCCGAGGTCCTCTGTCGCCGCAGCTCCATCGTCGTCTTCATCTCCGGTCACCGAGATCCGCCGCCGTCGATCTGCGGCCACCGAGCCTCTCCAACCTCCACTATGCCAAAAATGGAATCACAGTGAGCCACTACTTCTTTTCCATCTCTTTCCCCTCGCTCTCCCGCGCCATAGCCCCGTTCACCACCATGGCCGAGAGCTTCTCGCCGCCGGCCATGTCGTCCTCATCGTTGTGGTACCCCATCCACGCGCTCGAGCTTGGGATTGAGCTCCTGGAACCGCCAGGAACGTTCTGAGCCCGTCAGCCGCCCTTCCCGTGCCCTCAGCCATCACCCGCACAAGGCCGAGCTCCGGCCGCCACTTTGGCTCGTCGCCGGTGCCTCTTCGGCCACCCTCAGTCCCTCTTGCTACCCCTGGAAGATGAGCCTCTTTGCCAGCTTCGCGTAGCCGCAAACCGCGCCCGATTTGGGGCCCTGTAGCGCATTTTAGGCCAACTCCGGCAAGCCCTCCATCGCGGTTTTGGTCGCCGGCGACCACCCTTCGGTTGGGGCCGACGTGGCCAGCCATTAGCCACTAACCACTCTCCCCAGAGACGCTGCCAGAGGGCCCCACGCCTAGTCAAACCCCAATTAGGGGCTGGTCAGCGCGGGTTTAGCCTTTGGGTCACTAACCAGTGGGCCCCACTTGTCAGGTTTGACCTGGACCACCTGGTTGACCTGCTGATGCAGGGATGACATCAGCCTGACGCAGTAATAGCTTTTCTAATTTATTATAATTCCAGAAAATGTTGAAAACTTCTAAAAATCATATAAAATAATCTGTAAGTCCAATGAAAATAATTTACTTATGAAAAATGATCAGAAAAATCCAAAGAATCTAAATATGGCATTTTCATGCATGTTTGAAAAAGTTAACATCACCAAATAGGCAAAATGGTGTATAGGATAAATTTCATATTTAGTTTGGAGATGGAATTTGATACTTATTTGAATTCCACTTCAATTGTTATGACCAAACATTGGTCAATGCAAATCAATACCTCAAAATACTAACCCCATGCATGTTGGAACAATTTGTAATGAGCATCAGGTCGAATCAATTATAAGGGTACTTGGAACAATACCGGCTTGAAGTTATGTTTGAATCCTAATTTAAACCAACTTCAACTTAAGAAATGATAGCCACATTAGCCCTGCCACCTTTCATTTCATGTCTTCAGCATGCATCATAGTGTTGCATTTCCGTGAAGTAATTGTTGTTCTTTCTTGTTTGCCGGTGTTGTTCCCTCTCGGTAAACGATGTTTCCGACGATGTGATCATTGACATTGATGAAGACTCATTGCTATCTTCAGACGTGTCAGGCAAGCAAACCCCCTTGAGCATATTGAAATAAAACCACTCTCTCGCTCCTGCTCTCTTTTACTGCATTAGGACAAACACGATTCAACTGTACATGTTATCGGTAGTTGAACCCATTCCTCTACATGACCTGATTTTGTCACAGTAAATAGTTGAAACCACCGAGCATGAGTAGCAACTGCTTGAGCCTTATTGTGCTTACTCATCCATGCTTGATTACAATGCATGCTATGCCTAGAGTTGTGCCGTGTCTGATCCGTCTGGATGATGAATCGGAATGGTTGTGTTCATGTCCTACAGTGTCAGTAAAGGTGTGAATCTGATTTGGTAAAGGTTGCGATGCGAGGCCATGTAGGAGTACATGGCGGGTTGTCTCATTGGGATCGTCCTTCAGAACTGAGTTCTGTGTGTTATCCAAGACAAGATACTACCACATATTGGGATACTTAATTGACCCTCTCGTCTTATTAATCGCCTAGATCTCTGTCCAGGAGTTGCAATTAGTTTCTGATGTTTGTAGGAAAAGTGTTGGCGCCGTGTTTAGCTCTGCCCGACGGGGTAGGCTTCACTACGGTAGATACCAAGTGGCAGGGTGTACCAAGTGGCACCTGGATAGTGCGCTTGGGAACCCTGTGCATATCGTTTGGGGCGTAGAGGAAACCTCGGCCGGACTTCCTTGCGGGTTCAGTCTCAAATAGGCGATGAACCTGGACTAGGGTCTTGTGTGGTTAATGGTCGTGGCCGACACCCACACCAGTGCTTCCGCTTGAAGGTTGCCGAAATGCATGACGTGCACATGGTGATAAGTGGTGGGAGCGTGTGTGAAGAAGTATACCCCTGCAGGGTGATTTAATCTATTCGAATAGCCGCGTCCTCGGATATGGACTACTTGGAAACATTACGTGGTACATAGACAATTTAAATGGATACTCTAAAACATGCAAGATAAGTGTGAGTGCTATGGAAGGCTTTCTCGTAGGGAGACGAGAGTGGATCCATAGTGGTGTATTGCATTGGTGAATATGTGGACTCGTGTGCGCTATCCCACCTCAAAGAAAGAACTTGCAGTCGTAGTACAGGTTAACCAAGAGTCAAAGCTGGCTTGCTGCAATCAAACCCCACAATCCTTTCATTGAAACATCATGCATATGTAGATAGTTCTGATGTAAGACTTGCTGAGTACCTTTGTACTCACGATTGCTTTTTTTATGTTTTCGCAGAGAAGACTTAGACTCATTAAACGGTTCTACGCGATGTGTTCGATGTTGATCGGAATAGCTTGGTAATCCCAGACAGAGGTGTGGCTCCTTTGGTAGAGTCGTAGTAGCTTTGCAGGCTCTTCCAGCCACTTTTAGTAGATGTCTGTACCCAGACATGATTTCTTCCGCTTGTTGTTTGTATGACTTGAGTGTCAGGTCACGGGACCCCTGTTTGTAATAACACACTATGTTGATTCTTATGAGTCCTTAATAAAAGCTTGAGTCATAGAGTTATGTTGTGATACCATGTTGTATCTACACATATCGTGCATATTGTGTGTATGTTATCAAAAGGCATTATATGTGTGGGATTTGACACCTAGTTGTGTGCCTTTAGTAGTACTCTTTACAGGGAAATGCCTCTTTGTGCTTTTATCGAGCCTTGGTAGCTTGCTACTACTCTAGACACATTGATTGACCGGCGTGTATCCTTCTTTGCTGCTATGTCTGTCGCCTCGGGGAAATGTTACGCGGTGTAATGGAGTCCTTGTAGCTTGCTACGACTCGTCTACACACGCTGTTGATCGACACCTGCTTTGCTGGGTTATGTATGCCTGTCCCTGTACGGATGTACCGCTTGGGTTTATAACTAGTCATGTCAACTCGGGTTCTTTGTCGTTTGAACGCTAGCAACATATTCATGTACGTGAGCCAAAAGACGCAAACGCTCCTGGCCAAGGTAAGGTGGCAGCCATGGAGTTTACCGTGCGTAAGGCCGCAAAGTGATGTGATGTGTTACAGGCTGGATTCTTATGACTCAGGATCGGGGTCCCAACAGCTTTGGTATCAAAGCTTGACTGCCTGTAGGATAACCGAGCTAAACTGGTCGATGTTGTGTCTAGCAACTCTTTAGTTATATAAGGGAATTGTTCGTGGAAGGGAACGTAAGGCTCTTTTTACTCCTTTCCTTTTGTCATTTTATTATGAGTCACCCTCTTCTTTATTCTACGGGGTTTAAGAATTAGGCTTTCTCATCTATTCATTAGGATGACGAGTTACTATGCTGGAGATTTATAGAAAAGTTGTTGTCTTACTGGATCAGTGTCTCCATAAGAAGTCAATTGTTATAATGTCAGTTTTCTTGCAGGTTGCCTTATATTTCATGCCCGCACAGCCGTTATGTTGTCCAAGTTTTCCAAAGTTCCCATATAGTCTGATGCGATTGCAAATTCCTTCCTCTTTTCCCAATGTCTTTTGGCCGGACAAAGCACACTAATAATTGTGTTGAGGTACTCCATTACCTCGACGTTTTGTTGAAGTATTAGGGAAACATGTTACTCCGAAAACTACCCAATAGTGTAGATGTGTGCTATGTCTTCCAGTGTGATAGTTCCGGCCATCATTTTGAGAAACATCTCGTGATGTTATTTAGTTTTTAGGTATTCTATTTCTGGGTCTTTGAATTCAAGGATCATTCTGCTCATCTCTGTTGATAGTGTTGCTAGTTCCTTTAGAATGATTAGTATCCTTGTTGTAGTCCTAAGGTTCATGGTATATCATTCTTCCAACACCATGAATCATCTTTGGCAATAGTTCTCCGTGAACTAAAGATCATAACAAGAGTGCTCGTGATGAGTTCTCTACTCCATATTGTGATTCTGCCTACTTCCCCCTTCTGCATGGGTTATCTGGAAGAATTATGTTGAACCTGTTCAACATGCTAATCCATGCATCCACAACTCAAGAAACCATGTGCTCTTGAGTTGTCCCTATCTAGTTGTATTTTGACATTCGTCATTGAGAGGATAGTCAAGAGTAATTGTGCATTCGTGTCATCAATGTCTTTTATTCCCGTGGTCTGTCAAATTGTTCTATTCTCGAATGACTGGGAGAAGCAAACTCCAGTACCTCATTCATTTCTTGGATTGGGTCAAAGTATTTGTATTCCGCAGATCGAAATGCTAACCGGCTTTTGTTTTGTCCTATCTGGGAGTATTACCCTCTTGTTGTCAAGAATGTCGTGCGACTTGCACCATCTCTTATGAGCTCCTGATGTAGTGATGCTTTTCGCTATCAGCGTTCATTCCTCGGTTTTCGTGTTGGTTGAAACCGGAATATCGACAAGTGAACCATGATGTGTGAAATGAATACTCCTAGCAATGTTATTGCTTGGTAGCTAATGGACAATAATTTCACTCTTATGGTGATGGTGATTGAATCGTCATCCTAAGATTGAGTGTGCTACCTAGTCCATGTTTCATGGTGCACTTTTCGATCGATGGGTTTGGATTGTGTCAATCCCTCGCTCTATTGATCACATCATATTGCCCTGAAAAGCGAGATTGTTCCCGAGCTTAATAATATATCGGTGCTTCATGATTTTCTGAATATCTTGTCGGAAGTATTACCAGGTAGTTTCCTGACTGTTATGATAGAGCTCGTGATCAAGTTGGTTTCTTTATAAGCCATCTTCTCCAAGAATTCGTGCTGGATACCCCGAGCTAGTTGGTTAAGCTAAACAACAACTTGGAGAGTTGGAGATAAAAGATTCGCCTAAACTTAGCTCATTTAAAAAGGATATTTTTCCTGTTTTGTGAGTCTGAAGAAGATGATATTGTCATCGGCTGATTCGTGTGATCAATTGTTGCATATATTATCTTGTCCAATTTTGATTTGAGTATGGGCTATTGTCAAATCAAACTCAGAACCAAAGATTTTCGTAGCGGCGTCTTACTCATGGATTTCTCTGAGCATGCACCATTGTATTCTTTGATCTGACCAATGCTATTATGTTGCTCACATAGTTGTGGAAATCCATTTATATGGGTATCTTGATGAATTGTTGTTGAGCCCATCGGCAACATTCTCATTTGTTTCGTGATCTATGTTGGACATTAAGCTAGTGCTGGGAACTTTGTAGACTTTGTCTTCATGTCTTGTGCACGAGGTATATGTTAGGTGTAAGAAGTGACTTCCTCTAATTCATGTGCATCTGATGCAAGTTGTCGCCGTGAATCCGAGAAAAGTTAATTTGTTATCTTCGGAATCATCTCAAGTCAGTCATGCACGTGCGAATTATTCTATGGCCTGAGAGATTAGCTACCTCCATTCCATCTGTATCTCCTAGCACACCAAGCCACTGATTGATTTGTTTAAGAAAAAGGAGTTCCTTCCTAAGAGCTAATCATATGACTTGTCTAAGGACTTTGGTATTCTTAATGATGGTTTCATCCAGAACTTGGTAGTGTTTTGTTGTAAGACTTTTCATGTGGTCATCATTGTCTTGGGCAGTGTGTTCACATGTGTCTTGCAACCCACCTCATGTTTTGGAGTTGGCTTTCGTAGTTCATTTCCTGAGAATCTTGCAACGTTATCCCGTCGATTTGTGTTGCAAAATTTCTTTTCACACATGTTGAGTCTGCAACATCGTGTCACCAACCAGTGCTGAATCTCAGGCAGTTATAATGGTTGGAACTTTCTCCCAAGAGTTATAATATTGGTGTCTCTATAACCCGGTAAGGTGATGTTGTGGCTAACACACCTAGCCAAAAGACTTGATATTATAATATCTTGCATTAGCAATCTTAGCCATCTTCCGTGAGGTTTTTGCATGACCTATTTTATAAGTTGTTCCTCATGGATCCCCTTTGAGCCCGAAGTCAGACCTATATTTGATGTGCTAGATATAAAGCATGACCTATAATTCGGTTGTGCTAGTACATCAAAGAGAACATTAGAAGCGGAGTTCTAAATGTCTCTCGGTCGACCAACCAGATTTCGTTCCCTTGGCACAACTAAGGTGAAATCTGAGCAAGTGTTGTCTTCCTTTGCATCTGCATCCTCCGTCACTGTTCATCATGGCAGTATGTTGTGTCACCACGATCCTCCGCACGGATGTTGGTAAACCTTGATGAATATGGAAATGCTCAAGTTCTTGAGAGCACGCTCAGACACTAGGTTATATCCTCGGTAATACTTGGAATGTGCCTTCCATTCGCCGAGTTGTTCTATAACTCTAGTTTCTTTCCAACCTGCGTATGCCATTCTTTCAACTTCCTTCAAACAATCATTTGTGAATTGTCTTCCCTGGTAGGAAGAGTTTCAATGATCTTAGGATCAAAAGTAATTATTTTTGCCACTTAAGGGGAATAACTCTAAGGGTCACCTTCCTAAGGTGCCCCGTTGTAGTATGAAGGGTAACTTAATCCTCGCTACTTTGAAACCTTGCCACCATCTGTTTTAAGCCTGGATTTGTTGCCTACCAATTGAACCTCTGTCATATGTCTCATTTCTTCGTCCGTGTTATGTGTGTTGTGTCTCAGCTCAAGGGACGTTCCTACATCTCATTCTATGAGTTGATCTTCAGTTGCTCGATCTTTGAGGAGGTCGAATCTTGTAGAGTCTTCTTGTTCTTTTGTCGTCGAGATAGATGAAGACCTCAAAGACAAAGATGTCAAGATCAACATGATGCGATGAATCAATATCCTCGAGAGGAGAAAATGGATCGTGAAGATTGTGATAGTTTAGTGTCCCCTCTTCCTCTTCCCGACTACGCTTGAATCTCGGGACGAGATTCTTGTTTAGTGGGGGTGAGTTGTCACATCCCTAGATTATAGCTTGTAGTTAGTTGCATCAGTAAGCATTCATGAATGCATTCAAATCAATTTAATTCAAATCTGGATGATCTACAAATGGGGATGACCAAACACTAACACCAAACAACATCCAAATAGGTTCAACAAGAGAAAAATCCTAGCTACTCCATATTCAAAACAAAACCCTAGCAACTCTATATGCAAAACAATTCAAAAGTGGTGACAAATCAATGAACCAAAATGGTTTTCATAAAAGTCCATCATTTTTCATAAATGTTGGAAATAAAATATGAGGGGTGATATATATTTTCAAAATACTTTCGGCATTTTATTTTAAACTCAAAAGCCACTGAAATCAATTAATTAATTGATTTCAAATACTTCCTAGTTTTATAAAATGTTGAAAACTTCACATGGGGTTGGAAATATTCCAAATGACACCCCAGAGTTGTTTAGCTATTTTCTTTGAATTAGTTGGAGCCAAAAAAAACAAAAGAAATGTCAGAAATATCAAACAGAAAGAATAAAAAGAAAAAGATAAAAATATTACCTATCCTGCGCTCCTGGCCGGCCCAGCCCACAAAGGGCGAGGAGATCATCTTCCTCCTCCCGCGAGTGTGCAGGTGAGGTCTCGGCTGCACGTCCGCCGACGGCCACCTCCTGCTTTGCGCTGGAGGCACCCCCTCTGACCCTATCTAGTCGTGCTGAGAAGCCCCGAGGTGCCCTCCTCTCATTCCTCTCCTCGCACGCGTCTCTCCTCTCCCCGAGCTCCCTCTCCGCGACCACCGAGCAAGCTCGCCGCTGTTGCTCACTGCTACCCCAGCAACCACACCACTCCGGCCTACCTGAGAGGCTCAGAAGCTCCGCCGTGTTCCTCTTCGTCCTTAGAGTGAAGCCAGAATGGCCGAGGTCCTCTGTCGCCGCAGCTCCATCGTCGTCTTCATCTCCGGTTACCAAGATCCGCCGTCATCGATCTGCTGCCACCGAGCCTCTCCGACCTCCCCGATGCCAAAAATGGAATCAAAGTGAGCCACTGCTTCTTTTCCCTCTCTTTCCCCTTGCTCTCCCGCGCCATAGCCCCGTTCCCCACCATGGCTGAGAGCTTATCGCCACCGGCCATGTCGTTGTCATCGCTGTGGTACCCCATCCACGCGCTCGAGCTTGGGATCGAGCTCCTGGAGCCACCAGGAACGTTCTGAGCCCGTCAGCCGCCCTTCCCGTGCCCTGCAGCCATCACCCGCACAAGGCCGAGCTCCGGCCGCTGCTTTGGCTCGTCGCCGGTGCCTCTTCGGCCACCCTCAGTCCCTCTTGCTACCCCTGGAAGATGAGCCTCTTCGCCAGCTTCGCGTAGCCGCAAACCGCGCCCGATTTGGGGCCCTGTAGCGCATTTTAGGCCAACTCCGGCGAGCCCTCCGCCGCGGTTTTGGTCGCCGGCGACCACCCTTCGGTTGGGGCCGACGTGGCCAGCCATTAGCCACTAACCACTCTCCCCAGAGACGCTGCCAGAGGGCCCCACGCCTGGTCAAACCCCAATTAGGGGCTGGTCAGCGCGGGTTTAGCCTCTGGGTCACTGACCAGTTGGCCCCACTTGTCAGGTTTGACCTGGACCGGCTAGTTGACCTGCTGACGCAGGGATGACATCAGCCTGACGTAGTAATACCTTTTGTGATTTATTTTAATTCCAGAAAATGCTGAAAACTTCTAAAACTCATATAAAATAATTTGTAAGTCCAATGAAAAAAATTTATATATGAAAAATGATCAGAAAAATCCAGAGAGTCTGAATATGGCATTTTCATGCATGTTTGAAAAAGTTAACATCACCAAATAGGAAAAATGGTGTATAGGATAAATTTCATATTTAGTTTGGAGATGGAATTTGATACTTATTAGAATTCCACTTCAATTGTTATGACCAAACATTGGTCAATGCAAATCAGTACCTCAAAATACTAACCCCATGCATGTTGGAACAATTTGTTATGAGCATCAGGTCGAATCAATTATAAGGGTACTTGGAAAAATACCAGCTTGAAGTGATGTTTGAATCCTAATTCAAACCAACTTCAACTTAAGAAATGATAGCCACATTAGCCCTGCCACCTTTCCTTTCATGTCTTGAGCATGCATCATAGTGTTGCATTTCCGTGAAGTAATTGTTGTTCTTTCTTGTTTGCCGGTGTTGTTCCCTCTCGGTAAACGATGTTTCCGACGATGTGATCGTTGACATTGATGAAGAATCATTTCTATCTTCAGACGTGTCATGCAAGCAAACCCCCTTGAGCATATTGAAATAAACCCACTCTCTCGCTCCTGCTCTCTTTTACTGCATTAGGACAAACACGATTCAACTGTACATGTTATCGGTAGTTGAACCCATTCCTCTGCATGACCTGATTTTGTCACAGTAAATAGTTGAAACCACTGAGCATGAGTAGCAACTGCTTGAGCCTTGTTGTGCTTACTCATCCATGCTTGATTACAATGCCTGCTATGCCTAGAGTTGTGTCGGGTCTGATCCGTCTGGATGATGAATCAGAATGGTTGTGTTCATGTCCTACAGTGTGAGAGTAAAGGTGTGAATCTGATTTGGTAAAGGTAGCGATGAGAGGCCATGTAGGAGTACATGGCGGGTTGTCTCATTGGGACCGTCCTTAAGAACTGAGTTCTGTGTGTATTATCCAAGACAAGATACTACCACACATTGGGATACTTAATTGACCCTCTCGTCTTATTAATCGCCTAGATCTTTGTCCAGGAGTTGCAATTAGTTTCTGGTGTTTGTAGGAAAAGTGTTGGCGGCCGTGTTTAGCTCTGCCCGACGGGGTAGGCTTCACTACGGTAGATACACAGTGGCACGGTGTACCAAGTGGCACCCGGATGGTGGGCTTGGGAACCCTGCACGCATCGTTTGGGGCCGTAGAGGAAACCTCGCCCGGACTTCCTTGCGGGTTCAGTCTCAAATAGGCGATAAACCTGGACTAGGGTCTTGTGTGGTTAACGGTCATGGCCGACACCCACGCCAGTGCTTCCACTTGAAGGTTGCCGAGATGCATGACATGCACATGGTGGTAAGTGGTGGGAGCGTGTGTGAAGAAGTATACCCCTGCAGGGTGATTTAATCTGTTCGAATAGCCGCGTCCTCGGACATGGACTACTTGGAAACATTACGTGGTACATAGTCAATTTAAATGGATACTCTAAAACATGCAAGATAAGTGTGAGTGCTATGGAAGGCTTTCTCGTAGGGAGACGAGAGTGGATCCATAATGGTGTATTGCATTGGTGAATATGTGGACTCGTGTGTGCTATCCCACCTCAAGGAAAGAACATGTAGTTGTTGTACAGGTTAACCAAGAGTCAAAGCTGGCTTGCTGCAATCAAACCCCACAATCCTTTCATTGAAACATGATGCATATGTAGATAGTTCTGATGTAAGACTTGCTGAGTACCTTTGTACTCACGGTTGCTTTATTTATGTTTTCGCATAGAAGACTTAGACTCATTAAAAGGTTCTACACGATGTGTTCGATGTTGACCGGAATAGCTTGGGAATCCCAGACAGAGGTCTGGCTCCTTTGGTAGGGTCGTAGTAGCTTTTCAGGCTCTTCCAGCCACTTTAGTAGATGTGTGTACCCAGACATGATTGTCTTCCGCTTGTTGTTTGTATGAATTGAGTGTCGGGTCACGGGACCCCTGTTTGTAATAACACACTATGTTGATTCTTATGAGTCCTTAATAAAAGCTTGAGTCATAGAGTTATGTTGTGATGCCATGTTGTATCTACACATATTGTGTGTATGTTATGAAATGCATTATATGTGTGGGATTCGACAACTAGTTGTGTGCCTTTAGCAGTACTCTTTACAGGGAAATGCCTCTTTGTGCTTCTATCGAGCCTTGGTAGCTTGCTACTGCTCTAGATACATTGATTGACCGGCCTGTATCCTTCTTTGCTGCTGTGTCTGTCCCCTCGGGGAAATGTCACGCGGTGTAATGGAGTCCTTGTAGCTTGCTACGACTCGTCTACACAATCTGTTGATCGACACCTACTTTGCTGGGTTATGTATGCCTGTCCCTGTATGGATGTACCGCTTGGGTTTATAACTAGTCATGTCGACCTGGGTTCTTTGTCGTTTGAACGCTAGTAACATATTCATATACGTGAGCCAAAATACGCAAACGGTCCCGGCCAAGGTAAGGTTGCAGCCGTGGAGTTTACCGTGCGTGACGCCGCAAAGTGATGTGATGTGTTACAGGCTGGGTTCCTATGACTCAGGATCGGGGTCCCAATAGTATCAAAGGCAAATTAGCTCCCCGTTACATTGGTCCGTTTTGCATGTTGCCAAATGAGGAGATGTTGCCTACCAATTGGAACTTCCTCCACATGTTTCCAAGGTTCATGATGTTTTCTACGTCTCGCAACTGAGGCGTTGCTTCTCAAATCATATCCGTGAAGTGCACCACGAAATGCTTGATCTCCAAGATAACCTTTCATATCGAGAATACGCTATTCGTATTCTTGATCAAGCTGAGCGTACCACTCGACGTCAAAACCTCAAGTTTCTTAAAGTGCAATGGTCAAATCATTCTTAAAAAGAAGCAACATGGGAAAGGGAGGACCGTCTCCGACTTAAGTATCCCGCGCTCTTCCCGACGACTTCCAAATCTCGGGACGAGTTTCTTTTGAGTGGGGTGAGTTGTTACATCCCTAGCTTCCATTTGATGTTAGCAAGAATGTGCTCAAGTTTTATTCTTGCATTAAAAATGAAAATATAAATCAAAGAAAAATCCTACCACTTCTATTTTCAACTCAATTCAAATCTTGTGATAAATCAATGAACCCAAAATGGCCTTCATAAAAGCCCAACCTTTTTGATAAATATTGGAGACAATATTTCAGGGGTGGAACTAAATTTGAAAATACATTTGGCATTTTATTTAAATCATAAAAGCTACTGAAATCACCCAAATATGTGATTTTAAATATTTTAGAATATCATAAAATGTTGAAATATTTATGTGGGCTTGGAGATATTCCAAATAACACCCCATAGTTTTATTCACTATTTATAAGAATAGTTTGGAGCCAAAATAAAATAAAACAAACGTCAGAAATGATTTAACAGAAATCAGAAATGAAAGAAAATAGAAAAGGGTTACCTGTTGCTCACCTTGGCCTAGCCCAGCTTCTCTCTGTCGTATTCCTCCTCGCCAATCGGCAACAGGAGGTGGCCGCCGCTTCCTCCGGCGCGGCCACACACCTGGGTTCCTGCCTGGCTGCTCCGTCGTGCTGGTCGCGAGGGGATAACCCTCCTGAGCCCGTTCCAGTCCTCTCCCTCTCCCCATTCGCTCTCCTGCTCCCCCTTCTCTCGGCTGCCATTAGAGCCGAGCTCGAGCTCGAGCTAGCCGTCGTCTCCGGCCACAACAAGCCTCCCCGAGTGCCTCATCCTCTCCGCCTCGTCGAGTACGCCGTCCACGCCAACGGAATCAAGCTCCCGAGCCCTGCATCGCGCCAACGCCGTCGTCTTCTTCCTCGGATCGCCGACCTTCGCCGTCCTCGTACTCCCTCTCCAGGCCAGCCCCGAGCCCGCTCTCGACGCCTCTGCAATCCCCGTGAGCCTCGGATGCTTTCCCCCACCTTTTTCTCGTCGATCCCGAGCCCTAGCACCTGATTCCACTGGAGCCCGATGAGATCCGCCACAGGAGCTCATCGCCGGTGATGCTCTGGTCATGGGTTGGTCCATCTGAGACCTCCAATAGCTTCAGCATGCCGCGTAGGTGCTGTAGGAGCCAAAAGCCGACCCATTTGCACTCTGTTTTGATGACCTCGACGTAGCCCGAGCTCAAGCAGCCGCCGAGCTCGTCGCTGGTGTCGACTCCGGCCGTTTCAACCCCCAAGACTTGCAAAAATGAGCTCACATGCGAAAGGTTGTTCCTCTGGTGCCTGCCGCCGCTTGTTTGATCGCCGGAGGAGCATTTCTGATGCCCTCCGTCATCCCTAGAGCTACCGGCGGCTCATCGCCGGTGGGTTTGACCCCAGCGCCGATGGGTTGACTCCCCAGAGTCTATGACAGGTGGGACCAGCCCCTGGTTAATTAGAACTAACCTAATCACAATTAAAGAAAATATTAAATACTAATTAGTCACTGACATGTGGGCCAACCACTCCTAATTACCTTGTTAACCTAAAATTTAAATAAAAACTAACGAGAGACACTGACCAGTGGGTCCCACTGGTCAGGTTTGACTTTCAACGGCTAGATTGACCTGCTGATTCAGTAATTCTATTTTTGTTTGAAAACAATTCCAGAATAAGTTCAAAACTTTGGAAATTCATAGAAAATTAGATATAACTCCAAATTTGACAAATAATATATGTAAAATGATGAGAAAAATTTAATGAACACAATGGTGCTACTTTCGTGCATGAGAAACAAAGTTATGAAACAGCATCAGGTCAAATCAATTAAATGAAATTGATAAATATCTTACTTCAATTAATATTTGAATTTTGAGTTCAAATCAAATTCATACTAAGGTTCTGTTAGTTACCTCAAACCATGCTACATTTCATTTCATGCCATGATCATGCATAATATTATTGCATATGAATGTTATTGATTGTCGTTATTATTTTGGTAGGCTCTGCCCTTCCGGATACGTCCGATTATCCGACTGACGGATTTAATCCTTCTGCTGAGCAACAAGGCAAGCACCCTTTTGATCATCCTGATATAATCCCATGTTCCCGCTCCTGCTCTCAGTTATTGCATTAGGACAAAATATTTCAAGTGCTTTACTTCGGTAGCTGAACCTATTCCTTTGCATGACATGTCATTGTCATAGTAAATAGCCAAACCTTGCAACCTAGCATACCTGGTAGTTGCTTGAGACATGATGTCTCTTATCCTGCTATGCTTGCTATGCCTAGAGTTGTGTCAGGTCTGTTTCATCTGGGTGATGAACAGGAACGGATGAATGTGTTCTAGTGACAAAGAATAAGTCTGGAACCTTATTTGGTAAAGGTACCGATGAAAGGCTATGTAGGAGTACATGGCGGGTTGTTTCATTGGAACCGTCCTTAGGAACTGAGTTCCGTGTATGTAATCCAAGACTAGCTACTACCACATGTTGGGCCCTGAAATATGACATTGCTCGACTTATTAATCGCCTAGTACTCGGTCGAGGAGTTGCAAGTAGTTTCTGGTGCTTATAGTCATGCTGGAGGTTGTGCATAGTGCTGACCTTAGAGGTGGGCTATGATGTGGTAGGCAGTGGCACGGTGTACCAACTGGCACCGGTATGGTGCGCTTGGGAACCCTGCGCACATCGTTTGGGGCCGTAGAGGAAACTTCAGCCAGACTTCCGTGCGGGTTCACTCTCAAATAGGCGATAAATCTAGACTAGGTATTAGCGTGGTTAATGGTCGTGGCCGAGGTGCATGACGTGCACATGGCGATCAGGGGTGAGAGCATGTGTGAAAAAGTACACCCCTGCAGGGTTATGATCTGTTCGAATAGCCGCGTCCGCGGATATGGACTACTTGGAGACATACGTTGTTCATAGATAACTTTAATGGCTACTCATAAAAGTATCAAGATAAGTGTGAGTATCATGTATGGCATTTCCGTAGGGAGACTGAAAGGAATCCATGATAGTGTATTGTTGTGGTGGTAGTGGACTCGTGTAGAGCTTAACAAAATTGTTTAAAAACAATTTATAATTGTAGTATAGTCTAGCCAAGAATCAAAGCTGGCTTGCTGCATGAAACCCCACAACCCCCCTTTATTGATACATGTGCATGAGTAGATAGATCTGTTCTAAAGTCTTGCTAAGTACCTTTGTACTCATGTTTGTTTAATAAATGTTGCAGAAGATACCCATGAGCGAACAGGTGGGTTCTATCTAGACCTCGATGATGACGACTAGCTGGTGTCCCAGCTACGACCTGGCCCCTTTCAGAAGGGATCTGTTGATAGTCAGGCTTTATGCCTTTTCCTTTCAAGTGTTTGTACTCAGACAACTTTAATGCTTTTGCTTGGTTTGTATGACTTTGCTTGTATGACTTGAGTGTCGGGTCATGTGACCCCTACCTATATGAACATATTATGCAAAACTCTTCCGAGTCTTCTAAAATAAATGTTGTGATGTTGTACGATTATGTTGTGATGCCATTGTTGTATCTATGCATATCGAGTATGTCATGCGTACGTGTGATGTACTGTGAAATGTATGGGACTCGACACCTAGTCGTATGCCCTTAGTAGCTCTCTATACACAGAAATGCCCCTTTGTGTTTCCACCGAGCCTTGGTAATTCGCTACTGCTCCAGACACATTTGTTGACTGGCATGTATCCTTCTTAGTTGTTGTGCTTGTCCCTACGTGGAAATGTCACGCGGTGTAATGGAGTCCTTGTAGCTTGCTACGACTCGTCTACATTCGCTGATGACTGAAACCTGCTCTGTTGGGTTATGTATGCCTCTCTCCGTACAGTTGAGCCACTTGAGTTTATGACTAGTTATGTCGACCCGGGTTCTTTTACATTGGAATTCTAGTGACACAATTGCATACGTGAGTCAAAAGGCGCAAATGGTCCCAGCTAAGGTAAGGTGGCAGCCGTGGGGTTAACCGTGCATGAGACCGCAAAGGGATGCGATGTGTTACAGGCTGGATTCCTATGGCTTAGGATCGGGGTCCCGACATATTTATGTATATATATATACACATATATATACATATATTGTCAAATGAAGATCATCACAGAAAGTTTAGAAGAATTTGAAGATTTTGAAGACTTTGAAAATTTTGAGGAATTTGTGCAAAAGTCTCGGATTGAAGAATTTCAACTTTGTAGAATTTCCAACTTGAAGAATTTCAAAGTTGGGTGGTGGCGTGACCCACCGTATAAGAATGATGATTTCAGGCGCCACGTACAATTGTCGTAGCGGCGTGAGAACCAAATTCTTCATTGATTTCTTCACACTTAGAGTGGTATTCTTCATTGATTGAAGAAAATCATTACTTTGTGTGTTGCACATCTAAGTCATCAATTTTGCATAAGTGTTAGGATGTGTGCATGTTTATAAGACATTTGAAGATTCTAGGATATTTAGCTCACACCGCAACTTGCAAAACCTTCTCTCATTCAAGGGCTCTTTGAAGATATCCGCTAGTTGATCATCAGTCTTCACATGGTCGGCCTTGAGGACATGGTCTCGAAGAAAATGATGACGAATCTGGATGTGCTTGGTCTTCGATTGTTATAGTGGGTTGTAGGCGATCTTGATTGCACTCTCATTTTCGCAGGAGAGGGGCACATTCTTCATGATGATGTCGTAGTCTCTGAGAGTTTGCTTCATCCATAGCAGTTGAGCACAACAAGATCCACTAGCAATGTATTCAGCTTCGGCAGTCGAGAGTGATACACAAGTCTGCTTCTTTGAGGACCAGAATACGAATGAATTTCCGAGGAAATGACATGTACCTAACGTTGACTTGTGATCCACACGGTTACCCGCATAATCAGAATCGGAATATCAAACGAGGTGAAGATTTGAGCCCTTGGGGTACCATAATCCTGGTGTTGGTGTGTCATCTAGATATCGAAGAATATGTTTCACATCCTTATGGTGTGATTCCTTCGGTTTTTCTTAAAAACGTGCACACATGCAAACACTAAGCTTAATTTCTGGTCTAGATGCATATAGGTACAATAAAGAGCCAATCATAGAACAATATACCTGCTGATCAAAATCTTTACCATTTTTGTCAGTGAAGAGGTGGCCGTTGGTGGGCAAAGGAATCTTGACGCCTTTGCATTCATGCATGCCGAATTTCCTCAGAACATCCTTGAGATATTTCTGATGAGATATGAAAATGCCATTGTGTTGTTGACGAATTTGCAGACCTAAGAAGAATTTCAGCTCCCCCATCATGGACATTTGATATTCTTCACCCATCATGTAGGAAAATTCATCACTGTAATGTTTGTCTGTACAACCAGAAATAATGTCCTCGACATATATTTGGCACACAAATAGTTCATTATTATAAGATTTTCTGAAAAGAGTTGGGTTAAGTGAACCGGGTTTGAAGCCTTTCTTCATCAGGAATTCCTTCAATGTATCATACCATGCGTAAGGGGCTTGCTTGATGCCATAGAGTGCCTCTTTGAGTCTGAAGACTTTGTCAGGATGCTTTAGGTCTTCAAAACCTGGGGGCTGAGCAACATATACTTCTTCCTCAAGCTTACCATTGATATAGAGTAATATTGTGATGGTTAGCTTAAGCAAGTAATATTCGAATAGCTTCAAGTCTAGCAACAGGTGCGAAAGTTTCATCAAAGTCCATTCCTTCAACCTGTGTGTACCCTTGGGCTACAAGCCGTGCCTTATTCCTCACAACCTGACCATCCTCGTCTCGCTTGTTTCGGTTGATCCACTTGGTGTTGATTATATTGTGCTTGCGAAGATCCGGTCTTTTGACGAGTTCGCATATGTCATTTAGCTTGAACTGAAGAAGTTCATCTTGCATGGCTTGAATCCACTTAGGTTCCATGAAGGCTTCAGAAACTTTTGAGGGTTCTATGATCGACACAAACGAGGAATGCCCAAAAAAGTTAACTAAATGTGAAGCTTTTGAGCGAGTGAGAGGACCTGGCGCATTGATGTCATCGACGATTTTGTGAAGTTCCACTTCATTTGCAATCCTTGGATGAGCTTGTTGAAGACTTTGGTTGGGATAACGAATTTGATCTGTAGCATTTTCCTCAGGTACACCTGCTTGAATTTCTTTAGTGTTGGGGAAGACTTCTTCAACAAGGGGTTGCTCTTCAGTAGGAATGATATCTTCAGTTGCCTTGAGCTTGATGGCTTCCTCAGGAGGTAATTTGTCTCGTACAGGAGGTAGTTGCTCTCTTTGCGAGCCGTTAATTTCGTCGAACCACACATCTAAAGTTTCAACAACCTTGTTGTGATAGGTGTTGAAGATAGTGTAGGTGTGAGAGTCCTTTCCGTAAGCAAGCATGAACCCCTCATGTGGTTTAGGTGCAAACTTTTAGCTATGGTGAGGATCTCTAATCCAGCATCTTGCACCAAAGACTTTGAAATAACTTACATTGGGTTTCTTGTCAGTGAGGAGTTCATATGAGGTTTTGTTGAGGAATTTGTGAAGATATACCCTATTGGTGATGTGGCAAGTAGTGTTGATTGATCAGGCCAAAAGCGACGAGGAGTTTGGTATTCTTCAAGCATAGTCCGTGCCATTTCAACCAGAGTCATGTTCTTGCGTTCAACGACGCCATTCTATTGAGGAGTATACGAAGCAGACAAATCGTGAGTAATACCAAGTTCATCAAGATAATCATCAAGATCAGTATTTTTGAATTTTGTCCCATTGTCACTCCTGATGCGTTTGATCTTTACGCCGAAGTTCGTCGAGGCCCTTGAGGAAAAACGTTTGAAGACTTCCTGCACTTCAGTTTTATATAGAATGATGTGTACCCAAGTATAGCGAGAATAGTCATCAACAATGAAAAAGCCATATAAAGATGCTGCATTGGTTAGAGTAGCATAATGAGTAGGTCCAAACATATCCATGTGAAGCAATTCAAATGGACGAGTAGTAGTCATGATAGACTTTGAGGGGTGTTTGGATCCGGTTATTTTTCAAGACTCACAAGCACCACAGATGCCAATGACATGCTTCTTCTTCGCCGGTGTGTGCAAATTCCTCATCCCTGCATGACCAAGTCGTCGATGCCATAGCCAGCCTTCTGAGGTTTTTGCTAGTAAGCACGTGGCTGGTTGAGGACCTGTGGAAAAATCAACAATATACAAATCTCCTCTCCTAAATCCTTCGAAGACTTCGGATTTGTCAGATTCCATGATGACTACACATCTATATTTTCCAAAGATGACAATCATATCAAGATCACAAAGCATTGAGACTAACATGAGGTTAAATCCAAGGGATTCGACAAGCATGACTTTGTCCATGTGCCAGTCCTTGTAGATAGCCACTTTACCAAGTCCAAATACCTTGCTTTTACCATTATCAGTGTATGTGATTTGCTTCAGTGGTGATGGAGTCAGTGGCATATTCATCAATAAGCCTTTATCACCAGTCATGTGATTCGTGCAACCACTCTCAAGAACCCACTCTGTATTCCTGGGTTTGTCATCTTGTAGATTAATTTGTACAACTTACCATCCCATATGCTTCAGACTTGAAGAAGATGATATCAATTTCATCAGATAAGATTTTCATCATAAACAGTAAATTTAAGGACGATTGAAATGTTATCATTTCATGATTTTTAGCTTGCGTCCAAACAAGTAATTTCCTCATGTCTCCAGCAAATTCTTCAGATAATGGCTTTCATCTGGAGTCCTGACCTAAAAAAGTGGTTAGTTCGATTTCTTCACCACCCACATATGAAGGGGTGGCAAAGAGTTCATCATCCTCCGAGCACCATAAGAGAATGGAGGCATTGAGGCTAATGCACTTCTTTTCATAGTAGGGGGGTTAGAGTACTCAAATGAATAGGCAAAGAAATTCTTTGAGGAATTATGAAGATAATGATTTGAGGAATAACGCTCATATTCATGCCCCTTGTAGTTTCCATGCATATCAGAAGCATTAGTGCGAGTATGAGCATAATATTGACCATTTGAGGAATTTGCTCCTCATGAAGACTTTGGTCGACCTGAGGAATTTGATCTGGGGTTCTGGTTCTTCACTGGTGGTGTCATGAGGAAATTCACCTGAAGATTTTCCAAGGAACTTTTGGGGACCCATATTTTCCTCAGGGGTGGTCCATTCCTGCAGTTAGTTTCAACATATCGAGAAAATACTTCTCCATATTGATTTTTGAACAGTTTATAATTGGAGTCAAATGACTCATCGTAGGAATTGGACTTTTCACATGCAAAGTATGTTAGAGTGGATGGCTCAACGGGAGGGCCTTTAGCAGCAACCCATGAGGTTTTGGGGTACTGCTCAGGTTTCCAGTATGATCCATCGGCATTCAATTTCCTCTTGAAGGAAATGCCTTCATTCCTTGGATTCCTGTTCAGAATCTGCTTTTTGAGCACATCGTAGAGGGTTTGATGCTCTTTGACACTTTTGTATATGCCTGTCACATACAATTCCTTCAACCCTACATTTTCGTCAGTAGCATTTGTGGTTTCCTCGAGTGAAGAATTTGATACCAAAGGAACAATTGAAGAATTCGTAGAAATAGAAGCATTTGATGATTTTGGTGAAGAATTAACAGTTTCATGCTCGATGCATTTCAAACATGGTGGAATGAATTCAACCTGAGCGATACTTATCTGTCGAGCAAGCAATGAATCATTTTCCATTCGAAGATCATCATGAGACATTCTTAACTTCTCAATATCAAGCTTCCTTTGAAGAAATTCATAGAAAAGTTTCTCATGATCAGTCAAGAGTGTGCCATAACGATCTTGAAGACTATCAAATCTAGACTGAAGACTTTTTACATATTCAATGAAGACTTGAGTACGATTCATTTCATCGTTCAACAGATCATCGCTTCTGTCTAGCAGTTTCTAAAGCTTTTAAATGGCACTTTGTTGCTTAGTGTTAATGTTGGCAATTTTATAGTAACTAGGTTTTTGATAATCATCAGGTTCACAGTCACTGGAATCCGAGGAGGAAGTATGGTTTGGTACCTTTGAACCTTTTGCCATGAAGCAATAGGTTGGAGCGAAGTCATCAACATATTCATCAGTGTAGATAGCGTTGTCATTTTCTTCAAGGTTGAAGATTGACTTGCTACCGAATGTGGTAGCCTGTGCAAGACTTGCCAAACCAGACTCTGACTCCACTTCAGAACCATCCTCTTCACCACATTCTTGAGATTCTTCTTCAGAATCCATTTCCTTGCCAATGACTTCCCGAGCCTTACTGAAACTGGTCTTGTTGTGCGATGTGGACTTTGAAGAGGAGGAGTTTGACTATTTCTTCTTTTTCTTCGAGTCATCAGATCTTTCAACTTTGTATTTCTTCTTCCTTGAGTCTTTCACCCAGCAAACATGATTGGCAATGTAGTGACCAGATCTCTTGCATTTGTGGTGGGTTCTTTTCTTGTAGTCCTCAGATGAAGATTTTGATTTCCTCATACCTTTTCTTGAACATTTTCCCAACTGGCAACATTTAGTGAACTTCTGGGATTTCCTCACAAGCATGGCAAGTTCTTGTCCAAGTTCTTCAGGTTCACCAATACTGCAATCTGAATCTTCTTCTTCAAATGAGCAAATGGCGTTAGCTTTCAGTGCATGAGGTCTTGAATAGCTTGGTCCATACAGATCTTTCTTTTCTTCTTGTTGGAATTCATGAGTATTGAGTGTCTCAAGTATATCAACGGGATCAAGCATCTTATAGTCTCTTCGTTCTTGTATCATCAGAACCAGTGAGTGAAATGATGGATCAAAAGACCGCAGCAGTTTCTTCACAACTTCATGGTCAGTGAGGCAATCAAATGTATCTTGTGGGGACCCCGACATATGAGTCGAGATCGCCGAATGAACGTGCTCAGTGATCCCAGAGGTCAATGCTCACCGAACACACAGATAGTGAACATTAAGAGTCTTACATCCATAAATACCGTTTGATACAACAAATGACCATTGCGGTCAAGTATTACATATGTAGGGCCTTGAGGGCCAACACTCCACAATGGACCAATAGCAGAATTATTGGTCAAAAGCGTGAACCCATGCCATCAGCCTTAACCTACACGCATTCTGACTGGGAAGCGTCCTAACTCGCAAGAACGTAACGGTGTTACTTTTCACCATATCTTGTTCTTTCGTACCTGGTCAATGAAATAACAAATGGCAAGACAATGAATACTTTTGATTGTACTTGCAAACAGCCCATGATATGAACAATGAAAGTGAAGGATAACAATAACATGCATCTTCGAAGGAATTCATCTTGGTGGTAAATAAACATGATCACAGGTATGCATCATAAGTTAAGAACTACTTTTGAAGAACAGGTTACAGATATCAATATATCTGTCAAGGGTTGAACCATCCGGGTTCACCCTATATGCCAAGTCACCGAACTTGGTCACATCATTACTTCCATAAACTCCATGTAACACATACACACACACACTTGGTTTATGCAGAAACAACTGGACATAGTACGCTAGACCCACGAGATCCAGGAAACTTCCGTGTCATCCACGACTCGCAATATATAACATACTCGAGGTAAGTACCCGATCAATGCATTTTCCTGACGATACTAGTAAAAGAGGTCCACTCGATTGGTACCCAACCCACATGTTGTATGTCCTACGAGCACCGACTCTGGATAGTATCAACCATGTGAGGACCAACGGTGTGCCTGGAACACATAAAAATGGCATAGTCGTCCTACCTGGCACGACCCCATCACGAGAGTGACCACACATCACTCCCGCCACTAGTATGTGGCTCTTTGCTAGCACCGACCAGAGTAGTCAACATAGCCCCGTCCCATAAGGGGTAACGTGGTCATACAATTAAGTTTGGGACGGTTGACACATCATAAATCTATTCCCATTTTCGAAACCATACTCACACAAATACCCGGTGCCCCACTTCACCAAAAGTGGCAACCTATCTCATCATCACCCTCGGGCATTAGTGGCACCCGACGGGGTTTTCATAGGTCTTCTATTTATACCAACAACATGCTCATGCTATTTACTCTAGCATTACTTGTCAACATGATACTAGCATGATCCTCAAAAAGGGGCAGGATCAAGCTCAATGCATGTGCTCCGGAGGAGCCATCGGTAACATCACCTTAGTGATTTACCGGCACTTATGATTATATGCAACGGAAATAGTTGCTATCATAACATGCAATATAACATATGCTCAGTCTTGGTCAAAGGGCTTCTTGCCTTTGCTCACATAAGCCCTCTGGATCTTCGAGGTCTTCTGCTCCAACTCCGAGTACTCCGTCTAACCGTCAACTATCGTCGGAAACAACCACGGTAAGCCACACATCAGGCAGAAATAAAAGTGCTTTATAAATATAAGTTACATTTTTCTTGGACCTCTCTGGTCATAATAAAATACCTGAAGCTTGCCATAGGAGGTTTGGATCATCAGGGATTTCTGAATGGAGGAAAGGAGGAGTAGGGGATTCTTTATGAAGCCCACATAAATTATTAGGATAGAAATGAGTAGAGGCACTCAGTTAATAGAGAACAATTTTAGAAATATTTAGGAAGTTGTTTCACCGGATTTGGAGTTGAAATGAATATTCTGGGAATTTTTTAATATTGAATAAATAGCACTAGGAAGCTATTTATTTAATGCAACAGAATAAAGCCTGACAAAAATGTTGACCAAGGCTTCAAATATAGGGCATGATATTAGAAGGCTCTGGAATTTAGAATTACTCCAATTGGAGTTGAATTGAGTCCTCTAGGATTTTCACAAAGAGTGGTTGAATATATCCAGATTTGTATTTTAGTAAATACACCACAGAAAGTTGCTCTGGAAAAATGAGCAAAGTACATATTTGGATAGCCCTGAATTTTAGGAACCTGTGGGAGTTTGAATCATACAATTTGGAATTAGAATGATTTCTGAATGGATCTTTGAAGTTAATCAAAATAGGAAAATGAGAAAAGGAGCTCAGCCTCGGGGTTATCTTGCGCCCAAGGCGTTAGATAGGCTTTCGGGCCGGCCCATTGGCTCGGCTTGGCCAGCCGTGGCCACACAGGAGGCGCATTGCGCGAAGTGCGCCTTCCGCGCGAGGAGGCGGCTTTCTATTGAGGCGCGACCACTTAACTTGCGCGGCCCACCTGGCGGCCTCGCCAGCCAGCTAACGCGTGGGCCGACTGGCCTTCTTCAACCTCCCGTCGGAGCACATATCAGAGGAGGAGCTCTTGTCACCGGTGGCCCACGCTACCGGCCACCATTCTCCGGGGTCCAGATGCCGGAGGGCACCGGGGCGCGAGCCGCACCCAGGTGGGTGGCTCCTACTGGCCGGAGAAGGCCAGAGCGGCGCCGGCTCTTGAGGCAGTGGAGGTGGTCGCAACCTCCTCTGGACTCGGGTCCTTGGGGCCGGGAGAAGGACCCGAGGAAGGGGAACGGGCTCACCTCGCACAAGAGCGCCCGCAGGAGAGGTTAGGGGCGAGGGGAGCCTCAGCCCTGTCCGAATTTGGAACGGACGCCGTCGGTAAGCTTCGGTCATGGGAGGGGAACAGAGCACGGGAGCTCTTGGAGCTTCATGGTGCATGGATGCCACGCGTGCATGAGGAAGCTTGGAATCTTTCTATTGATGGGGAGCAGTTTGAACGGTCAAAAGAAAGCTCTGAGACATACTCAGACATTTTGGACCAGCTAGAAATGGACTGGAGGAAGGACACAAAGTGCAGAGCACCATTTTTTGCACTCCAGGGTGGTGGTCACCACCCCAGTTGGTGTCCTGGGCCACCCTTTGGCCAGGCCAAGGTGTCAAAAATTGCAAGGCATGCAGTCCACAAGGGATTGGTGAAGTTTGGCACCAAGTGGAGCTGGTTTGAATTGGTTTTGACTGTTGTTAAGTTTGCAGCAGCACACTTAGCGCTACTAATGAGGGCACTAACATGAGATACAATGGGGGAAAAGCATGTCTAGCAGCCTTAGGCATGGAAGTACTACATTTCTGCAAAGTTTCAGCTCAAGCAAGGGAGGGTAGCTACTACTTGCTGTACAAAGCTACTTTTCAGCTAGAAATCTAGTTGTAGATGTGCTGCTCATTTCTCCTACATGAGCATGCCATCCATTTCTTTTGAATGATGCCTTGGAATTCTAGGGGTCCTTTGGAAAGAGGTGGGGGCTTTGGCTTAAGCAGAAGTGGGGCAATAGGGGTAAAGATGGTGATCCTAGGGTGAAAATGAGAAGTAGTTACATGGAGCCTCTCTCCAATAATTGACCAGTGGCCATGGAAATGTTACTGGAGGTAAAATGTAACTATATGAAGTTGTGGTAGAAAGTTGAGCTCAAGGGTTAAAGTGGAAGGGGCCAAAGTAGCCAATAAAGTGAATGCACACAAGGTGTTTGATGAGTGGCAGAGCAACTAGATGGACTTCAATGGATATGAAACTTAACAGGATTAAATAATAGATAAACATAAGCTTGGACACAAAATTTGGGATTTGGTGGACAAGGTTTCCAATGTAGACTTGGGAAACCCATGAAATGGGCAAAAATGGCTTTCTGCTTACAAATCCATCCAAATCAATTCCCACAAATCCAATATTTGGTGTGGGGGCATTATTTGAGCATTAAGGCATGCACAAAAAGGTTGGGGTCAATTGGAGAAACTTTATAATGTAAATTTCCCAAAGTCAAGAATAAACACAGAGGGTTTTGGATGGGCTTAGGACAAGTTCTTCTATTCTCCTTAATGCACCACTTGGTGTGGATGCATTACTCGAGTATCAGAACATGTCCACCAAATTTGAGCATAATTGCAGATACTTGACAATGAAGAGTTGCTCAAATTTGGATCTGAACAGATTGGGTTTTAGAATAATTAGGGGAGTCAAATCAACTTGGATTGAGATGAAACTTGGAAAGATCATCAAACATATCATAGGTGACTTGCTGGAATTTTACTGGAATTTATTGAGAATATTTCTTATAGAAATATTCCAAAAGATTGAAATAGGCAGGAAGGGTTTTGGATTTGTTTGCCCAATATTTTCAACATGACCATGTTTTGAAACTCATATACATGGAATAAATATATCCACCGAGTTTCCCTAAATTTTCCTAAATATTTTGAAAGCAATAAAAATAACTTTCCTTCATAAAGACCATTTCTTGCCTCACTGGAAGGCATTTAAATAAATTAGTAAAATAACTTCTAAAATAATAATATAGTGGTTTTGGGAAGTCATTTTGATAATGAGTTTCAAATAAAATAATTGGTGCAAAATATTTTCCCTAATTTGAGGACTTGTAGCACAAATCTCATCTCAGGGGTTTTGAAAGCTTAATTCTAAGAAATGCTTTTTGGTGAAAATAATATTTGGTAAAAATGATTTCTGGTCCTAAACACATGGCATGATCATTAGGCAAGAGTTTTGGGCTAAGGAGGTGAGTTTGGAGTGTAGCAAGAATTATTGAGAATCAACACAAGCATACCAGCAAGCAAGCAATCAATAGTCACTTCAAGCATCTCAAGCATTCACAATTTTTTTAATTGGTCCTAAATTTTGAAATAAGTTAATTAGTCAGGAAAGCTAAACACATGGTGTTACAGACCTTACCCCCTTAAGAAAATCTCGTCCCCGAGGTTTCTAAGCTAGAGAGTGGACAGATACAAAATCTTGATTCGGAGGTAGTCTTCATGTCCCCATGTTGTTGTTGTGGTCATGAGGTGCTTGATGGTACAACTTTGAATGTTGCGAGTGACCTTGCCTGATCGTGAGCAGGTTCGGGCAATAAGTTATGCTTGACACAGGTCAAGGGCTTGGTGAGCTAAGTCCGTGCAAGGTTCTCGCTCGCAAGTGCATTCCAAAGTCAGAATACGTGGCAAGATTGTGTGTCTGGGTTCACGTCCCGGGGCTTCATATGCCGGTTATGACATCTAGATGTCTTGCATTAGAACATAAGGGTCAAGGCCTTCGCGTGGCTCCCTACTGTTGAGTGATAACCCACAAGTATAGGGGATCGCAACAGTTTTCGAGGGTAGAGTATTCAACCAAAATTTGTTGGTTCGCACAAAGGGAAGCGAAAGAATATTCTCAAGTATTTGCAGCTGAGTTTGTCAGATTCAACCACACCTGAAAGATTAGTGTCTGCAAGCAAAGTATCAGTAGCAAAGTAGTATGATAGCAACAGTGCCAGAAAAAAATGTGTTGACGGCAGACTATTCCTAATTGTTGTATCAATTGCGCCAGGAAATAGCACGTTGACGGGGAACTATTCTTCCCAGCAACGGCTCCTGAAAAGTCTTGCAACAGGTAACAGCAAAGTAGCAAGGAACAACAGTAGTAGTAGCAGCAAAGTAACAAGTAACAGCAGTAGTGACAGCAGTAGCAACAGTAGCAGCAAGGTGGCCCAATCCCTTTTCTAGCAAGGGACAAGCCTAGACAAATTAACGTAGCAAGGATCAGTAGTAGAAGACTCGTAGGAAGTGGATCGGTGATGGATGAGTGTGACGGATGTGATTCATCATGTAACATCTATAACACGGAGAGATAAGTAGCTAGCTCCCGTTCGTCAATCTAATGTAGGCATGTATTCCGTATGTAGTCATACGTGCTTAGGGAAAAGAACTTGCATGACATCTATTGTCCATCGCTCCCGTGGCAGCGGGGTCCTAATGGAAACTACGGGATATTAAGGTTCTCTTTTTAATAAAGAACCGGACCAACGCATTAACACGCGGTGAATACATGAACTCCTCATACTATGGTCATCTCCTGGAGTGGTTCCGGCTATTGTCACTCCGGGGTTGCCGGGTCATAACACATAGTAGGTTACTACAGCTTGCAAGATAGGTTCTAAAACACACATATATTGGCGACAACATAATAGGTTCAGATGTGAAATCATGGCACTCGGGCCCTAGTGACAAGCATTAAGCATAGCCAAGTAGTAGCAACATCAATCTAGAACATAGTGCATACTAGGGATCAATCCCCATCAAGAACTAACTCGATTACATGATAGATCTCATCCAACTCATCATCGTCCAGCAAGCCTATGATGAGATTACTCACGAACGATGAATAGCATCATGGAATTGTCGATGGAGGAAGGTTGATGATGACGATGGCGACGATTTCCCCTCTCCGGAGCCCGAAACGGACTGCAGATCTACCCTCCAGATGAAGAATAGGAGGTGGCGGTGCCTCCGAATCGTAAAACGCGACGAAACCTTCTCTCTGATTTTTTTTCCGAGCAAAACGGAATATATAGAGCTGAGATTTGAGGTGGTGGAGCCTCGTGGGCCCCACAAGCCCTCACGGCACGGCTAGAGGGGTGGCCGCACCCCCTGGGCTTGTGGCCCACTGGCTCTCCTCCTCCGGTGGATCTTTGTGCAGGTATTTTTCATTAATTCCAGAAAAATTCTCCGTAAATTTTCAGGTCATTACGACAACTTTTATTTCTGCACAAAAACAACACCATGGCAATTCTGCTGAAAATAGTGTTAGTCCGGGTTAGTTCCATTCAAATCATGCAAATTAGAGTCCAAAACAAGGGCAAAAGAGTTCGGAAAAGTAGATACGACGGAGACGTATCAACTCCCCCAAGCTTAAAGCCTTGCTTGTCCTCAAGCAATTCAGTTGACAAACTGAAAGAGAGAAAAGAAAAACTTTCACGAACTCTATTTGATCTTGTTGTTGCAACTATGTCTAACTCACAACCGGAATTTCAGCAAGATCACAAGCAAACCACATAAGCAAATGACATCTAGGTCTCATGGTAAACTCATATCAATGGCATAATCAACTAGCGAGCAAATAATAATAAGCCTCAAATGTCAACACTTTAATCAAAACAGCATGAAGCAGTACAAATAGATGGTATCTCGCTAGCTCTTTCTGAGACCGCAAAACATAAATGCAGAGCACCTTCAAAGACCAAGGGCTGACTAAACATTGTATTGTAACTCATGGAAAAGAATATCCAGTCACAGTCATACTCAACACAGTTAAAAGCAAAGCATAAAAATGACAGAGGTGCTCTCTAATTGGTGCTTTTATAAGAGGAGGATGACTCAACAGGAACATAAATAGACAGGCCCTTCGCAGAGGAAGCATTGATTTGCAGAGGTGCCAGAGCTCAAGCTTTGATAAAAGAGATAATAACTTTTGGTGGCATGCTTTCATTGTCAATGCAATGACTAAGAGTTCTCAACATCTTCCATGCTACACATGCTATAGGCGGTTCCCAAACAGAAAAGTAAAGTTTTGACTCCCCCACCACCAATCAATCACACTCCACGGCTAGCCGAATCCTCGGGTACAGTCCAAACCAACATAAATCCTGGGGGAGTTTTGTTTGCAATTATCTTTTCGATTTGAGCATGGAACTGGGAATTCCAATTACCGGCCCCTTTCTCGTGAATGATAGCGAATAAACACATATCGAGGATAACACGCCTAGCATGGAAGATACCAATAGCCCCCTGTCACCACATGAGCGTTTCGGGCATGCAAAATAGATTATTCCTTGAAGGTTTAGAGAGTGTCACATGCAAATTTACTTGGAATGGCACGTAGATACCGCATATAGGTAGGTATGGTGGACTCACATGGAACAACTTTGGGTTTATGGGAGTGGATAGCAGTATTCCCGCTTAGTACAAGTGAAGGCTAGCAAAAGACTGGGAAGCGACCAACTAGAGAGCGACAACAGTCATCAAAATGCATTGAGATTAATAACATTGAGTGCAAGCATGAGTAGGACATAAGTCACCATGAACATGAACAACATAGAGGCTTTGTTGGTTTTGTTTCAACTACATGCGTGAACATGCGCCAAGTCAAGCCACTTGAATCATTCAAAGGAGGATACCATCCTATCATACTACAACACAGTCATCTCAACATTCATGTGGGCATCCAAGACAAACCATTATAAGCTCCTAGCTAAGTATGAATCGCATAAGCAACTATGATCTCTAAGTTGTCATTGCAAACATGTTTCTCTCACAAGAAAGCTGAATCAGGCATGATGAGCTAGTCATATTTACAAAAACAAAATAGATCGAGTTCATACCAGCTTTTCAAGGCTCAGTCACTTCATCATATATCATCATTATTGCTTTTCACTTGCACGACCGAACGATGTGAACAATAATAATAGTGCTCGTGCATTGGACTACACTGGAATCTGCAGGCAAACACAAAGGAGAAGACAAAGTAATATGGCTCTTTGAAAGCTAAACATTATGCATTCAAGAGCCACTAAACATTGTAACCAATATCTTCTACCTTGACCCAAAGAAAAAGAAAACTATCTACACGGGAAAGCTCCCAACAAGAAAAAGGAGAAAAAGAAAATCTTTTTGGGTTTTCTCAAACTAGACAGACACACGAAAAGAAAATGAGAAAAAGGAAATAAACTAGCATGGATGATAAAGTGGCAAAGTGTGAACACTGGCTAACAAAGTGAAATCATAAGCAAGAATGTAAAGTCGGTGAGAACACATACTCCCCCAACCTTAGGCTTTTGGCCTAAGTTGGTCTACTCCCAAGGATGGTCCTGGCGAAACCCAAAATCATAATGGGGGTCATACGGGAATGCTGCAGCCACTGCCTGAATAGCTGCCTCACGGAGACGAGCAGACTTTGCCTCCCTCTTATACTCCTCTGCCTCTCCTCTGGTTATGTAATATCTCTATTTTACTTGGAAGTCAAAGAAGGCAGGAGCAGGAAGGATAATATGGAAAACACGCTGCCGGTTAAATATCAAACGGTATAGGAGGGATTCATCATCCCTCTCAAGGAACTGGTAGCGTGTCAAAGCGACGCGGTCAAGGAAAGCTGCAAGGAGCGGGGGATCTCCTTCGCGGATGGGTACTCCAAGAAAATTTGCTATGCGAGTGGCATAGATCCCACCAAAGAAATCCCCTTCCATAGCATTCTTATTCAGCCTCCTTGCTATTATAGCTCCTATGTTGAAGCTTTTGTCACCCGTCACTACGCTCTTAAGGATACTAAGGTCGGGTGCGCAGAGGTGACAATGCTCAATCTTGCCATTAATGCATCTGCCTATGAAGAGGGCAAAGTAATGCAAGGCAGGAAAATGAATACTCCCCATGGTAGCTTGCGTAATATCTCTGGTTTCTCCAACAGTACTACCAGAGCAAAAATCTCTAACCAAAGATTTAGGAGGATCACTGAGGCTACCCCAAATAGGTATTTTTCAAATTCTACTGAAACCCTCTAAATCCATGGTATAAGATTTATCATAGAGATCAAACAGTACCAATGTTTCACGGCCAGCTGAAAATTTGAATCTACGAACAAAAGAGGCTGTGAGAGCAACATACTGTTCACATTTATCGGATATGAATGCTTTGAGTCCGACGTTGCGAACAAGTGCATCAAACTCATCTTTGAAACCTGCCTCAATCATAAATTCATCAGAAGTCCATTCACATGGTTGTACCTGCGCATCCCCTGGTTGGTAAGGATCAGGCTCCCAAATCAAAAGACGGGGACCTCTCTTGCTTGAGGAACTACCATGAAAGTTTCTCCTGAACATCTTCCTTTTCTGAAATTTTCAGTGACCCAAAGGAAAGGTGAACAAGGCTCAACTAAACTTGTAGCAACTACTCCAACAAGTGCCTAGAGGCCATATTACACATCAAAACTACTTGGGACCAGCTAAAATCAGCATGCAAAGCTCAAGAACATGGTCACCAAGGAAGCAAAAATACGCGGAGTATAAGGCACTAGAGCAAAACCTAATTGGACCAATGGAGGAGTCACTTACCAAGGAGTAATTTCCCCAAAACAGTTCGGAGAATGGTGATTTGAGCAAAGAGATCGAAAATCCCAGCAAGAGGAGCAAGAACACGGGTTGAGCTGCGAAATGATTTTTTCTGGAGGTAGGAGGAGATAAGAGAAAGAAGCAGTGGAGGGGGTGCCCATGGGCCCCACAAGCCTGGGTGGCGCGGCCAGGGGGTGCCCGCACCCCTAGGGCTTGTGGCCCACTCGTGTGGCCCCCAGACAGACTCTTTGTCCCATCATTTTTCAAAAATTCCAGAAAAAATCATACTAGATTTTCAGGACGTTCGGAGAACTTTTATTTTCGGGGTACTTTTCTACCGGTCGCTAAAACAGAAAACAGGGAAAACTAAAATAAATCTATCATTTTTCTTCTAAGCAACCGAAGGTGAAAGCTTGGAACAGAGGTTTGTAACTCCTCGATTCATCCATCTCATGGTCATCGAAAGAAATTCGTCAGCGAGGTTGCTCAAGTCTCGTCAACAAACTTTTTCGAATCACAAAAGAGAACGGAGAATTTTCGAATAGTCACTAGGTCACCTCAATGGGGATGTGTATCTCCCCAACAAGCAAATCATACTTCATCTTAATAGGAGGAATAGGGCATTGAAAGCATTGATGCAATGTACTCGATATTGTTTCTTCGGAAAGTGTACCGTATGCTCACTACCGTTGACATGGAAAGTGACATTGCCTTTGTTGCAATCTATAACAGCCCCTGCATTGTTGAAAAAGGGTCTTCCAAGGATGACCGCCATGGCATCGTCCTCAGGAATATCCAAGATAACAAAGTCTGTTAAGATGGTGACGTTGGCAACCACAACAGGCACATCCCCGCAAATGCCGATAGGGAAAGCAGTTGATTTGTCGGCCATTTGCAGAGAGATTTCAGTGGGTGTCCACTTATCCAATTCAAGTCTACGATAAAGAGAGAGAGGCATAACACTAACACCGACTCCAAGGTCGCATAATGCAGTTCTAACATAGTTGCCTTTAATGGAGCAAGGTATAGTCGGCACACCGGGATCACCTAGTTTCTTGGGAGTTCCACCCTTGAAGGTATAATTGGCAAGCATAGCGGAGATCTCAAGATCAGGTATCCTCCTCTTATTAGTCACAATATCTTTCATGTACTCAGCATACGGAGACATCTTGAGCATATCTGTCAAACGCATTTGCAGAAAGACAGGTCTGATCATCTCAACGAATCGCTCAAAATCCTCATCATCGTTTTTCTTGGATGGTTTGGGACGAAAGGGCATGGGTTTCTGAACCCATGGTTCCCTTTCTTTACCGTGCTTCCTAGCAGCAAAATCATTCTTATCATATCTCTTATTCTTAGGCTGTGGGTTATCAAGATCAATAGGTTCAATCTCCACATCCTTATCATTGCTAGGTTGAGCATCAACATGAACATCACTATTGATATTATCATTAGGCTCAGGTTCATCACCAGATTGTGTTTCAGCATCAGAGATGGAGACATCATTTGGACTCTCAGGGGTAGCAGCAACAGGGTTGCTAGCGTGCAGGTTCCTATCATCTTTCTTCTTCTTTCTAGGATGACTAGGTGCATCAGTGCTAACTCCTTGGGAATCTTGTTCAACTCTCTTCGGATGACCCTCAGTCTACAAAGGTTCCGAGGTCATTCTGCCGCCTCTAGTAACGACTCTGACAGAATTGTCATTCAACTCGTTGAGAAAGTCATTTTAAGCTTTAAGTACTTGTTCTACCTGAGTAGTAACCATAGAGGCATGTTTACTCAGAAGCTTAAGATCATTGACATTTCTGTCCACACAAGCACTTAAATGACTAAGCATACGAGCATTCTTTTCCAATTGTCTGCTAACATAATCATTGAAACTCGGTTGTTTGGCAACAAAGTTATCAAATTCATCCATGCATAAGCTAGCAGGTTTATCGAAAGGAATATCACTCTCATCAAACCTACGCAGAGAATTTACTTCTACTACTTGTATCGGGTTATCGAGACCATGGATCTCTTCGATAGCTGGTAGATTTTTGACATCTTCAGATTAAATGCCTTTATCTCGCATAGATTTCTTGGCTTCTTGCATATCTTCAGGACTAAGGAATAGAATACCTCTTTTCTTCGGAGTTGGCTTAGGAGGTGGTTCGGGAATAGTCCAAGCATTCTCATTGCACAAGATGCTATTCAGCAGAATCTCAGCTTGTTCTACAGTTCAGTCCCTAAAAACAAAACCGGCACAACTATCTAGGTGGTCTTTGGAAGCATCAGTAAGTCCATTATAGAAGATATCAAGTATTTCATTCTTCTCAAGAGGGTGATCAAGCAAAGCATTCAGTAACTAGATGAGCCTCCCCCAAGCTTGTGGGAGACTCTCTTCTTCAGCTTGAGCAAACTTGTATATTTCCTGCAAGGCAGCTTGCTTCTTATGGGCAGGGAAATATTTTTCAGAGAAGTAGTAGACCATATCATGTGGGCTACGCACACAACCTGGAGCAAGAGAAGTGAACCAGGTCTTAGCATCATCCTTTAGCGAGAAAGGAAACACCTTGAGGATGTAGAAGTGGTGGATCTTTTCCTCACTAGTGAATAGTGTGGCTATATCATGCAGTTTGGTAAGATGGGCTACAACCGTTTCAGACTCATAACCGTGAAAAGGATCAGATTCGACCAGACTGATTAACTCAGGGTCAACAGAGAATTCATAATCCTTATCGGTCAGAAAGATAGGCGAAGTAGCAAACTTCGGGTCGTATTTCATCCTAGCGTTCAGAGATTTTTCTTTCTTCTTCCGTGGTAGTTTATCAACATCATAGCTATCCTTACACGCAAGAAAATCCTCAGCTATCTCTCCCTTCATAACATAGCGTGTATCAGGCATAACAGGCATAGTAGCAGGTTCTACTTCAATAGTATCAGCGGTTTCAGAAGTATCATCACATCTAGCAGCAACTCTAGCAATTTGTGCATCAAGGAATGCACCTAGTGGCAAAGTTGTATCAGGCATAGCATCATCTGGCAAAGCAGTATCAAGCATAGCCTCAACATAAGCATCATGGGAAGCAGAAGTAGCATCATCAAGCATAGGCGACATATCAAGATTTCTAGAAGGAGGTGATGGCACAAACTTACCCATAACTGAAGGTGAATCAAGTGAAGAGCTAGATGGCAGTTCCTTACCTGTCCTCGTAGTTGAGGGCAAGATTTCAGTTCTCGGATCTGTTGGATTCCTCATAGTGACCAGCAGACGTCAATCCCAAGTGACTCAGAGAATATAGTTGTGCTTCCCCGGCAACGGCGCCAGAAAAAGGTCTTGATAACCCACAACTATAGGGGATCGCAATAGTTTTCGAGGGTAGAGTATTCAACCCAAATTTCTTGGTTCGCACAAGGGGAAGCGAAAGAATTATCTCAAGTATTAGCACTTGAGTTTGTCAAATTCAACCACACTTTAAAGATTAGTGTCTCCAAGCAAAGTATCAGTAGCAAAGTAGTATGATAGCAACGGTGCCAGAAACAAATCTGTTGACGGCAGACTATTCCTAACTGTTGTATCAATGGCGCCAGTAAATAGCACGTTGACGGGGAACTATTCTTCCCAGCAACGGCTCCAAAAAAGTCTTGCAACAGGTAACAGCAAAGTAGCAAGGAACAGCAGTAGCAGCAGCAGCAAAGTAACAAGTAACAGCAGTAGTGACAACAGTAGCAAGAGTAGCAGCAAGGTGGCCCAATCCCTTTTGTAGCAAGGGACAAGCCTCGACAAAGTAACGTAGCAAGGATCAGTACTAAGAGAGTCGTAGGCAGTGGAACGGTGATGGATGAGTGTGACGGATGTGATTCATCATGTAACAGCTATAACACGGAGAGATAAGTAACTAGCTCCCGTTCGTCAATCTAATCTAGGCATGTATTCTGTATGTAGTCATACGTGCTTAGGGAAAAGAACTTGCATGACATCTATTGTCCATTCCTCCCGTGGCAGCGGGGTCCTAATGGAAACTACGGGATATTAAGGTTCTCCTTTTAATAAAGAACTGGACCAACGCATTAACACGCGGTGAATACATGAACTCATCATACTATGGTCATCTCCGGGAGTGGTTCCGGCTATTGTCACTCCGGGGTTGCCGGGTCATAACACATAGTAGGTGACTACAACTTGCAGGATAGGATCTAAAACAAACATATATTGGCGACAACATAATAGGTTCAGATCTGAAATCATGGCACTCGGGCTCTAGTGACAATCATTACGCATAGCCAAGTAGTAGCAACATCAATCTATAACATAGTGGATACTAGGGATCAATCCCCGTCAAGAACTAACTCGATTACATGATAGATCTCATCCAACTCATCACTGTCCAGCAAGCCTACAATGAGATTACTCACGAATGATGAAGAGCATCATGGAATTGTCGATGGAGGAAGGTTGATGATGACGATTTCCCCTCTCCGGAGCCCGAAACGGACTCCAGATCTGCCCTCCAGTTGAAGAATAGGAGGTGGCGGCGCCTCCGTATAGCAAAACGCGATGGAACGTTCTCTCTGATTTTATTTTCGGGCAAAACGGAATATATAGAGCTAAGCTTGGAGGCGGTGGAGCCTCGTGGGCCCCACAAGCCCTCACGGCGCGGCCAGGGGGTTGGCCGCGCCCCCTGGGCTTGTGGCCCACTGCCTCTCCTCCTCCAGTGGATCTTTGCGCAGGTATTTTTTATTAATTCCAGAAAATTCTCCGTAGATTTTCAGGTCATTCCGAGAACTTTTATTTCTGCACAAAAACAACACCATGGCAATTCTGCTGAAAACAGCGTTAGTCCGGGTTAGTTCCATTCGAATCATGCAAATTAGAGTCCAAAACAAGGGCAAAAGACTACGGAAAAGTAGATACGACGGAGACGTATCATTGAGGATTTCCCTGACTCCCTTAAGGCACACAAGATATGGTCGTAGGTGATCTTCATCCTTGAGGGTGTATTAGTGGTCTTCGAAGGATTCTCGCCGAAGGGTCTGGGTTGGGTCTGACCCATGAGTCTAAGCTCGGAGACTTAGGGTCCAGAACAGGTCCTGCCATCTTGAAGTGTTTATGAGTTGTTCTGGATGAGCTGGCTACCCAAGAGTATAGACCAGTCGTCCACTCCCAAGGTATGCGGCTCGGCAAGCGGGTGAATCACCTTTAGCAGGCTTCCACCATGATCCAACTACGAATCTCGTCCTTGATTTGGACCGAGAAGAAGCCATCTGATTCTCTCGCTTGTCCAAAGGCTTCCTTGTCTTGATTCGTCGAGCCTTCTGGACATCGTTGATGTAGTCGGTCGACGTCTTCTGCTTCTTCCTTGTTGTCATGGTTTCCCAACCATGGTGGTTCTTCGTCCTGTCTTGAGTACAATAGACTTCCGTTGTCTTCGGGTTACTTCGAGAAGCCCACCTTCTCGAGTTAGCACTATACCCTCGAGAGGCATAGCGATCGGCATTCCTGGGGCTCGACCAAATAGGACTAAGGTGTTCTTCCTCTTACTGGGTGAATAAGTATGTCATCAGTGAGAATGACCACATACTTTCCCCAACATGACATAAGCATAGTTCTCATGAGTCAGGTGAGGAGAACGGGGACTTGCTATGGGTGATCGCTGGCTGAGGGGTTTGTGGTCCAACATGACCTAGCCCTGCATGCACATGTTCATCATAGACATGATGGGTGGTGGTTGGGCGAAGTACTGGCCATATTCCAACAACATAGAGTCGTTTTTCTATGGTCGTAATCCGACCACCTTATGTCTAAGTGAAGCTTTAGGGTCTCAAGGAACTTAGGATGTAGGCGAACAGTTATCATCTTATCTCTAAGCACATTCTTAGATGCCCATAGTTCGACCTCTAACTCGGGACGACATCACCTTATCTCATCAGGGATACCATCTCACATGGGTCAACTCCATACTAGTCATGCTAGTCAACTCCAGGGTTGAGGGAAGAACTAACCCAAACATTACAAGTACGGTGTAGCTACGATGCACATGCATTCCTATGCAAGAACCTCGAGAGGCATACAAGCCCCTAAGATTGAATATAAGACACCACAAAATCAACTGTCCAGCTAGGTCATTCAGTGGACAGGGTACTGCAATACTATATTAGTATACCAATCCAATATCTTGTTTCCTTTCTATGAATCTGATCTGATCCATCAATCCGATCAATCATTACTGGACCTATCACTCCTACAAATCCAATATTCATGGGGTTCTACATAATCTTTTAGAGTCCTCATAATCCGCATATTATTGCAAGGATTACGTTATAGTATATCCACCAACTTCAATATCATGGCCATCTAATCTCCAAGGATAGTTCACATATGATCAAAATCCAGTTCGACAACTCCAAGCGTACGCACTTATTATCCACCGAGAATCATGCTACCATGATTAAGATCATCGGGCTAAATCCAATTTACTCCGAACCATGTGGCCTCGTATACCATCAATAGTCTATTGGGCGTACCTATTTAATCCCAAACTCAAGTCGATTAAGAACTCTTGTTCGATACTCCAGGTCATTATGGTAATATCATCAAACCATGTCACCTACGTGATAAAGTCAATTATACCACCAAGAATTAATTGCTCGCGATCAAATCATCCCACTAAATCCAATCTTACTCCAGGAATATGTAGGTTATGCTACTATATCAACTTGTCCCACAGAATTCACCTGCTTTATGAGGGTCTTATGTTCCACCAAGATAATCTAGCTGTATCTTCAAGACAACTATCATCATCACATCAATCTTTAGTCTAATACTGTTATATCAGCGAATGGTCTTTCTTATAGCATCAGGGTTATGGTGCTAGCTTGAGAAGGAAGGATACTTGTTCACTGCGATCACTCGTCCCAAAAGGAACCTGGTGCTACGCGGGGTTTATCGGGGATCTACAGGTGTTCTGGCAAGTCCGTGTACTAGACACATGACTAGAAAATTTCAGCCGGAAAGGCTTGTAGAGGTTAGTCTGGTCTAGAAAGGGTTTCCGATCTTGAGGGAGGCATAGCACCTAGGGGTTGCGTGTGGTGAAGCATGATATAGTCAGTGTCTTCAGTGTCAGCAGTCCTTCGAAGTGGATCCTTGGTGCATCTTGTCTTGCTGGTCTTCCGTTGTGAGAGAGAGAGAGTAGCACAGAGGGGAGTGTCTAAGGGTTTTAGTGCAATCAAACAAGCGTTGGAAAGTCAACTCAAACAAGTGCCAAAATCATTTAGAACATCTAAATAAGACAGGTGATATAACCGCATGCTTGTTGCTTAAGCAAAAATGCGACTTATACCAACGCACGAACAACAAAACAACCAACACTCAACATGGTCCATCCGAATCATTTCACGGACTCGACTTCGCATAGGGGATTTACGACTCACCCTACCCTAGGGTTCTCGGACTCGACAGTTGTGCTTGCTTCGTGCTCTAGGGAGGAGTCCGCTAAGTCTTCTGGACCTTCTCATGGCGTTGTCACGCCTCCTGTTGTTGCTCGCTGATGGGGTTATAGTCCCAGGGTAGGGTCATAGGCCTGCCCTATAGGTCCTACCCAAGGACTACCCTTCATAGGGAACAAGGCCCTTAGACAGTTCCGACTGAACCAAGGACTTCCCATCATCCAGTCGGTGACGATTCCCCCATCATCCAGTCGGTGACGAGCATTCGAAGCGTATCAAACATACCGACTGGATTCCACTCTGTATATCGTAACCACCCTGGAGGGCAGCGGTCATACGTTTCCATACACCATCATTAGCATTTAAGGCATATGTTACCTGTAATGTAGGCATTTATTTGCCACTACTCCACCGCTGTCCACCGGACCGTTGTGAAGGGCAGCGCACTCTATATAAGCCGCCCTTCCCCACTGGTGCAGGGGTTGGCATTTTACGGTAACCACATATTCCACTTGACACTAATCTCCCAAGAGCACTGAGAAATAGGGCTTTTACCTCGACCGTAGAGGGGCCTAAACTCATACATCCTCGCCGTAGCTAAGGCTCTGCCCATCCTTTCGTACCCTACACATCTACTGTCAGACTTATACCCACGACAGTTGGCGCCCACCATGGGGCAGGCGTCTAAGCGACTTCCTGCGAGTTTGCGACTTCATCTTTTCATCATGTCGTCCGGTGGAGCTTTGTGCATGGGTCATGAGATCCTCTTCGGCGCACTCTCCTTCATCATCGACGACTCGGCATGGCATCGGGACGCGCCTCTTGACGTCGAGGCGCTCCCCAGTCGTGGGGCTACAAACTTCCGTAACGGTGCCCGCGACGTCCTTCTTCTCCAGCAATCGGCTCCGGTGTCGATCTTCGCCCCCGTCACGCGCCGCAACAAGCGGTCCCGCCATCCGTGGCTCCAGCGTTGGGTGCGACACGCCCAGGCGCGCTAGAACGCGTCCTCTCAAGTGGCGGTCCTCGAGTCCGTTGTGGTCGCGCCGCCGTCCCAGTGCTTGGACTCAGTTCCGACCGAGTTTCCTTCCGAGTACTTGGGTCGCGGGCCTACAGCCGAAGTTCTCATGGCCAATTCCCATGAAAGTCCCCGTCATACTGGTCGGAACGAGCACGAGGTCGGTGAGTCATCCGGCGCTCGCCGTCAGCCCCGCCGTTCTGCTAGTTGACGCACTCGTCAGAGCAACGTGGAAGTGTTCAGCACACCCGTCCTCAACCTGGCTGTCGCCGCCAAGATAGCTGATTCCCTCCAACCGACTGATTCAGAGGCTGGTAGAGGGATCGAGCAGATCCGTGCCCTGTTGCACACGGCGCAGCAGCAGAATTCGGCGGTCTCCCAGTCGCACAACAGGATCCACAACAGTTCTGTTCACGCGAACACGCATCGGTCGGTTTTCAGCCCCAATTCTCATCAGCGACGCAGAGGAGGCAGCCGTTCCATGAATCCCGAAGATCGTCGCCGTTCACGCACCCCTCCACGGGGTGGACCCTACAGGCCCCGACATCATGATGATCGGCGTTCAGTCGGTGACATGTATGATCCAAGGCCCGACGCAAGAGGGTACATCGCCTAGAGGAAGGTCGACAGGAGTCGAGCCCACCGTGATGGTCACGAAAGAGATCGTCTGAGTGGAAGCAGGACCATCATCTCTGGCCCCGAGTGCTTCAGTCGGGCCATCCGTTCAGCTGACATCCCGCCCACCTTCCGATTGGCGACGGGGATCAGCAAGTTTACATGAGAATGCAAGCCAGAAACGTGGCTGGACGACTACCGAGTGGCGGTCCAGATCGGTGGCAGAGATGACCAGGTCGCCATGAAACATCTCCCCCTGATGCTGGACGGCTCGGCATGAGCGTGGCTGAACCAGTTGGCCCCTTCAAGCATCTACAGCTGGGCAGATCTGGCCCGAGTCTGCATCAGGACTTTCAAGGGCACGTGCAAACGCCCTGCTGGTCTCGTGGAGCTCGAGCACTGTGTCCAGAAGCAGAATGAGCCCCTGCGCGATTCATCCAGCGTTGGACGACCCTCTACCACACGGTGGAGAACGTCACAGAGCACCAAGCAGTCTGCGCCTTCAAGGCAGGCGTGCGGTACGGAGATCTGTACCTGAAGTTTGGTCGGACAGGCGACATCTCCATGAGCAAGATGATGGAGATAGCCGCACGCCATGCAAATGGCGAAGAAGAGGACCGCATATGTAGCGGCAAGCATAAAGCAATCGCCAATGGAGATGGGAACATCACTCAGAAGCAGAAGCAGAAAGCTCCGTCCACTTCGCAGGCAGAGGCAGCAGCCGTCACCAATGCCAAGTTCAAGGGCAAGGGGAAAGCTCAGTTCACCCCCAAGAAGAGGCAGTTCGGAAACTCCATCCTGGATCAGCCATGGCCAATCCACACGAAGATGGACGAAGAAGGCAACGCCATATTCCCGAAGCACACCACTCTGCAATGTTGCCTCCTGATCCAAGGGTTCGGCGAAGGGTAGCCGAGTGAAAAGGACAATGAACAGGATGATGAGGACAAGGAGGATCCGTTCCCCCAAGTCCATGCAACACTGACGATTTTTGCTGACGTGGAAAGCAAGAGTCGACTGAAGCTGGTGAACAGGGAGGTGCACATGGCCACCCCAACCAACCCCACGTTCCTCAAATGGTCTTAGACTACGATCACCTTTGACCAGTCGGATCATCCAGTACACGTGCCCACCCCAGCGAGGCAGGCTCTGGTCGTCGACCTGGTGGTGGAAGGAGTCCAACTGCGCAAAGTCCTCATGGACGGCGGCAGCGGCTTGAACATCATGTACGCCGACACTCTCAAGGGGATGGACATTCCGATGTCCAAACTTAGAGAGAGCAGCATGCAGTTCCACGGAGTCGTCCCTGGACGAAAGGCCAAGTCACTTGGCCAGATCGCGTTGGGCGTCGTTTTCGGCTCCGACAAGAACTTCCGGAAGGAAAAGCTGACATTAGAGGTGGTGCACTTCCAGAGTGCATACCATGCGATTCTGGGCCATCCGGCGTATGCACGTTTCATGGCCCGCCCATGTTAAGTGTATCTGAAGCTGAAGATGCCGGGTCCCAAAGGTGTGATCACTGTCACAGGCAATCAGCAGCAACCCGAGGAGTGTCTGCAGCAGGGGTCGAGGATCGCCGATCAGCAGATGGCTATCCTCGAGCTGGACGAGTACAAGAAGACAGCCGACCCCGCTGACGTGATGCGTTCGAAGAAGCCAGCTTTGGAGTCCGCATTCTAGTCGGCGGGAGACACGAAGAAGGTCAGCATCCACTCGACGGGCGACACCGCTGCCCTGACGAACATCTCCACCACCCTCGATCCAAAATAGGAAGCCGAGCTCATCCAATTCCTCCGTGAGAACTGGGACATTTTCGCATGGAAGCCCGCTGACATGCCAGGTGTACCCAGGGAGTTGGCTGAGCACCGACTGCATGTGGATCCTGCTGCTCGGCCCGTCCGAGAACACCTGCGTCGGTCCACCGCGCACAAGAGGAAGGCAATCGGAGATGTGGTGGCTAAGCTTTTGGCAGCCAATTTCATTCGCAAGGTACACCACTCCGAGTGGCTCGCCAATGTTGTCATGGTGCCCAAGAAGGACAAGTCTCTCCGAATGTGCATCGACTTCAAGCATCTCAATAAGGTCTGCCCGAAAGACCATTTCCCGCTCCCCCGCATTGATCAAATTGTTGATTCGACTGTTGGTTGCGAGCATTTGTCATTCCTTGATGCCTACTCGGGCTATCATCAGATCCGTCTGTATGGTCCCGATGAATTAAAAACAGCCTTCATCACCCCATTCGGGTGCTTCTGCTACATCACTATGCCATTCGGTTTGAAGAATGCAGGAGCAACTTTTATGCGCATGATCCAAAAATGCCTCCTTGACTAGATCGGTCGAAATGTGGAGGCGTATATGGACGATATCGTAGTCAAGTCACGCAAAGGTTCCGACCTGCTGACTGACTTGGCAGAAACATTCGCCAACCTTCGTAGGTACGATATCAAGCTCAACCCTGCCAAGTATTCATTCGGTGTTCCGAGCGGAAAGTTACTCGGTTTCTTCGTTTCCGAACGAGGGATCGATGTCAACCCCGAAAAGATCGGGACCATCGTCCGAATGGAGCGGCCGGTCAGAATACATGATGTTCAAAGGCTCACAGGTTGCCTAGCGGCTTTGAGCAGGTTTATCAGTCGACTCGGCGAGAAGGCACTACCTCTGTACCGACTCATGAAGAAATCAGATACTTTCGAGTGGACAGACGAAGCCCAAATTGCATTCGACGAACTCAAAGCCCTGCTTTCCACCCAGCCGGTTCTTACTGCCCCACTCAGTAAAGAACCCCTTCTTCTGTACATCGCGGCTACAAATCAAGTCGTTAGCACTGCTCACACAGTCGAACGCGAAGAAGAAGGCAAAGCGTACAAGGTTCAACGGCCAGTATATTATGTCTCCGAAGTCCTGACTCCTTCCAAGTAGAGGTATCCCCATTATCAAAAGCTTATTTACGGGATCTACATGACTGCGAAGAAGGTGGCTCATTATTTCCAAGACCACTCGGTGTCTGTCGTTTCTGATGCTCCGTTGTCGGAAATCCTCCACAATCGGGAGGCATCAGGCCGAGTGGCGAAGTGGGCAATGGAGATGTTATACTACGACATCAAGTTCAAAGCCAAGAAGGCCATAAAGTCTCAAGCTCTGGCTCACTTCATAGCAGAATGGGTAGAACAACAACAACCGACTCACGTCTACTCGGCTCATTGGACAATGTTCTTTGATGGGTCCAAGATGTTGAATGGCTCCGGTGCTGGCGTAGGGATCATATCGCCAAAAGGTCATAAACTTAAGTATGTGTTGCAGATACATTTCGATTCCTCCAACAATGAGGCAGAATATGAAGCTCTCCTTTATGGATTGCGCATGGCCATCACACTCGGCGTCCGTCGCCTGATGGTTTATGGCGATTCAGATTTGGTGGTTAATCAAGTGATGAAGGAGTGGGATGTAAGGAACCCCACCATGACTACATACTGCAACGCAGTGAGGAAGCTCGAGAAGAAGTTTGAAGATATGGAACTTCACCATGTTCCGCGACTGAAAAACAAAGCAGATGATGAATTGGCGAAACTTGGATCCACTCAGAGACCAGTCCCGAGTGATGTCTGCCTCGAGCACCTACACCTTCCCTCAGTAAAAGAAGATCCTTTCACAGAGGAACCAGTACAACCAAAGAGCTCAACAGATCCGACTAAAGTCGAAGTCCCTGCTGTGGTGGATTTGATCATGGAGATTCTTGCTCTCATCCCCGATTGGACTGTGCCGTTCATTGCATACATCCTGAGGCAAGACTTACCAGAAGGAGACGTCCAAGCTAAGCAGATCATCCGCATGTCGAAGTCCTTCACCGTCATTGATGGCTAGTTGTACAAAGAAAGTGTTTCAGGCGTCCTTCAACGATGCATCTCCCCTGAGGAGGGACAGTTAATCCTGGAAGAAATTCACTCGGGAACCTGCGGCCATCATGCCTCCTCAAGAGCAATCGTCGCCAAAGCATTCAGAGCTGGTTTCTTCTGAGTGCAGGCGAATGAAATGGCGAAGGATATGGTTGATCGATGTGAAGGCTGTCAGTTCTACTCGAGCAAGTCCCACAAGCCAACATCTGCGCTGAAGACAATCCCTCTTGTTTGGCCATTCGCAGTGTGGGGATTAGATACAGTCGGTCCATTCAGAACAGGCCAAGGGGGATTCACTCATCTGTTGGTGGCAGTCGACAAGTTCACCAAGTGGATTGAAGCCAAGCCCATCAAGAAGCTCGACGCCCTTACGGCCATCAAGTTAGTGAGAGACATCATCGCCAGATTCGGGGTTCCGCACACCATAATCACTGACAATGGCACAAACTTTGACTCGGACAGATTCAAAGGTTTTTGCACAGGCCAAGGAATACGAGTGGATTTTGCATCTGTGGCGCATCCCCAAACAAACGGGCAAGCAGAGCGGGCGAATGGACTTATTCGTCAAGGGTTGAAGCCTCGACTCCTGCGAGAAGTTGGACATGCTGCCGGCGCATGGGTCACCGAGCTGCCTTCGGTGCTGTGGGGCCTCCGCACAACTCCAAATAGATCTACAGGGCGATCCCCGTTCTTCCTCGTTTATGGAGCAGAGGCGGTCCTTCCGAGTGACTTGCTTCACGACTCTCCACGAGTCGAACTCTTCTCCGAAGCCGAAGCAGAGCAAGCCAGGCAAGATGGTGTGGATCTTCTACAAGAAGAGCGCGAGATGGCACTGACTCGCTCAACAATTTATCAACAAGACCTGCGGAGTTTTCACGCGCGGCACGTCAGGAGTCGTACATTCCAAGCAGGCGACCTGGTGCTCCGAGTGGATCAGCAGAGACCTCACAAGTTGGCTCCCGCCTGGGAAGGACCCTTCATCATCTCCAAGGTGCTGAACAACGGAGCATATCGACTCTACAATCTCGACAGGGAAACGGACGAGCCGCGAGCATGGAACGGAGATCTCCTGAAGCGCTTCTACACGTGACCGCCGATGGAGGCAATGTAAAGAACAGGTATCATTGAATTAATACAAAGCAGATTTATTTCTTGCAAGTTCAAAATTCTTCCACGTTGGCAGACTCCGGTCTAAAAAAAATCGCTCCTAGTGCGTACTAAAAGTCGCACTCGGGAACTTAGCCGCGATCCAGAATCGCCTAAGTACAAACTCTCTCCGAGTATGCACTAAAAGTCGCACTCGGGGACTTAGCTGCGATCCAGAATCGCCTAAGTACAAACTCTCTCCGAGTGTGCACTAAAAGTCACACTCGGGGACTTAGCTGCGATCCAGAATCGCCTAAGTACAAAACTATCTCCGAGCGTGCGCTAAAAAACGCACTCGGGGACTTAGCTGCGACCCATAATCGCCTAAGTACAAACTCGCTCCGAGTGCGCTCTAAAAAACGCACTCGGGGACTTAGCTGCGATCCAGAATCGCCTAAGTAAAAAAGCTTCCTTCGAGTGTATCCTAGAGATCCACTCGGAGGCTTAGCAGATCCTCATTGAAGCTCATGTGGATGTGAAGACAACTGACAACTACATGAGTAACAGCTCGCTCCGAGTGCGCACTCGGAGACTTCACAGACCCTCATTGAGGCTCATGTGGATGTGAAGACAACTGACAACTACATGCTCCGCATGTTTGCCATTGGCTTCACCAAGAAACGCCAAACAAAAACCACGAGCCAAAATCGTGTCCAAAAAAAGTTTTGGGGAATGAAGAGCAAAATGTTCTATTTGAATTCAAACTTGGATCTACGATAGTCGGCTCGGCGTGGATCAAGCTTATCCACACCGAACTACGAATGTGACGGCCAACAACAGTGGCCAAAGTTTGATACAGATACCCCTCGGCATACCGAGGTAAAGATTTTCAAGCGTCATCAGGACTGGAACCGGGACTGGCAGGCTCCACAAAAGTGTCAAGGTCGATCCCGTCTGCGATGCGTGTGGCGGTATCAAGGAAGGTCTCCATGAAATCTTCGAATCGAAGCTTCTTGGTGTTGGCGACCTGCAACGCCTTCAGCTTTTCGTCGCGAGCTTCCTTGCAATGCACTCGGACCAGCGATAGCGCCACGTCCGCACCACAACGAGCGGCAGACTTCTTCCATGCCTACACTCTGTTCGGGACATCCTCCAGCCGAGTCATCAACCCTTCTATTTCCCGCCGGGAATCGTCTTCGGGCCACAGCTCCTTGTCGATCCGGGCGATGACTTCCTTCAGGCGGCCAATCAAAGGTCCCACTCTGCCAAGGCGAATATGCGCTGGGAGAAAGTCCCGATTGGCTTCGTCGCCGAGTGGAACGTTCGGAATAACCGACCGCTCAATGCCAGCTGCTTCAGCCTCAGCGTCCATACAAAAATATGCAAAGCAAAGACGAGCAGAAAGTAAGCGCAGAATGAACTACAAAGTCAGGAAGCACTCGGCAAAAAGCTTACCACCGAGCAGCACAATCATCTTCCTTGCCCAGTCGCTGACGTACTTCTCCTGCGATATGCACTGACTATTCATCAACTTCACCTGACCCATCAGTTCAGTTCTTTGCTTGCCCATTTTCTCAATTTGGGCCAGCAATGCCTTGTTCGCCTCCCGGGACACCTCCAAAGACTTCTCTCGGTCAACAAGAGCCCCCTTCACACCAGCTAAGTCATTCACAGCCGCCTCCAATTCCGCAGCAAGCTGACTCTTTTCAGCCTTCAGAGCATTGTACGCTGATCCCATTTCGCAGGTCTTCTGCAAATCAGCGCAAAGAGAAGATCAGACACATTCAACAAGGAAAACAATAAAAGAACAATGCTCTTCAGACCCCTGCCGACGGAAGCAGTCGACAGCGGTCCCGGGGACTACACCCAGTGGGTTCACTAAGAGTGACCCCACTGGCATGAAGCTCGAACAGGTCCGCCCTATTGAGCTACATGACAAACAGACAAGCCTAGGAGACTACTATTACCTGACCTGAGTAAAACTACTCTCGGGGACTACTTCCAGTGGGTGCACTCGGAGTGCCCCCACTGTTACCATTCGACCAGATCAGCTCTGATCCAATCAAGTCATGGAAAACGTACATAAAGACAACTGCCGGTGCAAGCACTCGACAGAAGTCTCGGGGACTACATCCACTGGGTTCACTCACAGTGAACCCACTGCATCCGAGTATATCACTTAAACCCCCAGTGGGTTACAAGAGGAAAGTAAACACTTACTAGCGCACTTACTCGGATATCGTCCCGGAGCTCCAAGCTTCTCTTGTACAAAGATGCGATGGAGTCGTACGCTCCCTTGGCATCACCCACCATCAACTCCACCTGTATCATGGCCTCCTTGGCGGCTCCCACTTCGTCTTCCGGGAGGTGTCGGGCGTCGTAATGGATGGTCGACGGACCCGGCACGACAGGAGACTCCTTGGGCATCCCAAGTCCCGCTTCAGTCGGTTCAGCCGCGAGGGGCACCGTCTCAGTCAACGGCATCGTCTCGGTCGGCGGCGCGTCCATGGTGGGAGCAGCAGCAGATGGAACAGCCTCAAGGACAGGCGCCAAAGTTTGCCCTAACCCCTTCTGGTCGTCCTCCTCCAGATGAATCATCTCTGAAGGAAGCCCAACTGAACAACATGAGATTACAGAAAAAGGGCAAGATTAAAGACAGTACTCGCGAAACAATAATGCAAACTCCTGGAGTCGTCACAGCGTACCTTGCTGGGATGTAGCAACGTTATCCGTATCCATGGGATCATCGTCCTGGCGTGGTAGAGAGGTGGCGGAGGTAGCAGCTCTGTCGATTAAAATCCACTCGACCGATAAGCATGAGTTTAATCAAAAACTGAAAGAAGATAGGAGAACAAGACACCTACGCTGAGGCAACTGGAACAGCGATCCTCATCCGAGGCAAAGCTTTCCGAGGCTTGGACCCACTCGGTTTGGCCACCTTGGACGGTTGGTCTGTGGACTCGGCAGGAACGTCCCTGGTCCTCTTCACGCTCCGAGCACTCAGAGCCACCGAGGAGCTGGCTGAGCACTCGGAGCCGCTGGAGGAGCCGACGGAGTCGCAGGTTCGTGACGACACTTGGATCGAGGCTCTGATGGTGGAGGTGGCGAGCTCTGCTCCCCAGCCTCCCCCTCCTCCTCTTCGGTCTCCTCCTCCGTCTCCCCACTGTCGGAGACGTACTCGGCGCTGTCCATGCTGCCCTCCTGGCTGCCCTCCTCTTCCTCAGCTGGATTCCCGTTCGAGACGGGAGAATACCAGTTGATCCACGCCTGCACAAAATACATTCGACAACATCAGACGTCAGGCGGTGGTACAAGAAAAAGCGATAAATCTAATAGGATTGAAAGCACTCGACAATATGTGCTCACCTCATTGGGAGGAGGATTGTCAGCGCGGATGGGCTTCACTCGTCGGGCTCCTCTGGGGTTATCGCAGGTGCCTGTGATGCTGCGGACCCACTCCGTCACAACCTCCCCAGTCACGCATTCTAGATGAGTCCGAGTGGAGTCCCCAGGCCCCGCGTAGTGCCACATGGCGTGGTGTCGAACTTGCAGCGGCTGGATGCGCGGACCCAGAAAAGTCTCCAGCAAATCCGTGACGGTGACTCCCTTGCGGACGACATCTATCAACTCTTCGACCAGAGGTTGGATCTGGATCTTTTCCATCTTCGAGAGCGCAACCTGCCTGGGAGGAGTCGGTCGGTCTAGGCTGAAAGGTGGCAGCCCAGTTGCAGCATTCGGACAAGCGACGTCCTGGCAATAGAACCAAGTCGACAGCCAGTTCCTAACTGACTCGGACAACTGAAGAGGGGGGTAGCTACTTCTGGTTTTCTTCTGGAAGCCTAAGCCCCCGCAGAGCTGGAGGATATGGGTTTTGTCGTCCGACTGGCTAAGCTTTTTGACAGTTTGGGACCTAGCGGAGAAGATGTACTTAAAGAGCCCCCAATGGGGGGGACATCCGATAAAGTACTCGCAAAGCACGACGAATGCAGCAAGATGGGCTATCACGTCTGGAGGAAAATGATGGAGCTGCGCCCCGAAGTGATTCATAATACCTCTGAAGAAGGGGTGGGGAGGCAAGGAGAAGCCCCTGTACACATGACTGAGCAGCAAGACGAGCTCTCCGTCCTGCGGCGCCGGCTCCGTCTCGCCCTCCGCCAGCAGCCTCCACGACTTGTTTGCAATCATGCCTTGCTCCACAAGCTCCAGCAGGTTGTCCTCTCTCACTGTGGAGGGGAGGAAATCCCCCTGGATCCAGCCCGCCGGCAGTGCCCGCTGTCGCCGGTGAGCAGGAGTCGCCTTTTTCTTCTTCTTCTTCTGCGACTCGAGCTTGCTTGTCTGCCCCTTCGTTATGGTGGAGGTAGCAGATCCGCTGAGGAGGAGAGGAAGGAGGAGGCTTGGAGCGCGCAGGGAGTTACGGGAGAAGCGAGGCGAGTGCGAGTAATCAGGGGAGCGCAACGGCTGGAGAGGTTTAAATAAGCTTCCGACTGGGTCACTAACAGGTGGCCCCGAAATCTTATCCCCCGACCGGCTGCTGCGATATTAGTGGAGAAGATAACGGCACGGTAATCGAGGCGGCAGAAACTAATCGATGACGATGTCGTCATCCCCGCTGAGCGCGCGACAACCGAAATTTGAGGATCCCGGAAAATCCGCCGCTGTCAGTTGACCGGTCACGTGGAAAGATTCCGCGGAAGCACTCGCTCCCTGACGGTTCGTTTCACGGATATATTCACTCGGATCACTGGTCGAGAGGATAAAATGGATCGAGGCAAACAATGCCAAAGTCACATCCATACCAGTCGGATCCGTACTCCAAGCATCACTTCGTTGTTCCAACCCCGATCCATTCGGGAACTAATGATGGGGTTATAGTCCCAGGGTAGGGTCATAGGCCTGCCCTATAGGTCCTACCAAAGGACTACCCTTCATAAGGGATAAGGCCCTTAGAAAGTTCCGACTGAACTAAGGACTTCCCATCATCCAGTCGGTGACCAGCATTCGGAGCGTATCAAACGTACCGACTGGATTCCACTCTGTATATCGTAACCACCCTGGAGGGCAGCGGTCATACGTTTCCATACACCATTATTAGCATTTAAGGCATACGTTACCTGTAACGTAGGCATTTATTCGCCACTACTCCACCCCTGTCCAACGGACCGTTGTGAAGGGCAGCGCACTCTATATAAGCCCCCCTTCCCCACTGGTGTAGGGGTTGGCATTTTACTGTAACCACATATTCCACTCGACACTAAGCTCCCAAGAGCAATGGGACGTAGGGCTTTTACCTCCACCGTAGAGGGGCCTGAACTCATACATCCTCACCGTAGCTAAGGCTCTGCCCATCCTTTCGTACCCTACACATCTACTATCAGACTTATACCCACGACACTCGCCGTTGCAACTCGGTTGAGTTGTAGAGATCCCCTGATGTTTTCTCGTCTGGGAAGTTGCTGACGAAGGTGGTTCTTCACGGCTATCATTGACAGGGTCTTCCTTGTCTTCATAATCTTGTCATTGTCTTCTTGTCTTCCGAGGCTTCGAGAGTCTTAAGTAGACGACCTTTATGCAATGCCATCAGCAAGGCACGGTAGAATTCCGACCCGTCAGTCATACTGATCGCGATATCAACACTTAGAGTGGGGGATGAGGAGAACCATTTTCCTGCTCACTAAGGTGAGGCGGACCAAATATCGAGGTTCTCATGCACCGGTGGTGGTCGACGCAATCCTTATTATTGACAAGGTCGCTCTATTAGTAATGCAGATCACGGCTTGCGTATATTACGTCCACATTATCATAGGTGTAAGTGGCATCACTCCAAAACAGTGTCGAGGGTGTCGCCATCTTCTAAGCCTCGATGTCCCTGTTCCTCTTGGGGGTACTTCGGTTGGGTCGCCTGGTCGTAGAGTTGTCATCTTTGTCCTTCAGTACAGGGGTGGTTGCTTGGAAAGGTTGCTTCCTTCCAAGTTGCCCATGGGGATTTCAAGTAATCCCGTGGTCAGAGGGCATAAAGGTGCTAGCGACCATT